>NC_090933.1:848236713-848861713 GCF_040938575.1 Ambystoma mexicanum | reverse complement strand
CCTTACTGCGTGCATACGTGATGGCTGCCTGGGATCAAGTAGGACCATTGGGATGATCAGATGCGAGGTCTGAGTGTCCTTCTTTAAGCTAGGCAAGCGGACCTCTACGCTTGTCGGGCGTGGTCGTTTCCCGAATCAGGCTCTATGTGGCTTTTATCAGCAACTCCTACCACCTTCTTGGGTGGTTTTGTAGGGCAATCCCGTAGAAAATGTCCTGAGGTTCCACAGTACAGACACAACTGCATCTGTCGTCTTCTTTCTCTTTCCTTTTGAGTTAAGGGTCCTTTAACCCCCCCGATTTGCATAGGTTCAGATGCATCTGTTCCTTTGGGGGCAACGTTGGGTTTAGCCAATACCCGGTTCTCGAACTTAGCTCGATCAGTCTTTCGGTCCTGAAGTCGGTGGTCTAGCTGGACCACTAAGTCTATAAATTCTGTGCAATCCTGAGGTGGGTTCACAACTTGAGCCAAGACATCTTTGAGTTCTCCCCGAAGTCCACGATGAAACAATGTAATTCGTTTTTCCTCCGGCCACCCGGTTTCCACCACCAGCCTATTGAAGGTTGCAATATAGGTTAGCAGATCCTGGTTACCTTGTCGTAAGGATAAAAGTTTGTTGTCCAGGGCTTGACCCTGTGAGTGTCTGGCGAATAGTTTTTCCATGCTCCTTTGAAAACCCTGAAAATCCCGGAGAAGAGGATCATCCTGGTTGACTAATGGAATGGACCAATCCACTGCGCTGCCACTAAGATATGACAATACAAAGGCTACTTTGGATTGGTCATTTGGAAAGGCTCCCGGTCTGCATAAAAAGTGCAAGCGGCATTGGTTCATAAACACGGCAAACCTTTTGGGGTCCCCAGCAAAGCGTTCGGGTGGAGCTAACGGAATATTTCCTGGTAAAACCACTTGCACAGGATTGCTTGATGAAACGGGGGTTGGGTTTCCCCCATATCCAGGTAGGGGCATTTGCCCAGCTTGGTTTTGCAGTAGTTGCCTAGCCAGATCATCCATGCGCTCCTTTGAGACAATCAGTTCTCTCCTGAGGGCATTAGTCTCTTGGCGAGGGGCATGTACTTCCGCCCTAAGTTCCCCCAATAATTAGGCCAGTTGGTCGGTTTCCGAGGTTTCCATAACACCCGGGTGGGTATTTGTAGAGAGGCTTCGCTTTCTGTTACGCTCACCTGGACCCCACAGGGGTGTCGATCGGACCCAGACAGCTACGGTCTCTTTCAACGTGATGCGTAGTGCAGAGATGACTGTCTGGACTGGCCCGCCTAGTCTTGTCTGCTGGACCCGAAGAAGTATTTTCCTGCAAGTGGAGACAGGGATTAACCACCTGTGCGTTTTAGTGATGGCCTCCCAACTGTTCTCGCTCTCCCCCACTAATCACCTCCGATATCCCCTTAGTAACCTCACCTTATGTTCGTAAAAGATGAGCTCTCCATCCTGCGTGTCTTGCAGGGGTGCGTAGATACCAGTTACTTCACTGGTTTGAAGGCGTTGGGAGAGTTCCGGTAAGTATTGACTCTGAAGTCCCTGGCGGGATTGGTAAGTATCAAGTTCAAAGAGTTCAATGTGCCCGATGTTCACTCTTGTCCCCTTCCTTCCTTAAGTTGCAACTGAGTTCGTGAGAAGAAGGTCTCGTAGCTGCTGTTGGCGTTCAGGTTAGAGTCTGTGTTACCCAACGCTGTCCGGTAACTATTGCATGCGTTAACGTGTTGTTTTTCTCCCTCTTTACACATGCAGCATATGAAAATGTGGAGAGTTATGGAATAATACCGCCGGTGGTAAATCAGGTAAGTCTATGGTGGTAAGAGGTTGTATTTGTTGATTCCCTTGGCTCACCTTGTTTTTTCTTGTGTCCCCTAGGTGCCGGATTACAGCGAAGAAATGATGGAGACAGTGGCGGATCAAAAGATGCTGTGAGAACAGGTGAGTATGGCGCCATGCTGGAGCTGGCGAAGCGACGCGAGCAGGACTGATGTACTTTCCAGGTCCAGAGATGAAATGGTTCCGGAATTAGGTGAGGAATTTGAAATAAGCTTGTTTTCTAACCTTGTCCTTCTCTTCTTCTTTATTCTAGGAGCTCCCGATTCGAGGCGGGCGTGGCAGAAGACTGGATGCTGGCTGCAGGCACGCGGGCGTGGCAGAAGACTGGATGCTGGCTGCAGGCACGGTGAGCGTCACGCTGCTGGATGCAGAATGACGCGAAGCATGTGCTGCTGTTCGGGTGTGGTTTAAATAGCCTCCAAAGTAGTTCCAGGTAAGAAGTTCCCTAGAGCCACGCCCGAGTAAAAAATAGTCCCTGTAACAAAATAGTCCCATCCAGGCCTCATGTAGGCTTGGACTCTTTTGCAGCATGGTCTGCATCAGGTAAGTAAAGTCTATGAGCCTGGCGCCCATGGCGCCAGGACTGGTTTCTATGATGAGCCTGGCGCCTAAGGCGCCAGGACTGAACCCAGACAGCCCCTAGCCGGGGCTGCTGAGGTTTAAACAAATGTCTGGATGCCTGCTCCCAGAGCCGAGAGCCTTGGTCCTGATGCCCGGGGGTAGGCATCATGACACCGGCCTGAACTAGACCTACTGGGTCTGGAGATTACTATTGGCCATCCTTACTGTGCCTCTCCTCTACTGCAACCACTCACAGGACACTTACACGTTGTCTCTAGGCCTCCGACCCGGATCTGCCTACAGTACGCCCCATCGAACCTCAACCAGATCTGTCCACTCTCTTCGGAATACCCGTGAGATTCAATGTCTAGAGCCCTCCCTCTGCAGTTTGAGTTGGATAATCATACCGCTTGTGGATACTCGTTGAAGGTGGGCTGCCTGACTCTGAGCAGCCATTGCCGCCCTCCGTGCACTGCACAGTTTGCCTCCGGTAACAGCTGCTAGGACCATGACAAAAGGAGCTAACAAAAAGCAGAGCTCCATCAACATGTTTGCGAAAGCGCCATCAAAGCCTGCTGAGCTCGCACCGGAACCTGAACCTGAACCTGCTGCATAATCGCCTCCCGAGTCCACTGAATCTCAGATAATGATGGACCATGTGCATGAAGGATTCACTGCTCTACACTCCAAAATGGACGACATGAACAGCACCATATCATCGATCAAAGCCCACATGGAAAAAACTGACAACCAGGTTGCGGCGGTGGAGACTAGGGTCGGAGAAGCTGAGGATGACATTGCCGCCCTTCGAGCAGAGGTGGCCACGCTCTCCAGACAGGTTCCGGACGTCAGCAAGAAAAGCAAAGATCTCGAATTGTGCTCTAGGCGCAACAACCTCCGCCTTATCAGGATCCCGCAGGAAGGATTGACGGCCCCATGGAAGACTATATTGAACGCACCTTGCTCATGCTACTAGATTCCCCGAAAATCTCCCCACAATTCGCAATAGAGAGCCCACCGTGCCATGACAGCGAAGCCAAAGCCAGGTGCGCCTCCTCGTCCCATTATTGCAAGAGTTTTGAACTATCACGATAGAGACTCACTTCTCCGAGCGGCAAGAGCCAAAGGGGAACTATTCCTTGGTTCCTCCAGGATCCACCTGTATCCCGATTTTTCTGTGTCTGATCAACAAGAGCGCAAGAATTTTCAGGCTGCCAAGAAGAGGCTACGAGACCTGGGGGTCAAATACGCGATGCTTTATCCAGCCAAACTCAGGATTGAACACTCAAATCAAGTCTACTTCTTCACCATTCCCGAGGAGACCTCCAAATTTATTGACGAACATTTCCTGGGATGACCACACACACACCTCAGCAGCCAAGTTCATACTGCTTTGTTCATCAATAACTGTATAACAATACCTAGTGTGTACCGGAGCCTGTCAGTGGTAGACCCCATGGTCCACAGTCTACACCGGACCAACTGATTCCTTGCTCAGTTTCACAAATTTGTTCTCTTCACTCGTTATACACTCCCTTCATGCTATACACCACAGAAATGCCTAGTCTTTTCCCCGTTTCGGAGGCATTGGCGGTCATGGCCAACGCACAGCCCCCCAGGCGATGCTGCCACTGTTTTTGGTTTTGCTGGATATATCTCGATTGTTACTGCAATATGTGAACTCTGTATGTTGTATTTCTTGGGAGTCCCCTACCATTCTGTATGCACCACATTCACACTGTGTATGATGATTTTATATTTGACTACTATCTGTAAGATACTCGCTCTCTTGTTGTAATGTCAAGCACAATAAACAAAGTTTTTTAAAAGAAAATACCTTTTCAAAAACGATCACTACCTCGAATGGTCCAGAGATACGGTCAGCCATAACAAAGGCTACTCGGAGTCTGCGGATATTCATTTGGATCGCCCTGTTTGGTAGGAATCAATTTTTATCTGGGTGGATCAGTGCTGGAAGTACCAGCTAGGGCCTTAGCTAGTGTTTTAGATTCCATATTCAGGAGTAAAATAGTCTAGATTAGGCGGAGTCCTCAGGTGGTTTACCTTTTTTAGGGATGATTACGTTGGTTGCCTGTCGTAGGGTGTCCTGGAACATTGCCAACATGGGACCCGATACTTCACTGTTGAGCCTCTTCCATAGCTCGGCCGGGAAACCATTAAGTCCTAGTGTCTTTGCGGATTGGAGCGAAGCAATTGCTGCCGCCACTTCCTCTTGTGTCACCTCTGTCTCTAACATCACTGGTTGCTCAGTCATTATGTGCGGGGGGAGATATCTTCTAAGAGGTCTGCATATACTTTCTATGGTGGTCTTTCGGGACTGTGTACACCTGTTTATAATATTCTGCAAATGCTTCACAGATCCCCCCATCTTCCTTGACCACTTCTCAGGTCCATTTTAGAGATTTCTTGCACATATCTAGAGGGCTCAATGCGTTGTTCCAGCCATGCCAGCAGCTTACCCGCCTTGTCTCCTACCTCATTCACCTGTGCCAGATGAGCCTGCTTCACTGTGTCCGCTGCAGTTGTGCGGCAGGAGTCCCTTGCCTGCAGCAGTTGGTGATGGGTGCCCTGGGAGCAGCTTGCCAGAAACAGCTGTTGCAGGCACACTTGCACAAGCTCTGCTTCCATTGGTTTTACCAGCCGGTCCTGTTCCCTGGCGGCGAGAACCAAGATCGCTACTCCACGTATAACTGCCTTACATTCCTCCCAAAGCGTCACAGGACTCTCTACCGATGTGGTATACAACTGAAGTATTCTATTGTTGTGGCCTTTAGTTTGTCCATTACCTCTAGGAACCTTAGGTAATATGCATTCAATTGCCAGGAAGAGCAACCCCTTTTTGGTTCTGCCCCCATCGATATCAGCAGCCGGGAGTGGTCGGAGATGCCCCTCGGTAGGAGTTGAGCATCTGTTATCCTAAAAGCATCCGAGTGAGGCACCAACAGGTAACCAATCCTAGGGAGGGAGAGATGTGCCCCTGAGTGGAAGGAGTAACCCAATTTCTGCAGATGTATAATATGCCAGACATCCAGCATAACATTGGCAGTTACAAACTCCTTAAGTATTGTTAGTGTCTGATGTAACCTGGTCAGGCCCGGGAATCTATCCCGGTTCCATTCCATCCCCTCATTAAAGTCCCTGCCCATCAGCCATTGATCTACCTGATGTCGAACAAACAACTCCTGTAGCTCACAGAGGAGTTCTATGTTCAGAGGCAGCAGGGCATAAACACTGAGCAGTCCTAGAAATTCGTACCGTCACCAAGACAGTGAAGGGAACATGTTTTTGTAGCAGTACCATCACTCCCTGAGATACCCTTGTGAACCCTGCATGTACATTCAGGGCATAGTTAGATCTTTTAAAGAACATACATTCCGTACCCAATAAATGTGTCTCCTGAAGAAATACAAAAGTGGGCATACAACTATTCATCGCCTGCAGCACCATTCCCCTTTTTATCTTATCGCACAAACCATTGAAGTTACATGACAATATTACCAATTTCTGATCATTGGAGTCAGCTAATTAAGCAAGATGGGGAAACCCTTGTACGATATATGTGAACCTTGTAGTTGCATGTCTGGAGTACGAAACAGGTTAATGCCCTGGGTTTATGAAAGAACCCTCCCCCAACCAAACAACCCTCCCAATCCCGTGCAACACCCCGCTCCCCATACAACCTATAAACCTGGTGTATCTGTCACCCAGCATAACAACGACTAGGTATACCTATATTGGGACACCTGAAGTCGAACTCCCAGAGAGGAGTCCTGAACAGCTTCCCTGCATTCCCGCCTTAAAGGATACAATCCCCATTCCCGTCTCATTTCTCCCACCCAACCGGTATGGCAGTACCACCACGTTGTGGCTGAGACTCCACCCAGACATGGTATGTCAGCTATCGCCGGACGCCCAGCTTTATGACCTCGTCCTCTCTATACAGTTCCCAGCCACTACAAGCTGTCTGGTCCAGGTTGAGATAACAGTGAAACAACCACCCCTGCAGTGCACCACTACACAGTTACGTCATGAAGGTCTGAGAATACCATCCTGTTCACCCTGTGTCCGCATCATGCCTGGGCTCTTACTCCAGCTATAAGTGTACCGTCCGCTTCCACCACCACCATGGCAGCTGGGGGTGCAGTGGGACAGCTCGACTCCATACTGGTCTTCTCCGCTCCAGATTGTCGTTGTCCTCTTTCTGGTCCAGCTCTGTCCGGCCTCCCGCTCAGTTGGGGTGCCTTCATCCAGTCCCAGACTACTTGTGGACTATGAAAGAAAAGGGAGTGGCCGTCAGCCAAAACTTTAAACTTGGTCGGGAAAAACATCATATACTTGTAGCTTTGGTCTCTCAGCTTCCTTTGTACAGCATTGTATTTTTTTTTTAATACAACATTTTATTGTTTTTCTGCACATAGAGAAAACATACAGCCTTGCATAGCGAGGTAACGGTTATTTCCCTTTCCCACCCAACAACAACTTCACACCGTGTATCCACTTCAGCGGAGTCTCTTAACACATCTAATTACATTTGCTACGCTAGTATCATGTAGTTTTAGGTTTCTGTACATGTCTTTGGATGGTAGCCCGATTCTTGGCGGGGGCTACTTCTCAGTGTGCGTCTTCCCACTTTTGCCAAATTTTAGGGCCTTTCTCAGGGCATCCCCTAGCCGTGTAGACTCTCTTCTCCATTGCAATACAAATGTCCACATCCGTGGTCCACTGCTCATAGCTTGGTGCCGTTTCAGAGCCCAGAGTTGTGCTATATTCCTCTTGATAATCGCAGTGGTAGTAGATAAGAGCAGTTTTTCATAGTGTGACAGTTCAACCTCATCTTCTATCCCAACAGTAGCTGTTTTGCACTTCTATGAATTGTTTTGCCCAATACCCCTGAGAGATCATCGCAGCACTGCTGCCAGTATTGTTGGATTATGGTACATTCCCATAGTATGTGGTAATACAAGCCTTCTTCTCGTTTGCATCTCAAGCAGGATGGAGTGGTGGTCTTGCCCCATTTGAATAGTGCTACCCTTGGGTAATATATTCTATGCAATATTTTTAATTGGATCAGTCTGAGCCTGGAGGAAATCGTTGTTTCTCTGGGGAACATCAGGGCAGTTACCCATTCTTCTGGAAGTATGTTACCCACGTCCCCCTCCGATTTGGCTTTCAGACTCGACAGCTCCCCGGTGGCAAAGGATGTTATGGCACTATACATGGTGGATGTAACTTTGTTTTTAATCATGTCTGGGAATAGGTTACGTTCTAAGGGGGTGTAAATCAGGCATATCAATCATTTCAGGAAGATGAATCTGTAGTGCATGCTTCAGTTGTGTGTAGTGATACTGCTCATTTGTTGGAAGTGCAAAGGTATTATTTCACTTCCTCTCACTACGTCCCCAATTTTGGTAATGCCTAGTTGGGTCCAGGAGTGCCATTATGGTAATTTGTTCACTTCCGGGAGTAGTTAATTATTCCACAGCGGTTGTGCTGGAGTTAACTTTTTGTCCCAGCCTAAGTATTTGTGGGTGTCTGTCCATATTAGGGATATGTGCGTCATCATGGACGGGGCAGCAGATCAGTCTTTTTTACTGTAAAGGTGCCTTATAACGGATCTTTCATATTGGTTGGGATCTTGTTCTCTGTTGTGTGGTAGTGTTGTGTCCTCATGAAGTCTATCATTCACTACTGCCATTTGACTGGCCCAGTAGTAGGTTTGCAATCGGGGGAGTCCGATTCCACCTTCCCATACAGATCTTTCTAGTGTGGCTAGTGCTAAGCGAGGGTGACCTCCGTTCCATAGCAATTTTCTAAGCGTCTGATCTATTTTATGGAATTCACTGGGCGCTATAGGTAGTGGAGCATTTTGAAGTATGTAGAGAAAGCGGGGGAGCGCCATCATCTTAAAGAGTGCAGCTCTACCCAATAGTGTTAGTGGCAAGGACATCCAGTGACGGACGTCTTCCTTGAATCTCGTCGTTATTGGGTGTAGGTTCTTGGGCACATAGTCTGTTAGGTTATTCGTAATTTGGATGCCTAGGTATCTGAACTGCTCCTTTTCCACACAGTATGGACACTCGTCCGGCACCGCGTTATCTATTTGCTTCAGTGGGAATAGTATGGATTTAGTCCAGTTGACGCGGAGGCAACTAAATTTGCCGCATCGTATTAATAGTCGCGTCACTATGGGGCAGGATTCGCGTGGGTCTTTCAGGTATACCAACAGATCATCTGCATATAAGGACACTCTGTCCTCCCAGTCATCTGACCACCTGAAGCCGCTCCATGTTCGTGTGGATCTCAATAGAATTGCTAAGGGCTCAATTGCTATTGCAAAGATTAGGGCTGATAAAGAGCAGCCCTGTCTCGTGCCTTTGCCTAGCTGGAAAGGATTTGAAACATGTCCGTTTACCTTTGTAGTTGCTTCTGGGCGGTTGTATAGCAGTTTGACCCAGCTCATAAAGTACGGTCCTATGCCCATGCGCTGCATAATAACCCATACTGCCTCCCAGTAGACAGAGTCGAAAGCTTTTTCGAAGTCTATGGCGAGTAGAGCAAGGGGGTCCTGTATCTCAGGTAGTTTTTCCAGTGCTGTGTGTAACCTACATATGTTCTGCCTAGTGGACCTCTGTGGCATGAATCCACACTGGTCTGGATGTATCAGTGTGTGTATGACTTGTTGCAGGCGGTTGGCTAGTACCTTTGCCAGTATTTTGACCTCGCAGTTTATAAGAGAGATGGGCCTGTAGGAGCTACATTTATCGGGCGGCTTATCTGCTTTGGTCAGAACTATTATTATGGCTTTCCTTAGGTCTGGGGGGAGACAGCCCTGTGAGTGTGAGTGTTGTAGTAAGCGAAGTAAGTGTGGAGAAATTACATTTGCGCCTATTTTTTTCCATAATTCGATGGGGAAGCCGTTCGGGCCTGGGGTCTTGCCCGATTGGAGTTCTGACATGGCTTGGGTTAGCTCTTCCTCAGTGATTACTTGTTCTAGTAGATTAGACTGTTCTGTGTTTTGAGTAGGGAGGGTAATCTCCTCCAGGATGTCCATTACAGGTGGTGAGGTTGGTGCCTTATATAGCTTCACGTAGTATTTTGCAAAACCTTCCGCTATATCTAGGTCTGTCACTAATGGTTCCGAATCTTCTGTTGTCAGCTGCCTGACTTGGTTGAGACCTAGGTCTCTTCGTTCTAGCCATGCCAGTATCTTCCCGGCTTTGTCCCCTGTTTCTTTGCTCACATCCCAGTATGTGCCTGCTTTGCATTGTCTAGGGCTATGTGATGAAGTTGTGTCTGCGCTAATTGTAGTGCGCAATGTGTTTCCGGTTTGTCATGGGTTAGGCGATCAGCCTCTGCTTTTTGCACTTTCGCTTCGGCATCACGTATTGCTTCTAGCTGTTTTTTCTTATGGGCTGTGGTCCAGGCTATTATTTCCCCTCTGAGCACTGTCTTGAAAGCCTCCCATAACGTTACCGGGCTGTCTACTGAGTCGGTACTCGTCTCAAAATATTCCTCAGTGGTCTTTTGGACGTGTTCAACTAGTTCTGGGAAGCCTAGGTAGTAGCTGTTCAATCGCCAGCTGGGTGGAGGGATTGATCTGTTGGTTTTGATTGTTATTATGAGTGGGGAATGGTCCGATATACCTCTGGGGAGAAATTGTGCCGCACATGCCTCATGCATGTTACTTAGTGGCAATAGAAAATAGTCCAGCCTAGACAGCAAGGTGTGTGCTCCGGAGTGGTATGAGTATTCCCTTGTGTCAGGGTGTAGCATCCACCACACGTCTCGCAGCCCCAATGCGTCAGTGAATGTGGCAAGTTTGGTGCGTGTGTTCGGGTTTCTGGATCTTATATGTGTTCTATCAAGGTCTACATTCATTACTTCATTGAAGTCTCCCCCAATTAGTTTAAGGTCTGCGAGGTTATTCATAATTAGGGGCGTGATGTCATTGGTCAGGGGGGTTAGTAGGTTGGGAGGTGCATATACAGCTAGCATGGTTACAGAGCGTTCCCAGAGTGTTCCTGTCGTGAGCACAAACCTCCCTCCCATGCCTTGTGTAATGGACGTGGGCACAAAGGGGAGTCTTTTGTGTACTAGGTTTAGTACCCCTCGTGACCCCATGGTAAAACCGGCGTGGAATGCTAGTCTGTAGTTGGTGCGCCTGAAGAATGTGCAATTGGTGCCGGCTAGATGTGTCTCCGTGAGGAATGCCACATCTGGGGAGTGTCTGTTCAATGATTGTAGTGCTAGTCGTCTTTTAATACAGTTGCCGAGCCCATTCACATTCCATGTCAACACTCGGATTGTTCTGTTTTTGTTCACGTTAGTAACTCCCGCCATTTGAAACGTGTGTGGATGACAACTGTATGCGTCGGGTTATTGAGGGTGCTGTGTGGTTTCGCACTTTGGTAATGTTTGCCATGATTAAGAATAGGTTGGTTTCCCATCGGGACATGCTCATCCATTTGTGTTACGTGGGCTGCTAGCAATAGTAGTGTGACAATGAGTGTGCTAGAGACGGTGTGATTCTTAACATCATAAATAGTATGACCTCCTGGGAGGTAACTAACATAAAACAAATTCTTATCCCCCCTGCCCATACTCCTCCCCAACATGAAGTATCTGTCGCCCTAACACTACTGGCGCCTAACAACTATGTCGCCAGATTAACTTAGTATGAACTGTTTACACCTTCCCCCCGACTTACTGCTCCTTAGCGGGTCTGGTGTCTCAAGTCTCAAGTCGAGGGCGTGGCGTTGGCCGTTACAATGAGTGCATCCGTGCCTCGCGGGCCGCCCGCCACACTTATGCCGGGGTGGTATGATAACCCATTAATTGGGTCGCGGCGGGGTAGTACTCCTTGTTAGTGTTACTGTTTCAGCCCATTTCCTCTTGTTGTGGTGGTTCCTGCATCGGAGGTTGTGGGGCCGGGCGCCTTCTGTCTGGCGGTTCACGTCGGTTCCTGTTTCTGTTCCTGTTGCTCCCTTGTCTCCAGTAGCCTTCAATGTGTTTCTCGGCCCAGTTCCACGCTTCTTTTGGGTCAGTGAAGTGCACCGTTGTTCCTCCATGATAGATCTTGAGCTGGGCCGGAAATAGTAAGCCATATTTCACGTGTAGGGTCTGGAGTTGTCTTCTGAGCTGATCGAACGACTGCCTGGCCTTCTGCACCTCCCTTGTGTAGTCAGGGAAGAATGTAACTCTGGACCCATTGAAGGTCAGTGTGCCCTTGGCCCGTGCCGTCTGGAGCAACGCATCTCTATCTCTATAATTCAACAGTTTTGCAATTATGGTGCGTGGAGGCGCTCCGGGTATCGATCTTCCAGTGGGCACCCGGTGTGCGCGCTCAATTGAGAAGAACTTCGAGAATGCCTGGGGCTCAAACATATCGGTTATCCATTGTTCAAGGAACAGCTCCATGGAAGGGCCTTCTGTTTTTTCCGGTACACCCAGGATGCGGACGTTATTACGTCTTGATCTCCCTTCACCGTCTTCTGCCCTCCCCTCCAGTGTTTTCAGACGTGTCACAACCCCAGCCATCCTTTGTTCCATAGTGCGCAGTCCGTCCTCAGTCCCAGAGATCCGTTGCTCCGCTTCCCCTGTGCGGGAGGTCAGTTTTTGTAAATCATGGCGAAGAAGTGAGACGTCTGTACTAATGCTGTCCATTTTTTGTTCCATGGAGGTTCTGGAGTCTGTTATTGCAGCCATGATGTCCTTCAGGGATATAATGTTCTCTGTTTCCACCATGGTGTCTGGTTGCTCGTGTTCCGATTGGGTGCTCGCCATGGTCGTGGTGAATTGGTCCATTTTGCTTTGACTTGTCCATTTTTTTGTTTTATCTTTCCCCATAGCAGCTGGCATGGTCTGTGATGTCAATCAGTGGACAGTTTGTCGCGGCTTCCGCCTGCTTATCCGCCTGCTTATCTGGTGGTGGGGTCGATTACTATCCTGGGTCGTATGACCGTGACCGTTATGGTAGTGGCTGCCCCACTGTGTGGATCTTCTCCGCGGCCCAGGTGTGGTCTGCTGGATTCCGTGGGTTTAACGGTCAGTTTATTTTTGCTTTCAGGGGGCCTGTGTCGTATCCCCTGGAGTACTCCTGGATCTGCGCCCACACAGTATGGGTAGTGTTTTGTTTTCTGGTCCACTTTACTTGCCTATGCGGGGACGGGTGCACCGTATTGTCCCTGTGCACGGTAGCAAAGCATCAGGATTTTGGTGTCCCACGTGTGACGCCCGTCTATATTTATGGATTGGATGGGGCCACTGAAGGAGTTCTTGTAGTGGGGACCTCAGGCGATGAGCCGTTCCGCGGGAGGGGGAGCGTCTAAGTGTGCTGTGCAGGGGGTTCACCCTGATCTCCAGTCCCCCCTTCTCCTTACCGCAGGATTGATCCGCCGGCAGCCGTCCGGAGATGAGCGGGGGCCGCCCGAGGAGTCTAGCAGGCGCTCGACGCTGAGCGCAGCGCCCGCGGTGCC
The DNA here is from genome assembly GCF_040938575.1 of Ambystoma mexicanum. Taxonomy (NCBI): domain Eukaryota; kingdom Metazoa; phylum Chordata; class Amphibia; order Caudata; family Ambystomatidae; genus Ambystoma; species Ambystoma mexicanum. Next base: position 848,848,824 of record NC_090933.1, on the reverse strand, counting down.
ACCGCGGCTCCAGGCGGCCTGATGGCGTTATGTCTGTTGTCGTCGGGGCAGGCGGAAGCAGTGTATGGGCGCGTAAACCGTCATGATAGTGCAGGATTGGGTGTCTGCGGTCGTCAGCCGCAGGGGCCACCTCCAAGGATGTCTCCCCTCCGCTCCTCGATCTGTCGCAGGAGAGAAGGAAACCTTTGCAGCTCTGGGGATCCCGCAGGCGGGAGGCACTCAGCGGGATCCGCTCCCCACAGTCCGGGAGCGACGCTGGGGGCAATTCGCCTTTCCCTTCGCTCGCTGTGCAGCCCGGCCCAGCTCCTCTCACCCCGCTAGTTTGCCACCAACGCACGGGCAGGGTTTGGCAATGGCGCCCGGCGTCCTTCTCTCATCCGCGGTCTGCAGCGGCCATTTTGTTCGTCTTGCGACGCTTGGGCTCGCGTTTTGCAAGTTGTGCCAAGTGGGTCTCCCGGCACCGATTTGCTCCGGGATCAGGTAGGGGTATGCAGCATAAGTTTCCACGTCGATGAGGCGCTTCGGGTACTTTCAGTCATGCAGGAAGAGCAGGATTATTTCAGGAACTAGCTGGCGGCCCGGGAGCAATGCAAACTCACATCCTCATCGTTTGGCTGCTGGCCACGCCCCCCCTTCGTACAGCATTGTAGGATTTGCATTAGCAATGGCACATTGGGGTTCACCTACTAGCGGTCGTCTACCAGGAACTCTCTGAGCTTTCTCAATCGAGAACCAATTTGACAACCCCTTGAGCTTGAAGGTGTCTACAAGTAACTTTTCCATACCAGGGGCTCTAGGGAATTAAAAGCCACGAGTATATCTTGCAAGTGATAACAAGACGTTAATCTTTACAGACAGATCATGAGGATTGGGGAAATGGCAGAGGACTCTGCCATTTTAGATCAGCATTATGTTGTCTGTGGTTGGCTCCCAGGTCCTGAAGACTGGTGCTGGGCCTGGGGCTTAAATTCTCTTGACTTGGTTACTGGATACCGGCAGATACCGACAGAGCTCCTTCAAAACTGTTCTTCTTGCCATACAAGGGATGCTGCAGAGTCTCCAGTGTTGCATGGCCAGGTTCCATTTGGGACAATACATAACATTATACTGCATATGCAGGAATACTTTGTCGCTTTTGTTTATTTTGTTATAAACATTCATACATAAACACATCTTCCCGCCATTATCTTAACTTAACTCCATAAAATTATATATTATCTGGTCCAGTATTTCTCATAAAAAAACCTTGTTTTCCTAGTACTCTTTGTCGTGCTGAATCTTTTTTAGTATCCATTGGCTTGTGATTGACAGGAACAGTTGCTGAGTTACCTCGTGCTCTCTGCCAGCCTTAGCCTCAGTGATGCAACACCGCAGGAGCTCTGTGATCCATTCTTAGCGCAAGCCACATTCCCTTTTGGCAGAGAGCCTGCTCTTTACCGTGCTCTGAGAAAACTAAATACAATGTAACATTTTTACAAATTCATTCAACTAAGTTATTTGCATCTTATATTTCAATCCTAAATATCCTAATTGTAAAGCGCTTGAAGGGTGCAGGAAGGTGCTAGCCAAAGGCGCTAGCTCCTCCCCAACATTCCCCCCTTTTGTTACTTCTACAGTAACAAACTCATCCCCACCCGACATATCTTACAACCCCAGAAATATTAGTTTGAGTTTCACTGTTCATTGTATGGCAAGGTGTTTTAGATCCCCCAATTGATACCATCATCTTTGCACTATTAGGGACCATAGGAACACATCATTGGGGACCCCATTGGCACGCGCAGAAGAGAACAATTTTACATTTCCCAACATTTTACTGCTGCCCCCAGCCATGACAGGACCCAATCATAGGCAAGCGATAGCCAATCTGTGTTCTGAACTCCACCTTCTTTTTTCATTTGAACACCTAGATTGTGCACTGCCTTGATGACGTGGGATAGTGACCCATTCTCAGCATCCTCCACGGGTATAAAAGTGCAGCAGCTGCTTGTACTCCAGGAGCCAAAAAAGATGAAAAAGAAAGTCTATGCTGAGCTAAAAAGTCAATACTTGTCAGGTATTCCTCTGAGCAGTGCGGAACAGTCTTTTGACAGTTTGAGTTTTTCTTTCTTCCCCGCCGTTGAAATTGTCCCTTTTTCTGGCAGCATACCAAATTCTTGTGTAATCTGCAAGCTTCTTTCTGCTTCTTTAGGTGCTAATGTAACTGTAAGCACCTCAACAGGCATTTTTTCTCCCTTAAGGTGTTCATCCAGGATGACTAGTAGCACTGAGCGCACGGTGGCCAGTGAACACTTGCCACTCCAAGATGGTAGGAGTTGCAAGTAGGCTTGTCAGCCACAAACCCAGTAGTAATCCATCACTGCTGCTGTACCTTTCGTCATACCAGGGATCACAAGAGTGTGGTTGCACTGTGTGTTTGCGCCACCAGGAACTGTTCCTTCATTGCTAAAACAAAGTTCAACATTTTTGGCCCTATCTATTCGCACTGGCTTCTTCATTGTTGCAATCCGTGTCAGCCTTGTGATGTATTGGGATCATACTGCGCACACATAGTCTCTATTTGGGATATTGCTTCTACGCTGTACTCTATCAGCCCATCTGCCAGGCACATCACTGTGGTGCCCTGCCATTTGTCATTGTCATTTGAGTAACCTCCCAAGGAAAAATATGGTCCTTATAGACACTGGCAGTATTTTGTGTTGCCATTGCATAACGCTGGATCTAAATCAATGCTCCTCAACTGCACACTATGTGCCTGGAATGTGCCCTTTATCCCTTATAGTGCAAGATGTACCAAGCATTGTACCTCTGTAATTGGGACTGGATGTGGAACTAAAAACCTTAGGAGCCCCTGATGCGTGCGGGATAAGTGCATACATGTAACAGCTTTCTTTGATTATATTCCTTCCTGTAATGCGCATATCAGAGTACCAGCTATTCAATGTTTCTACATTCTGGAAGTCAGAAATAGTGTCAAAGCCCAACCCCTTATGTAAATCATACATCATAAATACTTCCTGTTTCATTCGTCTAAGAAAGCTTGTAGGGGTGGCCAGCAAAAAGTGAGACGTTTTGTATTTCCTTTTTTATAGACATATTAGCATTTTTTTCCCCAACTGTCCACCCCCCCTTTATATGGCCACCCCATATAACAAACATCCCTTCATCCACTCCAACAACCTCAACCAGTGTCATATAAAACAACATAGTACTTTATATAATACATAGTTCCTAGAACAAATTACTTTTTGTCTTAATCTAATCCCTACATAACAGAGAGGTCGATGAGTCATATTTGCTTATTCCTTGAGAGGAGAAAAAAGGTTATCAAGAAAGAGAGAAAGAGAAAAAGAGAGAAAAAGAAAGAGAGTGAGAGAAGAGGTAGAGAGAAGAGGTAGAGAGAAGAGGGACAGAGGGAGAAGGGAGGGGGAGAGAGAGGAAAAGAGGGAGACCCTTTTTCCACCAAGGCCGACCGGATCTTGGACCTTCCAAAAAAAAAAACAGAAAACAAAAAAAAACAATAAATCAAATAAAAATTGACAAAAGAAAAAAAACAAGAAAATATGAAAAAAAGCAGGCGTGTGCCACTGCACACCACCCTGGTATGGATCCTCAAAAATGTCTCTTCTATGGCTATGCCCTTACTAAACATTGCCTTGTCTCAGGTGCTCTTAGGACACACGAGAGATGCAGCCAATATCTAACTCCTTCATACGGACGGCGAGAGGAGTACAGAACACCATCTTATATGGACCTTTAAACCAGGGGCTGATCAGTTCCCCAGATAATAATGGTCCAGTTTTAATATGGGCAATGCTGTGTATGGAACTATGGTCTTGCTTTCTACAGGGGTGGTCACTATTTCTCCCCTTTACCGCACGCTACTACCGCCTGTGTGTGCTTCCGTTCCGTCCCCTGGTCAATTATGACTCATCAACATATAATATGTCTCCTTCCGTGAATGCACGAGCCATTCATCAGAGTGGGAAAATAAATAAAACTCCTGTAAATAATCCGGAGTTGCTAAAACAGGGGCCGTGTAAATAGCTTAAGTCCTTAAATTGTCTAGTCATGTCTAGTCATTTTGTCAGTCCATTCAAATGTACTCTTAAGTCCTGTCCTTCCTTGAGACTTTGTAACAGCGTCCTTGTATAGACTGCGTAGTCTAGGATCCATGCCCTACAATTATTATATATGGCCAAGAAACTGCTACATTTCCTTCACAGTACTGGGCCTACGAACGGTGCGTACTGCCGCCGCCCTATCTGATAATATTTTCCCCATTACAAAAATGAGTTGTCCCAAGTATAGTCCCCCCTGTTGGCAGTATTGTAGCTCCTTCTTATCTGCCTTGTACCCTTTGTGAGCCAGCAATTGCAATAATGCAACACAATCCCTCCTGCACTGATGTTCATTTTCACTACATACCAACTGATCATCTACATACTGGATGATTTGTGCTAAGCACCTTACTTCAATGTAATCTGTACAGGGGTCACAGCTCTACTTGTGCTGGCACATATCGCATGTCCTCCTCAAAAAATAAAAACATCTGAGTTACCACTGCCATCAGGGGGCACTGTACCTCCCTATACAGCACCATGATATAACAGGGGATGCAGATTCCCAAAATAATATCCTCATTTTGCTGACTGTCTTCAAATAATTCCTTATCCGTCATTTCCTTTAATTGTACTGTCGGGTCTATACATAATATTGTGCGCCACTCGCACCCGTCCTGGTCTGTTCCAATTAGGACCGCTCTTTTTCTGACACTAGTTGTCCTCGTGAATCTAATGACAATATTGTCCCTGCCACCATCTCGGGTGGCACCATGGGTCGGGAAATAAAATCTGTAGGTACTTGCCAACACTTTGTCACAATTTGAGGCGCTGCATTTACTAATACCTTTCCTACCATGGAAAAATAAATATATCTAAGACCACAGGAACCCCATGGACTACTGACTCCCTTGCTATTGCATTGATTATTACCATTGTTTGAGTTACACACATTCCTGGAGTGGAACACACTACCCCTTAATCTGTGAATAATACAGTTATATTTATTTTACTGAGCAGATCCCTCCCCAAAAAGTTAACTAGGGAACTCTCCGACTATAACAAGGGCTCGTACCACCTCCCCTCCCACTTTTATATCCAGCTCCTCAGTCCATGGAACTGTAGAAATAGCCCCAGAGAATCCGTGCATGTAAAGAGTTTTTACCTGATAATGGAAAGTTCCCCTCCATGATGCATGATTTGGTTGCACCTGAATCGACCATAAATATAAATTGCCTGTTTCCTATTTCCACTTCCACCAAGGGCTCCTCTTCAGCGTGTGCGATTATCAATAGAATTGGACATGCGAGTGCTTTCTGTGGGCTGTCCTAATCAGAATATGTATTTGTCCTGGGGAATGAAAAAGGGCCCCCCTGTCATTGTAACTCCTTGGAATGGGGTGCATGTTCCCCCTGCCATTCTGTTAAACTGTGTTCCCTCACACTGCTGTAGTTGTTGCCCATGTTGCCCTTGCCTGTCAGCCCCATAAGGTAACTGACTTTGACCCCCTTACCAAATTGCTGTTGTCTCCTTCCTTGATGCCCTTGGAACACCTTCCCTGAAGGTGATGTCCCATGATTAAATCTCACCCCAGGACTGTTCCTGCACTCCCTTGTGAAATTCCCCCATTTCCCACAACACCAGCACTGTGCTGTTCCCAAACCTCCTCCCCGAGGCCCTATCCTCCCAAAGCCTCCTGCTCTTGCTCCTCGAAATCCTCCTTTTCCCCTTGGTGCTCCTTTATATTGCCATTGTGGATTTGGGGTACTGCCCCTCCACCCCATTGTCCCTGTCCTTCTTCACCCCATAGTGCTGCAGTTGTGGCATTCCCAATTTGTTGAGCAACTCCTGTCCTTTCTCCCTGAGCCGGTGCCTTCACTGGTGCTTGAACAACAACCTTATTTAGTTTGTTTTCCACTAGCTTTGCCTCGTCAGTTTGCCGCTTCTGGGCTGTCTCCCTGTCCCGCTCCTCGATTCTCTTACATTTGTGGACTATTATACTTTGTATCTCAGCCCACCCTTTGGCTTCAATTCCCCCAATTTTATCGAGTGCCTTCTGGAACTCGTTTGGCAGTCCCCTCTTTACAATAAAATAAAAAAATGGTACTGTCTCAACTCTCCACATTTCCTGTAACTTAAGAATAAACCGAGCTCTCCCATTGAGACCAACATCCTCCCCCAAGGCATTCCTTCAAAGGTCACCTCCACTCTCTACCAGGCTCTCAATTCTTTCGGGACTACGCAACTTGATGAGCTCAGGGCGAAATGGGAAAGGGATGTGGGTCAACTGGAGCCGGAAGACTGGGTAGATGCATTGATGTCCCCCAGGGAAATTGGGATAGATAACAAACTCAGACTAATACAATTGAGAATTCTCCACCGCTCGTATCACTCACGGGCTGCGATGGCCAGGTGGGGGGGACTAGATGATGGGACATGTATCAGATGCCAAATCGAACCCGCCACCTTCTACCATATGATATGGGAATGCCCAGTGTTACAGCTCTTCTGGGGGGACTGTATTAGTAGGGTCTCGGCGGCCATGGGAACACCAATCCCGAGGGACCCCAAAATGGTACTCCTGGGCATCTGGGGAGAAGTAGACCTGACAAAACATGAGAAAATGTTCCTGTCAATAGCGCTTGGGGCCGGTAAGAGACTTATCGCGGCTAAATGGGGCTCTGCTGACCCACTGTGCCTGAACCGATGGAGGAATGACCTAGACAGGTGTGCGGCCTCGGAACGCCGGATCTACAATGCGCGGGGTTGCCCCCGCAAATTTGAGAAAATATGGGGCAAATGGCTAGATGCGCAGTAAGCCCCGCCGGTCGATACAGCTCAACATCTTGCTTAACTTCACCTGCCTGCCTTGACATGCAACTGCCCTTGGCCCCTGGCCTGGTGTTGCCCCTCTTGCCTTAGATATTGTTTTTGCTGCCACTTTGCTATGCCTTTCTCATTTATTGAATGTCGATGATTCATGTTGCTTGTTATGTTGTTATGCTGTAAAACTCAATAAACAGAGTTATAAAAAAAAAAAAGAATAAACCGAACTGGGTCCTCATCATCATCCATTGTGCACTGCATTAAAGAATGTAAGTCAGGGGTATCTGTGTACATCCTTCGTAGGGCATCCCATAGCCTTGCCCTTACCTCATCAAAGGCTGCTCCATCATGTTCATTATCTGCAAGACGTACCCCAGCCCTTGCCCATATGTCCCCAGCCTGGTCCGCAACTATGGTGACCAGTAAACTCTTAAAGTCTCCTTCTGCTAAGGCTACCGCTGCTGTTTGTTTTTCAAATTCATAGATCATGAGAGCTAGAGGCGAGGTAGAGGCAGTCATCGGCAGTCTCTCTACCCTTTCTACAGTGGGAGGACCCACTAAATACCTGTTCCAAGAGCGGAGCGGCGAGCGGAGCTAGAGGCGAGGTAGAGGCAGTCATCGGCAGTCTCTCTACCCTTTCTACAGTGGGAGGACCCACTAAATACCTGTTCCAAGAGCGGAGCAGCGAGCGGAGCTAGAGGCGAGGTAGAGGCAGTCATCGGCAGTCTCTCTACCCTTTCTACAGTGGGAGGACCCACTAAATACCTGTTCCAAGAGCGGAGCGGCGAGCGGAGCTAGAGGCGAGGTAGAGGCAGTCATCGGCAGTCTCTCTACCCTTTCTACAGTGGGAGGACCCACTAAATACCTGTTCCAAGAGCGGAGCGGCGAGCGGAGCTAGAGGCGAGGTAGAGGCAGTCATCGGCAGTCTCTCTACCCTTTCTACAGTGGGAGGACCCACTAAATACCTGTTCCAAGAGCGGAGCGGCGAGCGGAGCTAGAGGCGAGGTAGAGGCAGTCATCGGCAGTCCGCGGCATGTCCGCGCCCTTCCGAAAATGAAGCCTCACGTTTCACTTGAAGCCCCTTCACAGGTAAGCTTAACGATCTCTACATGTCCGCAAGAAGACTGCTCAGTGGAGCAAAGACTTCTAAGAAGTAACTTTAAATGTGTCGATGGTTCGTCAATGAAACATCTGGCTACAAAACCGAAGGCCTCAAGGATCATCGCTCTGACACCTTCGGTCAGCGAATTTTCTGGTAGTACTCTGTCATCCCCGAAAACTTGTTTTGATTTCGAAAATCCTTTCAGTGGGGGTCACCGTTCTCCTCATGTATCATGCCAGACGCCAATGGAGCTGTTATCAAGTGCTGCGAAACATACAGAATCTATAGAAGCGGAGGCAGCTCACTCCCCGCATCCTTCAATTAACCAACACGCGCCTTCCTCGGACCCTTTCGTTTCTTCAGTTGGGAGGGGACGCTGTGTTGGTGACCTTTCGGATTCACCGTGCTTCCAGGGCGCGGCGCCTTCTTCAACTCCTCTGCCGTCTGCCTTGTGGGTGTCTCCCCCTTCCTCCCCTTCCTGTACCGGCGTCCAGCCTGCCCAGTCTTCCCCCCAGGTTACAACGATGGCGAGAGGTGTGGACGATTCGGCGGTCGGAGGACAGCCGGCGTCTACCCCTGTGCTCGCAGCCTGGGCAGACGGTCTTGAGGGGGAGAGGCCACAGGACAATGGAGGTGAAACTACGATCACGAACTCAGAGACGCAGCCTCAAGTACCGATGTCGAAACTCTTTCCTCTTAGCTGCGCCGATGCTGCCCCAGGTAATGCTTTGTCTACTCCAGCGACAATTCCCTCCGCATTGGATGAGTCTGCAACTGATTTACCAGAGCCCATCAGCAATCACGAAAAAACTCTGCAGGTACCGGTCAGAATCCTGGCCCAAATTCATGCAACCAACGAACATTTACCTTCAATAAGTCCACAAAGGGAAAAAACCCCGGAAACCATTCAAGTTCCAAAAATCTTTCTAAGCCTAGAACAACTAAACCGTCCAACGTCAACACATCGAATGAACATATTGAGGAAATTGTTGAAGAACCGGCTTCAGAATCTGCCACAGCCCAAATAGCCGCTAAGAACCTAAAGCGAGATGTTCAATACAAAAAAAAAAACACAAAATCCTAAAAAGAAATATAAGAAAACAGACACAGGGAAAAAAATTCTACCCTGCCCATTGCTATCATCAGCGTTAAAAGACTTCTTTAAAAAACAATGCAAAAGAAAACTGGATGAGGCCAATGAACTCTCGGATGCAGAAATCCTGGAAGCAATTCAGGACCTCTCCCCTGTCAACAAGGCAAGAAAAACAACCCTGCATGCCAAAAAAGTAATGGATTCTCCAAGTGCCAACAAAAATGATTCTAATTTAAACAATGTCCAGAATAGGGAAAATTCTATTATTAAAATCCAAGCGGAAAAAACCAAACCGAATCTAAAAGAACCCACCCTAGACTCTATGTCCGATACCCTGAAACCAGTGCAATCGCCAACACCGAACATGACTAGTTTGGGTAGAACGGAGGCTGCAAACAACATAATACCTTTCACACCTCCAAAAGGGAAAGGGTGAACTGGCGTACTGCCACCCCTAATCGCTGAACTTCCACTAAAAAATAAACCAGTCAGCGAAAATGCTCAATTGTCTCCTTTAGTTCCAAATAACCAGCAATCTCTGGTGACACAACTAGAGCAGCAATTGTCGCTGGAACGACAAATGCAAAAACTGAAAAAACATGACCAGCTTACCCAAACAGATGAAAATCTACTCTCTCCAGAGCTATTGCCGCACTCCTCACCACGTCCACGTTCGCCGCCAAGGAACAGGAGACTTAGTGAAATAACCCCCCCAAATTCAAAAGACTCCCCTTTAAAATAAAACGACTTAGCAGCCATCATGTCGGCTATTACAATATCCTTAGCTCCTTTTGGGAAGGTTTATGAAAATATTAACGACTCATTAAAGGACAGCATCACAGTTTCAGCAATGATGCATACAAAGCTGATATTTGTAGAAGGATTTATCACTGCCTTGGAGCAAACTAATAAGAAACAAAGAGAAACCTGGGACCAGAAATTATCGATTTTGGAAGAAAAACTAAGACTGTTACAAACTACAAACCTGGAAAAAAGCTCCCTGGATGAGAAAGAACCCCAGATTTCGCCACAAACACAACCCTCGAAAACAGCACCGCTTTTTCTCAACGAAAAAAGTAAATTACCCCACAGAAAAACGGCGCCACCGAAAATGGGACCTACAAAGGCCAATTCCAAAAAAATATTACCCTCAATGTCAAATCAACCACTTTTGAAGTTAACAAAAAGTCCTCAACTAGATTCGTCTAAGAGATATAATGAACCCACAATAGAGCCACCATCTTCTCTCAAGGTAATCTCTAAAGAGAGCAGAACTTACTCTACAGATGAAGTGACGGCATACGAAAATGGTTCACCCGGCACCTACCATCCCATCCAATCGCCTCGATCTGTCGAGGACTTCATCCGCCAAAGTTCACTGATAGATGTATCTCAATATGAGGACCCAGCAGAAATTATTGATCTTCATACTGTGAGGGGAGACAGCAACAGAAATCCTCATGAAACACAATCGCCCCTACAAAAAGAAGAAATAAACAAATCTGCACCAACCCACGTTGGCAAAGGTGAGACTGATCCTAACCAGGCGGGTGACTTGAGCGTCGACCAACTGTATGAAAAATTACAATCCACTAAATCTACCATCTCAAGTAAATCGTCTCCTTATAAGGAAAAAGTGGCGAAAACCAAATACCAACATGAATCCTCAGTAAGAACCAATGGCAAGATCCGTGATTCAGTGCGCCTTTTCAAGATCAAACAAAAATCGGCAGAAGACCACTACATGATCTTGAATAGAAGAACTGTTCTCAAAATTCTCAAACAGGTTGACATACTTAACACACTAAAATCTGACGACTTTACGCTCATAGAGCCGTATCATAGAAATAAGCAAGCAAAAGCATATCTCCATATTAAGAATTCAGCGCTTCAAGCAATCCCCCAAGAAGCCTACGCAAAAGTGGCCCAAGAGGGCTTCACCCTGACTGAGATCTCGTCCCAAAAAACCACCAAGATCCAGATGGAAAGCAATAAATCCCCGGCACTAAGAAAATATAGATATAAATCACAGACTGAAGATTTGTATAGATCAAGAAGACGAGGAAGAACTCCACCACGTTGGGATAAACCAGTCTATCATGAAACTAGAACGTCGGGGATAGTCCCATCTAGAACTGCTCATTTGAGACACTACCGCTATGCTAATGAAAGAAAGGAAGACAGGAATGATTCAAGAAATCGGAAAGATCATAGAAGATCAACTTCGCCATCGCATACATTGCCAGCGCGCCGAATCGAACAAAGACCACCATCTCCAGCACATTATCTACGACCTAAACAAGACGTAGACCAGTCCACGGCATACCGACATCCTACATCAACAAAGGATACGTGGTCCTGGCTCCGAAATGCCTTTACTCCGGGTCTAAAGAAATAGCAGCAAACAAGGGGAGCCAATTCACCACGCCGGCGACCGGAATTCAGAAATGAAGTCCAAATGAACGCTACTTTATCCATAGCGTCATGGAATGCTAGAGGCCACATGCATCTAACTAAAATTGGCAGCTATAACCTGGGAATCCAGGACATTATGCCTCCAAGAAACGTGGCTATTGAATAAACCGGCACTTGATGGATATAACATTGTGATCTCGCCGGCGCTAAAGGGGCCTTTTGGCAGACCATCTTCTGGCCTCCTGATAGCCATCCGGACTGGGTCTAATCTACAAATCATCAAGACAATCGTAGCCACCTATGCTTTCTTGGTAGTGCTTGTAAGAACGAACAGCGAAAATGACTCAGAAATCTGGGCAATAATTAATACCTACTGGAATCCTCAAAGAATGTCGTCCGCTAAATTTTGTGATGAAGCTGCCAGCACCATCGACGAAATAATGATTGAACATAAAACCTCTAATATTCTTGTCTGTGGAGGTTTGAACTGCAATTGCCTACAAGCGACTGATTCAACGCCAGCATCAGAAAGAGGAACTCTGTGGCTTTTGCTAATGAACTCAAAAAACCTTCGCAATGCCGCAAATATCAATAATCAACCCACTATTCCGACATGGGAGCGAGAACAATCTATAGCAACTCTCGATTACATCTTCGTTGCAGAAAATATTTACTCAAGCATTGCATCTTTCGAAGTAATCAGAACGGAAAGCAGTGACCACAACCTGTTAAACCTCATATGCAGAACCAGGAGATATGACCAGCAATTCTATAACGTCCCGGTTGAAGTGAACACGCAGCTCTCTCGTTTACGCATGAATGCCAACGACATCAAACGCTTGAGTGATGATTATGTAGCTCTCATCATGGATACTAAAGCCAACGATGTAACATACAGGAGTAGCTACATCCCTCTGCTCCTGCAGTACAAAAAACCTCGGAAAAGGTTAGACAACCGAAGTGAGAACTTTACCCACATTTACAACCGGACTTTAGTGATTAAACGCCGCCACCTAAGAAAACTAAAAAAAGTTGCAACTATGATGAACTCCCCTAGCACATGGGAATCTTACCATCTCGAGCTCAGAGCATATAAACAGTGGCTAAGAAGCAACAGATCACTACTCTACCAAGCTGATGCTGAAAGCATGATCACGATCATAGCTAACAAGAAAACCCGAGAATTTTGGAAACTGATCAACGAAATGAAACCACATCCAAACTTGCCAATGATAAATGCTGTGCCGGAAGAATGCTGGTTTAACCATTTCTCTAAACTGTTTGATCATCCTGCCTCTGACTCTGAGAGGGCATATCCACCAACTAAATCCGACTGGGTCGACCTATCTGATACAGAAGATATAAAGTCAATTATCATGAAACTGAAATCCTCGCGCCCACCTGGACCTGACGGTCTAGCTAACACCGACCTGAAGCAGCACCCAGAGGCGTGGTCAGCAGCCCTGAGCCTGATATTCAAACACTGTAAGGAACGAAGGATAATTCCGAGCTCTTGGACACAAGCAATTATCGTCCCGATATTCAAAAAGGGCACGAGAGAAGACCCCTGTAATGATCGCCCAATTGCTCTGTTGGATGTTATCGGAAAAGTTTTTGCCACCTACCTCTTGACCCACTTTCGGACCTGGATAACAACATCGCCAGCTATGGACCCTCTCCAAACCGGTTTCCAAAAAAATGCTAGCACAGCAGCTTACTTAATGATCCTAAGCATCTTAAAAGAAAAAGTCTTACTTGGATCACCAAGAATCTTCCTTGCCTTTGTGGACTTGTCTCAGGCTTTTGACAGAGTAGATAGAGCCAAACTGTGGGCCAAGCTGAAAAACTGGAATTGCCCTGGCCAGATTCTTGACCCAATCATCGCTTTACCCACGGATACTCATATATCAGTCAGGCTTAACAACAGTGGACTACTCTCCAATCCTATACCGTCCTATCGAGGAGTCAAACAAGGCTGTCCTTTGGCTCCAGCTCTTTTTATCTCTTTTCTCGGTGATTTCCAAACTTCACAAGAACCAATCAGATCGTTTCCTCCGAAAATAGGATCCACAATGGTTGCTAGACTCCTATATGCAGACGATCTCATCATTTTAGACCACACCCAGGTGGGTCTCCAACGACAACTGGACAATCTGCAAAAGTACACAAAGGAGAACAATCTGGAGATTAACAACTCAAAAACAAAAATATTGATCTTCCAAAAGCAAGGTCGTAAGAAAAAAGAATAATTGAAGTGGTTTTTGAACCAATCAAAAATCGAGATAGTACCCTCATTCAAATATTTGGGAGTAACCATCGATAGTTCGAAAAAATCTCTTAGCATGCAGAAAATCCTGTGGCGTAAAACCAAAAACTTAACAGCACAACTACGCGCAGTGAACAGAAAATATGGTAAATTTAGACTTCTTCCTGTAATTCAATTCTATAAATCCAAAATAATTCCAGCCTTGACATACGGCATGGACGCAAATCTCTCCATTCCTACGACCCTATGGGCAAAGCTAGAAGGTTTCATCTGGAGAACAACTCTAGGCTTACCTAAATCGACAGCAGTGGCTCCTATAATGCGCAAACTCGGCCTGCTCTCCCTGGAGGCGATAGTTGCGCAGAGCTCGATTCAGCTCTACAAGAAACTGCGGAACAAAGACAGCTTGGAAATATATAAAATGATCTCTGAAGAAATATCGAAGGGAACCAACAAATCCCTTACCATCTGGGCTTTGAAACAAAAGCTTATGCTGCAAGAAATAGCCTGCTCAGAAGAGGAATTAATTCAGAATCCCATGAGAATAAAATCTAAAATGGAATGGTTGGATTGGATAAAAACTAACAACAACTCAACTGCGAACAAGCTACTGACCCACCTGCCACCCATTTATAACAAATTAAAACAACCAATGGAGTACTGTCTGAAATATCCGTCTAAGCGCCTCATGAGAACTCTACTCAAAGCCCGTTTAAATCTTCTACCGACTCAAGAGGTTCTGGCAATTTGGGCCGCGTCGAAAGATAAATCCTGCAGACTATGTGGAGATTCCCTATCCACAGAAACAATCAAACATCATTTGATGATTTGTCCTTCAATTGACCACGAAAGAGAGGCCTTTCTCGGCCCTATGTTAAAATCTTCATATTTTATCGACTACAATGTCTGGTGGAATCGTTTGATCACGGGAGCTAAAACTAGATGGCTAATAGCGGCTTCTAAGCTAATAGACATTGCTTTGGAGAAAATCCTGCAAAAAAAAAATTCACCAATCGAAACCCTCAATCAACCAGCGGTATGAGCAAGCCAGTGCACACAGGAAACGGTAGACTTCCTTTTTTTCTCTTCAGTTAACAACAAAGAAAGACTTTTCTTCTTCTTTTGTAAAAATCTAATTTTGATTAAATACAAATAAAAAAAAAAATAAAAAAAAATCATAGATCCATTTACTAGCTCCGTCTATAAGCTGGGGGAGAGCCATAGTCAAATAATGTTTGTCCATTTGAGGCAATGGCACATACTGTGTTATCCCTACTTCTTTATGTATTAGAGGGATCTGCATACCTATTTTGTTTTGTACCACTTTAGTATTCTTCTGATCTTTTACTACCATGATTAAATCTGGTCTATTTCTTGGTCTGTCCCTCCCCACTGCCTCTTGTGGCACGGACGGGTTTTTTCACTACCTCCTCGCCTTGATCTCTTTCTTGCCCTGCCTCTTCATTATTTCTACCACCTTGATCTTCCCCTCCATTATCCCTTGCTTGTTCTACTTCTTGTCCCAGGACCGTCCATACGCTCTGCCCATCATCTTTTTCAACACAAACATTTCTTATTGCCCCAGGGTTAAACCTAAACAAAAAATCTCCTGACTTCCAATCCCCTATTTTCTGTACCGGTACCCTTATTTCTGGTGATACTTCTTCAGGTTCTTGTAACCTTACCAACCTTTCCTGCAATGCTATTTGCTCATTGCCAATGTCTACCTGTGGACCCTCTGGGTACACTAATGCTACGGGCATATTAGAGCTTGTGGATGGGTTATATGGAGGTGAAAAAGCTCTTGAGTCCCCCCTCAATGTTGCTAATCTTGTCGACACTCTCTCTACCTCTGGAGGCTTATAGACTGGGTTTTAAACCCTACTGCAGGTTTAGGCATTACGGGGTACATCCCCTTACATTGAATCTCTTTTTCACCTTCCTGATCTCCCCTATCGTCAACTAATTGACAGAGATCAAGAATCTCTTCTCTTTTTTGGAACTTGTTCTCTTCATATTCTGTTGCTACAAAGATGGAAATTTTTTCTAGCATGTTTCTGTTATGGGAGCCCTCCTCTGGCCAGGAGCAGGACGTCCCCCCTTCCTTTGTTTCTACTATCAATTGTTTATTTATTCTGTCACAACACAGTGGCAGAGCCCTATGCATGTGTTTTATTGGAGTTCCTTCCTCCATAAGGTTGCGCGCGTCCCTAATGCTTCACTTAAACCCTACTGCTAAGCTGCACATGCTTCAAAAATACAGATCAACCCACTTTTTCCCCACCCCCTTTTACACTTTCTTCACTTTGATTTCACCCACACACACACCGCGACTCATCCAACTTCCTTCCTTCCTTTTCTACCACAAAAGACAGCAAGAGAAAATATAAAGTATTTACTAAAAACCAGGCTCATTCCTTAATACCGAGCCACTACGTAATACCACTTATTGCTTTTATCGTCATAAGAAGAAGAATGTGTGGTACTACCTTCTCAACTGGTTTATAGTGGCTGAGGATCCCTTACCTCCCAGTCCTTATAAGCTGGGGATCCCTTTCCTTCCCTTTCCATTATAAAAAGTAGAAAAACAGAAATACATGACCCACCTTTTATCCAATCTAGTCCTCAACACATCACCTGAAATCCAATCTATTTTATTCCTTATCACCAAAAGTCCTATTATATACTTCATCACCAAAACTGCCTCACCAAAAGTCCTATTCCATCTATTCCATTGACCTCGTACAATATCTTTCACATCACCAAAATACCATTCACATCACCAAAATACCATTCATATCACCAAAATGCCATTCACATCACCATAATACCATACATACATGTTCCCATTTTGTTATCACTTGCAAGAGTATATACTCACGTGGGCGTTGTTCACTTGAGTTTCCCTCTGTTATGAAGTCCCCATGCCTGTTGTTCTGGAGCCACGCCCTGCTCCAGTGAGCAGAAAGGATTTCTTTTAAAATGGCTTCTACTAAAGTCGCTCAGGATACATGGGTTTTTTGATGTAGGAGTCTGATCACTACCGTTGGGCGTGGCTGGCCTGCCTGGGGCTTCGCAAAGTACAGGGGCAAGAAACTAAGTGTCACGTCCGGGTCATCACTGAAAGCGAACCCCAATTTACAGGGGCACCCCTTAAATACAGGGGACCCATAATCACCATAAATCAGAGTGAATGCACCCCTCTAGGGAATTAAAAGCCATGAGTCTATCTTGCAAGTGATAACAAGACTTTAATCTTTACAGATCATGAGGATTGGGAAAATGGCAGGACTCTGCCATTTTCGACCAGCATTCTGTCGTCCGTGGCTGGATCCCAGGTCCAGAAGACTGGTGCTGGGCCTGGGGCTTAAATTCTCTTGACTTGGTTACTGGATACCGGCAGAGCTCCTTCAAAGCTATTCTTCTTGCCATACAAGGGATGCTGCAGAGTCTCCAGTGTTGCATGACCAGGTTCCATTTGGGACAAGCTACATAACATTATGCTGCATATGCAGGAATACTTAGTCGCTTTTGTTTGGCATAATTTAATATGTTATAAAAATTAATACATAAACACATCTTCCAGCCATTATCTCAACACTTAACTCCATAAAATTATATATTATCTGCCCCAGTATTTCTCATAAAAAACCCTTGTTTTCCTAGTACTCTCTGTTGGGCTGAATCTTTTTTAGTCTCCATTGGCTTGTGATTGACAGGAACAGCTGCTGAGTTACCTCGGGCTCTCTGCCAGCCTTAGCCTCAGTGACGCAACACTGCATGAGCTCTGCGATCCATTCTTACCACAAGCCACATTCCTTTTTAGCAGAGAGCTTGCTCTTTACCGGGCTCTGAGAAAACTAAATACAATGTAACATTTTTACAAATTCATTCAACTAAGTTATTTGCATCTTATATTTCAATCCTAACTATCTTTATTTAGTGACTGGCCATGCCTGTGTTTGATTATTTTTGCATGAAAAAAGCTTTCTCGGTGCGATAATGCTTAGAAGTCTTGCCTAATTGTAAAGCGCTTGAAGGGTGGAGGAAGGCGCTAGCTCCTCTCCAACAGCCACTATGAGAATCTGTACATTCCTCCTTTGGGAGCAACCTTCCACGTCTTCCGCTCTTATTTCTAAGGATCGCATCATCGCAGCTAGAGCATCGAGTCTGGCCTGTAGCACTGCCAGTGTATCTTCCACTTCTTCCACTCTGTTTTCCACTTCTGTCACACTCTCGTTAACCTTCTTGAGGTCTGCTCTGACCAGGGAGACCTCTATCCCTACCAACTGTACAAAGTGTTTCCTGCAGGGTTAGGAACTTTCTTGGGTCAGCCACCTTTGGTTCCCAGACACTGATCTAGCTTCTGTTGATGATGATGCCTCTTAAGCATAATGGCGGTCTCCCGGAAATTGCCAGCCCAGCCTCTTGCAACAATATCCAAGTAGGACCATTAGGACCACTAGCTCTCTTCAGGCCAGATGCAGGCAAGTCAGACTGTTCAGCTTCTTCAGGGAGAGAGGGGACCCACAATCCACTGTGTAGGGAGCCCGTGCCCACTCAGCGAGTAACAGTGAACACTTATCCGGACTGCCTGCCGCACAATCTTGGGTAAGCTGTGCTCGGTTCAGAAGCCTGCCACAATGCCCCTCCTAGTCCACTGCCAGCTAAGTTGCAGGTGCCCGACTCTCAACACTGTTTCCTGGGGCTCCGGAATCAGACTAGGCGCCGTCACACACCTGTGGGCTCCATGACTCCAGCACCTCCTACGATCCTGGATGAGAGCGGCTGCATTGCGCGCACCACCGTGCAGAAAGAAAACACTCACTGTGCACCTCCCTGTTTACAGCTCTCTCTATTTCGTTGCACCGGTGAGCACCAAGGAGTCATGAATTCTTCAACAAAGGTCCTGCTTCACCATGCCTGGGGAGTGAGGCCACCACCAACCTGCCCGTTCGTGTTTCTCAGGAGGGCTTGACACCGTTGTCTCCTTTCCTGCTCTCCCCAATACCTTTGCCGAGATGGTGGCCACCCCATCGCATGTCTCCAATTTCCTTTCTCGCGCGTCCTACGCAGACTATCTTGTCTCTGTGGACTGCCATTAGCTCTCAGAGGGTTTAGTTCCTCCTAAAGGAACTTCCGATTGATCAGGGACAGGATTTTAATACAATTTCATTGGATACACAGACAAAACTCTTACAAACCTTTAAGTGGAGACAACAACGTTACTAGGTTAATTACGTTCATGTTTGTGGTTCCCTTACAGTTTGCAGTGTGAATATATACAAATATTGCGCAGCATTATCATAACTTGCGATTCTTTGTAACGGAATAGGAGTCGTATAGTGCTCTGGCGATGGTGTTTGTCTCCCTATTGATTCAGCAAACCTCTCTGCCTGCTCAGGATCACTATAGTAGCGGGCCTTGTTATATAAGATTCTCAAGTGAGTATGAGGTTTGCTTACTCCTCAAAACGTCTTAGCCACATCAAAGCTTTTTCAGGCATTTTGCACAGCAAGGCTAACGTCTGGGTAGAGTTGGTAGCTCATATACCTGTATTTCACAGTTTCTATCTGTCTAGCCACACACAGTAGTGTGCCACAATCTCTGTTATGTTATGTTGATTTATTCCGCGCAACGCTGCCACCCAGGGGCAGTCTCCAGGTGCTCGCGTGGCTCTGCAAGAAGGGGTGGGGAGGTTAATGGGATAGAGTGAAAGGATAGGTTCAGAACCAGGAGGAACTAGCATCTGTGGATGTTGTTTTGCATGTGGTAGTTTGTGCCAGAGGCCTCGTGCATTGTAACCGTATGGGTAAGATGCACTGCCTCGGGCGTGTGGTAGTGTTTTGTGTTGGTGTTAGTGTGTGGGTTATGGTGGGTTAGACGGTGCGTGCTGGTTAGATAGTGTCCATAAAGGATCCAGGCATGGGTGGATGTAGCAGTCAGTTAATCTGGTATCTTGGTGTATATTTGTGTGGTTGATGGTTTTGTGGACTATGTGGGTGGTTCACTCTAGGTGTGCTTCAGCATCTAGACACATTGGGTATGAACATAGTATTGATTCTCTGTTTGTTTATGTGTAGTGTAGCTATTCCAGGGTCTGCTGTAGTGGTGTCAGTTATGTTGTAGGAGCAGGAAGGGGAAAATGGGTTAGCAAGTCGGTCAGTTTGTTGGAGCCTCTGGAGCGGCTCTTTGGTTGCCGCTTGACAGTATCTAGCCAGAGTTCTTGTTTGTGTTCTTTGGCCCATGTAGTGTCTTCTCAGGTTGTTAGTCCGTGGGCTTGCTGTTGTTGGTGTCCCTTCGAGTTTGTCATTGTCTGCTGAATAGCAAGGTTTTGAGCTGTTTCCTTAAGGTGATGTGGTCTTCTGTGATTCTAATTTCTTTGGGCATGTTGTTCCAGATGTTAGCAATTAGATGTGACAACGATATTCCACCGAATTTCCTTTTTTCATATTGTTTTGCCTCTAGTTGTGGGTTGTTGCTGGATCTTAGTTCCCTTCCTGGGTGGTACTGGCTAATCTTGTCTTGGAGGAATTACACTCCTTGTCTGTGCGAGGCCTTGCGGGCAACGCAGAGTGTTTTGAATTTGATGCGTTTATTTTTTGGTAACCAGTGTAGACTTTTCAGTGCTGGAGTGATGTGGTTTCTTCTGTTTAGTCTTAATAGGATCCTGGCTGCTGTATTTTGCACCTTTGGAGTTTCTTGGTAAGTCCTTCCGGCATTCCTAGGAAGAGAATGTATGCAAAGTCAATTCTTGTGAGTATCAGGGATATGATTGTGAGAGTTCTGTGGGGGGAAAGACAGGTGGGGGAGTAATCTTCTGAGCAGATGTCTGTGAGGCAGTTGTTAAGGCTGTTATTTTGTTCTTGGGTTCTGTTTGTTTTCACAATCAGTTGAGTATCGTCTGCGTAGTTGTAGGCGGTGAGTCCGTGGGTTCAAATGATTTTCATCAGTGGGCACATGTAGTTGTGGAAAAGAAGCGGGGAGAGGCTGGATCCCTGTGGGACTATGCAGGATATATTTTTGGTGCTTGAGGTGAACGATGATAGGTAGGTTTTTTCGGTTCGGTAGGAATGAGTTAAGCCACTTCAGTGCGAATTCCTGTATGCCACATTCCATCAATCTTTTTATTAGTGTTGCATGGCTGATTGTGTCAAAAGCCGCTGATATGTCCAATAGTATGAGGGCTGATTGGGCATCATCGTCTGATTTTATTTTCTGGTCGTCCCATATCAATAGAAGTGCTGATTCTGTTCCTCTCATTGGTCTGAAGCCAACTTGTGATCAGTCGAGTATTCTGTTTGTTTAGACGTATTTAAGAAGGATTTTGTACACGTGATTCTCCAGGATCTTTGCTGGGTAGCGCAGATTGGATATCGGTCTGTAGTTGCTCGGGACTTCTGCGCCGATTCCTTTTTTATCAGTTGTTTAATGTATGCTGATTTGAAGGAGGTCCTCTTTTGAGCGATAGATTCATTAGGTTATGGCAGTGTGTCGCCGGAGTTCTGTGGTTGAGGAGTCCTTTGAAGATGTCAGGCGGGCAGGGGTCCCTTGGGGATCCTGCAAGGTTGGTCTCCAACATGGCAGAAGACCCACTCAACAATTGGATCCTCAAAGCCCTTGACCAATTGGCACTAGCTAAAACATTCAAAGCAACACCAACAAACTGGCAGCAAAATGGTTCACAGAAGAACTGAAAAAAAAACAACAGCAAAATGGAAAATAAATGGAGGGAACAAAACACCCAACAAGACAAAGTAAAGTACCAAAGACGACATAAAATATACAAATCACCAGTCCTCAAAGCAAAAAGGTTATACTACGCCACAAGAATAGAATCTGCAAGCAATCCACAGAAAGTACGCTTCAAAATCATCTAAGAGATTAAAAAAACATTCTTCCTGCAAGAACTACATCACCCCGACACAAGCACTTTGTGACAACGTTAGCAACCACCTGAGGGCAAAAATAGACACAATCAAGGAGACCATCAACCTAGCCAAGGCAAACACAACCATGACTACCAGACCACAGATACCGGGCGAAACACCGGACGAATCGCCGTTTTTCAATTCTGCAAATATCTCTTTAAGAACTGTCATGTTGCTCACCATGATCATGCACATTTTTCATGTTGTTGTTTTATTGTTTGTTTGTTTGTTTGTTTGTTTTTTTGTTTTACTCACTTGTAATGCGCACCAAAAAAGGAGACGAAACAAAATCAATCTGTACTTTTTTTCAAATCATTAGTTGGGTTCCAACATAGGGGGATCCTTTGGGGTAGTTTAAATAGGCCAAGACTGAAAATACTTCTAAACCTTAGCAGCCAACTTATCAATAACCTATGCACTGAGATGTGAGGGTCATAGCTATCTCTTAGTATTCCTGGGAGGCCACATAATGTATAGGCTTCAGTCCCACCCTCTATTGTTCAACTTGATTACACATAATCCTATAGACCCACGGCACTTAAGTGCATTGGGCACGTATACTCTTTGTTGGTGACTTTCACGTAGTATAGGAAGGTGTACCACTTCTTTAAATAAAACAGAAATTCCCTTGAACAGTGGAGGATATCTTCTCATTCAGAAGTAGGCTCCATGCATCTGGCCGCTAGTCGTCGATAATGGATATACTGCTGGTGTTCCACTTTGCAGAAATTGCAATCCTCCCTACAAAGAACATAGCTCTCACCATTTACCTCATACCATGGGAATTAACCATACATTTATTTTCCAGTAGCCCCAGTAAGCAGGTAGGTTATTTCCACATGAATGTTTCGTTGGCTATACAATTCACCAATGTTACCAACTTATTCCAGTAGTGATTCCATTTACGGTAGCTCCACCAAATTTACAGATACCAGCCTCTCCCACGATACCCTCTCCCATCATAGCCCGTTGTTTCCCTTTTTCATATGCTAAATTCTATGAAGTGTAAGATAACCCCTCGCTAAAAATCTAAATCCCTTCTCCATGTATTACATGCTAGAGGTGGGTCTTCTGTACTGATCTCCATATTTTGGTCCAGTTACTCTCAGCAAGTGCCTTCCCAAGATCCTTATGTCAAGCTATGGTGCAGGTAAGTGGATTTTTGGTTGGATTGCGATTAAGGCAGCTGCATAGTCGGGAGACTAAACCTATGGTCTCTGGTCTCAGTGGCGGTCAATATTATCTTTTCTAATGCATTGAAGGTTCTAATTGTTGCCATCCTATTGTGTCCCTGCTGAATCCAATGTATTAGTTGCGAGTAATGGAGGTGGTCCCTCTCACCCACTCCAAATGTGTTCTTACACAACTCAAAGGTTCTAACCTGATTGCGATCTTACATGTGTGCTAGATATTCACAGCCTCCTCTCCAAATGGTGAAGTAAGCTCCATCGTGGGCTGGTTCAAGGTCTGAATTGTACTGTATTGGGGTTGAAGGTGCAGGGTGTGATGTCAGCCCTAACCTGGCATCTTCACGGTCACATATCAGTAATGTAGATTTGGAGGTTGGAAGCTCATATATGCTTAACGGCCTATCCATTCTAGGGAGCCAGGGCACATACCTAAGAGGTCCCCCTGTTACCTCTCGCTCTAGGATCCTCCATCCTTTTTTTATCTATTGCCGATTAACACACTCCTGCAATATTTTCAAGTGAACTGCTTGATAGTATTTTTTAATGTTTGGGATTGCGAGACTACCTGTGTCTCTAGCTTTAAGCAACGTTGTGCTGGAGATTCTGTGGAGTTTATTCTGCCACACAAACAATACCAGGTCCTGCTGCAATCTTTTAAGGACTCAGGAGGGGACAGCCATAGGGAGGGATTGAAAGGCATATAACAATCTGGGGCGAATGTTCATTTTTATTGAGGCAATCTGGACAAACCAGGAGTGTGCCTACGCATTCCATGTTCTCAGGTCAGCCCTAATTGCCTGAAGCAATTTGGGAAAATTGGCCTAGTAAAGTGAGGAGTAATGGGGGGGGGGCAGTGAGATAGACTCCCAGATATTTAATAGAGTCTCCAGACCAGCGGAAGGGGGCTATTTCCTTCAAGGTGTCTATTGTTTCTTCCCTGGTGTTAATGTTTAGGGCCTCACACATAATCAATATTTTTTTTAAACCAGACACCACCTGTAACTCCCGCAAAAGATGAAGCAGCCTCTGGAGAGAGTTGTGCGCATCAATATGTAGCAGGATAATATCATCTGCAAATAAGGCAATGTTATGGCTCATTTGCTTACGTAAGGAATAGCAGGATTTGTCCTCCTGTTAAAGGCGAGGGGCTTTACAGACAAAGCAAATAATGAGGGCGAAAGAAGCCTGCCTTGTCCATCTGAGGAGGCTGAATCCCTGCGACAAAAACCAGCTGGAGAAGACACTTGTCGTGGGAGAGGCATAGAGAGGGAACACTCCATTTATAAATGCATTCAACGCAGTCAAAAGACTTCACTGCATCCATGGCAATGGCCATGGCTGGTATTTTAGTCCTATGCACGATGTCTATCATGCTAGCAATGGTTCTCACATTAATCGGAACCTTGTCTCCCCGCAACAAAGTTTGATCGCTCCGTTCCAATTATAGTGGGAGGCATTTGGACCTTTGCGTACAGCTTTATATCAATACTAAGCACTGCTTTTGGACTATAAGAAGCGTATAAGGTAGGGATTCATTCCTTCCATATGGATTACACATATTTTGGCCTCACTCAGAGGTGGAGGAGGCACCCTGATGCCAGAGTTGGTTGAGTAGTATGTGAAGGGGCTCCAAGAGCTGATCCTTGAAAAGCTTATAAAATTGTGGGGGTAATCCATCCACCCCTGGGGTTTTCCCTATTTTTAGGGAGTTAATGGCTCGAAGAATCTCTTCTTTTGTTATATCCCCATTTAGGTAGGCTTTTTGTAGGTCTGCAATTTCGGGGACTTTTTCTATCTCCTCCCCATCAGGGGATTCTGAGGAGTAGAGGGATGTATAGAAAGGGTCGGACTCTTCCAATTTCTCTTATTCAGAGCATACCATTCCTCCCCCCTCATTACAGAGCCCTATTATAAATTCTGATCAGTGACGCTTTGTCAATTTTCAAGCCAAGATCTTTATAGCTTTATTGCCACTCACAGAATACTTCTGTTTGGCCTTCAATAAAGTAAGCTCTGCTTTGGACCCCTCCAAAAATATAATTTGCGATCTGGTACTTTGGAGGTCTCTGAAAGCTCTATGTGAGCCTGTTCCCTTATATTTCTTCTCTCTAACCCTCAACTCCTCATAGAGGGTGTGTGTCTGTTTCCTCCTTTTTTTATTCATAAATGCAGCCTTGGAGATCAGAATGCCTCTTATGTAGCCATTAAAGGCATCCCATCGGTCTCCTTTATTTTGATCCCCACATTACCCAGAAAATAGTTCTCAATCACATTTGCAACCACTTTGCAAATTGCTGGATCATTTTGCAAAGTGGGATTTCATTTCCATTGCTTGGGTTTCACCACTTGTGATTTTAGATTAACCTTTCCATAATGGGGGCATGGTATGAGAAACTGATATTTCTAATTATTACCTCTTCCATCAAGTGGCAGATCTCCTTATCTATCAGAACATAATCATTTCTGGAGTATACGCAGTGTATGTGCGAATAGAATATATAGTAATGCGTTCTTTGGGTGAGCATGCCACCAGGAGTCAATCAGCTCAGATTCCAAAATCTGGAATTTAAGCTCGACAACAGGGTTGAGTAGTTATGCAGTATGTGCCTTTCGATACATTCCAATTCTGATGGGGGGGCGAGATAAAATATCTCTCACTAATCTCACGTGCCCTGCAGCAAAGGCCAATAGTTTTCTTAGGTAGGAGCACAGAATCTCATTCTGCAGAGAATTTGGCCTATAGGTAGATGCTAAGGTATCTGAATACTGTTCAGTTTCATTAACAGAAAGATGCATCTCCCTTCCTTGTCGATTTTACTACAGTCCAACATGAACCAGGCTTTACCAGAACCCCTACTCATCCTGTCTTACATTTAGCCAAGGATACGTATTGACAGGGAAAAAACGTCAAGCAAATCATGTTTGTGACTTCTCTTTTTAGGTGTGTCTCCTGGAGGCATGCAACATTGACCTGCTCGTCCCTTAATTTCTGCAGGAGTAATGCTCTCTTCTTAGGCGAATTTAACCCCTTGATATTATATGATGCAAGTTTGAATGAAACTGCCACTTATTTGATAGCGTCACAATCCAAGGGACGTGGGTATATCCGCCTTTCGCGGTTTGACCAGATTCATGTGATCAATCAGGTTGCCATCTTATTGTACGAATTTAAAAGCATATGACCCTATAACCCATTACGCCCCAACTATCTATCTTACTTCGTACTAATAGAAATAAAACCAAAAACATTTGTAACAGTCAAAGCGAGAAGCAGGAGAGCAGACTACTTCCTTCACTTATTGTCCACTATAGTATATTCCAGATGGTACTGTGAGAAACCAGAATGTGTTCTCACGGATAGACCCAGATTATCTTTTGTTCAGGTGGCCAGGGCACAGCCATCGCCATTGGAACCAGACCCTGGGGCTGGACCAGCATGGGAGGATCACCTGGACAAAGGGCCCTTGGGAACTGTGGGGGGAATGCCCTCAGGAGGGATGCGGTATTCCCCCCTTTCCAACACCCCCCCAGTCTACATGGGATATGTTAAACCAAGTCCCATGCTACCCCAGCACTTTCCCTAAAGTAAAGAAGGGGAGAGCCTCATGGGAAACCAGAACCCATGTACCTTCAACCCTACATCCACCTTCCCCACTCCGACAATACCCTACTCAATTTTCCCATGATTAACAGAAAACAAAACAACTTCCCAAACCCCCCCACCCCACTTTTTATACAAACACTGAGACGAGGATGAGAGGGATTGAGAGGGAGAAGATCACTGAGAAGAAACACACTCAGACACAGCGGAGAGACTCTTCCCTTTTAACAAGGACAGGCCAGGTCAGGCATCCCTCTACAACCATTCACATCTGATTCTGGTTGACATTCCCAGAAAGTATAAGAGGAGGAACCTACAGGCCCACTCAGAGCAAGCTGGGCTTGCTGGATGGTGCACGGAAGCCAGAGGGAGAACATTTGAGCTGAAGAAGCCCTTGAAGGCCTGGAGGAAGAAGGACTGCCTGACTGCTGGACTTGTGAACACAGGGGAGGCTGGAGTGTGGAGAGGGAACTGCACCTCCAGGGAGCCAAACCAGGGGCAGCTGGGGTTACCTGGTGGTGCCCACACCAGAGCTCCTCCCCTCAGGAAAGCAGGACAGCCCAGGTCTTTGAGGGACAGGTGGCGAACCCTGGCCTCAACATGTATCCCTCCTGAACTCCTGCAGCTCTCAAAACCGCCAGAGTGCCAAGAGGGGGAGCTAACGAAATAAGAGCAAAATCAGAATGAAGGATTATGGGACTTGGCGTACAAAGACATTTTAGTGAGAGCAACTGAGCAAGGTGGAACACGAGTACGAGCAGGACTTCCGGCGCTAAGGCAAACCTACTGGAGCAGAGTGACGGACCAGGGGACGAGAGCAGCGGGTCAAAAACCCCAAGAGCTCCCTACTGGACATTGTTGCCTCCGACAGGCTGAGAAAGACACAGGGAGAAGACTGCATTGTGTTTCAAGGACACCAGCGACCCTTCCGGGTGAACGGTAGAGTTGGATAGGCGAGGCCAAACCTGTGGTACTAAACTTAACCCGTGAATTGGATAGCATAGAACCAGGAAAGAAACGCACACAGCCGCGACCTGAGAGACCGGTGTGTGTTAAAGAAAGTTTGAAGCAGTAACATTTAATCGCAAGCGGAGGCTGCACACGTGTAGATGAGGCGTGAGGAAAGGCAGACCTGTGAAAGAACTTTGAAGTAAAAACAGCTGAGGAATTAGCGATACTGAGTAAGGAAATAGTCCGGTGACAGGGAAGTAGCCCACTCAAAAGTCTCTGTGAAAGGTGCATTATTTGTGAACTTTTAGTCGAAGTGGTTCTGCGGAGGTCTGTAAAGGAAGCCATGCACATTAACACCCTAAAGTGGTCTGAGCTCGGCTGAGGGTGACACAAAGTGAAATAAGCTTCTTTGCAAGTTTTGGTGAACTTTGTGCTTTAAAAGGTCTGAGCCTGACTAGGGGAGACATACCTGAACTTTGTGGTTTGAAACAGTCCGAGCCCGACTAAGGGAGACCGGCATGAACATTTTTTAACTATATATTGAAGCTGGAAAGAAAGACTTTTTACGTGGAAGGCCAGATGGGCCTCGATCCACGTTTTGAACTACCTTTAATCTTGAGAACCTGAGCCAGAGTGTGTAATCCTGTCTATGGGGGCCGCCTTTCTCCGTGCTGTCCAGCGTGGGGAAGAGAGCTGACTCAGCCACATGGGTTCTTTATAGTTTTGCACATTATTTATTTTGCATATACATTTTTCCCACACATATTTTGTTACATTAGAGTAAGGGCTGGCATTAGGTTTTGTTAGTATATGCCATCTTGTTTTATCAAGACTCCACTAGGACTGTTCATCCTAGACGAAGGGCAAGATAGTCATTCTTCCAACTCCTTTTTTGAGAACAATAAATGTTTTCCAAATGTATCTTTCGTGTCTGTCTTGCTTTTGATATCATGCTTCCCTTACAGTACATTGGAGATTTGTACTTGGCCCTGTTGTGCTGACTTCAGGTTCAGTGCTATCCATCGTCCATTTGGGGCATAAGTCATTGGGCTAAACACATAAAGAAGCAAAGACAGTGCAGGAAGAGTACAGCTCACGAGGGAGGGGGAAGGTAGTGAGCGGAAAGGAAAAGGTGGAAAGGCTGGTTGAAAAGAAGCAGGTGTACGTTCTGAGTTGGGCTAGGATGGGCAAATGGGGAAAATTAATAGGCCCAACTCATGGATGATACTTGGCCCTGTGATGTAATTGCAGCTCTGCCATGAAAGGACAGTCACTGGGTCAAAGGATCCCAAAATGTGGGGAGGCAGGCAACGGGCGAGAACTGCAAAAGCCTTAACGGGGACTTGCCCTATTCAGCCTAGGACCATTAGCTGCAGACACCCGGACTGGATCGCAGGGGAGACCCAAAATCAAGGGAGGCAGTGTGTCACATGACCCCATGGGAGCCAATCAGAGTGCTTAAGGTGGCTTCCATACTTCCCATCAGGGTGCAGGCAGGTTCCCGGTTGTTGTAGGCCCAGGGACCTTTATTCTTTGGACAGGTCCATCAAATGGCACACAGGATCATCTGGAATGCAGGATGTAACAAAACATGATTTTAAAATGAAAATCCAGTCACATGATGTGGTTTTATGATCTTCTGGGAGCCAATGCATGTTCATGTTTGATTCTTATTTCACATGGCAAGCAAAGGTACATTAAGACTCCTGGCATGAGTGAATACTGATTTTTCCGGCCTAGCCAACTCGTACAATTCCTGCATTTAAGAGTAAGTAGCTGATTACAAGTCTGCATGTTAAGAGAATGCCAGTTAGATTAAATGTAAGGCTTCAGTTTAATGGTATTTTTTTCTGCCATTTCCGTCTGAATTCATCCACATTTATTTTGTGGCCATTTTATATGTATTTATCCACAATTATTATTCGTAATATAAATATAATTTGAAATCAGTATTTTCTGCATTTACTCGAATGACAAACAATAATTAAAATTAATGACCAGTGGCTACTCTTGGGATTGCTTGCTTCAAATCTATTTTTCACACAACCTTTACACTCTCCTGCTGTCATTTTACAATGCCATTGGCCTGTAAGGCTTGGGTGACAGCATCAGGAGCAAAACAAAGACCTGCGTTTCCTTTTAAAAAAATAAATACAGACAGAAAGCAGATTGATTTCTGTCTGCATTTATGTGTAAATATCAGTAAAACGGAAAACTGGGAGCCTTAATTAAATGATACCAGCCGGCCAAAAAATCCTCAATAGCCAAGAGAGTTTTGATGCATAATGAATTAGAGATAAGCTACATGTGCTTCAGCAGTTAGGTCAGAGAGGAGCATAAACTGTATAAAAGAATGGCATATATTTACGTTAGCCATGACTAGTAGACTGATGCTTGAAGCGACATAGAGGTTTGACTGGATGCAAGGCACAGGCAGGAGCTGGAGGAGGTAAGAGGGCGCTGGCAGAGGCACAAAAGGAGCTGGCAAAGGTGGTGCAAAAAAGGCCACCCAGAAGCAGATGTGGAGTCAAAGAAAGAGTAATGCAGTTTGTGATGAATCAGAAGGATGTGGAATACACTGGGTCATAGTTAGAAGAGTTTATTTAAATAATAAGAAAAAGAAAAACAAGACATAGGGCCTCATTACGAGGAGGGCGCTAAGGGGTTAACGGCGCTGGTACAGGTGCCGGTGCCTTTAACCCTGTACCGCCATATTGCGAGGTCCCCTAGCAGGACCCGCTCTGGACGTCTGGTTTTACCAGACATCCTTTGCGGGTCCCGCAAGGGGACAAGCATGCTAACAACGGGCCTATTAACAGGCCGGTTGTTAGTATCATCCCCCATTGAGCCCTATGGGGCTCAAATGGGAGTGGGGATTAATTTTTACAGGGTCTATGGAATGGGCAATTACCGGGTCCGCCAAGGTTGGCATGACCCGGTAATTGCCAATTCCATGGACCCGGTAAAAATTAATTACCGTCGGCAGCCATGCCCTTAATAAGGGCACGGCTACCGCCAGGGTCCTAATGAGGCCCATAGTAACAAAAACACCTAACTTGCCCTATAGCTATGAGGGAAATTCCCTGCCTACCAAAACGAAGGTTAAGGGTGCACATCAAGTCCAAAGTAAAAAAAAGTCTTCTTTCCGAATCCAAAACAACTAACTGGTCCTACCACTTCAGAAAACACCTTACTAAAAGGAAAAAGGGGAGGCTTGCACACTAATTGTCTATAGTATGGGATTCACTTTTCCCGTTTTCAAAGACAAAACTATTGCTTTAATTTTCTCATTGTGTTTCATATGTCCAAATCCCTTCAGGATTACTCGGCAATACGCTTAGCTCACTCCCACCTTCGTGGCACTGGACTCCCCCACCAGCCCCGCCCCCCACCCTCCCACCTCCCCTACACAGTACTGTGGTCCTCGGGTATGTGTCTTGTGTCACAATGATAGTATTTAACTTAGATTGTTGGTTTGTTCGGGTATTGCAGGTTTCCTCGACCGTATGCACTTGGCTGGGCTTGCAGCCAAACATGAACGTCCTTTCACTCTGTTCCCCATTAGCCTTTTTAGCTATTCCAGTCTCAGTATACAATGTTCGTGTTCCTCCCACAATGTTTCAGCTGGGTCGTGAATCCATGAGCTCCTCTTATGTTCCCTTGATTGTGGCGGCTATTCCAGATGTAACATACAATGTTTGCAGCTCTTTCACATTGCTTCCACGGGGCTGTGAGCCCATTATTATTTATTAATTTGTTTGTAATGCGATGAAAACCTCAAAAGAGTCACCAAAGCGTAGAATATCTAGAGGGAATGAATAAATACTCAGAAGAAAATGAAATGTAATTATTCCTGGGGCAGAAGATTGTGTAATCTTGAAGAGAACTAAATACTGCAAGTAATGGAACCATGCAGTGGAAGTGTTTAATTCCTTCAGCACTGGTACCAAACAACTGCTCAGATATTCGAGGCACATTCTATTTTCCAACACTTGCTCACCTAGTTAGCTCAGACATCATAGGCACATTATATTTTCCTATGGCACTCTGCAGTTTTGGTCAGACTTAAGATGTGCATTTAATTTTCTCACGGCGCTTGCTCAATGATCACATACAGACATCATAGGCACACCAGATTTTCTCACATCACTATGTGTTTGGACATCAGGCCACATTCTGCCTTACAGATTGATGCCACACTCCTTTCCCATCAGCTCCATGTCAAAAGGCGCAAGCAGAGAAATGGAGCCAAATTTGAAATGACTGATTTTACTCACCTTCATCTGTAACACACTACGAGCATGAGTATCTGCTCCCAAGCCTTGTTGTAACAAAACAGCCGACATGAGAAGCTTGGGTATGCACAGGGCGTTGGAGTAAAATCCATGATGGCAGATCAGATCAGCCTTTTAAAGACTTGATCCAGCCCAAAAAACTTACGGGTGAATCAATTAGGCATATCCAATCACAGCCCCTCCACATCTGCATGTGAGAACCTCACAGGAAGACCAACCCAGAGGGGAGAGGTCAAAGGGCTCTGTAAACTCACAGCACCACTTGGTCTGTGTGTGTGTTTAGAGTAGGAGCCGCTGCTGGTAGGAGGTTCTATTTTCATTCCAACCTCTAGTGTTGGGATGACCTGGTTGTCTACATAGTAAAACCTTAATGACCGACACCTTTCATTCAGTTCTAGATTCAGTTGACACTAGAACCATCACCGCATTTGGACATAGTTGAGTTTAGCCTCATGCCACAAATCAAGGGATTGTTTTTTGAAGCTGGTATTTCTGTACCATTACTTCGTAGGCCATGCATTTTATCATGACGACACCATGATGTTACAAAGTCATAATCTTACCTTCTCTATGGTTTCTTGCTTATTAAATCTGACCTATTCCATTAGAAATACAAAATAATTGACATCTTGTACTTAAGGTTATAAAATATTATCTGGTTTGTGTTTTTGTATATATTTTATTAAAACACATGCTATGTTAAAAACAGGGATCAGTTGCGGCTGTCCTTGGACCAACCATTGTGGGGGAACAGGCTGATCCCCGAGCTAAGTAAGGTGCAGTGAAGACTGGGCTGGGTGGAGAAAGGGGTGCAGACGTGGGCACGGTGAATGTGGAAGGCATAGATTTGTTTCAGGACATAAGGTCCGTGGTTAGAGTGACTTCAAACATGTTCTACCAATATATGCAACTAAGGCATACCCTTAGTGCCCGAATACGAGAATAACCAATCTCCCCAGGGATTCGCGGCTGTTGAGACCAGTTGCAAAGGATACATTCACTTGAAGATAAGCCAATCTCCACGGTGTATAAATGGATAAACCATTACTGCATCCAAACCACTGGCAAAGCAGTCAGAGATGGTGGGGATTGGGAGCGAGCACTAAGAGCTGCTAATGAGGTGGCTATAGATTCCAGACTGAGGGCCATTCAATATAAGATACTTCATATACTACCCTCCCCAATAGACTTTATAAAATGGGAAGGAGGGAAAGTCATATTTGTACCAAGCACAAGGTAGGGACGTATTTGCACATGATCTGGAATTTTTCTAAGATTGGTATTCCTTGGGGGGAAGTGTTGTAAATGCTAAATCGCTAGCGGAAGAAGATCTGCGTATGGACCCGAAGCTCTGCTTGTTTGGAGTTTGGGGGAATGCCTCTCTCGCAGCCCATGAAAGAAGCCTAACGAGCGTAGCCCTAACATTAGCAAAACAATATATTGCAATGAGGTGAGGAGGGGAAGATGGCCCCTCTCTTCAAATGTGGGAAGATTTGATGCATTGTTGCATGGGCTTGGAGAAATTGGTTTATAAGAACAGATGGTGCCCACAAAAACATGAGAAGGTATGGGGAAAGTGGATGCCCTAAGAACAAGAGGTGTGATGCCCGTACAGGGAATGAGAGCACAAAGGAGGGGATGGGGAAGTATGTGGGACAGTTGCCGGATGTCTTAAAGGGGTTAAGGAGGGATGAATTGGGGTATGAGCAGGGAGAGGGGATGAGGGGTTAAAAGTGAACAGTTGAGTTCTTTAAGGGGGAGTTGTTTCTTAAAAAGCCAAAAAAATAATTACGTGCTATGCTAGGCAGTTGAGATATGCTGCTAGACTTTCGACTGTTATAATGTCATGGCTCCTACAATGGAAACATTACCGCGATGGGTATATCAGGTACCTTGCTAACAGCATGACTTTCGTATCAAGACTTGGCCGCATGACACTAATGAAGTGAACCAGAATGGTTTGACACAAGTTTTATGCAGTCTTTGTACACAGAATGTGATAATCCATTTGCGTTGAGAAGTCAGTCAGGCTATGACCTGGTGAAGTGACTGTACCATACTGTGAGGTGTGATATGTACATTTCAATAAGAAATATTGAGATAAAAAAAACACATGCTATGTGAATACTTCTAGTTCTTGAAAGACAAGTCACAACATACTTTATTGAAACCCTCAGCTCCCTAGTAGGGTCCGGTACTTGGATTATAGAATAGAGGGTTAGATTGAATACACAGCTCTATTTTCTTACGGAAATGCATGTTAAAAAGTAAGATGCATAAAATGATGTCTTTGTTTAGACTTTGACTGTAAAACCCTCTTGTTAGTGTCTTAAAACATGTATATAGAATGTACGGTTAGAAATGACTATTACTTTCTCCTGGTTGTCTCATCTAAGCAGAAAGGTATTCAATATCTTCTATTAGCCTAATCACAGTTCAATGAAAATCTCAATTCTTCTATTTGAAAAACAGTTATATCTTAACTCAAATGTGTAAAATCAAAGCAATAACTTCCCACAGTTTACTGACATTACTTATAGAATGCAAAATAAACAATTGCCCTATAACAATGTACAACAGTTCATCTGTTGGCTCTAAACAGCTAACTGGTATTGAAAAATCGCATTTGTCTGAATGCCACATTTTCACTACAAAAGTAGACTATTTCCCCTTGTAATATTCCCTCAACCTGGCCAGACCAGCGTGACTCACCTTGAGCTCCATTGGAAGCCAAAAATGTAGGATTGAGTTGATCAGTTATGGCTTGCTCCAATTGGCATGGCCAC
The DNA here is from genome assembly GCF_040938575.1 of Ambystoma mexicanum. Lineage (NCBI taxonomy): Eukaryota > Metazoa > Chordata > Amphibia > Caudata > Ambystomatidae > Ambystoma > Ambystoma mexicanum. The sequence goes on along the minus strand of NC_090933.1, from coordinate 848,814,307 downwards.
TGTCAAAATACTTCGCCTCTCCTCACTCTTAGCACTTGAGACGAATCTGGACAATTTGTCCCTTCTCCCTAGAGGGGAGCCACCCCCTTTGAGGCCAGGGAGGTGAGCTCGCTACGCAAAACCCCTGCTAGGGTTCTGGGCAAGTGGCACCTTACTGGGAGTGACTTCCCTCTTGGGGACAATGACTACCATTCCAACAAGGAACTCCCAATCCAAACCACCCTTTCTACATATATGGATGCTGGAAAGACTTTGGCATTTGCTGTTACAAGCATAATTAACAAAGAACCTACTTTAACTCTATTGGCTTTAGGTAAGGCTGACCGTCCCCTGAATTCCACAAGCACCGAAAACAGACACAATTCCATTCATTCCAATGACGTGTATAAGGAGAGAATGGACTGTGACTGGAGGAGAGACTCCAATGGAGGGAGGACAACTAACGCTACCCAGAGGGGAGCCTCTGGTGCAACGACGTCCGGTCGGTGGGGGTAGAGCCACGTCAAGCCGCAGAGCCAGCAGTGAAGTGAACAAGGGGAGACCCCCTAGCTGGAGGCTCGACGTAGGGTGTCTTGACCAAGCAGGATTCTCCGGTAAGGGGAGGAGACGACAACTGTCTTCTCTGGTGGCACAACCACTGAAGAGCGGTGGTGGGAGGGTGCCCAGCAACTGACGATGAGACCAGAGACAGGAGAGGAGCCCAGGTCTTTGATCACCACCAGGCAAGCTTCTGCTATGCGGAGGGAGATACCGGCAGGAACATGGATACTAGCCATTTGTGGATGCCAGTGAGGGCTATACCGACCCAGACGCAGGTACAAACAACAGAGGAAGAGTGTTATGAACACTGTATGTAATGGCTGATATAGTGGCCAAAAGCAACGGGGACATAAGAAAAGCTAACTGACTAGAGCATGGCTTTATTCTCAATATTTAACAAACACGGTTGTCTACTCCGCTTGACTCTCTCGCCCCCCTGAATGCAAGACGAGTGTGACCGCACACTTAGCAAAAACCCTTGTTTCTCTGAAAATCCGAGAAATTTGAGGACAATTAAGTGTAAAGCCAAACGTAGATGGAGAAGAACAAATGAGCAGTCTGACCATTGTTTGCTTAAGGAAGCTGTAGCCAGCTTTAAGAAAAGGCATTTTAAATGCCAAAAGATCTCACTTTGACACACGCATTCTATAAGCAAAAAACAGCTGCAGTAAATAGTTTTCTGTGTTACGTGAACTTGAAACACCTATCTCTAATAACAAACTGCCGGATCCCAGTATCGAGTGGTGTATCCCTATTGAAAATAAACTTAATGGTAAAATCAAGTCAATCAGGGACAAATGCAGTGTTGACTCCTCCTCTTACGGGCTGCCATCCTTTCACATTCCAATGGGAGATGCAGATGCTCTCACCGATGGACCACTTCTGTTTAATCTCACAAAAGTAAGTGAGCAAGAGATTGGGAAAGCTTTAAAGATGTTGAAGCCCACCAGTTGCTCTGCAGACTTCCAGCTATTAAAGTTAAGGATGCTCCGCCCTTCTCATACCTGGATTTTGTGAGTTTGTAAATTCTTCTTTTAGGAATAATTCTGCTCCCACTTCAGAAACCTATGTAACCCCACTCTGGAAAAAGCCATTGCTGCATGCAACAGACCTGGTTAACTATAGGCCAATCACTAACACAGCATTCTTGCTTAAGCTGCTTGATCATCTCGCATACAAACAAATGCAAGGTCTTATTGACAGTAATGGCATTCTTGGGTTGCATCAGTCAGGCTACCTGACGTCACATGGAAATGAAACAACTATGATCGATCTTTAGTCAGCTATACTCAAGTTATTAGTTAGAGGCAAGGCAGATCTTTTGATATTTCTTTTTTTTTTTTTGCAAACCATTTTTTGTGGCATGTTTCAACAACATTAGTGTAGCCCCCCCCCCGACCCCCCGTTTATCCCTCCCCCTACCCTCCTCCCCTTAATCCAGGTAAAGTTCCTTTGCGTCGCGGCCGGTTTCGAGTGCGGGCTTGCGGGTTGCAAGTGCATCTTCGTCTCCCTTCCTTGGACTGCACTGTCGGGGTAAGTCCATCACATTTCCCCTTCCCCTGGGCGTTCCACTATTCCCAGGATACCCATGGTCCTGGGACACCATGCTGAGCTGGCTCCTTCCCTTAGATATCTCAGAAGGCAGGACCAGTCAGAGTTGAATCTTTTGTAGTCCCCCTGGACGGAGTAGGTAAGCCACTCCTCAGCTGCAATGTTCCAAATCTTTGCGATCCATTCGTGGTCCAGTGGGGGGTCCCTGGATTTCCATTTGCACGCCAATACTAGGGCTGCCGCCATCATCATTATTACGCATAACTTGCGGGCGGGTTTTGACTTCAGTTGCCCTAGGGTACAGTCTAGACCTATCATTGCGAGGCCCCTGTTCCCCTTAACTTTTACCCCCAATGCCTGTTCAATTGCTTTGTGTATGCCCACCCAAACGTGGTCTAACTTGGGTCATTCCCACCAGATGTGGCTCCATGTTCGCTCCCCACCACATTCCCTCCAGCACCGCTGGGAGGCCCCCGTACATCCTGTGAAGCCTGACCAGGGTCAGGTGCCACTGGAACATTAGTTTTAGCCATATTTTGCGAATCTGGAGGGACCATGTCAATTTAGGAATGAGTTCCCATAGTTTTGCCCACTCCGTTTCTTCTATTGCGCCCCCAGTGGAGTCCTCCCATCTTTTTATGTACCTTCTTGGCGGAGGGTCTTCGCCTAGTTGTATGTGTTTGTACAAGTTTGCCACTACTGGGCTGTCACCTGGTTCCCTGTTGAGGTACTTTTTGAATGGTGTTAGTTGGCGAACCCCTGCTAGTTTCATGGATGGATGGAGTAGCCAATGTCTCAATTGGACGTAGGTGTACCTTTCCTTTTCGCCCAGAGTTAAGTCTGATTTGCATTGCTCGAAGTGTTTAATGTGGCCCCCTTCAAACATATCTCTAACCTTCAGGCAACCCCCCTTTTGCCAGGCCCTGAATGCGTGTGTTTTGTAGCCCGGTGTAAATTGTGGAATGTTGAAGAGCGGTGTGTACGGCGATGGGAACGTGTTGATGTGCGCTCTCTTGACCGCTTCGTCCCAAGCCTACCCCACTACTGTCATGATGGGGCTGCTATACATTTGCGGGGTTCCGTCCATCTTAGGGAGCAGAGGGAAGCCTAAAAATGAGCGGAGTGTCATCCGACATAGCACTGAAAGTTGGAGCAGAGAGCGGCAATGCAGTGGGCAAGGGGTGCCAGGTATTGGTTGAAAAGCCAGGGAGAGAGGTTAGACCCCTGGGGAACACCACAGGTAGAGAGTGAGATGGAGGAAAGGAAGGACCCAAGTTGGCCCGGGGAGGGTCGATCAGAGATGAAAGAGGTCAGCCAGGCCAGGGCCTGATCAGTGATACCCAGGTTATCCACGAGACGGTTGAGCAGGATGGCATGGTTGACCGTGTCAAAGGCAGAAGAGAGATCAAGTAGGATGAGGAAAGAAGGGATGTTAGTTCGAGGTTGCAGAGCAGGTCTTCAAGGATGTACAGGAGAGCAGTTTCCGTGCTTCTGGCAGCTCTGAAGCCAGACCGATGGTCCTGGAGACAACCAACAGAATCGGTGTGGAGATTAAGCTGGGAGATGGCCAGCTTTTCTAGGAGTTTGCCCAGGAAAGGAGTGATGGATTTTGGGTGATAGTTAGCCGGGCAGTAGGGGTCAGCTGCAGGTTTCTTAAGAAGAGGGTGCACAAGAGAGTGTTTCAGAGGGGAGGGGAAGGCTCGAGAGGTGAAGGAGAGGTTGCAGAAGTCAGCCAGAGCAGGAGCAAGGGAGTCAATGTGGACCTTGATGGTTTTGGATGAACAGGGAAGAACCTGTTTTGATGAGACTTTCATAGATCAGACTTGTCTGGAAATCTCATCAGGGGAGGAAAGAAAGAGAAAGAGGGAGGGGGTGGCTGCAGGAGGGCCAGAGGTAGAGGAAAGTGAAGGGGGAAGAGGAGGAGAGGACAAGAAAGTGAACAGGATATCCTGGGTTTTTAGATGAAATAAGAGGCAAGTGCCGTGCAAAAGGCCTGGGATGCAATAGGAGAAGTAGAGACTGCAGCAGGGTTGGCCAGCGAGTTTGTCTGAGTTGTTAGATGCCGCAGAGACGCGGGCTTGGATGTGGGCTCTCTTCATAGTTCGGACAAGGAGCCGGTATTGCCTCAACTGATTCACTCTTCATGGGTCGAATGACCGAGAAGGTAGGTGGCAGTGTTGGAGTTGGCTTGGCCTGAGGGGTAGAGAGGGAGAGATGGGAGGAAAGGTGGGAGTGATCGCTCCAGGAGAGAGGAGTGGTCCGAGGGATGGAGAGGGGGAGGTCAGAGGAGATCAAAACATCAAGCATGTGCCATGCAGAGTGAGTCGGGCCAGAGGGGACAATAGAAAGAGAGAATTGCATAGGTCGCGAAAGAGTCCAGAGGAGGAACAGGGGGCATCCAGATGGATGTTGAGGCCCCCAAGAAGGAGTTGAGTGGTTGAGGCCAGGAGGGAGAAGGAGAGGTCCGCCCACTCAGAGAAGAAGGAGGTGATCTGACCAGGTGTCTGACAGATAGTAGCCGCGGTAAGAGAGTGGCCAGGAGAGAGAGAAAGCCTGCAGACAAGGCATTCCAAAGAGGAGTAGGTCTGCAGAGGAATGACAGAGGCAGGAATCCACTCTGGGAAGATCAGGGTGGCACCCCCTCCAGACCGGGTGGATCTGGGTGCAGAGAGGATCTTGTAGCCATCAGGGAGGAGAGCGTCAAAGCTCGTGACAGAGCTGGCCATGAACAATGTCTCGGTAAGACCGAGGACATCGAGGTCAAGTTTTTCCAGGAGGCGGCAGATGTCAGAGGAGTGTTTGACGGCTGAGCGAGAATTGAGAGTGGCAATATTGAGAAGGTTGCCATCCTTGTAGGACTTCCAGGGAGGGGTACAGGCCATAGGTATGCCCTGCGAAGGTGTAGATGGAGCCCAAGGGTGGGGCAGGAGAGGAAGGAGGGAAGAGCAAGGAGGAGGCAGAGGGGGGGAAGCAAGGAGGCAGAGGAAGGGAGAGAAGGAACAGCGTGAGAAGAAAGGAAATTCATGAGGCGTGGGAAGCGTCTATCAAAGAGGAGAACGTTGGCCTGAGGACCTTGGACCAAGACGGTACCATTCAGGTAGACATTAATGATGACCTTAGAGGAGTGGAAGGGGGCCAGAGGGCCTACCAGCGGGTGCCAGCATTAATGGGAGAAGAGGAGAAAGGAGAGAGCACAGAGACCATATGAAGAGTCCATAGATCTGGCGAGGGAATGACAAAGAGGATGTCGGTGAGGGTCTGTCTGGAGGAAGCACTGGTACAGGTGTCAGCGATGGGGAGACCAGGGTTAGAGACCAAGATATGCTTTTTGAGCTTATTCCTGCCAGACTTAGTGAGAAGGGAAGGATAGAGGATGGAGAAATAGTTAGAGAAGATAGGAGAAACAGAGAGTGCCATGGGTGAAGTAGCGAAAAGGGGGCGTGGGGTGAGGATAGGAACAGCGGGGCAGAGAAGCACAATGCAGTCTCTGGGCCAAATAAGTTGCCGCAAGGGCAGAGTAGAATTCAAATTGGTGGCAGAAGCTGAAAACAAAGTGCAATCAAAGGCTGTAAGAGTGGGAGACCCGGTGGGATGGAGAGAGGAAGGGAAAGTCAGAGGGGCAGGAGTGTGTCCAGTTGGAGGGGACTAGCCCATTGTTATGGAGGTGAGAAAGTCATGGTAGTTCAGGCTCCACTGAAGATTGTGGGAGCAACATCATCAATGCTCTGGTGAGGGGGGAAGCAGGAAATCCCCAAACAGCGTACCGGCAGCGGACAGGGAGCAGACAGGGACTTACATTGTGGGCCTTGTGTGGCTGGGCCGGCTCCCGCCTCCCGCTCCCGGTGACCCTGATTGGCTATAAGGTGGTGAAGGCAGCCAATCGCAAGGGCCCAGGCTACAACAGAAACATGGCTGCAGTGCAAAATACCAGGGTGGCCATCTTGGAGCGTGGCCTCAAGCACAGGCCAAATGCAGGATTAAGGTGGGTCACAACATTTGATGGCCTTTTCAGTCACACAATGTATTAGGTGACTAAAGGCTGTATGCAAACTTCAAATCCAGATAAAAAACGATTTTAAAAGGACATCACCCTGACAAAAATGTGCTTTTTAAAAAGTCATAATTGCACCAGATGGTAGGTATTTAGTGCCCAGAAAAGATGTCAGCACCCAAATGGGCTTACCTTGGGGATTTATTGCTCCGGAGGGTTGCAGAGGTGAGGGATGAGAGAAAGCAGGAGGGAGCTGGATCAGCTGTTTGAATCATGGCAAAGGAGGCTGGGGAGGAGGTTCTAAAGTCTTGGGGCGTAGAGAGAGAAAACCTGTCTTCCGGTTGTTACCTTCCTGCATGAGCAAGTTCATGAGTTCAAGTCTGCATATGTCCTTACTTCTGGTGCATCGTAGGAATCCGGAGATGCTGAATTTCTAAGTGAGGTAACTTAGGGACTTTAGGGTGACAGCCCTAGAGCCTTTAGGGTGACAAATCCAGCAGGATTTGAAGATGATACAGGCTTGCAGCAGGAGCCTGTATAGTATGAGGAGGGTCAGGGTGATGCAGTCAAAGTTGCAGAGTCCGTGATGAATCGTGCTGATGCACGTAGGACACATCTCAGAGGTACCAGAACACTGGAACCCCTTCCAAAAGGGCACTGCCATCATCCAGGTGGGAGAGGACAAAGGCTTGTACAGCAGATCTGTGGTAAAACAAGCCCTTCATCTGGGAAGCATCTTCCTTGCTATGTGCTGTTTGAAAGAGAGGTGTCTGTCGATGTCGAACGCAAGGGACTTGGCACGGGTGGCTAGTTGGGGTGTGATGCCCTTGAGTGCAGAGAGCCAGGGCCGGATGTTGGGGTGTGCCCTGTTGTTGGTCAGGAGGAATTCAATCTTGAGGGGTTGAGCTTCAGGTAAGTACTGGACATCCATGACTGGATCAATGTGAGAAAGGCCTTGAGTCTGCGATGGAGGATATGTTGAGGAAGAGCTATGTGTCATCTGCGTATTGGTGCATGTGGTGGTTGTGTGGAGTGAGGAGAGTTGAAAGTGGTTCCATGTAAAGGTAGAAGATCACGGGGAAGAGGATGGATCCTTGCTGGACTCCACAGTTGACGGTAGAGTTGGTGATCTGGAGGAATCCATTTGTATGAACTGGTGGTGATCAGCAAGGTAGAATTTGAACCAGCTGAGGGCGATCTCGCTCATCCAGATGTGGCGATGTAGATTGTCAGTGAGCGTCTAGTGGTCTACTGTGTCGAATGCTGCTAAAAGGTCAAGAGGAACCAGGAGGCAAGAATGACCATCAAAGAGGATTTTAAGGGCGTTGATCACCTTGATGCTATAGCCTTATTGTAAAAACCTTACCAATTCACCTACATGTACATGTTGTTTATTAACCCCTTAAGTGCCAAGGACGAGGTATCTCGTCCTTGGGATTACCTCCCTGTTGCCAAGGATGAGATACCTCGTCCTTGGCACTTAAGGGGTTAAACAAAAACAAGAAAAATAAAGCCAAATGCTCATCAACTTAAATACACTTTTGTAAAAAAAACATTTAACGATAAGTGAAACCATTTATTATTCCATATAACCCAGCCTAACAAACATAAAAAACACAGTATACAAAGTAAACGAACTAGAAATCTGTTAAGATAATTTTCCAAGCACTATCACAAATAAAATTTCAATTAAACTGACCAAATATACCCATTTACTGAACAGAAAATGGATAGGCACCCTTTCTGTGCACCATCACAAATGATTTACCCACAATACCAATATTCGTTCACCATATGCATTTTATTTTCAATAAACACTGACATAGAATAAGACGCTAAATGGTCACATTCTAAAAACTATCAATGCATTTTTCCCCATTAGATTAGTGAAAAGGAAGCTAATTAAGATACACATCGATGAAAATAAAAACAATAAAATGCCTTTACTCTATAGGACACCACCTGTGGATATTTACAGCCTTGCAGAAAGCATTGCCATGCAGATGTATTACTTCTCAAAGCTGTTAAATAACCAGCAAAAACCTGCCCTACTTCTGCAGCCCATAGATAAGAGAACAAAACACATTACACAAACCTGTCTGTCTTTAGTAACTTGCACTTGCATAATCTGAATGGCAGCACCAACAGGCCCGCTGACAGATGGCCCCCTGTTCTGTTTGGACATGGACTGCCAATGCCTGCACGGCATAAGTGAGGAGAGGGTGGGCACATGCTATAGCACTTGTTCCATAACTATAAAATAGTACCGGTGGTATAATAGGTAAAACTAAATCAGGAGGCAGGATTATGTTGTGCAAAACAAAACCCCTTTTAGCTTCTTTAAATCTTGCAAATGGAGCAAAACATACGTATTTCAAGCATTGGCCAGGGGCTCCTCCAAGAACACAATCATGGAAATAAGAGCTGGATGCAAGAGCAAATGCATGTGCCATGACCTATGTTTCAAATCATATAATATAGTGAAGACAATCAATTGCATTTTTCCCCACTGACAGTTCTGTGTGAATTACTCAAATTATACTTACAACCAATGGAAGATGGGCGGCGCAACGGTCTTGCTGGCTGCAGGGATTTGCGAATCATTTTCTTGTTTTCCATTGTCTTATTCATAACTGAGATTCCATAGTTTGAAATAAAAATATACAGGTAAGTGTGACTGTTGTTTCTAGCACACAAAGCAAATAGCACAGAATGAATGTTATATTCTGACAGGCACGCTGCTATTTCCCAATATTAAATCTATGCATAAACTTTGCTCAATAGAATTATAGCGTTATTTTCACAACACTTCATGAGACCATAATTAGCAACTTGCTTTAATAGTATCTACAAACACAGTAGGATATCTATTTTGAAGAAACATGTGCATCCAAACTAACAAAGTACACAAACTAACAATTTTAACTAAAATATTATAAAATGACATTATCCATTTTCCTGATAAGCACTGACACAATAACGAATGCCAAAAGCTCGAGTTACAAAAATGCGAAGCCGACATGTTCGCATTTTGTAACTCGAGCTTTTGAGATTTTCTCCTTTTGTCCCCGGCTCTACATGTAATGAATACACAGCCAAAAATGCCTAACTAGGGTAGCGGGGGACACCCCCGCAATCCCCGCTCACCAAGTTGGCCATTTTTGGCTTCGACATTTTATGCAATGCCGAACAAACGCGCAGTCGGTCTTTTCTGCGGGGTATTTTGTTGCAATACCATGCAATTATGATGTACAAGGATCTTTTCTTAGCGCACTAGGTTTATGTTGCAACATAGCCACTCAAAACGCCAATACAAGTCACATTTGGTAAGTTATGTTTTGGGCGCATGTTACTGTGCTCAGCAGAGTGATGTTTACACTATGGATGACCTTTCATCCACATAGGTATGATTGTTTATATTTTGGAGCCTAGATGCAAGAGCAGCACTTCCTGGGCAAGACTCCACCATGCGAATAGCAGACACATATGGTATAACTATTCTTATTCATCCGGGTAGACATTTATCCAGTGGAACGGGCTCACAAAATAAATTAGATCCGTAATACGATTGTTGTTAGCCACATTTTTGATTGGGTACATTTTATTTCTGTATTTTTGTCGAATCCGAACAATTACATACACATGTACGTGTGTATGTAGGAGATGGGGGAACGCACTAGGTGGGCCACGTGGGGGAAACTCATTATAGCAAAAAAAAACTGGTTGAATTTATTTCGACACAAAGAGCACAAATAAAGTGTATACGATCAAAAACATGGCGACCAACAAACGTAGAACCTTATACAGGTATTAATTTGCAGCGCTTTTGGGGGCGCTGACACTGCCATGGTGTCTGAGTTAATGGGAGTCACGCTGCCCCCTGTGCATGCCGGTCTTCGCTCACCCATCAGAAATGACATTGCAAAGCAGAAAACTGGCATGGCTATTTTTATGCTATATAAGGGCATGACCTGATGGTTCTACGGGACTCCCATTAACTCGCACACCATGGCACGGTCAACGCCCCCAAAAGCTGTGCAAATTAATACATGTATAAATCAGATCCTATTCTAGGATAGTCTTGGCCTGGCTCCAGCAGTATTACAATAAGAAAATGGGCAATAGGGCCAGTGGAGCACCTTTACATAGTGCAGGCTCACATACAAATATGCTATGCTCCAACTTGTCGAGGTAGTAGAGGTGTCCAATGGTAGGGAGTTCCCATCACATGTCGCCTCTGACACTTCTTCTCTGATAAACTGAGCCATATAGAATGATCAGAAGCCTGTGCTTAGATACAGCCTGGATTACCACCTGTTGTTGTAATGCCAGGTTCAATCCACCACTCTATAATGCAATATTGGGACCAAACATTTACTCTCCAACGATCTTAAAGGCCTATATAGAAAGAGTGGCCTTAAATATGGGTCATGTGTAGATGGAACAAAGGCTACTCACTAGGACGAATACAACAGATGCCACAATGAGAATAATTAGGTTAATTACCTTTAAAGTTTGCAAGCATTGATATTTTTCATAGATTCACAAGCTTTAACATCAGCAAGCCAAATCACCTGATAAAACATGCATTGGCAATGCCTCTTTATAGGTTACACATTTTTTTTAATTAAGGATTGATTGAAGACTGGATTATGAGGTTACTAAAGCGTGTGTGGATGTGTGAGGAAATGCCATCTGGCAAGGATGTGAAAGCCCTGGATTTTCATTAATTTATACAAATGATGCTGGCAATCCCATCTCTGAAAGGGTAATCTGCTGATCAGACTACCCTTTCATAAACTGCACAACAAACATATCTGTGTTCTGCTGCAGCGGTTTCCTGATTTGCCCATGATGGTGGCTGGATAAACTTTAAGATAAAGCTATGCCTGAGTTGAGGCATGGTGCTTGGCACTACTTATAATCATGTGGCCACATTTAATTTGATATCACACATGTGTCAGCTCCCGTGAGCCAGCTCAGCTGGAAAAGGTGTGTGTATTCTGGCCAGACAGACAGAGCCTGCCAAATGACTGGACAGGAACATGAATGGCCATGCCTCTTCTTTGATCACTTTGTGAGGGCAGGTTACACCCTCTGCCAGAGACAGCTGCACAACAGGCTGCTGTCCTGGTCCCAGGCATCAAAGGCGCACACTCATTCTAAGAGAGTTGCCTCACACCAGAGTGCTGCATTTCTTAAGGCGTTTGATCATAGTGAGAAGGGAACAGGGAGGGATTAGAGTAGACATGAGGGCCGTGTACAGTGGTGGAAGACTTCCACCATCTTATTTCTCTCTGCCTCTCCTTCTCCTTCCTATCCCCTCCACTTCCCACTCAATTCAAGAACAGGGATTGGGCCACTTAGGCGGGCTAGCTTTAGTCCAATCACCGGCAGAATTTTACCTTTGACCACTTCTTTGACTCACCCTGGATCCACACATGAGAAGGATGGACTGGGCCTCTTTTAGGTGAGCTGCATTTTCTAAAGCCCTCAACCTCAACCACTGACGTGAAGAAGGAGCAGTCTAAGGCAGAGGAGACTTTGTCCCCTACCCATTCCCCAGTGCACATTGCAGGTGATATTTGCTGTGGACCAGGACCTACCACTCTGCACCAGAATCTCTGAAAGCTGGGAGAGCACACCTGAATGGAAGCACACATCGCTAGAGCCCCTGGAGTGGATCTCACAGCGCCTGCAAGGCCAGATCAGCTAAGGCTCCCTCTTCTGCAGCACCAAACTAGTGAAACCACATTCACCACTCATTGAACAAGAGGGATCCCACCGATGCTGGGTGCTGCCTTTGGCACTCCTCCGACCATCACAACAGCACTGCCTGCACCTTGTACAAGTTCGATGCTGCATTGTGCTCATGCTGAGTCCGTCACCTGCTAGGTTTGAATCAACCATTCAATGCCAGGACTCGACTAGAACCGCTGAAAAGTCACTTGCCAATTCAAACCAGATGTTACGCCATGACTTGTCTTCGAATTGCTGCTTCGTCAAAACACACAGCGGAGCAACTGGATCACCGGCCCGAATTACTACAGTCAGCTGACTCGAACCACTGGAGTGTCACTCATCGAACCTTCCAGGCGGATACAATTAAAATCGACCCAGTTCGACTTCAAACAGATCCTGGTGAGCATCCAGACCTGCTTCACTGAACAACGCTGCACCTGAACCATGATCCAACATACCCGTACTGAGCTTGATCCGCTCGCAGCATTGCTCAAGACCGAGTTCGACACTGTTAAACCGCCAATGAACCGGAACAAGGTACTATTGACCAATAACTGCGAGCCTGGTCCATTATGGGCCTTACAGACCGGTTAGGTCACTTGTGCACCTTTTTCACCAAGATATATCCTTTTGTGTGATTTACAATTTACCTACCACCCCTGTATTCATGCTTGGATTGCTGCATTCTTCGACCTGTTGCATTTCCTGTTCTTTTCAGAGAGGTGGGTTTTTCATAGAACTTTGATTGGACATTCCCTTTATTTTGGACTGTGCCGTTTGTGCCACTACTGGATCAGATTCACACACCTCTTAAAAGCATAGCCTTCCCTCTGCCACATCACCACAAAAGGCAAAGGTTGTATATCTCTTCACTCTGCGTGTCTTACTTTTATGATTGTGTTGGCTTTTGGTTTGTTGAATTGTGAGGCCTGAGTGGGCATTTTAGCCTACACTCATCCTTGTACTCTTGCAGAGCAGAATACAATTCATCACATTGGTGGCAGCGGTTGGGATTTCAGAGAGACTGTGCCTATAGCGCAGTCAGCCAAAATAAAACTGTACAGTTTATGTTAGTTTTCACTGCCAAGGTACTTTTACAAACTTGGAACTTGACATGAGCATTGTGCACATCTTGAAAGCAAGTCTCTTGCATATACTCACTCAATAGAGGGGACTTCCCTCATGGCAATCAGGTTAACAAGCGGAACTGTTAAAATTCTTGCAAGATTTTCAGGAATCTAGGGAGGTGGAGGTTTCACAGGCAGCCAGCAGAGAGCTAGATCTCCAGCCTCATCACCCTTGCACCTGGAGGAGGGGGTGGAAACAGCTGGGGAGAGTCACAGCGACAGCGATTCCCAGCATTCCCCTCAGAGGGCAGGCACTGTGGTATCCCAAGGGTCACAGGCCTCCTGTAAGTCACATTTATCCATTAGATACCACACTTCATCCAGGTCCCGAATCTCCGTTAGGCCCTGGGGGAGTCTCGCTGGGGATGACTCCTGATGGGCTCTACCTCCTGGATGAAAGGAAGGTAGCCTTGGCTGAAAGGAAATGGTGGCAAGAGTCTGCCTTAGCAGAGTGGAAACAGCACGCTGCTGAAGCCCTAGATGAAAAGAAGCAGATGGACTATATGATGCTGCACAAGATGGAGCTTGGGGCTCAGTGGGAGACCATTAAAGCTTCTAGTGGGGAGGGAAGTGTCTCCAGCCATGGCTCCCAAGGAAAGCCGATGTGCCTCCTCACCAAGGACTTAGTCCAAACTTACGAGGAGACGAAGGATATTTTCTACTGGTTCGAAAAGCTGGAGTTAGCTTTCCACATCCAGGAGGTGGAAGAGGAGTTGTGGGGTGTAGCCATTATGAGCCGCCTACCAACAGTTGGAAGTGATGTAATTATTCAGTTGACTGCTGAGGAGATGCTTACTTATTCCAAAATTAAGGCTGCAATCCTCAGGAAGTTCTGCAAAACCCCAGAACAGTACCTCAAGAGCTTTAGAGAGCTCACCAAAAAGGGGGATCAAACATTTGAAGTGTTTACACACCAGTCTCGGAAATATCTGAGTGGTTGGGTCAAAGGTGACAAACTAGAGACATTTGAGGGCTTGTTTAATTTGATTGCCTGTGAGAGTATCCTTAAACAATGTGAGAGAGAGTTAAAGAAGCATTTAATGAACAAGACTATCTCAGACACTAGGGAGCTTGCAAAGGCAGACAACAGGTTTGAGGCTACTCGCGTCGAGAAAAGGGCAGTGGCCAGTGCCTCCAAACCAGGTGACAAGGGGGTTCAGAAAAGTGAATCCAAGGAGGGTAAGGACAAAGGTTTGCACCCTATTGCTAAGAAAACCCCCCAAAAACCTTTTTTCCACTCCTACAGAGTGGAAGAGTGAGGTTGCCCCTAATACTGGGGCACCCACATTCACAGCCCCACAGGGCTGCCTTACATGTGGTGACCAGAGATATAGGAAGCGAGATCCTGCCTGCAAGGATAGACAGTGGTAGTTAGCACTACTCTCATGGAAGAGGAGGGAGAAAAATGTGTAAATGTAGGCATCTTAGATAATGACTGCCCACTAGGCCAGGGGCTGGCTGAATGTATCCTTGTTTCGCTAAGTAGACAGGGTACTGGGGGTGGTCTACTGCTGAAAGATCACATGAGTGGAGACAAGGCCCAGGGTGGTGAGTAGATCCCATGGGATGAGACACGTATGTGTCTTTTGAAAGGGAACAGCTTTCCAAATTGCCAAAACAGGTAATGGCTTACTGTCATTATAATGTGCCTGAATCACATACAAGATCTGTGGCTCTGGGCACAAGTACTATAAAAACCTGAACAAGCCTTATCCACAGAAAGACCCTTTAAAGCATTTAAGAATAAACACTGTCCTTTCTCTCAAAGGTTCAATGGAAATGAATCCAGGGGCATTTTGCCTTAAATAGTCGGTCTTCCTCTGTAACTACACATTCTTATGATGTATCCTTACATAATTTTAAGGGAACTCAATCTACCATTAAAAAGCAGAAGTTATTTAAGAGAACTAACTTTGTTGTCAGGGACTATGAGTCCCAAAATCCCATAAATAAGAGGCATGCAGTAGTATTAGTCAGGCAATTAAGCCTAACTGCCCACACCGGTAGGAACATGGGAGGCATAAAAGGAGCTGGAAAGGTGACTGAAGTGTGTGCTGTAGCAGTAGAAGCAGAAAGAAGAAGGCACAAAACTGGCAAACCAAGCAGAAGTGGGGGAACCAGAGAGACGCCAGAACGTGGAGACAGCAGATTTCACCTGCTTGTTCTGAGAGGGTCCTGTTCCCCCAAACTCTGAAGTGCAGAGGCTGGACAGCAGAAGTCGTGCAGGAAGGCTGTCTTTCCCCATGTGAGCCCGATTGCCGTAGTTGCCATGCAGAGAACGTTTTGGAGACTGAGGCGATGAGCTGTTGTCAAGCCGTGGGTCTCAGGAGCAAAAGGGGCTCTTTAAATGAGTGGCCACACTAGAGACAACTTCAGTGAGAAGGGTGTGGATCCCTGTGAAGAAGGAAGCAGGAGCATGTGTGGCAGAAGTTGTGGAAGTCATGCAACCCACAGAACAGGAGTTACAGAAGTCAGTGAGTGAAACCTGGTGTTCCGATTTCTTGCGATAGCACTGCCGGCAACAGTATCCAGTTTCCTATTCACTCGCGCATAGTCAGAAGCAAGCTGAAGTTGTTAGCCGAAGATTTAACATGGGGAACAATGGAAAAGTAGCTCTCACGTATATTGGATAATTCCTTTTTACTCATGTGAAGAGAAAACGCTGCTAAAAGACAATTTTGAAACCCTTAAAAACTGTAAACCTTATCAAGAAGTGGTCGCATATCTCTCACTAAGAAGAGTGAACATGGGGGCTGTGGCTGGCCGAGGAACATGCTCTCTCAGTGAGCTGTTGTTTGGTTTACAGTGAAGAAAAATACTTCTTAAGAAAATATCAATTGGATACATTGTCCAGCTCCTGAAGAAGGGATATTATATCCCGAAACGCGTAGAGCTCTTGATTTGATAAATTTATGATAATTTTTGATGTTGTTCTTGTTTTCCTTAATACTCCTATGGTCAAATTTATGTTTTGACATTTCTTTGAATTGTCAGTGTAATGTGCAATATGAGATGAATATTGTCTATCCACATCAATTCAACATAAAATGTATGTTTTTTTAATGTAAGCTTGAAAGCTCATCATTGAATATCGATTGCCTTGAATAAGACATTATTAAAGACATTTATACAAAACATGGATATACCTCACTATGATCGAATTTGACCCCAGTACTTTTATCATATACAGAAATTTTTTGTTGAATTTTGTTTGTCTTTTGGACAATCACACTGAGTGTGCATGGGATGCGAGTGTTCTACAGACCGTGGACACCGTTTCTCACTGTTTTGTTAACCACGACCCGGTGTCAGGGTCTTTATACACTCCTGTGCACCTCACTACTCACTATACATTAGTTACTCTATCTGCATCTAAAGATGTGCAACTGTACAAATTCTTTTCGCATGTTGTTATTCCACTCTTTTGTAGTGTGTGACACAAACAGTTTGCACCCCATTCAATTACATAATGCATATAATAATATGTTGTTTTCTAAAATCAACAATATTACCGATAAAAATGCGACAACTTTTACTTTCAATGAGGAAGAGGCTACCCGCATCTTGGGATAGATCAAGGATATTGAAACCAGCACACCTACTGCTACTGAAACAGTGCATATTGTATACCAACTTGAAAAACTCATAAGGAGGGAGAGTTCACAAATAGTTCATGCCACCACACTAGCCCAGTATTACCGTGCCCCAAGAATCCCTAGAGGGCTGAGAGTCTATTTACAACTAACATTGTGTAATGACATACCAGACTTTGTCAAACGTTGGGAGCAGATACTAAACAAGTGCTTGCTTGATTTAATTCTGTTAACTATTGAAGAGTTATCCAAATCTGTCACCAAACTGGATCAGGAAATCAAAGAATTGAGTGAACAATTGGGAGCACTGAAGAGTAGTGAGGAGTTATAGAAGATCCTTGAAGGGTTTAATAATTCGCTTGATCATTACAAGAAGGATATCAAGCAGCGTAAGGTTCGCAAATTTAGAAGGGATACCCTGGACTATTCCAAGGATATTGAATACTCCTGGCAAGAATTCTACAAAAATACGAGACCTGCACGCCCGAACAGGCCACAACCTAAGGCACCCAGGCAAGACAAGAGTGATACTAGCAGTGAGACTCCACCTAGTGAAGAAGACAACACTGAAGCAAGGACAAGCAATATCACACCAGCAACCACTAATTTTCACGACTCCCAACCGGCCTCGACCTCAACCACAAGAGTACCATCCTCTTTTTTTAGATAAAAGAGGACCAGAAGAGGGGTCAAGAAATCTCTGATCCAGAAACAAACAAGGAAACACTTAGTATGAACTTATCGTCCAAACAACTATCTAAGACTCAATTTGACGTTCTGGACTTGGGTCTATCTTTTACACCTTCACAGAACACCACACATCTGGAGGAAAGAACTAATCTGCATAGACTGATCAGAAAAATGAGACTTAAAATCTTCTTTGGTATGCAACCACCATCTGCACCCACACAGGCTCATGAATTTCTAGAGATAAAACCAAAAAGTATGTTTGATCCGCAGGTAAACAACACAGCTTTAAAACTTTTTGAGTCACAAATGCTTTGTCAATTGAAAAAAATCAACTACAATAAGACCAGTATAGATAACATCAGAAAGCATCAGAGTGAGATTATAAGAGATCTTGCGGATGACCGCTACATTACCATCAAACCGGCGGATAAGGGTGGAGCCATTGTTATCATGGAGACCACTTTCCACAATGCTCAATGCCTGGCACTTCCCAACAACAGAGACACCTATATTCCAATTGACTCAGACCTGACATATAACATCAAGGCAATAATAGAAGCAACATTGGAAAAAGGTCTTGAAAACAATTGGATCAACCAGAAGACAAGGAATTTTCTCTTTAAAATCCATCCTATTACACCTGTCTTTTACGGACTCCCAAAGATACATAAGCAATTACCTAATCCACCTTTAAGACTTATAGTGGCTGGGACGGACAGTGTTTTCGATCCTTTAGCGTTTATGTAGCTCGAGCACTGCAACCTATTGTGTTGAAAACAACCACATATTTGAGGGACACTGCGCACTTCCTCAATATAATACAACACGTGAACAACCTCACGGATGAAGATCTTTTGGTGACTTTTGATGTACAGAGTTCATATACATCGATTCCCCAAACAGGAGCATTGAAAGCACTGGAAAGGGCACTACAGAATGAGGATAACTGTATAGCACCAAAACAATTGGTGCTTGAACTTACGAAAATCATCCTGATGAACAACTTCTTCAGATATGGGCGGCAATTTTACCAACAAGCTTCCGGCACCTCCATGGGTTCGGCCATGGCCCCAGCCTACACAAATTTATTCATGTACCATATGGAAACTAAATCTATCATTCACCATGAACATAGGGGATCACCATTCATTGTCTGGAAGAGGTACATTGACGACGTCTTTGCAATTTGGCGAGGAGGGAGAGACAAACTTGATGTCTTTTTAGATTACATACATTTGGTGGATGACCGCATCAAATTCAATATGGAGGTAGGAACACCTAAGATTCACTATCTGGATGTGGAAATGGAACTGAAGGATGGCTCAATAACTACCAACGTATACCACAAAGCAACAAATGTAAATAACAGTCTGCACTATATGAGTCGCCACCCACGACACCTAAGGGACAACCTCCCCTACAGTCAGTTTCTCCGTGTTAAACGCATAATTTCTGAAGAAGCTATGCTGACCATAGAAATGGAGAAGATGTCCTCTAAATATAGAGAAAGGGGGTATGCTGAAAAAGTAATGGAAATGGCCAAGGGAAGATCTTTAACTACCACTCGTGAAGACCTCCTTAAACACAAGACTGGCAATAAAGAGAACTTGTTTCTGTATACGCTCACATACTCGAGCCAAAGCCACCAGATCACACGGATGATCAAACAAAAACTGAAGAATAATTCAATTGGACCCACAGCTACAGAGGTTGTTTCCTGGTCCGCCACTAATAGCGTATAAGAGAGAAAAAATCTAACAGACCAATTGGTGAAAGCAGAAATATAGACTGAGAGTACACAGATGACTACAGACAAAGAAACTGGGTACATTTGCATGTTTGCATTGCAACAATCGCAACAAATTAACAAAAGGTAACTATGTAAGACATCAAAGGACAGGAGCTAAAATCAAGCTAAGAGACTATGCCACATGCAACACCAAATCAGTAATTTACGCTATCAGTTGCCCATGTGGAATTTATTTTGTGGGACAAACGGCAAGGAGAATGAAGGAGCGGGGTAATGAACATAAGAGTAACATCAGGACGAACAATGTTCATTCACCAGTGGCAAGACATTACTCTGAGAAAAGAGATTCTGTGGTCCAACTCAGATTCCAGATATGAGAAGTGGTACAAAGATAACCCAGAGGTGGAAACCATGCCAGAAAATTGGACCAGAGAGAATTATTCAAGACAGATTAATTAGATTGCATTGCATAGCTGCAAGCTGACATTTCTTTCTTTAATTCGGTTTTGGGCAACTCACTCAGATTTCCACAATGTCCTTGCAGCTAAAGTAATTTTTGAAGCATGGGTTTTATCTGAACACGGATACATGAAACCGACCAGGCTCAGATAGTTGAAGTTCTTTTGAAGACAGCTGACGTTTGCTACATTGTAAGAAAATGAACGCGCGTTTCTGTGTTAGTGAAAATAAAGATCCTTGTTGATTTCTTTCCAAGCTGCTTTGACTGGGCCTTTCATTCAGAAATCATTCTGAGATTGGCTGCTATATGCATCTATCATGTGAATGGAGCTATACACTGCTGATGTAGCCCTGTGTGGTTCTCAGTAGCAATAATTTATCCACCATGGCTAGATTACTTACGACATCTATAACCATGTAATAGTGGCTTCCTTGTTGGAGGTTCAGGCCTTTTTAGACATGGCGATATTTATCAATATTGTGACCATTTTGATCATAACGACAGAAGTCTCCACTTCATAGACCTCCTGGAGAGTTTATCCACATTCTGTGTTTTATTATTCTGTTCAGTTTATATTTCGATAGAATTCTCAGTATCCTTTCTTAAAGATTTGACCTACCCAATTAGAGACGAACATTTATTATATATACAGGCTTTTGATGTGTTGATAGGAATACGGAGCCTGTTTGCATGCGCCGTCTATTCACCGATTTACAAATCACGTACACTTCCTGGCTACCAGTTGCCTTGACAACCGGTGCCAGGGAAGCCTCTCAGTTTCGAGTATCCGATTGGGCACTTCCCACATATGAGCGTGGTTCCGTGGCCTGCTCTGATAGACCACCACCACGCACAGTAACGCTTCCTGGTTACGGCTACTAAGAAAGCAACCTAAACCCGACGTCTGCAAGGGTTCTTCTTGCTCCCAGACACGCCTCTGTGTTGCAACACAATTTCCATAAATCAGTCTCTTTATTCAAGAATACTGATTGGTAAGATGGGACTATACATCTAATAGTACTTCCATGTTACAGTTGCTCTATGGCTCAAGTAACGGTTTTACTCTCCGACTTACTATTAGGATCACGGCATTACCGTAATTCCTTTAATAGCCGAAAAACATGCGCAGAGAGGGACACTGGGCTATATGACATATCCACGAAGGGAGAAACTACCACATCTGTACCTTCAGGTAGGAATCATTCCTTATTTGATACACGGATAATCTATGCTCACATGGATTTAAATTGTGCATTGCATACGTAGAGACGCCTTCTGAGTTCAGACGTTATTCTTTTTCACGCAGGATACTAAGTATTTGAGGACTTGTGCAGTATTGCTGCGCACGGATGTCCGCCTCGAACTGATTAACTACATTAGCAATATCCCTTTAAGCAAGACTGCAGACGACGAGGTACGTTGACTTGTTTCAACATTACCTTTATGATACAGATGATAAGGGCATATTGATTAAGAAGAAATGCACACATTTTTCAGATCCACTCCCTTCACAAGGTGTATGTAGTCTGAGCCAATTTATGAGCACCTGAACAGATCGGCACCCTAGTGAGAATTTCAAGGACCTCCATTATCGTACTCACGGCAGGAAGGAACACGCCTGGCCCGGTAGCATAGAGTATGATATTATTCTTACTTAAGAATCGAGTTTACTGATACTATCCCTGTTGTTTGGTTTACAGTGAAGAGAAATACTCCTTAAGAAAATATCAATTGGATACGCTGTCCAGCTCCTGAAGAAGGGATATTATATCCGAAACACGTAGAGCTCTTGATTTTATAAATGTATGATCATTTTTGATGTTGTTCTTGTTTTCCTTAATACGCCTATGGTCAAATGTAGGTATTGTCATTTCTTTGAATTGTCAGTGTAATGTGCAATATGAGATGAATATGGTTTATCCACATCAATTCAACATAAAATATATGTTTTTTGAATATAAGCTTGAAAGCTCATCATTGGATATCGATTGTCTTGAATAAGACATTGTCAAAGACATTTATACAAAACTTGGATATACCCCACTATGATCAAATTTGACCCCAGTACTTTATCATATACAGAGACTTTTCTTGAATTTTGTTCGTCTTTTGGACAATCACAGTGAGTGTGCGTGGGATGTGAGTGTTCCACAGACCGTGGACACTGTTTCTTACTACTCTCGCTGCGAGCTCCGGCACCTGCGTCTTCTCTGCGCCCCTTTAACCCCTTCATAGGAGACTATCACGAATCCCGAGGGAATATATGCGCACTGGAACATAGGGAGAACAACCCCTGCAGCGGAGGAATCATCTAAAGGCCGTCTGAGGAAGCAGCGAAGGAAACGAAAAGTCGGAGCCGAGCCTAATCAAGATTGCGGGCGGACCGTTGGAAGAGCTCCGAGACAGCATAATACTCGGATAAGCCTCCGGAAGAAGGTGCACAGCTGCTGCAAGCCCTTGCAACAAAACCCTGGTAAGCCCAGCTACGATGCGAGCAGTCCCATGAAGAGAGGGGCAGGTGTGAGAAACGCTTGCTACATCGCTTCACACGGCCAAGAGAAGGGGAGGCGAACGCGCGTATACAGCGTAATACGTAGGCATGCATGACCCTCCTGTGCAGACGGAATAGGTGGCCCGGAGGAAAGGCGCTACGGTAAACAAACTAAAAACATGACCGGAAGCCCGTAATTTAATCTGTATGGCAAGCGCAGCGAGCAGTCCACATAACGGAGCCCTCAGCAGCAAATGGAATCCACGCGGCCCACTATCCCCGGAAAGCAACAAGCGCCGTAGCTGGGGGAAATCTAGAGACAGCGGAGGGGAGGCAGTCTGGCTCACCATCGAGTCACTCTGAGACACACGGAATGGGCATGCCTCCCACACTTGTAAATACAGCCTTGGGAATCCTGTGCTAATGTATTCCTAATTGGGAATACACAGCACATAATGTGAGTGAAAGTCAAATAATTCCAACGTACAGCACAGAAGCAGAATTAGAAGGCAAGTCTCACACATAGAACTATCGGATCCAGCGTAATCGGAGGAGCCCCCCCCCCACTAGTGACTCATCCGGGGTTGAAAGAAGAGAGGTAATGAGGCAGCTTGAAGTGGTGGAAGAGATACTGGTGAAGGAGGAGAGAAGCAGGAAAGAAACAGCTGACAAAAGAGGACAAACGAGGGGGCTAGAACTTAGTGTGCAGAATGGCGAAGAATACAAATAAACCCTCTCTCAGGTGACATTAAAGCCAGGAAGCAGAGACAGGACCCTGCAAAGAAACAAGTACAGACTGCTGCACAGATACACTCGCCGGTAAGCTCCGACATGATCAGAGAAATTGAAGACCCTCCCACGAGATGCTCGGACCTGCAAGATATGCTGGCGGAGATAAAGAAGAAATTATAGACTGTGCCATTAGCCTCACCAAATCCATCACAGAGTTAAACAAGCAAGTATCAGCAATTAAACACAGGGTGGAAGAGACGAAGACAACACTATATGAGCAAGGTTATGGACACAGTTGAACAAAAAATGGAATGGATAGTGGCCAGACAGTAAGATAGTGAAAATAGATCACGAAGAAATAATATCAGGGTTGGTGGCATACCAATGGTGGTCCTGGAATCTCAGCTGCACGATTATGTCCAAGCCCTATTCCAACAGGTTTTGGGCGACGCAGAGGGCAACCAATAATGCTGGACAGGACGCATAGGATATATAATGTCTACCAACAAAAGAACTTATTCCGGATGTGATCACAAGAGTGCATTTTTTCAGAGTGAAAGAATAGATAATGAAAGCTGCGAGAGGAACGTAGTCAATGAGTCAGATTCCGGGACTCACACATCGAATTTTACCAGGACATGGCACAGGCTACATTGCTGAGGCAGAAGAGGCTCTGGGTGGTGACAAGCTGGTTACAAGAGAAAGGAATGCGATATAGATGGACTTTACCCTGCAGGTTACGATTTGAATACCACAACAAGACATACCACATTGTAAATGAAGAGGATATGGCAGACTTGATGTGTAAGGACGACACCTCACACCCATCAGACCCCTCACCGGAGAAAGACCTAGAACGACGGACAGGTCGTACAAATAAGAAAGAAGGGTGGTGATAGGGGCACCCTTACCCAAAAGGGAGGGGAAGGGGTCTAAAACACAAGGATGATACCTGAAAGAGTACCAAAAATGGGATTGTGAATACACATACGTAAGCTAGTATATTCCTTTTAGGCGGGAGGAGCAGAAATGTAATGAATCTAGTCGGAGGGGAGTGGGAAAGAAATGGGGGGTGCACTAAGGGAAAGTTGGAGATGTGATCATATGGACTATACCGAGTTGATCTACTCCACCAGTTTGTTACATGTTTTATAACTGTTGTAATTTTAACATTGAATACACTTTATAATATGTTCTTTTGTCTTTTTTGAGACTATTAGAAAGTCATAGTACACATTTAATTGATTTTGGTATATGTTTTAGTGGTATGTGTTTGTATGGTAGGGATTGAATGTGGACGAATAAGTGAATGACTCAATGCAAGTTGTGCAATTGTTATGTTTTTAAAGTTGATGCTTGCTGGCAACGCATATGAAATTTGAAGTGTTGATTAATACATGATTGACTCGTTTTCTATAAATTCTGTATCATGCGAAACACATTTTGATACCTAATATTCAAACAATGGCCTCTGGACAATTTTTCCTGGTTTACACACATGGACCAGGTGCTGGAAGGTTTACAAGTGCATATGAAGCACGAGTTGGGGATGTTGGGGGGGATTAAGTTAAAGTACCACGGGGGAGTAAGGGGTAAACTCATGGCTCAGAACATACTAAGATTGAGGGGAAATGTAAGGGGCAAACACAAGTTAGAGACAGACACATATTTAAACATGGCTGACATGAACATAGTAACCCTAAACGTCCAGGGCTTAAATTCACTGATGAAATGCTACTCATTCTAAAACGATTTAGAGGCCTACAAGCATCAGTGGTATTCTTGCAAGAGACTCATCTACTACCCAGAGACGAGAAAAGAATGATACATCGGGCATTCCCCAATCAATATGCTAGTATGGTGTTCTGAAACTCACCATGTGTACCCAAGGATAAGCGCCCAAATACCTTTGGGTTAGGCGCGCTATATAAGTAATAACCTAAACTAATACTTTTCAACAAGCGGGACCAAAACTAGGGGGGTGACAATCCTACTGGGAGACTCAATGACATTTAAGAAACAGTTTTGTTATAAAGACCCAGAGGGGAGATATTTGGTTCTCAAGGACACACTGGGAACACAGACATTCACTGTGATTGCACTGTATGGTCCAAATGACAAGCAGGACGTCTTTCTGAATACAGTGCTGCAAAAAATGGGCAGTTGGTGCGAGGGTCAGGTAATAATCGGAGGCGATTTCAATTGCGTTATAGACACCAATTTGGATAAGACGCTTCCCCCTACCAACAATGACAATAGAAATCGACAAGCCCTGGGAATTCTTTTTCGTGATCTTGACCTAATCGAAACCTGGAGATTCTTCCACAATACAGCCAGGGATTACACACACTATTCAGCGGTACAAAATGGGTACTCAAGGATAGGTATGGTTCTAGTTTCGGCTACATTGATCCCTCACGTAATATCTATAAATATCGGAGTAAAATATCTCACGGACCACGCTCCAGTGATAGTACAAATTGAGGCACAACCAGATAAAAGAGTGGGCAAGAAGCAATGGAGACTTAATGAACTAATTCTAAAGGATATCGCCTTTAGAGATCACATGGAAAAAGTGATCACTACTTATTCCACCGAGAATGAAACTGGAGAGGTAGAATGGCGGGTGGTATGGGATGCAGGGAAAGCGGTGATGATGGGGGAACATTTATCTCACAGGCAGTTTCTTATGTCAAAGGGAGAGAGGTCGTTCAAAATGCACCGAAAGGGAGATACAAACGGCAGAATCGCAGCACAAACTCAAACAATCGCACAGCTCGCTTCGAGCCCTGCGTGAACTGAGGGCCCAAATGGAGGCACATATGGCAGAGGGCTCTGCGCAGACCTTGTTCAACTCCAAGCAAGCATACTATACCCAGCGAGGCAAGGCTAATCGATTACATGCAGCAAAACTGTGGAAAGTTAAAACCCGTAACCATATCACGCGTTTGCAAGATGAAGGGAGCAACCTACATGTGGGGGAGGACAAAGTAAGGATTATGGACAGGTTTAACGCAACGCTGTTAAAAAGAGAGGATTTGGACCCAAACAACTTATATCAAGAATGCAGAGTTGCCGCCTCTGACCGAAGAGGAAAGGGAGAACCTAGATAGGCCCATTATGGCGGAAGAGGTTAGTGAAGCCATAACTACTGTATCCGCCAACAAAACACCAGGACTTGATGGGTTTGGTGACGGGTATTATAAAACCATCAGAACACAACTATTGGCGCCCATGACACGCCTATTCAACAGGATTAGCGAGGAAGGAACGGTAACATAGGATATGGGTAAATCCACCACTGTATTAATACCCAAACCAGGGAAGGACAAAACTGAATGCGCTAATTACCGCCCAATTTCCTTATTGAACAGCGATGCTAAAATATATGCATTTTGGCTGGGAGGCTAGCGAAAGTATTACAGAGGATCATACGTGAAGACCAGGCGGGATTCATAATGGGGAGACACACACAAGACAATATAAGGAGGGCTATGAGGGGGCGTGGCTAACTGCCATGTAGGAAAGTCGCACATTCGGCAAGCTCCGCTCGATGTGACCAAAATAAGCTGCTAAAATACCTTTTAAGGGTGCCTAAAGCATTTGATTGTTGCTGCAACTACTACAGAAGATCTCCAGTGGCTCTGTCCCGAGTCTCGTGACCCAGCGAGCCCTAACTAGCACGGAACACCGTGGAACGCAGAACCTCGAAGTTGAGCAGAAATTGGCGGCCGCCAAGCGGAGGACATGAATGGTGCTGTGTCCGCCGATCCGGACCAACGATCCAAGCCTAAACTAGCCCAGAAGGAACCGAAGAGCAGAGTGGGGGGCCTCGTGCACAGCTGTGAAGCGGAGAGAAACGGAGAGACCGCTTAAGTGCGAAGCATAGAAGGCGCGCTTGGAGGCTTCGGCTGACTCTGGCAACCATATGCCCTTGGAGTGCCGCAAGAGGGCTGCCCTCCGGGGAAGCCAGGCAGGCCAAACGAAAAACAGAGGCACCGCTGAATAAGGGCCCCTGAGGCAGCGAGGAAGCATTAGAGAGCGGCTGCATCGCCGTGAGGAGAGCGGACACCGCTCCTGGAGGAGTTGCTGCAATAGCGCTGGTGCAGGGGGACCCGGAAGACGAGAGGCCCGCTGCGGGGTGCGGAACGGAGACCCTGAGGATGCGGACGAAGCCGCAGGTGGAGAAAGACGCTCGAGGTGAGGAGAGAAGGGGGAGGGAAGACCCAACCAGACTGCCGCACCATTGCACCCCGGGAACTGGGCGACTTTCCCCCCCACTGGATCTCGCCCTCACAGTGGAGGTGGACGCCACAGAGCGGGGCAGCGCGGGACCCGAGGCAGGGCACGGCAGGCGCTCAAGGTGCACACAAAGACTGCAGCTGGGAGATTGGAGATTGGAGCGGCATTAAGAGGGCAAGCGCAGAGAAGATTGGCGCCGGGCTCTGCTTTGGAGGAGTAGGGGGCTGCCCCTTACAACAAACATAAGCGCCACGGACACCCAGGCACGAGTGCACTAACAGCGCCCTGACTGAGCGGGGGCCCGGGCACCGGTGGGGCCCTGTGCCCTGCTACTACACAATAAAGGTGAGGAGAAGGGCGAAAAAAAAAAAGGAAATCACGCAAGAGCGGGCGGCTCGCAAAGGCACCGCGGATCATAGGTATCGCCCAACTCACCCCAGGGGGAGCACACATGACAACGCCCGGCGCCACGGAACTGTAGTGACCCACTGAGACGCGCCCCTACTGGAAAGGCACCGGCAACATGCGCAAAATAAACACGCTACCTCTTGGTTGCACAGCATCTTCAGTGGGAATGGCGCCCCGCCTGAGAATCAGCCTAACCCCCAGCCCTCAGAGTGATGTCCTCCAACGGGGCGAGATACAAACAAAAGCAGACCACCATGGAGACATACGCGGCCGGAAGGCCACCAAGACCAGAAGCCAGCACCAAAAGCACCACAACAACAATGCCCGGATCCCCGGATGTGGCGGCAGAACCAGGCAATTCGCTGATCCTGGAGGCCAACAAGACGCTTCAAACGACAATGGAGAGCAAAATTGACGCAATAGCCATAGATTTGGGCCTACTGCGACAAGATGTCCGCACTATTGCTGGCAGGACCGAAACGCTCGAAACCCAAGTTCGAGAAAACATGGAGGCCAAAACACAGCTTCTGAAAGATGTGGACGAGCTAGTGCAAAGAGTAAAACACCTGGAAGATAGGGCTGAAGAAGCCGAAGGGCGAGCATGCCGCAACAACATCAGAATTCTAGGCCTGCCAGAGGGCACCAAGGTACCTGACCCCACAAACTACGTTGAGAACCTCCTGATACAGGAGATAGGGGCTGAGAAACTTTCACAGGGCTTCACCATCGAAAGAGCTCATCGATCCCTCACTAAAAGGCTGCCCCTGGGAGCTCCTCCTAGGCCACTGATAGCTAAAGTGCTCAATTATAGAGACAGAGAGACAATTGTAGCATTCTCAAGATCAGGAGGCCAAATTCAAAGGGGCTCAGCGAAGATAGCCATATATCGCGATTACACTTTCCAGGTCCAAATGAAGAGAGCACAATTCATCTACACAAAAGCGAGATTGAAAAAAGCAGGCCTACGCTATATGCTCTTATACCCAGCAAGATTGAAAGTGCTACACAACAACAAAGCCATCCTGTTCGATACGCCAGCTGAAGCTAGAGAATGGATGGATGGTGAACAGATCCAGGACCTTGAATTAAAAGGGCGCAAACCATACTGAGCCACATAGGGGCAGCCGCATGAAAAGGCCAGCTCTTAAACAAGGCACACACAAAATAGACTGAACACCTATCTAAGCGCAGTGAGATTGATTTCCTACAGGAGCCGTAACGGAGATGGATTGCTCCCAACGAAGAACAGACTAAGCAGATTCCTTCTGCCCCCAGAAGTTATTTGGGTATATTTAACCCGCCCATAGGGCACCACAAGACCTGTATACAGTCAAATGGAGCGGAAACGGGGTAGTCATAACGGGGGAAACCCCGCCTGACAGTTTTTGTTACAGGGGAGTTTGAAGTTTAAGGGGGGAGGGAATGTGGGAGTTAGTATTAGGATTGGGGAACCACACAAAGAAAAGACAAGACCACCTAGAGCTGTAACAACTGCCAAAACCGGAACAGAAGCCGCCGGAGATGCCACCCTTGAGAACACTTGGACATTTAAAAATCATGGCTGACAAGATCAGAATTATGACATGGAATGTCAGGGGAATGAACAGCTTCGTCAAACAATGCTGAATCCACACGTACATAAAACGGAATAAGGTCGGAATCACCCTGCTGCAAGAGACTCACCTGGACGCACGCAAGCTTGAAGCGTTAGCTAAGACCTGGCGAGGAACACTAATAGGCTCCACTTACGCTAGAGGGGTCCTGATTTGGATCGATCCAACCGTCCCCCTCAAACTAATAAGCACTAAAACAGACAATGAAGGCAGGATGGCTGTGGTGCACGGCATCATAGAAGGAAAGGAGGCCTGTCTAATCAGTACTCATGCCCCTAACCATGACACCACAACTTTCGTCCACTCACTATATAAACGACTTAGCCCTTACAGAGACAGTACCCTAATGTGAGGGGGGATCACAATTGCACCCTGGATCCATGCAAAGACAGATCAGATGATAAACACACCCACCCATCCCCGCCTGCCAAAATATTAACTGCATTGACACAACAACTCAAGCTCAAAGATATATGGAGGGAACACCACCCAGAACAACGGGAGTACTCCTTTTATTCCCCTCCGCATGCGGTCTACACCAGGCTAGACTATATATTTGCAACAAGTCGTGTTTGGGGACACACAATACCTACTATATATTTGCAACAAGTCGTGTTTGGGGACACACAATACCTACCTAGAGTGATATCTGACCATTCCCCACTAGCAGCCACGTGGACAGTGTTCGCACCTAGACCTCCCATACCCACATGGAAGCTCAGAAGCGAGGCCCTATTAGATGCAGCCTTCTGCAACCAAATCAGGAAAAGCACACAAGACTTCTGGCAGGTTAATGAAAACAGCGTGCGACACATCGGCACAATATGGGAGGCATACAAAGTGGTCATGAGGGGAGAAATGATTGCAGCGGTGAAGGGAGCCCAGAGATCCATAGTAGCCTCACTAGAGCATACTGAAAAGGAGCTGAGGGAACTAGAAGCGAAGGCCAACACTAGCCCAGAACATTTACAAAAGGAGGTTGAGCTCAGGCAGGCCTGCTTAACATACTGGCATAAACTGGAGAAACTTAGCAACACGAAACACATTGAAAGAAGCCATGCCCTGGGTGACAAACCCAGAAAACTACTAGCCTGGCTGTACAAACGCGAAGGCCCCAGGACACCCATATGCTGTATCCGCAAACCGGATGGCTCAGTAGCACACACACAGACAGAAATAAACTCGGTGTTTTCCGGGTTTTATCAGGACCTCTACACCAGCACCCAGTCGCCCACAGACACCGAAATTGAAGACGTCCTAGACGTCATCAAGCTCCCTAAATTAGACACACACGTGGCAGAGGCCCTGGATGAGCCCATTACCCCCGAAGAAGTGATAGTAACCATCAGATCCCTGCCGACCGGAAAAACTCCAGGCAATGACGGGCTCCCAGGGGAGTTTTACAAAGCATACGAAGACGTTTTGGCGCCACTCCTAGTCCAAGTGTTTAACTAGGCGTACAAAGTAGGCACCCTCCCAGAAACCATAAGAGATGCTGTAATCATCCCTCTATTAAAGCCCGGTAAAGACGGCGAGGAGTGTGGCTCATTCAGGCCCTTATCCATGTTGAACTCAGATAATAAGATCCTGACGGCACTACTAGCGAGAAGACTGCGTAAAGTAGTCTCACTATTCATCCACCAAGACCAGACAGGATATGTGCCAGGGCAATCCATTAACGAGAACCTGCGCAGACTACACCATGTTATCTACAGCACTAACAACAGCCCCGAGAAATGCGCAGTGGCGTCCCTCGATGCCACCAAAGCTTTCGATTCAGTCAGGGGGGACTGGTTGTATACCACCATGACAAGAATGGGGATTGGACCAGTCTTCTTGAAGTGGCCCAAGCTCATATATACTGACCCTATTGCCAGAGTGCGCACAAACAAAACATACTCTGATAAATGGCATCTCAACAGGGGCACGCAACAGGGATGTCCACTATCCCCCATGCTATATATCATAGCCACCGAACCTGTAGCTGCCTATCTATGACAGGAATACGGGGATGGGGGCATAGCAATAGACGGGGTGACCCATTTAGTATCAATGTATGCTGACGACACACTCCTATACTTAAATAACTCGGAACACATGTTGCCATACATTCTAGAGACACTGGACGGGTTTTATAGATACACAGGGATCCAAATCAAAGAGAAATTGTGCCTCTTCCCTTTAGCTGCCCTGAGTGAAGACAGAGTTGAGAGCCTCCCTGCTATGGCCTTCCAGTGGAAGACTACCTCCTTCAAATACTTGGGAATTACCATCCACCGCAACCCCAAAACTGAACACACCCTGAACACGGTAAGAGCCAGAGAAAATCTAGAGAAGTCAATGGACTTCTGGGGCAAACTTCCGCTCTCAGTGGCAGGAAGGGCTGGACTTCTCAAAATGGTGGCGCTGCCCCGACTCCTACATTGCTTCACCAACGTCCCATTCAATATCCCCCCTCAGTTCTTTAAAGACTTAGAAAAACTGTGTAGACAATTGCTCTGGCAGGGAGGGAGACATAGAGTCGCGCTAGAAGTGCTACAAAGACCCCACGAAAAGGGAGGTCTGAAACTCCACAATCTCGAATTGTACTACTTAAAGAGCCAACGGGAGCATGTAGTGAAATGGATGTCGGATGAGAACAACACAGACACCCGACTCCTGCAACCGGCCATCCCCCAGATGCTCCTCAGAGATTTACTCTGGGTCCCAGCAAACGCAACACAAAATAGCCCATACCTGGCAAAACTAGGGATTCAGATCTGGAAACGAGCCTGCAAGACCGTGCAGATAAACGACCCGTATTCCTTCCAGATCCCCAATGCTGCAATCATGGCAAGCAGACCCTGGGGACAAAAAGAGGTTAGAAATGGATGGGAGCCCTATGGAATAGCTACACTGGGAGACCTAGTAAATGACCAGGGGATCTTAAAGGCATGGTCTAGTAAAAATTCGTATTGTCCCAACGGGTCGGCCATGTTTTTTTAAGCCTAAGTGGGTCGATTTTAGAAAACTTTCCTATGGACCTTACCCGAGTTTTCGTCCATTAAACGCACACGAAAACAAGCACCAGGGAGCTGCCATTTTCTGGTAATCCTACCTTTTCCCCGATCGCCCTGGCTGACCTGCTTTTGCGCACTAAATCAGTTCCCCCGCCCCTGAGCCTGTCATCAGCAGACTCGTACCGCCCATTTCCCAACGCCAAAGCACGTCTCGTGTGAACATTCGCTGCGCTTCAGCCAATGACATGTCGCCATGGAAATGGCAGGACGCCTCTTTCCTCAATAAGTATAAACAGACCGTTTCACAACACACAGCAGCAGATTTTCGATTCCATTCCTCTCTCTGTGTTACTTTGAGTATTCTGTGACTTGTTTCAGTGCTCTGGTCAGCTACCTTCGCCGCTTGTAGCCCGTGTGAACAGATACCAGTACCACCGCTATAAATTATTTTAGTTTGTTTAACACACAATGGCTACAATAATGCCCTACATGTACGAGCCCGAGTATACCGAGGAGGAACTACTGGAAAGGGAAGCACGCGAAAACGATGGGGATTCGGACGGCAGTTGGCAGGACGAATCAACAGATGAAGAGCCTGGGACTAGTCGAATGGATGGCGTCTCCACCTGGTGCACATGCAATCGGTGCAAGCTAATGCCAACTGAGGACGAGAACTGCTGCTGCAGAGAAAACTCGGGATGCCTGGCCTACATTTCGGAAGGCGAGCCACGACCGCAATGCATCACTGAGCTGCCAGACTTCAGGGCAGCCTGCCTCACACGGGCCGTGTTGAGAATAATGATGGTGCTTATGCACGACCTTCGCGCAACTGTTCGTCCTCGTAATCCAAGTAACGAGTAAGTATACTCTGCTTGTCATGCTTCTACTATATCCAAAATTACATCTACATATCATTGTAACGCATGTAAGTCGTTCAATAGTGTGCATTGTCTAGATAGCATTTGTCCGTGCAGAATGCCATTAGTTACAAGAATTGTCATTGACAACAAATGTTTATTAAACTTATCTTGGTCATTTAAAAACAGTTTGTTTCATTCCTTTTCACAGGTGGTACAGGCTGGTGGCCTATCGTTCCTTTACATGGTGGCTCCACGGGAGACTTGGACACCGCGTTCGAAGAGTGATACCCGCCTGTGCCGTTCGTGCCATTAGAGAAACGTTCCCGAGTGACAGCGGTCAGTACAGGGGATTTTCTCTCGCTGTGCTGCAACCTGACCTGTATAATCTTTAAAGTCTTGTATTTTTGTGTCATGAAAATAAGATACAAAATAAAACACCACATATATTTTAACAATGTTTGTTTCGATTTTTTAAATGAATCAAGTGTGTCTCCATTCAAGGATGGACGTCAGACATCTGTGCTCAGAATGGGTGAAGGTCTGGTCACTGTGAAGCAGGGTGGTCACTATCTATCTAAGCTAACATAACATATTCTCGATAATGCATGCACTAAATAACACTTGTTCAAAGTCTTTCAGTAGGTTATGTCTCTATAAAAGTCACACATATATCTATACTAACAATTACCATTGGATTATACAGGCCTTAGGGTCTTGACCACTATAATACACCGGTTGAAGTGGGGGTCTGTGCTCACAAGAATCTCCGGTATGTGGCATTTGTTATTGATAAGCAACGATATACTATCATTGATATAAAGGCGATATACTATATATTGATATAAAGGCGGTTCGCGCCAGTGGATGAGCGCTGGCATGGGGGGCTGTGACGGGCGCAAACGGCCAAGGTGCCAAACTACATGTAGACTTCAAAAGGTGTCCCACGCCAAGGGGCCATCGGTCACATGGCCTCCTCAGACCCCGTGTCTCCAGCCAGGCCTCCCCTTGAAGCAGGCCGCCCCCTGCAATCCACATAAGTGTGTCTCCATTCAGCAGTCTTCCTGTGCCTTATCTGCACGCGCCAGGGCCATCCATCCCACCCCCCTGTATCAAAGGCGGTTCGCGCCGGTGGATGCGCGCTGGCATGGGGGGCTGTGACGGGCGCAAACGGCCAAGGTGCCAAACTACATGTACACTTCAAAAGGTGTCCCACGCCAAGGGGCCATCGGTCACATGGCCTCCTCAGACCCCATGTCTCCAGCCAGGCATCCCCTTGAAGCAGGCCGCCCCCCTGCAATCCACATAAGTGTGTCTCCATTCAGAAGTCTTCCTGTGCCTTATCTGCACGCCCCAGGGCCTTCCATCCCACCCCCCTGTATCAAAGGCGGTTCGCGCCGGTGGATGCGCGCTGGCATGGGGGCTGTGACGGGCGCAAACGGTCAAGGTGCCAAACTACATGTACACTTCAAAAGGTGTCCCACGCCAAGAGGCCATCGGTCACATGGCCTCCTCAGACCCCGTGTCTCCATGCAGGCCTCCCCTTCAAGCAGGCCGCCCCCCTAATACCACCACATACATGCGCCATTCATTCACAAACACACCCCAGTTTCTAATACTTTAAAAACCACTCGATATGTCTCATGCGAACATCTTTGTGCTTTGCAAGTCAACTCCTGAACGTGCTACCTGGGAACCACTGAGATCTATGCTAATCTGCTCGTCGTGCTATCCGTGAACTTCTGTGACCGCTTCGAGCATACCTATCAGTGCGCTACCTGTGGCCATCCACCTATTCTCCCGCAGCATACTGCTCTGCTTGCTGAATCCTACTGTTTGTTGGTCAAGGTAAGGCCATGTATCCTGGTCATATTTCGCAGATTTTGAAATTTCTATCTATTTGCGAGTAGAGTACCCAATAGTGCTATGTTCATTGGTCTCATTGCTATTGACTTGAATGTCCATTGCTATGCTATCAATAGATCTATTTATTTTCATCTGTGTCAATTGTCATCGAATTGCATCCTTCGGGGATCCAGTCTATGATGTAAGCATGTTTCCTTCTCGTGCAATACAGAACATCCAAGGGATGAGTCACATGTTCAGTTTTTAGTCACATCATTTATACATTTCTGCAACTTATGCAAATACTAAGCCGCACATAATGAACTGGTATAGTTCCTGCGACCAAAACAAACCTTGCATTGATCATTGTATGATTCATTTACTTTTGTATCAAATCTTTATTCTTGAAGATTGTATAATAATGTCGATATTTACTTTTCAGATTTATCAACAATGCCTGCCTGTTCGATTAGCGGTTGCCCTTCGAAGACCCATGCGAAATCTGAAGGCACTACAATGCATGTATTCCCGAAAACTGTTGATCGAATAAGAGAATGGGTCAGACATTGCGGATATCCACTGGATGAGCTGGAAAGTAGAGTCCAACAAGTCTTACAGGACAAGAGGGGTGATCGATACCGCATCTTCAGCCGGCACTTTTCCTTGGACATGTACACAACATCTTTGGTAACAAAGAAGAATAAACGGCGAACGACAAGGAAATTGCTCGAAAACGCTATTCCCACTCTATTCGTCCACATTCCGCCACCGGTGAGTCAAGTGTCCGGATTCAGCTTTAGGCCTTGGGGTAGTGTGTAGGTATCCGAACGGATTAATTGATATTGTAGGGGTTCTATCCCTTGTAATAATTTCGATATTGATATGATTGTATAGTTTTTTGAATAATGACATTTACCAATATATTCTTTTTCGATTTCATAACCCAGAAACGCAATGTATATACATAGGGGGACAGGGAACTGTGCTGTATTGAGCATTTTTCAAGTATTCTGTCGCCTTACATGGCTATTTGTGATATTGGCATTTCATTATCAATCATTAATTGACCTTTACAACTTCTTGACTATCCCTTGAATCTGAAGCAAGAACATTCTACATCCTTGACGTGGTCGCAGTTATCAACCACTTCTAGCGCGTATCAGGTAATCTTACTAGGCTAATCCGCTACATACTTGTTTTATGCATGTCAAGTAACAGTTTTATTCTATCGTGTAATTATTTTACCGAATGTTTGGTTACTGCTTTCCAATTGATATACACCTTAGTTATCGTCCACTGGTGGTTGTTTTCAGTTATAATTACTGTTATCCATACTAATGCAAGTACTGTCTTTCAGGGAGATGCTGAAGCGTCCGCCACATCTACAACATTTCTAGATGTTCTTCAACAGCAGGAGGTATGGATACTGACAGCTCCATCGAGCGTCATCATCAGAGCTGGAATTCTTGTCGTTTGATTGTTCTACACAATGTTTCATTCGTGGTTAGCCATTGATATGTACCTGTGCTGTCGACCCCAGGTGTGTGTTATGTTTTCACAATTGTAATCCTCACTAATGCAAGTACTATGTTTCAGGCAGTTGATGGAGCGTCAACCCCTGCACTTGATGCAGAGCCTGACATTCAAGCATATGAATCAGCGCAACAGCTTTCGGAAGTGCGCACTACATTTGCAACATCCATAGATATTCTTCAGCAGCACGAGGTATGGATAATGACAGCTCCATCATGCGTGATCATATAACATGATTCTATTTGCTATACTTTCTTCCCTATTAACGCAAGTGCTGTGTTTCAGGGAGACGACGAAGCTTCCTCTACAATCACAACATCCAATTTAGATGATGCAGATGTAAATAATTTGTTGAAAAAAGTCGATGAAATGTTATCATATTTAGATTTTCCTTGATTCTTTTGGACAATGCATCATTTGCGGTTATCTCTTTATATGTACCTGTGCGTTCGACCCCAAGTGTGTGTTATGTTTCCAATATTGAAAACCATACTAATCCAAGTACTGTGTTTCAGGGAGACGACGGAGCTTCCACCACAATCACAACATCTCATTTAGATGATGCAGATGTAAAGGAATCGTTGAAATAAGTCGATGAAATGTGATCATATTTGGATTTTCCTTGATTCTTTTGGACAATGCATCATTTGTGGTTATCTCTTTATATGTACCTGTGCCGTCGACCCCAAGTGTGTGTTTCCAATATTGAAAAGCATACTAATGCAAGTACTGTGTTTCAGGGAGATGCGGATGACTCCTCTCCAATACAACCATTCATGGCAGTCCATGCAGAGCCAGAGGTATGGATACTGACAGTTCCATCGAAATAGATCATCACTGGTCGAATACATGTCGTTTGATTGTTGCACACAATGTTTAAATTGTGTTTGGCTATTGAGATGTACCTGTGTGTTCGTCCTCACGTGTGTTTTATGCTAACAATATTTTGATACATAGTAATGAAAGTACTATGTTTCAGGGAGACGATGGAGCCTCATTCCGTGCTGTCTATGCGGATACAGAAAATATAGTCGTTGCAGCGCAAGAGGAAGGGAGGACATGCGGAAACAAATCGGAGCTACAGCCTGCAGATGTTGAAGGTCGAGTCAAAAAAGTTGCAAAGAAAAAAAAACAAAAAAAGGTTAGTTACAAACAGTTCATAACTTTAAAAAAATGTTTGTGCTGGGGACTATTTTATGTTTTTTTCCAGTCAATTCTACTACACTCCATCTTGTGTTTAAACTGAACATCCCTTTTCCAATCTCTCCTCCAGTTACCCGTGGGTGTCAGAACTATACACACACAGACAGTGAAGCGAATGAGAGATGTGGCTTGCCAGACCGTGTACACTATGGAGGAACTATTAATTGAGGCGAGGCGTGTTCAGGCTCGAGATGCTCATGTCCAATGGCCAGAACATGAATTAACTGTGTTTGGAGACTACATCAAAGTTGCATTGGACCATAGCTACAGTGCGACCGCACCACCACAAGAAGATGTTATTGAATGTATTGAAGATAGCTCTGAAGTAGTTGCAGATCAATTTACACAATCTACACCCGCCAAAAATTTGCCACCAAAAAACCTGTCGTCATTGTTGTGTTCTCCCATCAATGTTGAAATAATAGATGTTGAAATGACAGAGAATGAACCAGCCGCAGCATCCATAGACGCATCAGAACTTGATATCAGCGATATTACTTTCCAATGTGTTGAAATCTCCACAACGTCAAAGGCCGAAACAACGTTGACGCAGGATGACAGTCTAATGAAAGAGAGCAAATACATTGTATTCGAGAGTTGTTTGATGGAAATTATAAGTATGCTGAAATGTGTGCATTCCATTAGAGGGAAAGTATGTGGGAAGCCATTGATTAATGTGACTCGTCAAATAAAAGGCAGTAACGTCAAAATAAATGCCGCCTGTAGATTAAATCATAGGTTCTCATGGTCTGCACAACCGATGCTGGGGAAACTGCCAGCAGGCAATCTACTGTGTGCAGGTGCATCACTTTTTAGTGGCTCCAGTTTTAGAAAGTTAGAGGCTTTCTTTCAGTTTGTGGGACTCCATTTCATTTCTAAAGCGCTGTACTACATATACCAACGTGATTATCTGTTTCCGGCCATTAGTGATGCTTGGAAAATTGAACAATTGTCTCTAGCAAGTACATTCGAAGGCAAATGATTCAGTCTAGCCAGCGATGGACAGTGCGACAGCCCTGGATTTTCTGCCAAATACTGCACCTACCACTTTCAGGACATGGATAGTAAGAAAATTGTGAGTTCGGTGGTCGTGCAGGTAACACAATGTACATCCTCAGTGGCCATGGAGAAACTAGGTTTTATAAAATCAGTGGAATATCTACAATCGAGGGGAATGCACATCGACCTCATAGCCACGGATAGACACGTTTCAATTGCCAAGACAATGAGAGAGCAGTTCCCACATATTAGACATCAATTTGACGTATGGCATCTTGCTAAATCAATCAATAAGAAAATCTCGGCTGCAGGGAAAAAAAGGTTTTGAAAGTATTTTGCAGTGGTCACATTCTATCACCAACCATCTTTGGTGGAGCTCAAAAACTTGTGAGGGGTCAGTGGAAATACTACTTGAAAAATGGCGGTCACTGATGCACCACTGTACCAACGTTCACCGCTGGACAGCAAATGAACATTTCCACCAATGTGAACATGGCCCTTTGTCCCCAGAGGAGGCACGGAAGAAGAAGTGGTTGATTCCATCTTCACCGACACACAAAACCATTGAGAAGATTGTTTTCGACAAAACTCTATCAAGAGATTTGAGAGGACTGACAGAATTCTGTCACACAGGAGATTTGGAGGTGTTCCACAATATGTGCCTAAAGTACAGGCCAAAGCGCTTGCATTTTAGCTTTCGGGGTATGAAATATCGCACTCTACTAGCGGTCTTGGCCCATAACAGCAATGTCGGACGTGAACAATCTAGGACTAGGGGTAAAGTAAGGATGCCTCGCTACACTAAAGTGTTTTCAAAACGAAGTAAGCAATGGGTGATCAAACCAGTCTATGATGAAATGCAGTTCGACTTTGTGAAAGGCCTTATTGTTGCTGTGTTAGAGAAGCACAGATATGGAATTTTGGACGTTTCTGTGCAGAGCAGTGATCCATTGCTACCGAACATTGCGACTGTGCCATGCCCACCCGAAGCACAGCTGATTGTGAAGTACAAATCCCAGTTTAAATAATTGCAATACGATTGTCTTTTTGTAAATACATGTTATTGTACAGTGTACCTGTAAACCTAACCCCTACCTTCACCATCATGGGTGGCGAACAAGCTGGGTGTCATCTTTGAATTCTCTCTATTCACCTCACATATGTGTATGTATATATTTTTCTCATGTCTCATCTCATGTAAATGTAAATGCTGCGCACTGTTAATCTCACTTTTAACTCAACTCCTGTGGTACTTTATACATTCCCTGACCTTCCGCCAAAAATTCTCAAGTCTCAATTTGGGCTGCAAAGCTCGCAGACAACGGGGACAAAATTGGGGCACTTAGAACGTGCCAGCCAAGCGGGTCGTGGCATTTGGGAGAGAAGCCAGTTCGCATTTGCACATTGAGGCGCACTACAT
This sequence comes from Ambystoma mexicanum, assembly GCF_040938575.1. Classification (NCBI taxonomy): domain Eukaryota; kingdom Metazoa; phylum Chordata; class Amphibia; order Caudata; family Ambystomatidae; genus Ambystoma; species Ambystoma mexicanum. The sequence continues at coordinate 848,774,521 of NC_090933.1, read as the reverse complement.
AGACGGATTGTAAACTTCAAGTTCTCACAGATGCCTATACTACGTGATGTTGCAAATAAAGAATGCGAAGGACAGCGCCCAGATGAGGCCCACAAGTCGCACTGGAAGTATAAGGGTCTATTGTTTTTTGACCTTGAGACAGGGACCATGCCGAAAGAACTACATTTGAAGGCAGTGCGCAATAACGTAAGAGAGGATAAGGCAGAAAATTCAGAAACTAGACCGAGTTTCATTTTAGTTCAGTATACGAAAAATCGTTGTCAAGAGCACGGTCCGTTTTACAGACTGCATTACGAAGAGACACAATGGAAATTTCAAATATAATGTAAGTAAATCTTTACACGCTTTTATACCGGAATGAAGATTTAATGAATGGATGCATGAATAAATGAATGAATGAAGAGCTAGGAAAAGCAAGTAAAACTGTTCGTAGTGGGCACATTGGCATGCAGGTCCACTGGTCTCACCGATCTCGGTCCTTGGCCCAGCCACTTTTCCCTGCACTGCCTACCTGCACTACGGGACTGTCTCTGTATCCTTCAGCCCCTTCTCCCGGCATTTACCTTGCACTTGCCACCAGCTGGCCCTATTATTTAATTTTTATTCAACTAACCATGTACAGCCCTTCCCCATGCGCGATCAGAAAGACACCTGGCCTAGTAGGATCGTTGTCTGTCTGCCCTTGTTCCCCACCTGCCTCGTCACGCCTAGGAACACTTGAGTATAGGCACGTTACAAATGCCATATCATATATCATATCATTCCTCACGCATGTAGACTAACTGTCGTTTATCATTGTGTGTTGGACTCGATTTATCTCGTTACTTTTCGCATTGATTTTAGAGACGAACATACTCCATTGAACTATCCTTGCAAGCAAATAGTTGCTAATCGACCGTAATAAATAAAATGAGTAATATTAATGAAGTTCGGCTAGCGAGACTAATTATAATTTTTTTGTTTTCATAACAGGTATTTGATCCCATTCTGCCACCTGTTTGAGACACCGGCGGATGTATTCTTCAGCAGACACCTGCAGCTTCGTGTCAACAACTGGAGCACGATCACCATATTATGGGACGATCGCCAAGGGCCCACATGCCCTTACGCTGTACTAGTGGCTAGAAGCAACATAACAACCTTTAGGCTGGACTAGTGCCTTGTTGATGGAACAGCCTTTCGGTTCACCGTGCTTCCAAAGTGATTCTTTTTACGAAAATGAACACCCAGTGTACCATAAAGGAACAGCGCGTGACTCAAGATGAAACGGAACAGTTATTGCGGATACAGATAAAAGAAAATAAATGGCTTCCGGAGTTCATATGGCAATTGCTGAATATTCTCTAAACATTTAATGTCAACTTTACCAAATGTACCGTGTTGCTGTTTCATTTTAAAGTACAGTTTCATATTCCGAATTGTGGCTCACTGTGTTGTGAGTTGATCTGTGTTGGTTTCCGGGTTCTGTGTGGAGTCGCACAGAAGACGACTGGGCGCGTTTGCCTACGCAGCACAGTAACGTCACGGGGAGAGGCGGGGAATATGAATGTTTTGATAATGTCAGGCTCAGGGGTGGGGGAATTGATTTAGTGCCGCAAAAGCAGGTCGGCCAGGGCGATCGGGGAAAAGATAGGATTATCAGAAAATGGCGGTTCCCTGGTGCTTGTTTTCACGTGCGTTTAATGGACGAAAACTCAGGTAAGGTCCATAGGAAAGTTTTCTAAAATCGAGCCACTTAGGCTTAAAAAAACATGGCCGACCTGTAGGGACAATAAAAATGTTTACTAGACCATGCCTTTAACATTCACTGAACTGTATGAAACTACGGGTCTACCATCAGGACAGCTTCACAGAGCAGTGGTGAAGAGACTCATGGACAGATGGCCAGAGGTCAAGAACCGGACACCCAGCATGAGGTCATAGAGAACATGCTGGCTGCAGCCGAAGGGGGACATGAAACCTCAAGGCTCTATGAAACATTACTGGACAACACAACCAGACAAGAACTCAAATGTAAAACGAAATGGGAATGGGAGATGGGCATAGAATTCGAGGATACGGAATGGGGAACCATAACCCGGTATCACAAAATGATCTCCAGGAACGCCCGACTACAGCGCATACAGTTCTACATCACCAACAGGGCGTACCTGACACTGGAAGTGATCTCCAGGTTTAAAGTGGCGGGAGTTAAAGAATGCCCTAAATGCAAAGAACCCAGAGTGGGAATGACCCACATGTTTTGGAAATGCCGGACGATACAATCCTTTGGACACAGATAGCAGCAAAGGTGGCAGAGGCAGACATCGACCTATATGTGCAAACACCGATGGCATGCATCTTGGGAAAATACAAAAAAAAGCATGAAGAACAAACCCCTAAACAAGCTCAAGAACCTGATATACATATTAGCAAAAAGACGCATTGCTATGGGATGGAAAAATGCAAAAAGCCCAAGCGTGGCACTCTGGTGGGAGGACCTGCACAAATGGGTGACAGCGGAAACAGGAGAGTGGGAGAATGCATTGCGAGAACAAAAACTAGTCGTCAGCGAAGACTTACACCAATGGGTGGCACTCACGGTGCCACTATTCAATCCAAGAGATGAAGACGCCACCACGGACGACGCAAGTAGCCCGTGAGCGAAGACTGGTGAAGGCAGAACCGACGAATAAACAGTGGTCTTGGGAGGGGGAGGAGGGAGAGGAGGGTAGGGAGTTCCATGTGCAAATCATATTTCATGCATTGATGATGTAACCAGTTCGGTTGATGTTATTTAATATAAATAAACACATTTAAAAAAAAAAAAAAAGAGCGCAATAGACAGAACAGAACAGAAATTCTCTATAGCAGCATTAGACGGGAGACAGGCATATGATAGCCTAGATTGGCGATTCCTTGAACGGGTGTTAATAAAAGTTGGGTGTGGACCTGCAGTTAGACAAATGGTACTGGCTAACTTCCAACTGCCATCAACAAGATTCATGGTAAATGGGAGACTCACAGAACAGGTTAAGATCCAGAGGGGGACACAACAGGGCTCCCTGTTGTCACCTTTAATTTTCGGGATGGGGATGGAACCATTCGCAGCCACGGTTCGGCAAGATCAGGACATTTTGGGAATAGAAAGCAAAGGTGGGACACATAAACAAGCCCTGTATGCAGACGATATCTTACTTTTCTTGAGGGAAACAAAGCGGACCCTGCCGAGAGTGATAACCAAATCACAGGAATTTGCTGAGGTTTCGGGGTTCAAGATCAATTTTAACAAGTCGAAGGCACTCAATATAAATCAGAGCCAGAGTTAAATATGGGAATGCAGTACAGGTCACCCGCTGTCCTGGGAAGACAAAGACATTGAATATTTGGGGATAAAGCTAACAAGAAGATACACTGAACTATATGGGGCAAATCACCCGCCCCTCTAGAAAGGGTTAATAGAGGACCTGCATAGATGGGACACACAGGAGCTCTCATGGTTCTCCAGAATAGCTGCAGTTAAAATGGCGGCTATACCCCAACTGTTATGTTACCAGTTCTCTCCTTATAAACATACCTGCCAAGATGATTAAAACCTTCCAAGAGGAGATAATCTCCTTTATTTGGCATAAAAAGAAACCCCGGATTCAGAGATTGGTCCTCCTCCGACCAATATGGACTGGAGGACTGGGAGCCTCAGACGTGAAGAGGTACATCCTAGCAGCCCAACTCGCACCCACGTTGAGATGGTCAAACCCTGAAACACACAATGGCTGGAGTACAATAGAGCAAGAGGTTATCACTATCCCCCTGAGGGCATTACAATCCTTGCGTACTGGGAATAGAGTGGCGGGGGGCCAATTATTAAAGGCAACATTAGACTCACTCCAAAATTGGGACTTGGCATTGAGATGGGGGAAAATGGCCCTGGCACTAGGACCACACAGCCTAATGTGCTATAACGCAGATTTCTCCCTGGGAACGGAGGTAGCCTACTGGGAAAGATCGGAGGGCCGGGATAGATTGAAATTAGAAGATTTTTACCAGGATGGCAACCCACTGCTCTTCAAGGAATGTAAGCATAAATGCCACATAGGGGAGGGAGAGAGATACAAATACATCCAGATTAGACATTGGATCTCTCAGAGTGAGGTAGAGAGGGCGGGCACAAGAGCACCACTGGGACTGCAGCTAAGCATGCGTGAGGGGGAAACATCAAAAGGGATCTCGAGAATATACAGGTTGCTAGACAGAACACAATCTACAGACGACCTACCATACATGATCAGATGGGGTAAAGACCTAGCGGTTAATATCACGGAAGAGGAATGGGGACAGATTTGGAGGAGAGCTCATAAATCGTCTAAATGCACGACTATAAAGGTGTCGGCATACAAAATTTGTCATAGATGTTATCTGACCCCCCAAAGGCTGAATGCGATGAACAAGGATCATTTGCCCTTATGTTGGAGGTAATGTGGGGAAACTGGAACCTTGGGTCACATGTGGTGGACATGCCCTAAAGCCAAAATATTTTGGAAGGAAATCCTAGCTCATATCAAAAAGATCACAGGAGCGCAATTACCCGGATCGCCAGTAGTGACACTCTTGGGGGCAGAGCTGTAAGGGATCTACGCAGCAACTGGGCCAACTGCAGCACTCGCACACCTATTGACGGTGGCCCGTATGACCCTGGCCCAGAATTGGAAAGCAATAGAAGGATCTATAGTCGCATGCTGGTGGGTAAAAACATGGGGTGTACTAGCAATCGAGAAGGTGTGTGCTCTAAAAACTGGGACATACCAGAAATTCTTGAAGACTTGGCTTCCCTTTCATGAATATGTCAGGGATAAAGAACAATACTTCCATAAAACACAATTGCTTAAAAATGTGAGTGTAATCTGAACCGGTGATGGAAATGCGGCACCCAATGCTGACAAAGGAACATGTGTTAGCCAGACAGGAAAGGGGTTCTGAGTCATGTTTATCAGTTTGGCATGTTTAGCGGGGATGGGGGGGGAGGGGGTCCAGGTTATTCTTTCTCCTTTGTTAATAATTGGTGAGACGCTTGTTGGACTCACTGTTGTTGTTTATTATCAATAATATAAAAGAAACGGAGTGCAGCAAAGATGGACAACCCTAAGGAGGCCCTTGAAGTCAGGACTTGAAAACGAAATGTTATTACAAACGGCACTTGAACGTACATATAACTCTGCAAGTAATGTGTTGTTGCACTGTGTCACATAAATAAAGTTTTTTTAAAAAAAATTTAAAAAAAGAAGAGTGAACATTGCAAAGACCATTGCTGAATATCTAACGTTGATAAATCCATTGATAAAACCTTTAACCTTTGAAAACTACATCAAGACGTGTTTGCGTGTGCCTGATTGTGCTTTCCAAAGGAAGATTGAATTCAATCCTTTAAATTCACGCGTGCATACATTTCATAGACAAGCCTTTAACCTTTGAAAACTACATAAAGTGGTCGCGTGTGCCTAATATTGATTACAAAGGAAGACAGAACTCTTTACTTTCACGCGGACATACCTTTCATATAAAAGAAGTTAAGCAGTTAAGCATTGTATCTGCAGTGATGAGAAGAGCAAGTATTGCCCAAGCCAAGAGTTTCCCCATACGAAGAGTGGAAACAACCTTTCTCAGGGCCAAAAAGCAACCTAACTATTATTGTGAACCCAATACCAGTTCAACCTTGCCTAAAATACAAGTGTGCAAGCATTAACCTAGACCAAGAGAGTGTCAATTGTTTGGGCTAACATTTGGCAGAAAGGTGAAGGCAAAGTTGGGGAAGGGAAACTGACAGCTTGCAAAGATTATTTTGAAGTTGACACAACCTATATTGCCAAAGACTGTGAAAGGAAGAGAGAAGTGGCTCATAAAGGCAAACCTGGGTTGTTACTGTGGCAGACAGAAAAGAAAGGCAAAGAGGCTGCCCCTTTTGAAGGGAGATATTCGGAGGAAGAGTGCCTTGCCTACTTTAAGGTGTTGAAGTACTTGAAAGTAAATCTTGTCAAAAACTGTCTTGAAGTTGAAATTACTAAAGCTGTGGTAGGAGTCAAAAGAACTGAAGGTGTGGTGGTATATCTGGTTGTCAGTAGATTGCCATATATAAACAAGGTGGAGTACTAGGAGGCAAAGGAGACTGTTCTCATGGTAACCCTGAGTAGAAGTGGACATAGCGGCTCTGTGAAGTCATCCTGACAAATATACGTATTGTGAATCATAATTCTATAACTAAAGACATTCTAACTTTCAACCAACTGTGACAGAAAATACATGTCTTGTGAACTGTGGCAGGTCGTCTTGGATTGCTATAAGTGGTGACAAAGCATTGTGGCTGGGATTACTATTGGTGCTGAGGACATGGAAAGTCCATCTTTCACCAAGGGAAAAACATTTGCTATTGTTGGAACTTTGGTTAACAAAACTTTACTTAGATATTGAAACATCAAGAACTCTTACCTACAACAATATCCTTTTTTGTTTTCTGTTTGAATGTGGAAGCAGAATTTACTTTGAATCCTGGTGAAGGGTATTCACCTAGGTTACTGAGAGGTTTTGAAGAAACTGCGAATGTTTATGGTTCTACGTGATTTCGCCGACCTATTTTTGGTCGTGGTACTTTTCATCGCCGGATTTTACATCGCCAGAAACCCTGTTTTTGTTTTTTTTTTATTCTGGGGGGGTTCCCCCTCCCATACCCCCCCTTACTATTATAATAATACCTCAACCCCAACCAAACACCCCCCAAAATAAAAAATTTAAAAAACGGGATTTCTGGCAATGTAAAAACCGGCGATGAAAAGTACCACGACCAAAAATAGGTTGGCGAAATGCGTGTATACCATGTTTATGTTATTTGAATTGCCATATATTTTCTTTGTGTATTTGTTGTTTAGTGGGAGGGCCATACATCCTGAGAGTGTTTCCCTCTAGCTTTGGTTAGGCAGGGAAATCCTCCGCACAGTAAGGATAGTGAGGCAGTTATTATTTCATATATTCTTTAATAAAAATGGCACGTTTTGACCAATCATCTAACATTTGTCTGCCTCGCATTGTTGAACCCTCACACAGGGAAGAAGAGATCTTCAGTTTTAGATGAGTTCAGGACAAGGCAGTGGTCTGAAACAGGAAGTTAAATTATCATGGATAGACGGAGTAAACAAAGAGAAGGAGAGAAAAAGTTGTGCGTCATCGCATTAAAGTGGTGAGAAATTCCAAAGGACTAAATAATTGCAGCAAGAGGAGAAGTATAAAGAGGGAAGAGAAAGGGGCCAAGAGCAGAGCCTTGGGGGACGCCATGATGAAGAGAAAAGGTTTCAGAGGAGGAACCATCCCAGGAAACAGAGTAAGCATGGTCATAAGAGAGACGTTATGCACTCAGACAGCCATATCGAATGTACCCTTGCGCTGAAAGCATGGAAGGATGCTAAATGGAGAGATGTCAGCACGCACCTGTGGACATCATAGACGTGCGTTAAGTAAAAGCTGATGAGGGCAGAGTGATGTCATAAATAAGATATATGAACCTATGCTGAAACGATATGAAAATACTTAGAAGTAACGATGTAACTGAAGCACCAAGAGAAACACGTACCTAAAGCTAAAGTAATCGTAGAAACAAAGAAGATGAGGTAACTTAATAACCAATAACTGTACATATGCAGTAATGCAAGGTAGAAAGGAAACATATAGAGGCTTGCTATAGAGGAATATATAACATGGCAAGGACGGCCATAAAAGGAAAATGAATGCTGGCTCATGTCGAATTCAACCAAGCTACCTCAGAGACAAACCAAGACTTCAGAATCAGGAGATAGGGGAGAAAAGCTCTGTGTGTAGAGCCGACTATGAGTCAAGGTTGGCTTAGAATTAAGGATGATATTTCGAGGGATAAGCACAGAGCACAAAGGGAGTTACATGGCTAAGCTCTGAATATCAGACTTTCTTTATAGATTTGTAAGGAAGGCATGATATCGAGCAGTAGACACAGACACAATGGATACAAGTTGTGAAAATCTTTATTTAGTATTTTGTTTGGTAGAATTCCTAACTGTCCCCAACTCTAGAATAGGAGTAGTCTCAACCATTAACTAAATAACAAACAAGTCCAAATCAGTCTAGTCAAATTAAAAAAGGCCTAAACTAAGAAAACCTAACAAAACCTAACCTTGTCCTCCTCCCTCAAAATTACAAAAGTGTTACAGGAATACAAAAGGAAAATAGTGTCTTAAAAGAAACGTCTGAATGGCTTAAGTAACAAATCCCTTCCCCACATTCAGCCCCTCAGGGTCTAGAGAGTTTCTTAAAAAGGACAGGTGGATGGCACAGTTCTATCAGTCTTGCACACTTTGGCTTACTGGCACAATTCAACAGTTCAATCTTGGGCTTCAAACTTCTGGTAGTTCAATCACTTCCTTAGGCTTCGTCCGCCTTGTCGTCAATACTCTGTTCACATCACAGTTCTGCACAGGCTTCCCTCTGCCGGGCTCCGGCCTGTTTCTTTTGTGGGGGTTCCCTTCCCCACGTTTTAGCTTAGGTATCTTTTCACTGTCGAGGACTTTTGAAACTACAAGGATTTTACATAGACTGCTGCATGACCACTTCGACCTCTCTCTCAACAATTCTGCAATTCACAATCTTCCTCATCTTGCAACACCAATGCCACTTGGTATTTGTAGTTCTTATTCTCTTTAGTTTGCCCTCTAGGCCTTTTTCAAAGTTCATATACTTTGCCCTCTTGGCATAATCAAAGTTCATATACTTCGCTTTCCTCTTATTCAACTTTCTTTCCTTATAGCAGTTACTCTCTTTCCTTTGGTTCCCGATGTAATATTTTTCAACTCTCATAACATTTCACAGAGACTTCGAATGTGCAAATTCTTTCCTTTTACAATTCAGCAATTGTCCTTTCCATTTGCGTTTTATCGCCACACGTGCAACCTTCAACTTTTCGATGAATTATTTTTGCCTGACCAGACTTGTGTTGCCTTCGATAACTCACTGGTCATGTTAATTGGTCTTCTTTCATCTTATTCAAGCAGCAGTCAAGGCCATTACCAACGTCTCCTCTCCTCCTCCCCAACTCTGCCGTTCACCCGGGTGGGTTGAGGGCCGATTTCATGCAACTTGAAGGTTTCTTTACTCAGTTTCAGCCTTGGGAGTTTACGGCTTCCCAAAAGTGTGGATTTCCCACCTGGCTCTCTCTCGATCCGTACAAATGCCAATCAGCCCTTTCGCATTCCAACTTCCACAGCCTGGTTCGCATCAGCCCCGAAAGAGCTGTTCCTTCTCACGCCCAGCCTCGCTCAAAGTCTGCCTTTTCACGCCACCTTTTATTCTCGCAGAGAGTGTTAACAAGTGGCAGGTGTGCATTGTTAGGACTATGTGCCTCACTCTGCCTGGCCCCATTACAGGGCCAGAGCCAATGCAAGTTAGTGGAGGGACTCTTTCTGACCGCATTCCTCATCTTCCTCATCTCAGCACTGTTGTCAGTGTAAAGTGGGGAGGAATTATGGGAGCTTTAGTTTCCCATAAAATAAGCAGGGATAGGAGATAGATGAGTTGTGGAAAAAGGGGGATACCATGTCTCACCATTGGGTGCTTCTTCCCCACTCCCCGAGTACCCCCTACACAGGTGATCCTCCCTCGCTTGTCCACCGCCAGGGTCGGGATCCAAAAGCAATGGCCTTTCCCTGGCCACCTGAATACAGAATCCCTGGGGACTAGGCTGTGAAACATACTCTGGTTTTTCGCAGATTGAATGTGAAAACATCTGTAAGAGCCAAACTCAGAAGTCGAAAAGAAGGGCTATTCATTAGAGCCTCAGACTTAAGATAGTGGTTGTGCTCACACTCCCTTGAATGTTCCAGGACAGTGAGCAGTCAACAAGGTCGGCTACAAACGGAAGACTTTGGCTTATGGCCGAATGATGAGAGATGATGACTAATTGGGAAAACGGGGAGAAGTCTAATGGGATTTAAACACCTAAGTTTCGTTTCACGTACATGCTGCTAAAGAGCTAAAAGTCCAAGGTTGGGATAGTATGCCAACCAATCAGTGGGGTTGGGGGACAACCTAACATACAATGTTGCATAGACCAATCCTCTGCTGTTTTGTCCGCTATAATCAGTACTATACGTATTTATAGGTAGTTCAATGTGTGCCGTACAGATAAGGGGTAGCCAATGATGCACTAATCCCTATATGTTCTATAAGTAGATATGTTCCTTAACCAATCCTTTCCCTCGATAGGTTTTGTATTTTGCCACGTCGAATGATGTCATAGATGACGCATATTGGGCTATAAGACCTCTAAGTAATCAAGCTACAATGTGAGTGTGCACGCATCAGTCCGATGCCCGTGAGTTCTCCCTGCTTTATTAAAGAAGACTAAATTAGTACTTCACCATATTCCTTGAGTCTGTCCGATTGTTTGGTCTGACATCACTAATTAAAATTCCATCTAGCACAGAAGATGCTTCAAGGCGCTAAAGCACATTTGGTAGCCGTGCAGATGGTTACGGTCTAGTCGACCTAGACCAGGACCAGACTCTTGGACGTCTGGGGGCTCCCGCCATTAGTCAGAAGATCATGAAGCTTCCTGTGGAGATCAGCGCGCAGAGTCACGTGCAAGATGTTTTGGTTGACAGATCCCCCTTTGATGAAATTCCTGTGCAGTACCCGCAGGTGCCCCGTGGACGGAAGGCGAACTGGTCGATTGAGGGAGATTCGATACCGCAGGACTTGAACTGGTTCACGGGTGCAAGTAGAACAACGATGGTGTCAAAAATAGGGGTATGGATTGTGTTATAAATAATAGGTATACAAATTAATGGGAGTTCTTTGGGTAGATTAGAAAGAGAAGAAGTAGATACCTCGATTCCTGGTTCCAAGGGGACAGAAGGGTACGCACTAAAGTAAAGGGTGTTAAGGATTCCCGAGGCAAGGCCCGCAGAACAGTGCATATCAAACTCCAAAATGGAGAAGGGACACATTTACTAAAATAGTAAAGGAAGGCATACGTAGTAAAATTGAAAATGTGCACATGTGGGGTTATAAAAATGTCAACAAAGTTTTTGGTGTGCCTAGACCAATAAATATAAAGAATTACAGTAAAGAAAGAGATTGGTGAACATTTGGACCTAGAGATCGATGTCAATCAGGAAGGAAAAAAATTGAAGGAAGTTAATATATAAATAAAGAAGAGGCTCGTAAAATACTAATAATAATAGAACGAGATAATAAAACTTGATAGAAAGTGTAAATGAAGGAACAAACAGAATATCATTGCATAGATTCTTTTTTGTTGAAATTCTGTTTATTGCTTTTTCAACAATTTACTTATACATACTGTCAACATTAGGGGACAAGAACAACATAATTCAAAACACGGAGAGTATACATTAGAAAGATGCCAAATAACATACGAGGAACCATGGAGCACCCATCTTCATTTTGTGGAGGTGTACTCATTGCATTCGTAGTATTACCCTCCCTCTGGAGATAGCTAATCTTATCCCACTATAATACTAATAACATTAGACCAGAAATAACCTTCTACCCTTGGGCCAACCGGGCCCGCCCTGCACCCCACCCTCAGTCTACCGGTGTACAGTCAATATTGTAGGAGTCTGACATTTCGGACAAGGGCTATATGTGAAAATCGTTATGAGTTGTAGGCTCACATCTCTGGGTGTGAGAATAGGGCCACTCTATGGGCTTGGCATTGTGTATGTTATGGGGCTTGGGCTCCTAACAGAGTCTCGGGGGAGGGGGTATCATATAGCCATAGTCTGACACCTAGACCTGTACAAGTGGATCCAGTAATTCCATCAGCCTGTCGGCCCGTGGGTTACCGTCGGGATTCAGGCGTTTTATTGCGGCACATTCCAGTGTACAAATATTGGCCAGTAGGCTTGCCCATTGTGACATGGAAGGAGGGGAAGATAATCTCCAATGTATGACTAGTAATTTGCGGGTGGCAAAAAGCATAATGCCAATGACCCTGCATATGAGAGCATCCGAGTGCCAGTCTCTGTGTCCCCAAGCAACATGACATCAGGAGATAGGGATAATTCCAATTCTGGGAAGTCTGTTGTAACGCGTTTATGGATTCTGCGCCAGTACCCCGTCACTTTGGGACAAGACTAAAGTATGTGTCCCATGGTGCCAATATCCGCACAGCCACGCCAACAATTGAGGGAAGATGTCAGACCCATCCTATGCAGTCTGGCAGGGGTGTAGTATGTGCGTTGGATTATCTTGAATTGAATCTCCCTGGGATGGCCGAAACAAAGTCATAGATATCCCCTGTGTCTAAGTTGAGGCCGAGATCAGTGGACCAGGCTGTCGCTAAAGCGCTGTTCCCAACTACATTGTTTGAGATGCTCATATTATAAAAAGGTGCGAAGTCGGGGGTGCTCGCTTTGTTGCTGCTCCTCCAATTCTACTTCACACGGGCTGGTGTAGCTTGGCGTGTTGTGTCATTGGTAAACTGTAGAATTAAAGCATGGACCGTCCTATACTGCAGCCGATGCGTGGTGTTAAGGTCTAGCAGCCGGCGTCTGGTATGAAAGGGTAGGATTTGCGTGCCTTCGCATAGGTCCATGATCTTTACTTGTGATCATAGTATGTTTTGACGCGGGTGCAGCCGATGTTTCCCCCCAATTGCCATTAGTGTGCCTACGTTCATCCACGTGGGTGCTAATCTGAAATCGACTCCCTGATGGGAGAGTAATTTATGCCATTGTGTGATCGTTGGGTGGGCATTTATGTGGCCTGGGAGGCGGGTCGGGGGGAAAGCTAGGATTTCAATGGGAGTATGCAGGGCCATCTGGGTTAGTTCTATTTGTTTCCAGGTAGTTTTGTCATTCGCATTCAGCCACCTTTTTGCCCAGTAGATCTGTGTGACCTGATAGTAGCTCGGCGACGATGGGAGGTCCAGGCCTCCGTCGGCTTTGTTGGCCATCAAAGTGATCGCCTGCATGTGCGTTTTCTTACCTCTCCATATGAATCTGGAAACTGCTTTGTCCAGTTCTCTAGCTTCGGGGGGGGGCTGCATGGGAGCATCATTGCCAAATATATAAGCTTGTGCATAGAATTCATTTTTACCGTATTTATACTGCCTGTTAGGGATAAAGGTAATGTATCCCACCTTTGCAGATTGTTCCGAATGCGTTCCACTATATGGGGGTAATTGAGATCTTTTAGGTCGCTCACACGCGCGCTGATCTTGCCCCCTAAGTACGTAATGTGGAACAGTTGGAGGTGAAAAGGAGCCACCCCACCAGGGTGCCAGGGGATATCTTGATGTAGCGGGAACATTTTTGATTGTGTCCAATTGAACCGGATACCCCACCATCGGTCAAAATTCTTGCATTAATTGCTGGACGAGCGGGATGGAGATTGGGGTCTTCCCAATGTAGAGCAAGAGGTCGTCGGCATACAGGGAGACTCAATGCTCCTTCTGGCCCCTGGAGTAGGCCCACCCACTGGGGGTCTATGCGCAGCTTACTAGCTAATGGTTCTATGGAGAGGGCGTAGAGCAGTGGGGATAGTGGGCGTCCCTGGCACGTGTCCGAGTGGAGATTAAATGGAGCCGACGTCATACCGTTAGTGGTTACTGTCGCTGCGGGCTTGGTTTATAGTAGACGAATCAGGTTAATCAGGGACAAGGGAAACCCATATTCTGCGAGTGCCAGGAAAATGAAGTTCCACTGGACCTTGTCAAATGCCTTCTCTGCGTCGATGGCTAAAATCACATCTTCCGGGTCTAATGTGTAGAAGTCTGCGGACATTGTACCCAGAGTGCCTCTTATTGATAAAACTGGTCTGGTCTTGGTCTATTAAGTGTGGAAGGACCCCTTCAATCTTTTGCACTAGGCAGTTCGCCAATATTTTAGTGTCTGAGTTTATTAACAAAATCGGTCTAAATGAACTGCATTCATTGAGGGAATCGCCCCTTCACGTGAAACACAACAATATTTGCTGCCAGCATTGACCTTTCTGAAGTCCAGTTAAGGGCCTAGCAAAACCATTCTAGTACAAGACTCCACTCTTAGTATAAGGCTGTACCACCCGAGTTCGGGGTAGCGTAGACAGAGCAGCCAGGCTTATTTTAGGAGGGAGAGAGGGCAGTAGATACAGTACAAGTGAAATTGTAATACAAATGATCCAAAGAAACACTGAAACACTATGTATTGTAAAAATAAAGGATTTATTTAAATACAGGTAGGCCCAGATAAATCTAGGGGTTAAATAGTAAGTACTAACACATTATATGAAATCACAATATAAAATACAACACAGACCCAAGTATAGACCTTACTTGGAACACCTAACAGTAGTTCTAGGGAAGTCAAAACCTTGTTATACACATTTAGTATGGGTCAAGCCTATTCTTTGGGAGTAAAAGACCAATGTTTACTTTCAGATTACTTTTGGTAATACAAGGACAGTAGGTCCTTCCAGTTGTACAGTGACTCTTGGAACAAATCACATAAACAGTCAATATACCTTTGGTGAATAGTGAAACACTTATTCTAGGTGCAGTAAAAACCTATAACTACTTTTGTCATAACACACAGTTATACCAGGTGAGTAAAACCTAAGGATGTAATATATAATTACAGATGCTTTGAAAATCAGGGAACCCCAGATTGAGGTAAGCAATAACTCTGGTAACTTGCTTTGGATGGCATACAGCTAACACAAGGTAAGTAAAACCCACGTACTTTAACTTAACAACAAAGGGGAAAGTAAAACCCAATGTCACACTTTACTGAATAGTTATTGTAGGTAGGCAACGACCTGATGTAGACTTATTAAGGACAGGCTAGCAGCAAGTCAGGGGAAGCAAGACCCAGTTGGGGGACACTCATACAGTTATCCTAACAGGACTAACCTGGTGATACCAACAGTTGGACGAAACTCATACAATTACCCTACAGGAATAATCTGGTGAAACCAACACATTACTTTTGTAAAGAGGCACAACCTAATCACAGGAGAGTAAAATACCTTTACATCTACTTTCATTTACACTGGTAAAACAGTGGCTAAGGAAGAAAAGATGTTAACCATACTTTTAAGAATAGTGCATCACACATTCAAGATCAGTAAGAACTTTTATAACTGTTCCCTCAGTTACCCACCAACTCTTTACAAGTAAGTAAAACGCTTGATTTCTTTTCTAGGCAGAAGTCCCAATCCCTTCAAAGTCTTTCCCTTAGAGCATGAGTGTTCTCAGTGGCAGAAGGGGGGTCACTAGGACTAGTGACCAACAGGCAGTGTTAGAATAAATTCTTTAATAGAAAAAGTCAGAGTTCCTTAGGAAAATTGGGCAAACAGGTGAGTACTTTACTTCTAGGGTTAAAAGAGGGTCCAGGGGCTTCACAGAAGACACCCCAGCAGGATTCTAGCAGTGGGACTGGGTGTACTGGATGAGGGACCTCCCAATCACAGAAAACACCCCAAAGCTACACAGAAATCCCAACAGGCTTAAGGTAAGTATATACCCAAGCCAACACAGTACCTCAGCAATGAAGAAGAGATTGCAGCAGGAGAACTTCAGGGACTGCAGCCAAATACCCGATCAGTGGATTCCTTGTCCTGGAGACTGAACACAAGACCTCAGAAGGGACTTTGCAGCAGGGATCGATGAAGAAAGCTCTAGGCAAGATTTCTCTCGTGGCTGAATGCGGTTCTGCGGGTTTGGCGCCTTTTCAAGGAGCACAGAAGAAGACAGAAAATCGCGGTTGAATTCTCGTCATTTAAAAGGTCCAGCACTCTTCTGACGGGACTTTTTGGACTCGATTCGTGTCTCTGGAGATACACCAGGATGTCCACGAAGTTTCAGCAAGATTCGGAATTCAGAAGAACGTGTACCGCAAAGTGGCTGGAGGTCTCAAGGTATTGGGGTATTGCAAGAACGCAAGGTCGCAGCAACCCGTGGGATGGCTCAAAATGCAGGCCGTCTTGAGTCTAGTGGGTCTCACCAGTCTTTGGGTTCGGGTCGTCGTTTTCGGAGACCCCAGGTCGATCGGAAGGAAGGGCTGCAGCAGGCTCCGGTTACACAGCAGGCTCTCCGGTCGCTGGAAATCATTCCCGCCGCTTTTCCTTCGTCATCCTCTTCGGTTTTCTGTTCCAGTGGTCGACATGACTTCAGCTTCTAGGTTTCCAGTATTTATCAGGAACTACAGCACAACCTCTGCATTCTCTCCCTGCATTTTACAAGAAAGGGGCGTCCGGTTGTCCAATCAGGACAGCCGACCCCCACTGGGATTTGGCCCAGTTGAAGGGAGGCATAAGACAAAGGAGGGGGAGGTTTTGGACTCCTCCCCCACTTCCTGTGCTTACAGACTGACTGGAGCCTGGGCAGGGTGTCCAGGGGACTCCCGCCAAAGACAAAACTCAAACAAAGGAATTTCCTGCCCTGGATGTCAGGGGAAGGAACAAGAAACGACAAGAAACACTAAAATGGCAGAAAAAGAAGACAGAGGCCATTTTGGTAAAATGAGCGCCCTTAGGTGCCTTTACTGCAGCTGTGATCACAACCCACGGTAAAGGTGCACCAAATTAGTAAAAGGTATCACTGCCACCAGCCATTAAAGGTAAGCCTGTCACTGTAACAGAATTGTTACAGTTTTAAGGTCAAAGAGGATACATTGCATCTCCCCAGCACTCCACATAAGGTGGGGTGTGCTGGTTTCATAGAATTAAATGTAAAAGGGATCCAAAGATCCATTCTACCCTTGGGAACTGTAGTTCACTCAAGGTTAGCACAAGAAAGTTAAATGGGGAGCCCCTAGGGCAACCCAGCAACAACAGGCACTTATTGCCAATAAATTGTTAGACATGATAACTTTAAAAAGACACTATGGAGAGTCTTAAAAATTACACCCATAAAAAGAGTTAAAGATGAGGTGAGTGTGGAAAAAGGTTCCCACTCACCAAGGTATTAATGAAAAATATCCCACTAGAAAAGCAAAAAGTTCTGGAGTTGAACCAGGAAAGGAAGATTTACCAGCTCTGTGGAAATCTTACCTAACACTATGGAGCGGTAAAAGTCTATCGGGAGTCCGTCAAGACTTGCGGCTTTGGCTGGGGAGAGGGAATGAATAGCGCACTCTACTCTGCGGGCGATATTGGGTTGCTTAGGGCGACTTTTTGGGCCTCAGTAAGTCTATGAATTTGTGATGGAGCTCAGGAAATTTGGGCATTTTTTGGCGCTGGAAGCGTTTCGGGGTTGTGTATAAATCGGCATAGTATTCGGCGAATCGGGCATTGATCGCATCATTGCCCACCAGGGGGTGACCATTCTTATCCCAGACAGAGGTGATTTTCTGGGTGGCTTGTCTCAAGGCAATCGCCATTAGACCAAGTGGTCTGTCGTTCTCCAGTCCTTCTGAGACCATCCCGAGTAAGATTTTTGTACTCTAGTGGTTATTTGTGTGTTTTGAGAACGCAGAGTGCGTATGTGTGTAAGGGTCTGCTTATCAGGCCTTCGTTTGTGTGCCTTTTTCAGTGCATCGAGTTCCCCAGTGAGTTGCACTTCTTTCTCTTTCCATTGTTTTACTTTGTGTGGCCATGCTTTAAAGGCATCCCAGCACGCATGAGTGTCATACAATTGGTTTATGTTGGTGTCCCAGAACCCCGTCATGTCTCCTTTAAGTTGATCAACAAAATCTGTATGTGTCAGTGTCCTCATGTTAAGGCGCCATGGTATTATTTTGCGAGGAATGTCTGGCAGTGTCATCCGGAGCCGCACTGGAGCGTGGTCCGAAATGGTGACAGGCAGAATGGTGCAGTCAGCAGCCATGTACATGTACATGACATTGGGCCTCATTACAACCTGCCAGTCCGGGACCGTGCAAAATCCGCGACGGCGGTAAAAACGTTTCCGTGTCTGCAAGGTTGCGGAAAAACCGTCCGATTACACGCTGTCGGTTGCGCGCACCACACGGACTCGGAAACGTTGTTACCGCTGTCACGGAAAACCCCACAGAAATGGAAATAACGCAGCCACAAGTGGCGCAAAACCTGTGTCTGCCTCCGCCGCCACGGACACGGAACTGGAAATGCCATGATCGCCAAAACAGCAAACAGAGAGGCGGCCATCATATAAAAGCACAATCCATTGCCATCCAGAGTCAGCACAAGCACAATCCTAACTCTGAGAAGCCAAAAGGGACCACCAGCATGTCTGCCAGGATTCCTGCTCAGAGGCAGCGCAAACAGCGCTTCAGCAAGGCAGAGCTAACCGTCTTGGTGGAGCACATTGTGGACAATGCAGAGATGCTGTTCAGCGCCGACCAACGGCGTGCCACACAGCAGCGGAGGAAGGAGGTGTGGGCCGAAGCTGCACGCAAGTGCACCGCTGTGGCCGTGACAGTGAGGAGCGTGAAGGAGTGCCACAAGCGGTGGGACGACCTGAGGCTGAGGGTACGCAACCTCATTTCCACGCACCGCCAACGCAGCAGTGGGACAGGCGGAGGACCCCCTTCCCCACTGAGGCTGCAAGCATGGGAGGAGCGTTGCAGCAGCGTCCTCCACCTTGAGGGAATCCATGGGATCGGGGAGGCTGAGGCAGGAGTGAGCCCACCTGCAGATGCCGGTAAGTGCCCAAACATGAATGCCACATGAAAATATGCAGTTGTGAGTACTCGCCCAAAGGACCCATTAACAACCCCTCCCCCCCCAGGCAGTGCATGTGTGGGCCAAAGGACCCATTAACAACCCCCCCCCCAGGCAGTGCATGTGTGGGCCAAATGACCCATTAACAACCCCCCCCAGCCCCAGGCAGTGCATGTGTGGGCCAAAGGACCCATTAACAACCCCCCCGCAGGCAGTGCATGTGTGGGCCAAAGGACCCATTAACAACCCCCCCCCCCGGCAGTGCATGTGTGGGCCAAAGGACCCATTAACAACCCCCCCCCCCAGGCAGTGCATGTGTGGGCCAAAGGACCCATCATGATCCGTATGGCAAACAATATCACAGAATGCATACACCAGCAATCAGATGCATGTGACTAACACTATTCAATGTACAATCTTAATGACGCATGTGATGCACCCATCTGCCACCACAACAACACTAATTGCATGCCCTTTGTGTCCCCACAGCCGTTTCAAGTGACAGTGATACTGCACAACAGACCAGCCAATCTGCACCGGCAAGTACACAAGCCACCGCCACCACACAGGAGGATGCTGCCGGCAGTTCTGCACCTCTGGCCACATTACCAGCCACTACAGATGTGCCGCCCATCACCACCACCGACATCCCCACCGTCTCCACACTGCCTGAGTCTAGACAGGTGCCACGGGAACCTATCATGGCCACCCAACACAACACCGAAGGCAGCAGCACTGCAGAGGGGGCGGCCTGCAGTGATAACAGTGCCCTGCAAGAGCACTCGGAAACGGGGCCACAGGGGGAGATGCCCACATTTAAAGACCTGGGCTCCTTCCAGGAGCTGGAGTTTAGCCCCACATCACTGAGGAATCCCATGAGGTCGCCCACCCCATCCATGGCCGAACTGAATGCCCGCATGCAGCGGATGGAGGAGCAGCAGGCTACCCTCACCCAGCTGGTGGAGAGGCAGCTAGAGGAATCCAGGCTGCAGAGGGAGAGCTACAGCACCTCAGTGCGTCGCCTGTCGAGGTCCATCAGACGCTTCGCAAGCACTATTGTAACCCTTGCACGCCATGTGCGGGAGGGCAACGACCACACCTCCAGGCTTGTAGAGGCCATGTTGGTTGGCCAACAGGCAAATCTGGCACGGATGCCCTCAATCCCTGATTCTGCGCAATCAAACACAACCACCCCATCCAGCTCCACTACTGCCAGCCCAAGGAGGCGCTTGAGTAGGCTAACGGGTCCCTCGGGCAAGGTTGCACAGGCACAGAAGCGCACACGGAAGTGATGGCATGTGTGTGGGGCAGTGCAGGACACATGTGGACTACAAGGGTGTGAGAGGGGTGGGCACGGTTGGGTGGTGGGGTAGGTAGTTTTGGGGGTTTGAACAATGGGGCCTGGGTGGGGGTGGGCACGTTTGGGTGGTGGGGTAGGTTGTTTTGGGGGTTTGAACAACGGGGCCTGGGTGGGGGTGGGCACGTTTGGGTGGTGGGGTAGGTAGTTCTGGGGGTTTGAACAATGGGGCCTGGGTGGGGGTGGGCACGTTTGGGTGGTGGGTGGCCCCGGGTGTACAGCTTCCCTAACCAATGCACCTCCTTCCCTGATGTTATTACATCAATACATCACCATTTCGAATCAAGACATACATGTGTGGACATTGATCATTTATTTTGCAGTGCAACTATTAATTCATTGTCGTCACCATGTTCGTGCATTTCTGTGAATGTGCTGTGACTCAAAAGTAAATGCGAATCAGGGCATCCCGTGCTCTCTGGCCATCATGTGGACCCCCAGGGGGAGGCATTGCCATCCCATCCCCATCTCCATCCCCATCCCCATCTTCCTCATCTGCGTCTGGTGGCATTGGGATGTTCCTGCGCAGGCATATATTGTGCAGCATGGCACATACAAGCGTGATTTTACCCGTCTTCACTGGGCTGTACAGCAGTGATCCGCCAGATCTGCTCAGACAGCGGAAACGGGCCTTCAGCAGTCCAAATGTCCTCTCAATCATTCCACGTGTGCGGATATGTGCCCTATTGTATGCCTTTTCATGCCTGTTCCTTGGTCTCCGTACAGGTGTCATCATCCATGGTGTGAGTGCATATACCGCATCACCTACATGGGATGTAGATGGGGGAACATGTCAGTGTTTGTGGCATCATGTCCTCATCTGCTGCTGTGCATTCTTGCATCATCATTCATTCATGCATATGTACCATGCAGTGTATGGAGGTATGTTTTGGGCATCACGATGTATGTCGCTAACTGGATATGGGCCTACACATTAACTTGCATGTTTACTGTGCCCTGCGGGTGACATTTGATTGTGTGCATGTCACGGTGCAGTGCTGTCAACACATGGCAGAGTGACTCCACTGTACGGAAGTAGTAAATACACGTCGTCTCATTTACACGCCACGCCAGTGTTTCAATTGAGGGTGGGTGTCTGCAGTGGCACAAGGTTCATGGGACAGTGACGGGATTGGCTGTGCCAGCGTGTGCACGGGCACATTGTGGTGCCCTGTCATGTCTTCCTTCATGATGTTTGGCATCCGCTGTGTATTTGGTAGATGGAAGGGGGGTGATGCATGTGCGGTCACAGCAGCACACTCACAATGCTAATTGGCCTGGACACACACACACCACTTCGACAGGGTTGTGGCATTGTCAGCTGTACTCACCCAATAGCCATGTGCTTTGTCCGGCATAGCGTTCCATGTACCGTGGCAACGTGGAATTCCGCAGTACCATTGAGTCATGTGATGAGCCTGGGAAACGTGCGCAGCAGTATGTAATCAGTTGCATGCCATCACAAACCATCTGGACATTCAAAGAGTGATACTGTTTCCTATTGCAGAACACTGCCTCAATTGCACGTGGTACTATCAGCTCAATGTGGGTGCAGTCAACTGCGCCTATGCAATTTGGCATGCCTGCTATGGCATGGAAGGCCAACCTGGTGGCAATGACCTCGGGGAGGGTGCGGGGTAGGGCTATGTGTTCCGACACATGGCGCAACAGGGCATCCAGTACCTGTACCAGGATTTTTGAGAAACAGGGTTGTGATATGCCGTGCAGCTCACCAACCTTGTGTTGATAGGTGCCAGTGCCAAGGAAATGCAGTACTGAGACAACCTTCAAGGGGGGGGGGGTGGCGGTGGGGGTGTCAATTTGGCTGCTGATGTTGTCCTCAATCATGGCGGTGATGTGCAGGATTGTTGCACGGTCCAGCTGGTATAGTGTGTGGATCTGTCCTGGTGTGAGGTTCCAGGGTGAGGCCCTGATGCGTGGTATTGCTGGCTGGCGGCGGGGTCTGGCTGGCTGGGCAATGGGGTTTGCCATAGCTGCAGGGTTGGCTGGTTGCTGCCTACGCCTCCTCCTCTGCGCCATTACTGCCACCATGTGCAGTGCTGCCTGTTGGTTGAGTAGGCCCAGTCCCAGTGCTACTAGACCTGCTGCCTGCATGGTTCTGTGTTGTGTTGGGCTGGGTGTGGCCCTTTTGTAGGCTCCCAGTGGCCTGCTAGGTCCAGCTGGGCTGATTTGGTGCACCTGTGCCCTGATTCAGTTCAGCAGGCAGTGTATAACGCCATGTTCGCGGTGGCAGCGGTTCCGCAACCGTGATCACGGTATTTACGCCATTTTTTTGCCGGTATTTCCGTGTCCGCGCTAGTTGTGATGCTCACAGTGTTTCGTGTTGACGGTAACGGAGGGGTTTCTGTGCAGACGGACTTAACGGGACCCCTATTTCCGCAGTGGCGGTTGAGGGTGGTGCTATTACCGGGGCCGCGGGTCATGATTGGGCGGACATGGAAACGGTGCCGGTATGGTTTTACCGGCAGTGTTAATTCCGGAACGGAGTACTTGTAATTAGGCCCATTGTGTGGAATGAACCAATAATAGATCCTGGAATAGCTGAGGTGGCTGTATATGTCTCCAGGCATCCCCTAGGCCCAGGTCCGATAGGAGTGTGCTCAGAGCGGTCTGTTTCCTCTAATCAGGCCCGTCGCACTGGTGCTACGGCGATCCAGTGCAGGGTCAATAGCTACATTGAGCCCCCCCACCTCCTCCCACAAATGTCAGATTCCCAAAGAGAGAAGCACAGGCGATAAAAACTTGGGTCAAAATGGATGGGTTATCCGTTGTAGGGGCATAGATGTTAAGGAAGTTAACCAAGTGATGACGGATCTGACCCTTTATGGCAACATATCTGCCCTATTTGTTTATGATCGTGTCCAGGATTTGAAGGGGGACCCATTTGTTAACCAATATGGATACTCTGCGTTTGCCCTGGCACGGAGCATGAGCTGCCACCCCCACCCAGCCATGTTCAAGTTTCTTAGACTCAATGTCGTTCAGGTGTGTCTCTTGCAGGTATACCATGTACCCCTGAAGATCTTGCATATGGTTTAAGACCTGCCGTCTTTTTATAGGGTGCCCAAGTCCCTGTACATTAAGGGTCACTAGTGTGAGTGTAGCCATCTATTGGGAAAATAAGAGCATGGGTGAGCGAATTCCAGGCCCTTACCCTTCCAGTAGTAGACCATGTGCTTTTCACCATGTAGATTCCCCCCCGCCCCTTTAGCAACAGGCAAACCCCCTAACCTTAAGAACATTAATACCAAACTACAAACATTGGGAACATACAAACCCGCCCCAAGACATGGCAGTATAGCCTGTGCATGGGCTCGATGGGTGTAGGCTACTGGAGCCATTCCCATTCCCATGCCAACCAAAGCCCCCCTATAGAGGGTCATGCTCTTATGGCACATATTGCTTGTGTCGATTGGTGGTTTAGATAGTTACCTGCAATAGGGGTCATCCAACGGGGGGGGCTCCCCGTTCAGTGGTATCGACAGAGCGAGTGCTAGTGTCCAAATCGAGATGATTGTCTAAGTCTTGGGGAGCCAGTGTGGCTGTGCGAGCTGGAAGCCTAGACGTACCTGCACGTCGGTGTCCCTCTCCGTGGGTCGTCGCCGGTTTGGATCGCCATAGAGAGATGTCTGCTGCTGATTGGTGTCCTGTCGCATGGTCCGGCCCCACCAACAGCGGTTCCGTCATCGGGGCCCGCCCGCTAGTTCCAGTGATTTAGTCTTTCGATCGCTGTTCATCTGAAGGCAATGCGATCAATCTTGAACTTCCTTCCATGAGCGGTCTGGGCCCCGGAAACTTCTCCCAGCCCCTTGGCATCTGCCCGAAATCCGAGCATTCAACCTAGGTGGCAATGTTGATGCACAAGCTCCCTGCTCTACCTCCTGATGGAAGACCACTGTAACCAAAGACTGTCGTTGCTAAAAAAGCTAGGCATCTTCCGGGTCTTCAAATGAGTGCCATTGGTGATCAAGCTGAATACACCAGACCACCAGAAACTTAAAGAGCATTAGCTCTTTACCTTTAAGCACTTCAAAGATCGGGTTGAAGACTTTCCAGCGGCGGAAGACCTCCTCTGAGTAGTCGTTGAAGAGGCTTATTAGGGCATCCCTGATCTTTATCTGGCCAGCCGCTCTATACGCCTTCAAGATGGCCATCCTGTTCTGGAAATTCAGCAGTCGGAGCATTATCACTCTAGGTCGCTCTCCCGGTGCTGGTTTGGGGATTCTCTCAATGACATAGTCTCGGGGGTTGTCGATGTGGAGTACGTCCTGTAAAGTTGTACATGAAAGTCTCGAGGTCTAGGCCCTCAGCGTTCTCCGGCAGGCCAACCATTCTGAGATTATTGCGCCTTGACCTATTTTCTTGGTCCTTCAGCTTGGCGCCTAGGCGTTGAACTTCCCAAATGACTCCATCTCGCTTTGTCGCAATGGTGCCATCATTATCTTCCAGGAAGCTAATGCGCTGCTTGTTGTCTGTGGTCCTCTCCGTCTGTGCATTGAGTCTAGTTTGGACATCCTGGAGGTCCCATTTAATGTCTTGGACTGTCGTACTAGTCTCTTGGGTGTGTTGGGCAATAATTTTCATCTCTACCAGTAGGGCCTGGAGTTGTGCTGGGATATCCATAGTTTTTTACGGCACGCAGAGCGGCGTAGCACAGCAGTATCGTTGATGGGGTTTGACAATATAGTCGCTCTGTGTGAAGGAGTGGTTGGATGCACTTATATACTGGGGTCGCTTGTAGGTAGCCCTCATGGGGCCCTACGCCTGCATCTCCATCCCAAATCGGGCTTAGCCACTGGGCACAGTGGGGAAAAGTCTTTCTTCCCTACAGGCTCTCACTCTATGGTGGGGCAATGACCATATGTAACAGTCACCCAAGTGGGGGGGGCAATGGGTGGCGTCCGAGATGTGCGCAGAGGTACTCCAGCCGTGATTCCTGTTGTATCTGACCCCGTACAGTTGAGCTGGTCTAGCGTTGTGACATGGCCACCTATCTCAGTGTATGGGCATCGTGACAGCCGTGGGGGAAGCTGAAGTCACTGTTCCCATGGGTGCCACCATATATTTCCCCCAAACTTCCACCCAGCCTGATTGAAATCCCCACGTTCTTCAGGGATGTTGAGTAGCAGGGCCAGTTGTTGTAGGCCCCCCTTTCTTCCATGCTGCTGCAGGGCCTGTTCCTCCTCCTCCCAATATCCTGGACGCTCTGTGTTACATCCACTGGGGGTAGGGGGGAGTCACCACTGCTGCCCGGTCTTCACTGCCCTGATACTGATGCCATGCTAGGTTGCTGCTGCTCGCGTGCGCTCTGACCCCCAGTTGGGGCAGGAACAGGCGAGCTCCTGTGTTGAAGGCTGGGGGCAGTCTCTTCCTTGTTGTGTAGTCACTGCAGGCAGGTCTTGCGGGTAGCACCGCTGTTGTCACTGGGATAGAGCAGCTGGGGAGGAGGGTCTTGGGCAGCGGCGGGGCCGGAGAGCATCCAACGGTGGTGCCGAGCCCCGGGTCTATCGATTGGTGTCTCGGTCTGCCGACCCCACAGGCCAGCTCCGGACACTGCTGTGGTGTGCTGCGTGTCCCTCACGGGGGGTCGGTCTCGGGCCCTTGAGTGCCATCAGATCTCAAGGTTCAATTAGATTCCATGTCTTCTCATGGGCACGGATGTTCCTGCATTGGTGCCGGACAAAACAGTTCCTCGCACAGAGTCTCGCTGCCTTGTGCGCGCCCAGGGCCCTTTTTGTCCATGATTTCGGGTAAGAATGCTGAGCGCAGCCGTAGTGCAAGGTCCAGGTCTTCGAGTCGCTCACTGCGCAGATTGGTATTTCTCGAAAAATAGGAAGGGTCTGGATTTAATTCTTGCGGCTAGGGTCTCAGCAGAGTGTCATCTTCATCTTACACCGGCCGATGCATTCATTATTTGGTCATTATACGGAGAGAGTTGGCAGCAAGTTCCCAGCTATTTCAGAGCCTCGGCAGCCTGCGGGCATCTTGCTCAGGCTCTCGAACGCCCCCTGTCCATTGCAGAGATTTTTTAAATAAAAAGTAAGTTGTTAAATATTTCCTTTTGGAATTTTAAACAGTAATTGGTGGTGCCTGCGCCAATTGACCGATGTGGTATATTTGATAAAACAAAGAATCAAATAAAAGAACGGGTAAGTATTGACTATCAAAACCGATCTTTCAGCACAGGGGACACACATCTTTTTCATTTGTGCAGGACATTGCCGAGTTGCACAGCGAAGAAAAGGAAATATCACTCTGAATGGGTCCGAGGCACGACTAATAAAACACTCATGCTTTGGCATCAGGAGGGATCGCTTTCAAAAACCGTATTACACCTAATCTATTAAAGCAGGTGGCCCACTTTACATTGACAACATACCTGCATGCTACATATAAGGGAAACATGTTACAGGAGAGGCTGGTCATTTTAGAATTATGGAAGATGTACCAGAGTGAGAAAGAAGATCCAGCCTATAGGGAGTGGATGCTCAATCAGCATAAAGGGGAGGATAAAACACCTTCGGCTCCCCTTTCCCCTCCTGAAGACAAGAGGGTGGATACAGAGGAGAAGGGATTTTACCCTTTAAAAGAATTAAAAGCAGCAGCAGGGTATCTTAAACGTATGCGCCACCCGCTTATAGCAGCGAGGATAATGTGGAAGAGAGCAAAAGCAAAGAACGCAAAGATATATCAACACGTGATGAGAGTAAACAGCGTGATGAGACAAAGGACAGGCAAGACAGACAAACAGCGATAGAGGAAGAAACAGAGAAACAAAGAAATAAAGGATAAAACTAAGGGAATAACAATAGAACAGAATTAATGGAAGGGAGGACAAATATTACTTAAGCCAAACGATAAGGGCATTGATGGGTTTCGAAAAAGAGAGGAGAGAGAAGAGCAGGAAAAGAAAGAGAAGGAAGAGGAAAGAGCATAGGAAGAAGATATGAGGCAAGAAAAGAGAAGGAGAGATTAGACTAGAAGAAACGGGAAGAGATAGAAGCCCAAAGAATGAAAGTAACGTAGGTTGCAAAGACGGCGAGAAGAAGATGAATTGAGGGAGATTAGGAGAAGAGAAGAAGAAATAGACAGGAATAAGGGATTAAAAGATGATGAAATAGAATATTTATGCCATTGGAGCATAGTGCCGATTGATGCATGAGAACGATTGGAGGAAGAGAGAGGGTCACAACTAGGGGTGTACCGAACTTCGGCTTCGGATAGGTATTTGGCCGAATTTCGGCTGAAAACCAGCTATTCGGGTTCGGCCGAAGGTTCCTGGAATACTTACTCGAAGCCAAAGTTTTTTTTAAATATTTTTTTTTACATTTTTTTTAAATGTCCTCTTTCTATGATTGCCAATCTTCTCTCAGTGTGAGAGACGATAGCCAATCCTAGAAAGAGAACAGTGGGAAAGCAGCAATAGCCAGTAAGCTAGCAGCTTACTGGCTACTGCAAGCAACACAAGCAAAAATACCCATACCCTGCACAACCGCCGAGAAAGGAGCCGGTTCCTACAGGAGGGTCATGCTGAAATGAAATGGTACTACACTCATTCGGTAACGGCCTGTAAAGTGCCACCTGGAAATATTCCTCTTTGCATTCCCCAATGAGGCGTAGTCAGGGGGGCAAACAGAGCACCCACGAAGGAGCATCGATCTCTCACCAGCACAGCCAAGACGGTAAAGTCTGTTTTCAGTCCAGCAGCACAGCTCGGGACACCTCTGCCCGAGAACCTTAGAAGAACTAAAATGGCGGTTCTGCTGCTAAATCGACTGGGACGTGAGCAGGAAAGTGAGAGACGGATGGAATAAGGCACAGACGTGAGTAACAAAGAACTCCTATTAATTTCCCAAAAACAAACTAAAGGCTTTTTAATCGACTTTTGCCGTCTTTAGTGTAAGGCCAGGGGATGACATGGTTTGCACAGTAATCCCTGGTAGAGAAAAGAACGCCCAGGCGATGCAGCACCATCGAAGGCAACCAGAATAGGATTTAGGCATTGTCGTGATAACCTGCTTTCACTGTGCATGCGGTCATTATACAGCATGTTATGGCATAATATAACACTTGCATATCAGGATGCTCGGCCTCTCTATCCCTCTCCCTCCTCTGCTCACTTTTTCTCTCTCTTCCCCCTGCATCTCACTCTCCCCTTACTCAGCCTCTCTATCCCTCTCCCTCCTCTGCTCCCTCTCTCTCTCTCTCTCTCTTCCCCTGCATCTCACACTCTCCCATCGCTCAGCCTCTCTATCCCTCTCGCTCCTCTGCTCACTCTTTCTCTCTCTTTCCCTGCATCTCACACTCTCCCCTTACTCAGCCTCTCTATCCCTCTCCCTCCTCTGCTCACTCTCTCTCTCTTCTCTCTCTTCCCCCTGCATCTCACACGCTCCCCTCGCTCAGCCTCTCTATCCCTCTCCCTCCTCCGTGGGCGCAGTTCCTTGTATATAGGGTTGCCCATCGCATGCATCCCTCGTGTGCATCCTGTTTTTCTGTCTCTTCAGGAGATGGCATTGCACACACATATGATTACCATATAAATGTACAACATTTATACAGAACAGAACACCTGGCCCAAGCAGACTGTGGCCACAGCCCATTGTTCGCCTTCACGAAACAAAGAGGCAAATTATTCCCCGGCACTAAAAAAAAGTTCCCTGCAGGCTTCCTGGCTCCCCTTCTATGAAAAATAAACACATCTGAAAATGATAGCTTCTCCAGTGCAAATGTTTTCTGCAGCTCTTTGGGTACCCCCACCTCGCGGAAAAGTGATGCTTTCGCTTCAGTTAGAGATGGGATACAAATGCCAGTGTCACCAGGGGCGGACTGGCCAGTAGGGAACTCTGGAGATTTTCTGGTAGGTCTTGGCACACTGGGCCTCT
Organism: Ambystoma mexicanum; assembly: GCF_040938575.1. Classification (NCBI taxonomy): domain Eukaryota; kingdom Metazoa; phylum Chordata; class Amphibia; order Caudata; family Ambystomatidae; genus Ambystoma; species Ambystoma mexicanum. Next base: position 848,745,628 of record NC_090933.1, on the reverse strand, counting down.
TTTCTGTGGTATTTCCAAATGTTCCCATAGGAAAAGGGTCAGGCTTGCTGAAAATGTGCAATATGGGGCCAAATTGAAAATTATTTCTAGAGCCTCTTTTGGTTGTGCAAATGCTCAAATGGGGTTGAAAAGGGCAGCTGAATGTGTGCATCCATGATGTGTGCATTCACATGCTCTTCACTGTCTTGCGAAGCAGTATTTCTCATGTGCTGGACAATGTATTTAAAAAACTAACTATTCGGCTCACTATTCGGCTTCGGTCGAATAGTTTTGCTAACTATTCGGCATTCGGCCGAATAGTAATTTCACTATTCGGTACACCCCTAGTCACAACGGCCCCGTAGAGAGCTGCAAGGAATGCTGAGATCAGCAGGGGCTGATGGGCAGCACACAGAAGACATAGCACAAAGGCACCGGGGCAAAGTACCGCTTTGCCGCTCTCTCTGCTGCTCCCTGTGCTGCCTGTGCACTCTGAACATTTGTTCTTACTATATTGATTTTATTTCACTTTACTCTTCCTGTTTAGGACTTGTAATCATCTTTACTTCTGCTACGATGCTTAAGCATTTTGGCAAAATCTCATAAAAACCAGCACGCGTGCTACGGGCAACGGGCAAAGTACCTAGAAGTACCGCTTTGCTGCTTCGCCGCGGCTCTGCGGTCGGAAGGAGAAAGCAGTTTACTACGATTATCAAGGTCAGTTTCGAACCTTGATTCTACCACTCCTTATGCAACACGGACCATACACGCTAAAATCCAATATGCCGTCATATCCTCTTAATCATCACAAAACTATTAAACGTACATTTTCCTAGAGCACACCTCGAAGTCGAGCTGCAGTGATTGCATGCTCGTCTTCCACCTCGAGAACCCTCAGCCATAAATTACAAATCAGTAAAGAACGCTGATATTCGGCTCTTCTGCCGAGAGAAGGTTGCAACTCTAGACCATACCCAAAGCAACTCACCGGCAACCGAAGGTGTGCTCTCAGTTCACTTAGTTTCTTCAAACCTTACTTAAACATCCTCAGTCTTAATCCACACTATAGATCTGGAGGGCAAGTCCACGCGCCTTAAGTCTAACACAATGCTTAAAACCTGTGACAAAACCCAGGTGCCTCAAATCAGGGATACTGCGAAAAAAGTGCAAAAACCACATAATGAAGCTCAACGCCCGACTGACTACACACCAAATAACACCTCTTTATCCGACAGTCTAGTACTATTGAATGCTCTCACATATCCGATTTTACAAGAGACTGTTGAGCTAACTACTAACAAGATTGATCAGGGCGTACTTTCCCCTTTGCACAATCCAAGTACACCAACAGATTCCGTGATTATTGATCTTGAATCAGACTGCTCCCGTTTTTCGGCTTAGGACGAATCACAAAATGTGTCCTGTTTACCCGACTTATTTCCGGATATAAGCCAAGAGGCGTCGATATTGGCTTCATCTTTACACGCCTCCTGACATAAATCCATTGGCCTCAGCCACCTCGAATACGCTGATTGAAATCAAGCTTAATGCCATGAGCAAAGCGATGATTTCACTTTCAAAATTATTTGAAACCCTACATAATTATCAAGCCCTCCAAATAACCAAAATAATCGACTGGCAAAAAGCCTACGATTTGTCCAAAAACCAAAAAGCAGAGGCTTCTTCTGTAGCAGTTCTATCTCAAAAACTGATTTAGAAAGTTGTGAGCGTAACAGCCAAACAAATCACCAGAACTCGGAAAAATGCCCGACGATTGTACCTTTCATACAGGAAATAATTACTCCCGAAGAAGCTGCAGAAAATCCCCCATCTGCGATCAAGAATACTCAACATTTGTTTGACATGTTGAACAACGAATTATCCATGAGTCCTCAAAACGGGCATACACAATTTTTTCTGGTCCAGGTCAAACAAAATACCTTTCTAAAAAGAAGCTCAACAACGCGAGCACCTCTCAAGAAAAGAAATCAAAAAATGTGAAAACAACGAAGCCTACTACACATTCTGTGACAAAACATTTTTTTAAATCGCTCAACAGTAAGAAAAAAGATTTGGTAATAGCCTCAGAAGCAATTACGAAAAAATACTCTGTTAGCCCACACAAAGAAGCTCAATACCCATGAATCTAACATAACTCCCTTACTCTATGCCCCACTTGATGCACTTATTACTGCCGTTGCTGACCTAAAGCAAACAGAAAGTGAGAACTGGTAGGAATCCTGCGTGCACAGACACTGGCAGGCACTGGCGGCTAGTCAGGGATGCCGTCTAGTATTATCCTGCATTTTGCCTGCTTCGCCTGTTTTGCTCACGCCCAGCAGACCATCATATTCTAACTACTATTTCACTCTCCGACACCCTTCCCCTCTTTTTCCCCCCCGAGATGTAGCGGGGTTCAAGTGGGGTAAAGTGGGGTAAAGCGGGGATACAGTGGGGGTGCAGGGTGTGCAACCTCTAACCTCATTTCATAAAGTGTTTATCTTAGCCATCTAAGACTAAAAACTACTCCAAAACTCACCAGTAATCAATTCATCATTGCATTTGTAAAAAGAACTGGAGTCTGGTGTCATTAAAGGCTTGTAGAGGTTGAACTCTGCGGATTGGTACTTTGTCAACCCATTCTCGAGGTAAAGGGAATGAAACTTCACAGTACAGCCACATTGGCTAACACAAAAATGCCCGAGGGGGACGGGTCGTACTTAGTACCCCCGTCAGTAGAGGGCACTCCAGTAGCCATTGCAAGTACACTTCCCCTGCCATATAACACCTCTGTGTCAACTCAGGCCCAAGTGCATGCTCAACCCCCGCCTTTACAGTCAGGCGAAGGAGAAATAGGGGAGGTGGCGCAATTGGCCTTGCAACAACATTGGAAATGTGGCTTAGAATATACAGGCACGACAAAAAAGATCCCCCCAAAAAAATCAAGTATCATTTAGGTAAAAAAAAGGAACAAAAGTTTAAATGATGTTGAGTGCGATCCAGTTACAGATTGGACTCATCCCCAACCTCCACAAACCCCAGAGAACGATATGGAAGATCATTTGGATAGGCAACATCGGTGATACCTTGTCTGTGGAAAATGGAGACCTGCCTAATGTACAGGCTGGTACATCAAAAGGTTGAAGGGAGAGTGGAAGACACAATGGGTGGCAACTCGGCCATGACAATGGGAGCAACCACGGACAATGCATATATTCAAGAGGGGACCCTGGCGGCCTTGAATTTTGTTCCGAATTCTCTAGTCTCCGTTTTTGAGCTCCTCAAAACTGAGGTTCAGTCCCATGCAGGGATTCTCTTGGAACTTACCAATGAAATGGCCAAATGTGAATCGACAATGGTGGGGTGTCATGGCCACTGGGCAAGGACCACTAATGCCATCATCTAAAGTGTCCAAGTGGCACCAGGCTCATGAGAAAGTGTGCTCTGCACACTTTATTTCTGGTGCAGGTGTTATTTCCTTTCCTGCAGGTTCCCCACATGCATCCAGGTCGGGCGTGGCCATAGGGAAACATTGGGCTGCATGTGCAGCATCCTCTGGGAGTGGCTAGGTGGGGCCACAAGGCGGAGCCAAGGGGGAGTGGCAGGGACCAGGCTATTTAATCCGCCTCACCCGCATGCAGGCGCTTCGCGTTAGTCTGCTTATGCAGTGTAACGCTCACTGTCGCCTGAAGTTCTCTTACCTGATTCCAGCAATACCATCGCTTGAAGCGCTGCTTACCTGACTCTCGTAACATCATTTCCAGCGTGCATCTTACCTTATTCTAGCAATACCATTGCTTGAAGCTCTGCTTACCTGGCTCCAGCAACATCACCTCCCGCGTGCATCTTACCTTATTCCAGCAATACCATTGCTTGAAGCGCAGCTTACCCGACTCCAGTAACATCATCCCCAGCGTGCATCTAACCTGACTCTGATCCCCTCGCCTGCAGCGCATCTTACCTGTTTCCAGTAGTCATCACCGGCGAGTCGCATCCTCACCTGTTCCGGGCGTCTAGCTACGCGGGAGCCCATCTCGACCAGCAGCCTCGCGGATCCATCCATCCAGCAGCCCCCGGCTGGTCTTCAGATAGCTGCCTCTCGTCAGACGTCGCCAGGCCATCGCTGCAGGAGAAAAGGACAAACAAGGTTAGAAACACAAAGACTTAACTCTAAGGTCGCACGCAGCTTATTCTTCGCGCTTGACCTGAGAACCCAATTTACCTTCTACTGGGGATCTCACAACCCCTCTGGCCTCCATTCGGACTCGCTCCCAACACTGCGTCTCTGCTGGGCCCTTCATCACCTACTGAGGAGAAGAAAGACATTACAAGGGTTACGGACAATAATCACGGGAGAAAGACATTGGGCCTCATTACGACCCTGCCGATCCGGAAAGAACGGTGGTGGTAAAACCGCCACCACCGTTCTTTCCGGACCGGCTGATTAAGAGTCCTGCAGGCGGGAGATGTCACTCCCGCCAGGTCTGACCTGGCGGGTTTAACACCACCCGCCTGCAGGCGGAAATGGAAACATAGACGGAACCAGTGTTTCCATTGTCCCCATGGGAATGGGGACTTACACAATTCCGCCTCCGTAATTCCCAGGTCATAGGGGTCGTAATGCCCTGCTAATTCTGGGAATCACGGAGGCGGAATGGTAATACGAGGCGGCGGTAACCTGCCGGTTCTTCCGGCTCGGTTACCGCCGGACTCGTAATGAGGCCCATTGTAAAAGATACGGACAATAATCATTGTTAAGAAACACTTACCTTTGAAGTGGATCAGCCAGAGCCGGTCTGGGCTACCACGCACGCGGACCAGTGAAGCAAAAGTCTGTTAAAAGCGCCCGTGCAGATGAGAAGCAGGACGGAGAGCTCATCCTCACAAATCAACAGGTGAGACCATATGGGAAAACACATGCTCACCTCATTCTGGGAAGAAGGGTTCGAGGGAAATTATAGTCCAACCACAGCATTCTCACTGCCTCTCGTATTCTCTCAGGGGCAGTGTCTGCAACCAGCGCAGTCCAAGCTACAGGAACAGGGGAAGAAGCCTGACCCAGGGGAGCCAAGTCCAGGGAGGGCTGCAATCGTGCCCAAATGTCCCTGCAGAGACCAGGTGAGCGTAACATAACGCGAAGCCTCTTTGATCCTCTACCTGGGCGTTATGGACACCTCGGAAACTGACCAGTTGGCCCAATCGCTGGGGGAATTTCGGGCCGAAGTACATGCCCCCAGACAAGAAACCAATGCTTTAAGAAGGGACATTATTGTAGCCTGAGAACGAACTGATGACTGGGCAAGGCAGATGCTTCAGACACACGCAGGACAGGTTCCATTACCTGGAATTGCACTGACTCCTATACCGCAGCCATCGCCATCAGTCCAAGTGGTGCTCCCAAGGGCAGTGCCACTGGCCCCGCCCGAACGTTTTACCGGCGATCCTAACAAATATGCCATATTCATGAACCAATGTCGCCTTCACTTTTTGTGTCGCCCTGGGGCCTTTCCTAACGATAGCGCAAGAGTTGCCTTTGTACTTTCATACTTGGGAGGCAGCGCAGCAGACTGGTCAATACCATTAGTGAATCAGGATGACCCTCTACTCCGAAACTTTGGAGAATTCCAACAGGAACTGGAAAAACTGTTTGCTAGACACACTCAATGACAAGCCCTGGATAACGAACTATTGTCCCTCAGACAGGGAAACCACAATCTGCTGACTTATATTGCCACCTTCAATCGGCTTGCAGCACAGACAAATTGGCCAGAAGAAAAGAGGACTACGCTATTTTATCGGGGATTACGTGGTGAATTAAAGGATGTTCTAGTTCAAGTGGTCAATCCTCCTGAATGCTGTGCAGAGTACATCAATCTGACGGTACAAGTGGACCATAGGTGGCAGGACCAAAAAATGGATCATACAAGTACTGAAGGGAGGTCGGTCTATATGCGACCCCGGGACACTCAAGTCAAGGCCCACGAACCAACCGAGCCCAGGCAGATTGGGGGATTACGGGCCACTATCTCCAAGGCAGAGAGAGAAAAAAGGAGACAACAACAACTCTGTTTATACTGCAGAAGAGCAGGAGATTTCCTCTGGGAATGCCGACAAAACCCCCCAAGAAAATAGTAGGTGCAACAAACAACGGCAATAAAGAGAAAGAACAAAAACCAGAAAACTCCAACGCCCGACAAGCGCAGGGGTCCACTTGTCGAGAGAAAAGAAGGAATCTGTAAAGACCTCACATCTGGTCATCCCGGTACTCTTGGTCAGCCACCAACAACCATCAAAGGTACGTGCTTTGGAGGCATATATTGATAGTGGAGCGGTTGGAACTTATATTGATCAAGATCTGGCTGCACGAATAGGCCTTCCCCTCCAGCAAAAACTACAATCGAAAAACATCACAGCCGTGGATGGTTCTCAGTTGTCCTCCGGCCCAGTGACGCAACATACCGATAAAGTCATGATGATGTGTCAGGATGGTCATCGGGAAGACATCTATTTCGATCTTATCAGGGCTCTCCAGTTCCAGATGATCTTAGGAATGCCTTGGCTGGAAACCCATAACCCCAGGATCGATTTGCGAACACAAGTGTTGACCTTTACTCAAGAATGCGCCAATAGCTGCTACCACAAAGGCAGGAAGAGCTTAGAACACAAGACAAATTCTATCCTAGGACTCTCTGGTTCCCTACCCCGTGAGTATCAGGACTACCTGGATGTGTTCCAAAAGGAACAAGCAAACACCCTGCCTCCACACAGACCTTAAGACTGCCTGATCGATCTGGTGTCCGGAGCACAAATCCCCTGCAGTCGAATTTACCCTTTAACAGAGCAAGAAAACCAGCATCTGAAGTCTTACATGGATCAGTACCTACCTAACGGATTCATCCGCCCATCTAAGTCTCCTGCCTCCTCTGCGCTCTTTTCCGTACCCAAGAAGGAGGCCTAAGAACTTGTATAGATTATAGAGCACTGAACCAAATCACAGTAAAGAACAGATATCCTCTGCCACTCATCCCAAAGCAGCTAGATCAGGTGAGAATGCCCAAATCTACACAAAACTGGACCTACGAGGAGCCTACCACCTTGTGAGAGTTAAAAAGGGAGACGAGTGGAAGACGGCATTCCGGACCAAATACGGACTCTTTGAATATCAGGTCATGGCCTTTGGGTTATGTAATGCACCGCGGCGTTCCAATTCTTCATGAACGATGTGCTTCATGAATTGTTGGACGTTTGCGTACTCGTTTACATTGATGACATTCTCATCTACTCAACGTCCAAGGAGGATCATGTTGGCCATGTAAGAGCAGTTCTGGAGAAGCTTTGTCAGCACTGGCTGTTTGCCAAATTGGAAAAATACTTCTTCCATGTCACAGAAGTTGAATGTTTGGGTTTCATGCTTACCCCACGAGGAGTGCACATGGACACACGCAAGGTGGATGCTATCCTTCAGTGGCCATCCCCAACAAACACAAAAGGAGTACAAAGTGTGCTCAGAATTGCCAACTTTTATCTACGGTTTATCCCAAAGTTTTCACAAATAGGTCAACCAATCACCTCACTACTGAGAAAAAATAAAAAATTCTTCTGGCCCCCCGAAGCAGAAACGGCCTTCCAGGAATTAAAACTTGCCTTCACCGCAGCACCCGTTCTTCGGCATCCCCGACCTGCCTTATGTAGTCGAAACAGATGCCTCTAGTGTGGCCATGGGAGCAGTATTATCACAAAAGGACCCGGACACGGGGCAATTACATCCCAAAGCATTTTGGTCCTGTAAGTTTTCAGCGCCAGAGTTAAACTATGCAATTACTGACAAGGAACTACTAGCGATCAAAGGAGCCTTTAAAACCTAAACCTGGAGACATTACCTTCTAGGGGCAAGACACACGGTTACTGTCATCACAGATCATCGTAATCTGCAATACTTGAAAACTGCCAAGGCCCAATCTTGGCGCCAGTGTCGCTGGGCTCTTTTTTGCTGAATACGATTTCGTAATTACTTACAGACCTGGAATACGTAATGGGAAAGCAGACGCCCTATCACGCATGGGTGAGGACAAAGACGCTTTCGCAACATCTGAGCCAGTGGCAATTCCAGATTGCTGCAACCGCCTGTTGGGAGGACTTAAAGACCGATCTCCAATTTCGGATGAACCAAACTGCTCAACAGGAGTGGTTGGTTAAGGGGATCAATACTCCATCAATGATGACCTACCCTATTTTCAAGGAAGACTACATATTCAGGATAAGAAAAAGCAAAACCAAATAATAGCAAACTACCACAAATCATTATTGGAAGGACATCCTGGGATTGCCAAGAGTCGGGCCAAAATTCAAAGAGCTATTGGTGGCCAACCTGGAGAAAAGACGTTGCCCAATTTATTGCGACTTGCAGTGTCTGCACGCAACACAAATCCCAGAAGTTAAGTCCAGCAGGATTACTGCGTCCATTCACTATACCACCAGCACCATGGTATACGCTGTCTATGGACTTTATTACGATCTTCCACCCTGCAATGGGTTTAACAAGATCCTGGTCAAGTTACATGGTTTCCCATCAGTATTGATTTCAGATCGCGGAACTCAATTCGTCTCAGCTCTCTGGAGGAGGTGCTGTAAAATCGCCCAAATTGACCTTCGATTATCCACGAGTCACCATCCCCAAACCGATGGTCAAACGGAACGGACCAACCAGACCCTGGAGCAATACCTACGATGCATGTTGCAACAAACTGAGGAGTCCTGGAAAAGTATCCTTTGGTTTACCGAATTTGCGTACAATAACTCTATCCACACTAGCACCGAACAAACCCCATTCTACACAATGCACGGTCAGCACCCTCGAACGTCCTCCTTCGATCCACTTGACAAACTGGAAATGCCAGCAATTACCACATTGCATAAGACCATTACTCAAACCCTTAAAGAGGCAACAGAAAACCTGACCCGAGCCAAAGAAAAACAGAAAAGTTTGCAGACCGTCGTCGAAGAGAGGCCCTGCATTACCAAGTCGGAGATAAGGTATGGTTGGCGTCCAAAGACCTACCACTGAAAGGAACCCAAGCCTTCCGTCCCCGATACCTGGGACCATATCCCATCAAATCCATCATTAGCCCTGCGGGCATGAAATTGGATCTACCAGCCAATATGCAAATCCATCCGGTATTCCATGTTTCTCTTCTGAAACCAATGAAACTCGATATTCGAATTAAAGCACTACCCGAACCTGATATCATAGAAGGAGAACCAGAATATGAAGTCAGGGCCATCCTGGATTCCAAGATAGTGCGATCTAAACTGTATTACCTGATCGACTGGGAGGGTTATGGACCTCAAGACCGTACATGGGAACCTGTTGAATTCATCCATGCCCCACGGCTAATAAGACAATTCCATTGTAAAAACCCCTCCAAACCAGGACCAGGGGGAAGAGTGCCCGTGAGAGGGGCCTTGAGGGGGGAGTGCTGTCATGGCCACTGGGCAAGGACCACTAATGTCATCATCTAAAGGGTCCAAGTGGACCCAGTCCTGGCGCCTTGGCGCCAGGCTCATGAGAAAGTGTGCTCTGCACACTTTATATCTGGTGCACGTGTTATTTCCTTTCCTGCAGGTGCCTCACGTGCATCCAGGTTGGGCGTGGCCATAGGGAAACATTGAGCTGCACGTGCAGAATCCTCTGGGAGTAGCAAGGTGGGGCCACAAGGCAGAGCCAAGGGGGCGTAGTAGGGACCAGGCTATTTAAGCCTGCCCCACCTGCATGCAAGCACTTTGCGTTAATCTGCTTATGCAGCGTAACGCTCACCGTCGCCTGAAGCGCTCTTACCTGATTCCAACAATACCAAGCTCTGCTTACCTGACTCCAGCATCACCTTCAGCGCGCATCTTACCTGATTCCAGCAATACCATTGCTTGAAGCACAGCTTACCTGATCCAGCAACATCATCCCCAGCGCGCATCTAACCTGACTCCGCATCCCGTCGCCTGCAGCGCATCTTACCTCTTTCCAGTAGTCATCACCGGCGAGGCGCATCCTCACCTGTTCCGGGTGTCTAGCTACGTGGGAGCCCATCTCGACCAGTAGCCTTGCGGATCCATCCATCCAGCAACCACTGGCAGGTCTACAGATAGCTGCCTCTCGTCAGATGTCGCCAGGCCATCCCTGCAGGAGAAAAGGACAAACAAGGTTAGAAACACAAAACGTAACGCTAAGGTCGCGCGCAGTTTATTCTTCATGTTTGACCTGAGAACCCAACTTACCTTCTACCCACTATTCGGTGACACCCCACATTCAGAATCTACCCTGGAAGAATTCAGGAGATTGGCCAATGTGGTTGAGGCTGAATCATACGTACCACAAGGAGTGGATGCCTCAGTATCATTGGCGGAAACTGAACAAACCTGGATGTCTGCCAACCAACAGAGCTATAAAGGTAGAAGAAAGACGAAAAGAAGACAAGTGGGTAAAAAAATATCACAAACGCCATCATTATATCCTAAGAAAGATTTTAAAAAAACAAAAAACAGAAAAGTATAAAGGCCTTTAATACAGGAACGAATCTCTTTCAAAAGAACATTACGACGCCCCCTAGCAACGATTCTTTAGATGCAGAGCGCAAACACCCTCCAAATAGAACGAGCCCAGCAAAGACCTCAACTCAGTCCACTTCAGGCAATAAACCTTGGAAATCCGGGAAACGCCCTCAAAAAACGCACAACATTCAACGAGAAATGCCTCAAGATCAAATTGAAATCTTAAGTGTGTGTGTAGGCCTGCAAACAGACCTGAAGGAAATCCCAGCAAAGGCACTTGGAAAACGTGGGGAGGCTAGCCCATCAACAACAATTGGAACAAGGAACAAGGAATAGTGAATTGTTCAACACAATACCCTCCTCACAGCAGGGGGCCCCCACAACAGGAAGCATTAAGTGGGCACCAATATTCCTGCAGAAGAAGACTTTGAACCCGAGGACAAGCCTCACTAATAATGCGTTGCGAAACTCCGACGAGGGAATCAACATAAACCTGGCCCCCATATTCTTTAAAACTGGCAAAAAAGGTCCATTGGGGGCACCAGCTGCATCCACAAATTCTAACCTAGTTGTGGGGACAGAACCTAACCATGAATCCTCAGCACCCATCCTGGGTACATGGAGCGGTACGGGGAAATCGAAAGAGGTCAAACCCACCCCAGTGCTTGAGGAAAAAAAAGTCAGCCTGCCCAGATTAAAGAGACATTTTTTTATTTTTTATTTGTTTATGGTTCACATACAAAATGCAGAACCTTTACAAAACAGAAATAAACACACATCTTAAAACAATAAGATATTTACGATGACAATTTACAATTCATACTTTACAAATAAAAGAAGGGTAACATCACATGCCTTGGATATCTTCTAATTATTAAAAGCAAGCAGCTCTTTTTCGATATGCTTACACCGACTGACCAATTCATGAATCAACGGTTTGTGTAAACCTTGCATCATGCGGGCCCATAGAAATTGCAAACAGTTCTTAAAATCAATATTTACAAATTTCATCAGACGGTTAGTACGCATTACTTTGAAATGAGGACATTCGAGAATAAGATGTTTTAATGTTTCAAGGGGCTCACTGCATGCAGGAAAGCGACATCCAAATTGTTTGGGTTCATCTTTGTTACTCCAATTAGCAGTTCTTTCCCTAGTGTAATATATGTTCATTCTATAACATATATAAGCTTTTCTGGTATGATTACATGGAAAGAAAGTGACATGATCAAATCTAGGAGTGCGTTGCCTAGTGAATGCACTATATTCCTTATACAATTTGTAAGATGACATGCTTTCTATCGTCAGCCTCCAGTCTTGTTCAAACAGCTTCCTTTTGGCATACCCTGGACGCTGATGGACATCTTCAATTGATATGCATAAGGTGTTTAATAGGTGTTCCATTTTAGATTGATATTGAGAAAAATAAGCCAAATTAGAGACATTAGAAACATCAAATAATGTAGAGGAAATACTGGATCTTGCTATACCAACGATTGGGATAAGACTATTAACAAACACCAAACAATACAAATCTCTGAGTAGATATGTGATCTTTGGGCTGCTCAAAAAAGTTAGAAACCTCTTTTTATTCTGTTCAAATGACATATCATTTGTGAAATTTGCCAACTCGCAAGATCTTTATTTTGTGGAAGTGGACCTCACCTCAAAGAGGGCACAGATGGCAATATTGAACGCCTCAAGAGAACTGGAACGGCAGGGTTTAAAGATCTTCCCCAATCTCTCGTTGGAGGTTGGTCAAGGCCATTCCCCGGCTAAAGTATCCGCAAAGGACAGTTACCCAAGAGGAGAGCAACCCATAAGAGAAGTTCAGACTGCAGGAAGAAGTGAAACCGGGGGAGATGCCACTCGGGAAACCTTTAACCCTTCTGCCGGAAATTCTGTCCCAAGCTCTTCAGTAGCTGGAAGTGGGAACTCAGCAACTTTAGAAGCAAGGGTTTGAATATAGTAAGTGGGAACACGCAGGGTTCCAGCACTTTCAAAACCAGGGCGATGCAAAACTATCTGTTTGCTCGGAAGGATATCATTTTGTTTCAGGAAACATGGCTGGTAAACCCTATATCAATTGAGGGATATAGAATTTATTGTTTATCGGCATCACAAAAATCAAAAGGAAGACCATCAGATGGTCTCCCGATGGCCTTCAAAAACAAGGCAATAAAAAACATCACTACGATCTTTGAGAACCCCCTGGGAATTCAGGCATGCAAAGTGCATTTAAATCATTATGTACCAGATTTTCTCTGGGTGATTATTAATATCTACTGGAACCCTGCCTGCTCCCAAATTCTAGCCTCATTATTAGAAATGATTAAATCAGACATTGGAGGCGCGAATACAGTCTTCGCTGGGGACTTGAACTCGGAACGTGTGCATCTCTTGAGGGGAGCAGATAGGCCACCATCTAGAAAAACCACTAAAAATGGGTGGAAATGGTTGGACTTTCTGGACTCTTGGGACTTAAGGATGTTAAATGGCAGTTCTGAGGGAGACTCTGGCACCATCGCAACATGGAATAGAGATAAATCGTCGTTTGTTTTGGATTATGTATTTTGTCTCTCAGGGTCTTTTTGTACGCTCGTCCATTCAAACTATAAAACGAGACGGGGGCAGTGATCACAGCCGGTTAGAACTGTCATTCCCAGACCTTGTACCTTGGCCATGTGAAGCAAATGTGCAGGTTTTGTCTGGTAAAAAAGGGAAAATCAGGATAGTCCAATATAGAAAAAGGGAAAATCAGGATAGTCAAATATAGTCAAATATAGACAAGAGGGAAAAAATCTGAACAATCAGCTAAGAAAAATCCCTGATCATATCTGGCAGGCTGAATGCCATCCAGAAAAATGAACAACATTTATTTGATCTACCCTACCCCCCCAGTGATTCTGCGGTTGGGAACAAACAAACATGTATATAGCTTTGACGAAGCTATCCAGCAAAAGAAAAAGGTGTTAGAGGTTTAAAGCGTACGTGTCTAGATTTAGAGACTTATGATCTGGAAGTCAAGAGCAAATTATAAGCACTGGTCAGGCAACCATAAAATATGGGGTTACAAAAAGATGGGAGCAGATGCTGCAATTGATGAATGAAGGGAACTCTAGAAACTTAGGGTCAATGGTAGGGCAGCTAGAACTCCAAACCAACAGCACCTTATGCAACCTAGTAACAGAACATAGTAGGGTGGAACACCTGGCAGGAATCTTTGGGAACCCCAAGGAGTCCCACTTTATCCTGTCTCTAAATACTCCCTGGCGCCTATGCTTTAATGAGGAGGAGATTGGCAATATTATCCTAAAATCATCAACATTTAGAGCCGCTGGTCCAAATGGCCTCACATATCAAGTCCTGAAGAACGATCTAAGGATGTGGTCTTCAGCCTGCTATATCAACTCTTCAAGGAGATCTTGAAGAGGAGACTTTTCCCACCCTCATGGAAGATCGCGTTGGTGATATCTTTCTTCAAGGGGGGCGACTGATTAAATCCAGCAAATTATCGACCAATCGCCCTCCTTGATACAGAGAGCAAGGTATTTATGAAACTTCCATTAAATGAACTATCGACCTAGGTGGAGAGCAAAAAGATCTTGTCCCGCTTCCAAACAGGCTTTAGACGTGATCTCTCTACTGCTTCGGTTTGGTCTTATTTATTTATTTGAATTTATAAAGCGCCCAGCGGCCCTGGGGCATTGTGGCGCTGTTACAGAATATTCACTTAATACAAGATGGCAGATATGAACAGAAGCAGTGATACAAAATAGCACTGATGATACATAGGCAGTAATACATGTTAATGATAGTTGGTGTTCCATGGTTACAGAGGAACAATGTAGGATAATGTACATTTGGGAGGCGGTCTAGTTAAATCTTAAATCTGACAAGTGAATATACCACGGGGAAAGGAGAGACACCGCTATATGGCGCCTGGGTTGATTTGTCTAAGGTCTTTGACCAGGTCGACAGGGCGATGCTTTGGAGTAAACTGAGGGGATGGGGTATCCCGGAAACCTTACTGTCGATGCTAGTCAAACTACCTAAGGATACATTGCTGAGGGTGCGTCTGGATAACACAGGGCATTTGTCAGACCTAATCAAGGCGGAGAGGGGAGTCAAACAGGGGTATCTGGGGGCTCCCCTCTTCTTTAATCTGTTCCTAGCAGATATGGGTATCCATCCGGAGTCGTCTGCATTGGCCAGTCCAGAGTTAAATGGTGTAAAGATCCACTGGCTGGCCTATGCAAATGATATTGTACTGCTGGATAAGACGGCAATAGGTCTGCAGCGGCTGTTATCTAAACTGGGTGAGTACGCCAGACTGAATGAACTGACCATAAACTGTTGAAAATCGAGAATTGTAGTATTTAAACACCCACAGAAAAAAATTCCTTATACAAAATGGGTTCTTGAAGGCCAAACCATCCTGAGGGTAGAGGAGCTAACATACTTAGGATATAAGATCTATGCCTCTCCAGCAGCCCATAAAGCTGAATAAGACGTGGCTGTGAAAGTTTGACAGCTCACATCACAGATACTAAAACTAAACTCTTAAGTTCTGCAAATTTTCCATCATACCCATGATAAAATTCTATAAGGAAGAGGCGGTCCCAGTAATTTTATATGGCCTGGAGGCAAAACCAAGGCTCTGGCAAACAAATTGGAGTGCCATGTAGGGACGGCTATGAAAGAGGGCTTTTGGTCTTCCAGTGAGCACACCCTCCTGGAGCCTGCGATTTGAGTTAGGTCTGAAATCACTTGACTGTATGGCAAATTGGAAATGAATCTCACTTTATCGGGAGATCGTCACAGGACACACTCTATGGGGATATTCAAATCTATCTAGAACATTCTAAATCAAAGATTCTAGCCAGTCTTGAAACAAGAGTGAAGGAGTCCTTGGGCAAGGGTCGATTTAAATCTGGAGACACCAGTGGCAAACCCATTGAAGGTAAAACCAGAGTTGAAAATACTCGATTGGATTGGAACAATTGTGAAAGTGAGGCAATCATCTCCAATCAATCCGTTTCTATCAGTTGATAAAAAACTTGGTTATCTTCCTCATTATTTGGTGCAATTTCCAGATATGCAAGTGAGAAACAACTTCCTCAGGATAAGAATGAATATAATACATTGTGGGGAAGTATTGGCAAAGTGGAATCAAGGGGACAAAGCCATTAGGCTATGTAAAATTTGTGATACTCCCGCAAACCAATCACTGAGGCATCTCCTAATGGAATATGAGGGAACTTGGAACGTGAGACTGGCCCACTTTAGGAGATTTGTGATTCGGGAGGAGGGGATCATCGCAGAATATCTGTGGGATAGAATAATCTCTGGCCACAACATAGCCTCAACATCAACGGTAGTGCAAGTTCTAAAAAATTGCAATGTCATCTCTTGATTAAAGGTGGGTTGTGAAAAAGGCTCACTTCTCTTAAAGATTAATTTCTATCCTAGCCTATGGTATAGTTAAATGGCAAATACGGGGTACGTGTTTTTTTGGGTTAACATGCCGGAGTAATTTCTTCTCTGCCCCTATTCGCAAAGAGATCAAAGACTTTGAATCATGAAAAGGAAAAGACTGTATGATATGTATTCGGCAAAGAAAAGATTTGGTTTTTTGAATGTACCCCATGGAGGAGTTCTTTCTTGTTGTTATTGTCCTGTTTTGAAACTTAAGCTTTATTTTATTTCATTTTTTATTATGTGATAATTTTGTAAAGGTTTATGGTTTTAAACCAAACACAAATAAAACAAATTTAAAAAAAGAAAGTGAGAAAATATCTGTGCTGCAGGATCGGTCCAAAATTACTGAAATAACGTCAACCATCAATATATTAGACGATCAAACAATTGATGAGCGCCGCCACGAAATTAGAAAAGCAGTCGACTATTATATGACATCGGAGAGATTTCAACCGCCTCATTTTCCATCTAATCTCCAAAGGGGATACTAAAAACATACTCTATAACTTTTTCAGAGGACCCAAAATCGCTCAAGTCAAAACTCGACAGCCAAACGATCACCATTAAGGCCCCTACCCCCACAGCAGACAAAAATAAATCGACGACTATAACATCCTCTGATTTAGCATCCTCTGATTCTAACAAACTGCCCGCAGTCTCTGACTGTAAGCTCTGCTCCGGCAGACCCGATGAAATTCGAGATATTATTGAACAATACTTAGCAAAACAAATCTCTTTTACAAAATTACCTCAAACCGCGGCTCAAAATAAATTGTCTTACTAGCCAACCGCCACAAATCTAGAATATCGAGTGCAGCAGCCTCTAAATGCTCAATTGAGTTCAAGTAGCGCAGTCAAAACTCACAATCTACTAATGTCACAAGAAACTAGAACTATATTACATGCTCCCTCTTCTGAACCAAACAAAAAAAAAAAGTATACTACATTCTCTCACAATCAGATTCAAACATCTTCCTTCCCTACCTACGACTTGAATCGCGGAAGTATTATGGCAATCTTTTCTGACATTCCCTCGCTAGAAGATATCTGTTCTACAGATATTGACCAAGTCGAATTCATCAATGAATGAGACTTAGGAATAGCCAGACTTTGGATGAAGTCGCCATTAGTACAAAATGCCATCTGGTTGGCTAAAAAAGTACTGTTTGATTTGGGCTTTGAAATATACAGAGAAAGCTCTCCTGTAATATACTTTCCCCAAAAAGAATCTGTTCGGCCAGAAATGCAGTATAACATTCTGCATGCTGACCACAACACTGACAATCACAAGCACAACACCAACCACACAACTTGTGCATGTGGTAATAATCAAACGTAACTAGATTTGACCTCAGGTGACAAAACCATCTCTCTAATAAGCTGGAAGACAAGAGGATTTACTCATCTAATAAATAATTGTGACAATCGACTTGAGCAATTTGATATAGCCATTTTTCAAGAAACATGGCTAACCGCTATCCCGTCGTGGGACAATCATGACATCCAATTGTCCCTGCTAATCGAGGCGCGAAGGGTAGACCTATATCAGGACTCATGGTCGCCTCAAAGATTTGCTCAAATACTTCTATTGAACCGTGGGCCACTCCTAATGCATTCATGCAGTTGATTAAAGTGCACATCCAAACACTTACCTATGCCATCTTAAATGTGGGGATATCAGATCATACATTTTTTTGAGGATATAAATGAGTTATTTGATCTGATCCACTTGGCGTCCAACGTTTCACATATTATTTTGGCTGAGGATTTTAATGTACACTGCTTGGATAGAAAATTAGACCACAAGGTTAGTACAATGGAATACATTTGCTAAAGCAAGGAATTCAATCATGTTAAATGGGGCCCTATTCGATGATATCCCCCCCTTAATAAAAATGGAAAAGAGGAACCTCTAGCGCGATTATTGATTATATATATGTCGTCTCCTCCTTATTCTCTAAGGCATCACATTTTCAAATAACATCTTCTGAACAAAGAGACCATGATTTGTTAACTATTACATGGACGAGAGATAGCCCACATAACATCAACTCCCATCCTCAATACCATGAAACACTCACTATCAACAACAAGCTTAATAGATTCTGTTGGTCTGAGAAATCTCTAGATGATTTCAATGAATCTTTGAATACAGCATTTTTGATTGAAGAATCCCTTCATTGAATATTATGACTTGCTACAACTGTATCGTTCTCAGGGTTCCAGCAGTACCAAAAAATCAATACCATCACATGCATTTCATCCCCTTATTAAAGAAAGAAAAAAACGTTGGTTCGCCAAGAAAAAAAGGCAAGTCATGCAACTATCAACAAAGTTGAGATGGATTGCACTAAAAAACAAATCAAACTGAAATATAAAAAATTGGATTTGTGCACGAAAATCCCAAATATTTCAAAATGACGGTGAAAAGATGCCAAGAATGTTACATAACAAGAACACCGCACAAATGTGGGCCCTGATGAATCAAGTAACAGCAGATTTTCAACTGGCAGTCCAAATTAACAGTTTAAGTGAACAACAGTGGATTGCTAATTTTACTAAATTATATGCTCTGCCTCAACCAATACAGAAACACAACTTGTACCAAACAACTGGCCATTTTCACATAGATTTCAGTAGGGAGGACATCTTGTTTTTTATAAAAAAAGCAAGCCGTTCGAGTGCCCCTGGGCCCGATGGACTATCCAATCATATGCTGAAACAGCACCCTGAAGCATGGGCTTCAATTTTATTTAATCTATTCTCCTACATAAATCTTAAACAACAAATTCCATGCTCATGGAGATATTCTATCATTCTCCCAATATACATTCTCCCGATCGACAAAATCCAGATAACTATAGGCCAATCGCCCTTCTAGATGCACCCGGCAAGATTTTCACCCGCCTTATGTTAAGAGATTTAAATGCATGGTCTCTGGCCACAAATAAAAGAGGCCCTTTCCAGACAGGATTGGTCGCTGGTTTTGGGCACCTCCATAAATATCATAACCATAAACACATTAAAGGCTCCCTGTACCATTGGAAGACAACCTCTATATATGGCCTCTGTGGACTTTAGAGTTGCTTTCGAGTCAATTACTCAAAAAGAAGCTACAATTTTATCAATGTCCGAGCTCCCTAATAGCATTGGTCGAACTTTTACACTCTGATACAACTATGCAAGTCAGGTTGTCCATAGGACTGTTAATCTCCACTTTTTTGAAGAAACGTGGCCTAAAACAAGGCTGCGTATTGGCTTCCATCCTTTTTAATCTATTTATTCTTGACATGGGTGAATGTTTTTTGGAAGCCACTGCAGACCCCCCCCAAACTAGGAACGCAGCAGATTTTGTGGTTATTGTACGCGGATGACCTCGTGTTTTTATCACAAACTCCAAGAGGTCTGCCGGGGTTGCTAAATAAAATGGATACCTATGTGCAAAAAAATAACATTCTTATTGATCTGGAAAAAACACAAATTCTGGAACGTGGGAATCCATTAAGGCGAAAATCAATATCATTTACCTGGGTACTTCAAGAGAATAGACTATCTGTAGTTCAATAGTATAAGTACCTAGGCATTACATTATGGTCAGCGGTCAATCTAACGATACGTTAACTTCTTAACATAGACTCCAAATTAGCAACCCTTATATTGCAAGCAAGAATCCATCTTTTCAAATATGGCAAATTTACCTGCAGTCATATAATGACTTATTATCTGCAAAATGTTGTACCTATCATAACTTATGGCTCTGAGACCAAGGTCCCCAGAGACCGATTATTCTGGGACAGACTGGAGGCTTGCCTTTGGTGGGCGATTTAAAAATTGCCCAACTGCATGCCAATGTCCATAATACGTTTTGAACTAGGAGCCTTATCACTGTTTGTTCATTATGTATGGAAAATGTGCTGTTCAGAAATCGGTTACTGGGTAAAAATGCAAATAATATTCTGTGCATACTGGCTATACACGTATCTCAATAGAGCTTTTAATTGTAAATCCAGTAAGAGCCAAAAACAAATTATACCAATATGACTGAACTTACACGCAAGCCCAATGCCGTACTTACAGAAACTTTCACCCATTATTCTTTGGACATAAAAAAGTTTGCATCATGGCCGACTATTTAAATAAATGTCCATCTCATCACTTCAGAAGTCCATTTTTAAGAATCAGATTAAATCTATGGCCATCTAATGATCTATTTGCCAGATGCTGCATTATTCCCAAAGAATATATTTTTTGTCGCTTCTGTAATAAAAAAGCTCAAAAAGAGATTGACCAGCATCTGGTTGTTGAATGTCCTGCCCTAATCTCGAAACGCTTAGCCCATTTAAAAAATCTACTTAATTGTCAGCTACCTAGGTCAATGAATGAAATTTGGCAAAAAATCCTCTTCATCCAGAAAGGCGCTGAAAATAGCCTTGGTACAACATCTAGAAGACCTGCAGTTAACAGTTCAACATTGATTGTATGTGGTGTACTGTTGAATACTGTGACATAACTTTTGAGCTTAATGTTCTCTTTTTAAAATATAACCTGATGTTATTATGCTCCCAATCAGCTCGAGGAATGTCTACCAAATGTGATTTTAAAATGTAAAACCCTATCTTTTTTTCTTCATTGTTAATGTTTTATCAAATCAGACTCCTTTATATCTGATATGATTCTATAAATTAAGTAAATCTCATAGTGCAATCTAGATGATTTTACAAATTGCACAAGACAGATATTTTATACAGAACTATTGCATTGAATGTATATTTTTATAAGTGAATTAATTTTTTTGAAAGGTTGAACATTTTTCAGCCAAATCAAATCAGATAAAAAAAATAAAATAGCACAAAGGCTTGGGAATTTATACAGGCAAATGAGGGATAAAGAAGGGCATAAACCCCAAGAGAACGCAGAGGGATCCTTATTAAGAGGAACTGAAGATAGATTAGATGACGTTATAACAGACGGGTACGGAACATTGTCTCTAAAAAGATTAGATCTAAATGATGCAGAAAAGGACAACAGTCACAGGATTTGGGGCATAATGATGTCAGGCGAAGAAAGGGAGGAGAACGAGAGGGCGCGAAGAGAGGGAGCATGCAGGTTTTCAAGAGAATCAAGTGTAGTAAAAGGGGTAAAATTGTCAGATTTGGAAGACCCTAAAGAAAGAACACTAGAACCAACACCATATATTAAGCAACCACAAGTAAGCGCCCTGCCATATGTAAGCAGGTTGAGATTATTACCAGGAAGGAGCTAAACGGGCGATGTGCCGACCTCACATGTGTGATTTCCACTCTACACAACAATTATGTTATTTCATGGGATCAATTCCCAGCAACTGGGAGAAATGGCCCGAGGAGCCGGCAACGGTCCCCCTGCTGACCCTAAAGCACAACCTAAGTGATGGCTGGAAGCCGGTGTCCAGATTCTATGGTCAATTGACAGATAGAACCAATCCCAAAAGCACAACACTAAAAATGAGGTGGGAAACTGATCTGGGAGTAGATAGAATGGGAGAGAGTACTGATGTACCCCCGCAAAGTGTCTAGAAACGTCAGATTTCCAACTAAATGTCTTGTATCGCACCTATATGATACCGCACAGGATGGCCAAATTTATTGGTACCACTCGGCCACTATGACCTTGGTGTGGCACAGTGGAGGCAGGGCTAATACACATGTTCTGGGGATGTGTGTGTGTGCAGCAGTTCTGGGCCTGAATAGAACAGGCCTGTAGGAAAGCTGGAGTAGTACGGTATGAGTGGGCCCCGAAGGAGTGCTTATTAGGCGCATACCCGAGAAGGAGCAAATTTAAACATGTGGTCAAAATGTATGGACATGCAGTGTATACTGGCCAAAAGATCTATTGCAATGGCATGGAAATCAGCTGGGGGCCCGAAGTATGTAAGATGGCACAGGGATTTTGAGCATTGGGCAGAGGCAGAGACCAGGGTATGGAGTGAGGGTGTATCCAGGTCAGAAGAAAACATGAGTGATACATAAGAAGCCTGGAAAACGTTGGTTTGGGACATGTTTCATCGATCTGATGACAAACCCCCTTGAACACACGCAGGACCCATCAGAGAAACCACCATGACACTATTGAAAA
The DNA here is from genome assembly GCF_040938575.1 of Ambystoma mexicanum. NCBI lineage: Eukaryota > Metazoa > Chordata > Amphibia > Caudata > Ambystomatidae > Ambystoma > Ambystoma mexicanum. The sequence goes on along the minus strand of NC_090933.1, from coordinate 848,723,512 downwards.
CTATATGAGAATGGTGTTGCCTGGGAAGTTACTCCCCAACCAGTAGCAGTATTTGTTGTAAATGGTACCCCCAAGTTATTGAGAATTAAGGTGACACTGGAAACGGTTCACCGACTAATAAGTGACTAATAAATGACTAATAAGTGAAGACAGTTCTTGTTTGTTAATGTGTTATTTTATTGTTTATAATCAGCCATTACATGTATGGATAAAAGTGGCAATATGTGATTTGTTGAACTAATGTAACTATTTTACAAATGCCAATAAAAACATTTTAAAATAAAATTAATTCCCAGCAACCAAGGTCCTAAAAATAATGGTTTACCGCATATTGATTACCGCATACCGGAAGTGTTGTTTACTAATGCTATTGACATGATGGACGCATGACTCTGACATCACGGTCTGTTTATATTGGGGACACAAACAAGATGGCGTCCTCGCGCCATGCGGGACGCCGCATTCTGTAGCCACGGGAAGGCCAAGAGGCTTAGTTAAGCCTGACACAAGTAAGTAGAAATGACTGTTAAATGTATTAGGAGAGGGGAGAGACAAATGTGTTCTACAATTACGGATACTAGAGCATGTTATCCATTATTTTTAGGACCTGGGTTGCTGGGAATGAATCCCATGAAATAACATCATAATTGCTGTCTAGAGTGGAAATCACGCGTGTGAGGTCGGCGCACAGCTATTAGATAAGAAGACGGATACATTTATCCGAGGGAATCAACATAAACCTGGCCCCCATATTCTTGAAAACTGGCAAAAAAGGTCCATTGGGGGCACCAGCTGCATCCACAAATTCTAACCTAGTTGTGGGGACAGAACCTAACCATGAATCCTCAGCACCCATCCTGGGTACATGGAGCGGTACGGGGAAATCGAAAGAGGTCAAACCCACCCCAGTGCTTGAGGAAAAAAAAGTCAGCCTGCCCAGATTAAAGAGACATTTTTTTATTTTTTATTTGTTTATGGTTCACATACAAAATGCAGAACCTTTAAAAAACAGAAATAAACAAACATCTTAAAACAATAAGATATTTACGATGACAATTTACAATTCATACTTTACAAATAAAAGAAGGGTAACATCACATGCCTTGGATATCTTCTAATTATTAAAAGCAAGCAGTTCTTTTTCGATATGCTTACACCGACTGACCAATTCATGAATCAACGGTTTGTGTAAACCTTGCATCATGCGGGCCCATAGAAATTGCAAACAGTTCTTAAAATCAATATTTACAAATTTCATCAGACGGTTAGTACGCATTACTTTGAAATGAGGACATTCGAGAATAAGATGTTTTAATGTTTCAAGGGGCTCACTGCATGCAGGAAAGCGACATCCAAATTGTTTGGGTTCATCTTTGTTACTCCAATTAGCAGTTCTTTCCCTAGTGTAATATATGTTCATTCTATAACATATATAAGCTTTTCTGGTATGATTACATGGAAAGAAAGTGACATGATCAAATCTAGGAGTGCGTTGCCTAGTGAATGCACCATATTCCTTATACAATTTGTAAGATGACATGCTTTCTATCGTCAGCCTCCAGTCTTGTTCAAACAGCTTCCTTTTGGCATACCCTGGACGCTGATGGACATCTTCAATTGATATGCATAAGGTGTTTAATAGGTGTTCCATTTTAGATTGATATTGAGAAAAATAAGCCAAATTAGAGACATTAGAAACATCAAATAATGTAGAGGAAATACTGGATCTTGCTATACCAACGATTGGGATAAGACTATTAACAAACACCAAACAATACAAATCTCTGAGTAGATATGTGATCTTTGGGCTGCTCAAAAAAGTTAGAAACCTCTTTTTATTCTGTTCAAATGACATATAATTTGTGAAATTTGCCAACTCGCAAGATCTTTATTTTGTGGAAGTGGACCTCACCTCAAAGAGGGCACAGATGGCAATATTGAACGCCTCAAGAGAACTGGAACGGCAGGGTTTAAAGATCTTCCCCAATCTCTCGTTGGAGGTTGGTCAAGGCCATTCCCCGGCTAAAGTATCCGCAAAAGAACAGTTACCCAAGAGGAGAGCAACCCATAAGAGAAGTTCAGACTGCAGGAAGAAGTGAAACCGGGGGAGATGCCACTCGGGAAACCTTTAACCCTTCTGCCGGAAATTCTGTCCCAAGCTCTTCAGTAGCTGGAAGTGGGAACTCAGCAACTTTAGAAGCAAGGGTTTGAATATAGTAAGTGGGAACACGCAGGGTTCCAGCACTTTCAAAACCAGGGCGATGCAAAACTATCTGTTTGCTCGGAAGGATATCATTTTGTTTCAGGAAACATGGCTGGTAAACCCTATATCAATTGAGGGATATAGAATTTATTGTTTATCGGCATCACAAAAATCAAAAGGAAGACCATCAGATGGTCTCCCGATGGCCTTCAAAAACAAGGCAATAAAAAACATCACTACGATCTTTGAGAACCCCCTGGGAATTCAGGCATGCAAAGTGCATTTAAATCATTATGTACCAGATTTTCTCTGGGTGATTATTAATATCTACTGGAACCCTGCCTGCTCCCAAATTCTAGCCTCATTATTAGAAATGATTAAATCAGACATTGGAGGCGCGAATACAGTCTTCGCTGGGGACTTGAACTCGGAACGTGTGCATCTCTTGAGGGGAGCAGATAGGCCACCATCTAGAAAAACCACTAAAAATGGGTGGAAATGGTTGGACTTTCTGGACTCTTGGGACTTAAGGATGTTAAATGGCAGTTCTGAGGGAGACTCTGGCACCATCGCAACATGGAATAGAGATAAATCGTCGTTTGTTTTGGATTATGTATTTCGTCTCTCAGGGTCTTTTTGTACGCTCGTCCATTCAAACTATAAAACGAGACAGGGGCAGTGATCACAGCCGGTTAGAACTGTCATTCCCAGACCTTGTACCTTGGCCATGTGAAGCAAATGTGCAGGTTTTGTCTGGTAAAAAAGGGAAAATCAGGATAGTCCAATATAGAAAAAGGGAAAATCAGGATAGTCAAATATAGTCAAATATAGACAAGAGGGAAAAAATCTGAACAATCAGCTAAGAAAAATCCCTGATCATATCTGGCAGGCTGAATGCCATCCAGAAAAATGAACAACATTTATTTGATCTACCCTACCCCCCCAGTGATTCTGCGGTTGGGAACAAACAAACATGTATATAGCTTTGACGAAGCTATCCAGCAAAAGAAAAAGGTGTTAGAGGTTTAAAGCGTACGTGTCTAGATTTAGAGACTTATGATCTGGAAGTCAAGAGCAAATTATAAGCACTGGTCAGGCAACCATAACATATGGGGTTACAAAAAGATGGGAGCAGATGCTGCAATTGATGAATGAAGGGAACTCTAGAAACTTAGGGTCGATGGTAGGGCAGCTAGAACTCCAAACCAACAGCACCTTATGCAACCTAGTAACAGAACATAGAAGGGTGGAACACCTGGCCGAAATCTTTGGGAACCCCAAGGAGTCCCACTTTATCCTGTCTCTAAATACTCCCTGGCGCCTATCCTTTAATGAGGAGGAGATTGGCAATATTATCCTAAAATCATCAACATTTAGAGCCGCTGGTCCAAATGGCCTCACATATCAAGTCCTGAAGAACGATCTAAGGATGTGGTCTCCAGCCTGCTATATCAACTCTTCAAGGAGATCTTGAAGAGGAGACTTTTCCCACCCTCATGGAAGATCGCGTTGGTGATACCTTTCTTCAAGGGGGGCGACTGATTAAATCCAGCAAATTATCGACCAATCGCCCTCCTTGATACAGAGAGCAAGGTATTTATGAAACTTCCATTAAATGAACTATCGACCTAGGTGGAGAGCAAAAAGATCTTGTCCCGCTTCCAAACAGGCTTTAGACGTGATCTCTCTACTGCTTCGGTTTGGTCTTATTTATTTATTTGAATTTATAAAGCGCCCAGCGGCCCTGGGGCATTGTGGCGCTGTTACAGAATATTCACTTAATACAAGATGGCAGATATGAACAGAAGCAGTGATACAAAATAGCACTGATGATACATAGGCAGTAATACATGTTAATGATAGTTGGTGTTCCATGGTTACAGAGGAACAATGTAGGATAATGTACATTTGGGAGGCGGTCTAGTTAAATCTTAAATCTGACAAGTGAATATACCACGGGGAAAGGAGAGACACCGCTATATGGCGCCTGGGTTGACTTGTCTAAGGCCTTTGACCAGGTCGACAGGGCGATGCTTTGGAGTAAACTGAGGGGATGGGGTATCCCGGAAACGTTACTGTCGATGCTAGTCAAACTACCTAAGGATACATTGCTGAGGGTGCGTCTGGATAACACAGGGCATTTGTCAGACCTAATCAAGGCGGAGAGGGGAGTCAAACAGGGGTATCTGGGGGCTCCCCTCTTCTTTAATCTGTTCCTAGCAGATATGGGTATCCATCCGGAGTCGTCTGCATTGGTCAGTCCAGAGTTAAATGGTGTAAAGATCCACTGGCTGGCCTATGCAAATGATATTGTACTGCTGGATAAGACGGCAGTAGGTCTGCAGCGGCTGTTATCTAAACTGGGTGAGTACGCCAGACTGAATGAACTGACCATAAACTGTTGAAAATCGAGAATTGTAGTATTTAAACACCCACAGAAAAAAATTCCTTATACAAAATGGGTTCTTGAAGGCCAAACCATCCTGAGGGTAGAGGAGCTAACATACTTAGGATATAAGATCTATGCCTCTCCAGCAGCCCATAAAGCTGAATAAGACGTGGCTGTGAAAGTTTGACAGCTCACATCACAGATACTAAAACTAAACTCTTAAGTTCTGCAAATTTTCCATCATACCCATGATAAAATTCTATAAGGAAGAGGCGGTCCCAGTAATTTTATATGGCCTGGAGGCAAAACCAAGGCTCTGGCAAACAAATTGGAGTGCCATGTAGGGACGGCTATGAAAGAGGGCTTTTGGTCTTCCAGTGAGCACACCCTCCTGGAGCCTGCGATTTGAGTTAGGTCTGAAATCACTTGACTGTATGGCAAATTGGAAATGAATCTCACTTTATCGGGAGATCGTCACAGGACACACTCTATGGGGATATTCAAATCTATCTAGAACATTCTAAATCAAAGATTCTAGCCAGTCTTGAAACAAGAGTGAAGGAGTCCTTGGGCAAGGGTCGATTTAAATCTGGAGACACTAGTGGCAAACCCATTGAAGGTAAAACCAGAGTTGAAAATACTCGATTGGATCAATTGTGAAAGTGAGGCAATCATCTCCAATCAATCCGTTTCTATCAGTTGATAAAAAACTTGGTTATCTTCCTCATTATTTGGTGCAATTTCCAGATATGCAAGTGAGAAACAACTTCCTCAGGATAAGAATGAATATAATACATTGTGGGGAAGTATTGGCAAAGTGGAATCAAGGGGACAAAGCCATTAGGCTATGTAAAATTTGTGATACTCCCGCAAACCAATCACTGAGGCATCTCCTAATGGAATATGAGGGAACTTGTAACGTGAGACTGGCCCACTTTAGGAGATTTGTGATTCGGGAGGAGGGGATCATCGCAGAATATCTGTGGGATAGAATAATCTCTGGCCACAACATAGCCTCAACATCAACGGTAGTGCAAGTTCTAAAAAATTGCAATGTCATCTCTTGATTAAAGGTGGGTTGTGAAAAAGGCTCACTTCTCTTAAAGATTAATTTCTATCCTAGCCTATGGAAAATATCTGTGCTGCAGGATCGGTCCAAAATTACTGAAATAACGTCAACCATCAATATATTAGACGATCAAACAATTGATGAGCGCCGCCACGAAATTAGAAAAGCAGTCGACTATTATATGACATCGGAGAGATTTCAACCGCCTCATTTTCCATCTAATCTCCAAAGGGGATACTAAAAACATACTCTATAACTTTTTCAGAGGACCCAAAATCGCTCAAGTCAAAACTCGACAGCCAAACGATCACCATTAAGGCCCCTACCCCCACAGCAGACAAAAATAAATCGACGACTATAACATCCTCTGATTTAGCATCCTCTGATTCTAACAAACTGCCCGCAGTCTCTGACTGTAAGCTCTGCTCCGGCAGACCCGATGAAATTCGAGATATTATTGAACAATACTTAGCAAAACAAATCTCTTTTACAAAATTACCTCAAACCGCGGCTCAAAATAAATTGTCTTACTAGCCAACCGCCACAAATCTAGAATATCGAGTGCAGCAGCCTCTAAATGCTCAATTGAGTTCAAGTAGCGCAGTCAAAACTCACAATCTACTAATGTCACAAGAAACTAGAACTATATTACATTCTCCCTCTTCTGAACCAAACAAAAAAAAAAAGTATACTACATTCTCTCACAATCAGATGTCAAACATCTTCCTTCCCTACCTACGACTTGAATCGCGGAAGTATTATGGCAATCTTTTCTGACATACCCTCGCTAGAAGATATCTGTTCTACAGATATTGACCAAGTCGAATTCATCAATGAATGAGACTTAGGAATAGCCAGACTTTGGATGAAGTCGCCATTAGTACAAAATGCCATCTGGTTGGCTAAAAAAGTACTGTTTGATTTGGGCTTTGAAATATACAGAGAAAGCTCTCCTGTAATATACTTTCCCCAAAAAGAATCTGTTCGGCCAGAAATGCAGTATAACATTCTGCATGCTGACCACAACACTGACAATCACAAGCACAACACCAACCACACAACTTGTGCATGTGGTAATAATCAAACGTAACTAGATTTGACCTCAGGTGACAAAACCATCTCTCTAATAAGCTGGAAGACAAGAGGATTTACTCATCTAATAAATAATTGTGACAATCGACTTGAGCAATTTGATATAGCCATTTTTCAAGAAACATGGCTAACCGCTATCCCGTCGTGGGACAATCATGACATCCAATTGTCCCTGCTAATCGAGGCGCGAAGGGTAGACCTATATCAGGACTCATGGTCGCCTCAAAGATTTGCTCAAATACTTCTATTGAACCGTGGGCCACTCCTAATGCATTCATGCAGTTGATTAAAGTGCACATCCAAACACTTACCTATGCCATCTTAAATGTGGGGATATCAGATCATACATTTTTTTGAGGATATAAATGAGTTATTTGATCTGATCCACTTGGCGTCCAACGTTTCACATATTATTTTGGCTGAGGATTTTAATGTACACTGCTTGGATAGAAAATTAGACCACAAGGTTAGTACAATGGAATACATTTGCTAAAGCAAGGAATTCAATCATGTTAAATGGGGCCCTATTCGATGATATCCCCCCCTTAATAAAAATGGAAAAGAGGAACCTCTAGCGCGATTATTGATTATATATATGTCGTCTCCTCCTTATTCTCTAAGGCATCACATTTTCAAATAACATCTTCTGAACAAAGAGACCATGATTTGTTAACTATTACATGGACGAGAGATAGCCCACATAACATCAACTCCCATCCTCAATACCATGAAACACTCACTATCAACAACAAGCTTAATAGATTCTGTTGGTCTGAGAAATCTCTAGATGATTTCAATGAATCTTTGAATACAGCATTTTTGATTGAAGAATCCCTTCATTGAATATTATGACTTGCTACAACTGTATCGTTCTCAGGGTTCCAGCAGTACCAAAAAATCAATACCATCACATGCATTTCATCCCCTTATTAAAGAAAGAAAAAAACGTTGGTTCGCCAAGAAAAAAAGGCAAGTCATGCAACTATCAACAAAGTTGAGATGGATTGCACTAAAAAACAAATCAAACTGAAATATAAAAAATTGGATTTGTGCACGAAAATCCCAAATATTTCAAAATGACGGTGAAAAGATGCCAAGAATGTTACATAACAAGAACACCGCACAAATGTGGGCCCTGATGAATCAAGTAACAGCAGATTTTCAACTGGCAGTCCAAATTAACAGTTTAAGTGAACAACAGTGGATTGCTAATTTTACTAAATTATATGCTCTGCCTCAACCAATACAGAAACACAACTTGTACCAAACAACTGGCCATTTTCACATAGATTTCAGTAGGGAGGACATCTTGTTTTTTATAAAAAAAGCAAGCCGTTCGAGTGCCCCTGGGCCCGATGGACTATCCAATCATATGCTGAAACAGCACCCTGAAGCATGGGCTTCAATTTTATTTAATCTATTCTCCTACATAAATCTTAAACAACAAATTCCATGCTCATGGAGATATTCTATCATTCTCCCAATATACATTCTCCCGATCGACAAAATCCAGATAACTATAGGCCAATCGCCCTTCTAGATGCACCCGGCAAGATTTTCACCCGCCTTATGTTAAGAGATTTAAATGCATGGTCTCTGGCCACAAATAAAAGAGGCCCTTTCCAGACAGGATTGGTCGCTGGTTTTGGGCACCTCCATAAATATCATAACCATAAACACATTAAAGGCTCCCTGTACCATTGGAAGACAACCTCTATATATGGCCTCTGTGGACTTTAGAGTTGCTTTCGAGTCAATTACTCAAAAAGAAGCTACAATTTTATCAATGTCCGAGCTCCCTAATAGCATTGGTCGAACTTTTACACTCTGATACAACTATGCAAGTCAGGTTGTCCATAGGACTGTTAATCTCCACTTTTTTGAAGAAACGTGGCCTAAAACAAGGCTGCGTATTGGCTTCCATCCTTTTTAATCTATTTATTCTTGACATGGGTGAATGTTTTTTGGAAGCCACTGCAGACCCCCCCCAAACTAGGAACGCAGCAGATTTTGTGGTTATTGTACGCGGATGACCTCGTGTTTTTATCACAAACTCCAAGAGGTCTGCCGGGGTTGCTAAATAAAATGGATACCTATGTGCAAAAAAATAACATTCTTATTGATCTGGAAAAAACACAAATTCTGGAACGTGGGAATCCATTAAGGCGAAAATCAATATCATTTACCTGGGTACTTCAAGAGAATAGACTATCTGTAGTTCAATAGTATAAGTACCTAGGCATTACATTATGGTCAGCGGTCAATCTAACGATACGTTAACTTCTTAACATAGACTCCAAATTAGCAACCCTTATATTGCAAGCAAGAATCCATCTTTTCAAATATGGCAAATTTACCTGCAGTCATATAATGACTTATTATCTGCAAAATGTTGTACCTATCATAACTTATGGCTCTGAGACCAAGGTCCCCAGAGACCGATTATTCTGGGACAGACTGGAGGCTTGCCTTTGGTGGGCGATTTAAAAATTGCCCAACTGCATGCCAATGTCCATAATACGTTTTGAACTAGGAGCCTTATCACTGTTTGTTCATTATGTATGGAAAATGTGCTGTTCAGAAATCGGTTACTGGGTAAAAATGCAAATAATATTCTGTGCATACTGGCTATACACGTATCTCAATAGAGCTTTTAATTGTAAATCCAGTAAGAGCCAAAAACAAATTATACCAATATGACTGAACTTACACGCAAGCCCAATGCCGTACTTACAGAAACTTTCACCCATTATTCTTTGGACATAAAAAAGTTTGCATCATGGCCGACTATTTAAATAAATGTCCATCTCATCACTTCAGAAGTCCATTTTTAAGAATCAGATTAAATCTATGGCCATCTAATGATCTATTTGCCAGATGCTGCATTATTCCCAAAGAATATATTTTTTGTCGCTTCTGTAATAAAAAAGCTCAAAAAGAGATTGACCAGCATCTGGTTGTTGAATGTCCTGCCCTAATCTCGAAACGCTTAGCCCATTTAAAAAATCTACTTAATTGTCAGCTACCTAGGTCAATGAATGAAATTTGGCAAAAAATCCTCTTCATCCAGAAAGGCGCTGAAAATAGCCTTGGTACAACATCTAGAAGACCTGCAGTTAACAGTTCAACATTGATTGTATGTGGTGTACTGTTGAATACTGTGACATAACTTTTGAGCTTAATGTTCTCTTTTTAAAATATAACCTGATGTTATTATGCTCCCAATCAGCTCGAGGAATGTCTACCAAATGTGATTTTAAAATGTAAAACCCTATCTTTTTTTCTTCATTGTTAATGTTTTATCAAATCAGACTCCTTTATATCTGATATGATTCTATAAATTAAGTAAATCTCATAGTGCAATCTAGATGATTTTACAAATTGCACAAGACAGATATTTTATACAGAACTATTGCATTGAATGTATATTTTTATAAGTGAATTAATTTTTTTGAAAGGTTGAACATTTTTCAGCCAAATCAAATCAGATAAAAAAAATAAAATAGCACAAAGGCTTGGGAATTTATACAGGCAAATGAGGGATAAAGAAGGGCATAAACCCCAAGAGAACGCAGAGGGATCCTTATTAAGAGGAACTGAAGATAGATTAGATGACGTTATAACAGACGGGTACGGAACATTGTCTCTAAAAAGATTAGATCTAAATGATGCAGAAAAGGACAACAGTCACAGGATTTGGGGCATAATGATGTCAGGCGAAGAAAGGGAGGAGAACGAGAGGGCGCGAAGAGAGGGAGCATGCAGGTTTTCAAGAGAATCAAGTGTAGTAAAAGGGGTAAAATTGTCAGATTTGGAAGACCCTAAAGAAAGAACACTAGAACCAACACCATATATTAAGCAACCACAAGTAAGCGCCCTGCCATATGTAAGCAGGTTGAGATTATTACCAGGAAGGAGCTAAACGGGCGATGTGCCGACCTCACATGTGTGATTTCCACTCTACACAACAATTATGTTATTTCATGGGATCAATTCCCAGCAACTGGGAGAAATGGCCCGAGGAGCCGGCAACGGTCCCCCTGCTGACCCTAAAGCACAACCTAAGTGATGGCTGGAAGCCGGTGTCCAGATTCTATGGTCAATTGACAGATAGAACCAATCCCAAAAGCACAACACTAAAAATGAGGTGGGAAACTGATCTGGGAGTAGATAGAATGGGAGAGAGTACTGATGTACCCCCGCAAAGTGTCTAGAAACGTCAGATTTCCAACTAAATGTCTTGTATCGCACCTATATGATACCGCACAGGATGGCCAAATTTATTGGTACCACTCGGCCACTATGACCTTGGTGTGGCACAGTGGAGGCAGGGCTAATACACATGTTCTGGGGATGTGTGTGTGTGCAGCAGTTCTGGGCCTGAATAGAACAGGCCTGTAGGAAAGCTGGAGTAGTACGGTATGAGTGGGCCCCGAAGGAGTGCTTATTAGGCGCATACCCGAGAAGGAGCAAATTTAAACATGTGGTCAAAATGTATGGACATGCAGTGTATACTGGCCAAAAGATCTATTGCAATGGCATGGAAATCAGCTGGGGGCCCGAAGTATGTAAGATGGCACAGGGATTTTGAGCATTGGGCAGAGGCAGAGACCAGGGTATGGAGTGAGGGTGTATCCAGGTCAGAAGAAAACATGAGTGATACATAAGAAGCCTGGAAAACGTTGGTTTGGGACATGTTTCATCGATCTGATGACAAACCCCCTTGAACACACGCAGGACCCATCAGAGAAACCACCATGACACTATTGAAAACTATATGAGAATGGTGTTGCCTGGGAAGTTACTCCCCAACCAGTAGCAGTATTTGTTGTAAATGGTACCCCCAAGTTATTGAGAATTAAGGTGACACTGGAAACGGTTCACCGACTAATAAGTGACTAATAAATGACTAATAAGTGAAGACAGTTCTTGTTTGTTAATGTGTTATTTTATTGTTTATAATCAGCCATTACATGTATGGATAAAAGTGGCAATATGTGATTTGTTGAACTAATGTAACTATTTTACAAATGCCAATAAAAACATTTTAAAATAAAATTAATTCCCAGCAACCAAGGTCCTAAAAATAATGGTTTACCGCATATTGATTACCGCATACCGGAAGTGTTGTTTACTAATGCTATTGACATGATGGACGCATGACTCTGACATCACGGTCTGTTTATATTGGGGACACAAACAAGATGGCGTCCTCGCGCCATGCGGGACGCCGCATTCTGTAGCCACGGGAAGGCCAAGAGGCTTAGTTAAGCCTGACACAAGTAAGTAGAAATGACTGTTAAATGTATTAGGAGAGGGGAGAGACAAATGTGTTCTACAATTACGGATACTAGAGCATGTTATCCATTATTTTTAGGACCTGGGTTGCTGGGAATGAATCCCATGAAATAACATCATAATTGCTGTCTAGAGTGGAAATCACGCGTGTGAGGTCGGCGCACAGCTATTAGATAAGAAGACGGATACATTTATCCGAGGGAATCAACATAAACCTGGCCCCCATATTCTTGAAAACTGGCAAAAAAGGTCCATTGGGGGCACCAGCTGCATCCACAAATTCTAACCTAGTTGTGGGGACAGAACCTAACCATGAATCCTCAGCACCCATCCTGGGTACATGGAGCGGTACGGGGAAATCGAAAGAGGTCAAACCCACCCCAGTGCTTGAGGAAAAAAAAGTCAGCCTGCCCAGATTAAAGAGACATTTTTTTATTTTTTATTTGTTTATGGTTCACATACAAAATGCAGAACCTTTAAAAAACAGAAATAAACAAACATCTTAAAACAATAAGATATTTACGATGACAATTTACAATTCATACTTTACAAATAAAAGAAGGGTAACATCACATGCCTTGGATATCTTCTAATTATTAAAAGCAAGCAGTTCTTTTTCGATATGCTTACACCGACTGACCAATTCATGAATCAACGGTTTGTGTAAACCTTGCATCATGCGGGCCCATAGAAATTGCAAACAGTTCTTAAAATCAATATTTACAAATTTCATCAGACGGTTAGTACGCATTACTTTGAAATGAGGACATTCGAGAATAAGATGTTTTAATGTTTCAAGGGGCTCACTGCATGCAGGAAAGCGACATCCAAATTGTTTGGGTTCATCTTTGTTACTCCAATTAGCAGTTCTTTCCCTAGTGTAATATATGTTCATTCTATAACATATATAAGCTTTTCTGGTATGATTACATGGAAAGAAAGTGACATGATCAAATCTAGGAGTGCGTTGCCTAGTGAATGCACCATATTCCTTATACAATTTGTAAGATGACATGCTTTCTATCGTCAGCCTCCAGTCTTGTTCAAACAGCTTCCTTTTGGCATACCCTGGACGCTGATGGACATCTTCAATTGATATGCATAAGGTGTTTAATAGGTGTTCCATTTTAGATTGATATTGAGAAAAATAAGCCAAATTAGAGACATTAGAAACATCAAATAATGTAGAGGAAATACTGGATCTTGCTATACCAACGATTGGGATAAGACTATTAACAAACACCAAACAATACAAATCTCTGAGTAGATATGTGATCTTTGGGCTGCTCAAAAAAGTTAGAAACCTCTTTTTATTCTGTTCAAATGACATATAATTTGTGAAATTTGCCAACTCGCAAGATCTTTATTTTGTGGAAGTGGACCTCACCTCAAAGAGGGCACAGATGGCAATATTGAACGCCTCAAGAGAACTGGAACGGCAGGGTTTAAAGATCTTCCCCAATCTCTCGTTGGAGGTTGGTCAAGGCCATTCCCCGGCTAAAGTATCCGCAAAAGAACAGTTACCCAAGAGGAGAGCAACCCATAAGAGAAGTTCAGACTGCAGGAAGAAGTGAAACCGGGGGAGATGCCACTCGGGAAACCTTTAACCCTTCTGCCGGAAATTCTGTCCCAAGCTCTTCAGTAGCTGGAAGTGGGAACTCAGCAACTTTAGAAGCAAGGGTTTGAATATAGTAAGTGGGAACACGCAGGGTTCCAGCACTTTCAAAACCAGGGCGATGCAAAACTATCTGTTTGCTCGGAAGGATATCATTTTGTTTCAGGAAACATGGCTGGTAAACCCTATATCAATTGAGGGATATAGAATTTATTGTTTATCGGCATCACAAAAATCAAAAGGAAGACCATCAGATGGTCTCCCGATGGCCTTCAAAAACAAGGCAATAAAAAACATCACTACGATCTTTGAGAACCCCCTGGGAATTCAGGCATGCAAAGTGCATTTAAATCATTATGTACCAGATTTTCTCTGGGTGATTATTAATATCTACTGGAACCCTGCCTGCTCCCAAATTCTAGCCTCATTATTAGAAATGATTAAATCAGACATTGGAGGCGCGAATACAGTCTTCGCTGGGGACTTGAACTCGGAACGTGTGCATCTCTTGAGGGGAGCAGATAGGCCACCATCTAGAAAAACCACTAAAAATGGGTGGAAATGGTTGGACTTTCTGGACTCTTGGGACTTAAGGATGTTAAATGGCAGTTCTGAGGGAGACTCTGGCACCATCGCAACATGGAATAGAGATAAATCGTCGTTTGTTTTGGATTATGTATTTCGTCTCTCAGGGTCTTTTTGTACGCTCGTCCATTCAAACTATAAAACGAGACAGGGGCAGTGATCACAGCCGGTTAGAACTGTCATTCCCAGACCTTGTACCTTGGCCATGTGAAGCAAATGTGCAGGTTTTGTCTGGTAAAAAAGGGAAAATCAGGATAGTCCAATATAGAAAAAGGGAAAATCAGGATAGTCAAATATAGTCAAATATAGACAAGAGGGAAAAAATCTGAACAATCAGCTAAGAAAAATCCCTGATCATATCTGGCAGGCTGAATGCCATCCAGAAAAATGAACAACATTTATTTGATCTACCCTACCCCCCCAGTGATTCTGCGGTTGGGAACAAACAAACATGTATATAGCTTTGACGAAGCTATCCAGCAAAAGAAAAAGGTGTTAGAGGTTTAAAGCGTACGTGTCTAGATTTAGAGACTTATGATCTGGAAGTCAAGAGCAAATTATAAGCACTGGTCAGGCAACCATAACATATGGGGTTACAAAAAGATGGGAGCAGATGCTGCAATTGATGAATGAAGGGAACTCTAGAAACTTAGGGTCGATGGTAGGGCAGCTAGAACTCCAAACCAACAGCACCTTATGCAACCTAGTAACAGAACATAGAAGGGTGGAACACCTGGCCGAAATCTTTGGGAACCCCAAGGAGTCCCACTTTATCCTGTCTCTAAATACTCCCTGGCGCCTATCCTTTAATGAGGAGGAGATTGGCAATATTATCCTAAAATCATCAACATTTAGAGCCGCTGGTCCAAATGGCCTCACATATCAAGTCCTGAAGAACGATCTAAGGATGTGGTCTCCAGCCTGCTATATCAACTCTTCAAGGAGATCTTGAAGAGGAGACTTTTCCCACCCTCATGGAAGATCGCGTTGGTGATACCTTTCTTCAAGGGGGGCGACTGATTAAATCCAGCAAATTATCGACCAATCGCCCTCCTTGATACAGAGAGCAAGGTATTTATGAAACTTCCATTAAATGAACTATCGACCTAGGTGGAGAGCAAAAAGATCTTGTCCCGCTTCCAAACAGGCTTTAGACGTGATCTCTCTACTGCTTCGGTTTGGTCTTATTTATTTATTTGAATTTATAAAGCGCCCAGCGGCCCTGGGGCATTGTGGCGCTGTTACAGAATATTCACTTAATACAAGATGGCAGATATGAACAGAAGCAGTGATACAAAATAGCACTGATGATACATAGGCAGTAATACATGTTAATGATAGTTGGTGTTCCATGGTTACAGAGGAACAATGTAGGATAATGTACATTTGGGAGGCGGTCTAGTTAAATCTTAAATCTGACAAGTGAATATACCACGGGGAAAGGAGAGACACCGCTATATGGCGCCTGGGTTGACTTGTCTAAGGCCTTTGACCAGGTCGACAGGGCGATGCTTTGGAGTAAACTGAGGGGATGGGGTATCCCGGAAACGTTACTGTCGATGCTAGTCAAACTACCTAAGGATACATTGCTGAGGGTGCGTCTGGATAACACAGGGCATTTGTCAGACCTAATCAAGGCGGAGAGGGGAGTCAAACAGGGGTATCTGGGGGCTCCCCTCTTCTTTAATCTGTTCCTAGCAGATATGGGTATCCATCCGGAGTCGTCTGCATTGGTCAGTCCAGAGTTAAATGGTGTAAAGATCCACTGGCTGGCCTATGCAAATGATATTGTACTGCTGGATAAGACGGCAGTAGGTCTGCAGCGGCTGTTATCTAAACTGGGTGAGTACGCCAGACTGAATGAACTGACCATAAACTGTTGAAAATCGAGAATTGTAGTATTTAAACACCCACAGAAAAAAATTCCTTATACAAAATGGGTTCTTGAAGGCCAAACCATCCTGAGGGTAGAGGAGCTAACATACTTAGGATATAAGATCTATGCCTCTCCAGCAGCCCATAAAGCTGAATAAGACGTGGCTGTGAAAGTTTGACAGCTCACATCACAGATACTAAAACTAAACTCTTAAGTTCTGCAAATTTTCCATCATACCCATGATAAAATTCTATAAGGAAGAGGCGGTCCCAGTAATTTTATATGGCCTGGAGGCAAAACCAAGGCTCTGGCAAACAAATTGGAGTGCCATGTAGGGACGGCTATGAAAGAGGGCTTTTGGTCTTCCAGTGAGCACACCCTCCTGGAGCCTGCGATTTGAGTTAGGTCTGAAATCACTTGACTGTATGGCAAATTGGAAATGAATCTCACTTTATCGGGAGATCGTCACAGGACACACTCTATGGGGATATTCAAATCTATCTAGAACATTCTAAATCAAAGATTCTAGCCAGTCTTGAAACAAGAGTGAAGGAGTCCTTGGGCAAGGGTCGATTTAAATCTGGAGACACTAGTGGCAAACCCATTGAAGGTAAAACCAGAGTTGAAAATACTCGATTGGATCAATTGTGAAAGTGAGGCAATCATCTCCAATCAATCCGTTTCTATCAGTTGATAAAAAACTTGGTTATCTTCCTCATTATTTGGTGCAATTTCCAGATATGCAAGTGAGAAACAACTTCCTCAGGATAAGAATGAATATAATACATTGTGGGGAAGTATTGGCAAAGTGGAATCAAGGGGACAAAGCCATTAGGCTATGTAAAATTTGTGATACTCCCGCAAACCAATCACTGAGGCATCTCCTAATGGAATATGAGGGAACTTGTAACGTGAGACTGGCCCACTTTAGGAGATTTGTGATTCGGGAGGAGGGGATCATCGCAGAATATCTGTGGGATAGAATAATCTCTGGCCACAACATAGCCTCAACATCAACGGTAGTGCAAGTTCTAAAAAATTGCAATGTCATCTCTTGATTAAAGGTGGGTTGTGAAAAAGGCTCACTTCTCTTAAAGATTAATTTCTATCCTAGCCTATGGAAAATATCTGTGCTGCAGGATCGGTCCAAAATTACTGAAATAACGTCAACCATCAATATATTAGACGATCAAACAATTGATGAGCGCCGCCACGAAATTAGAAAAGCAGTCGACTATTATATGACATCGGAGAGATTTCAACCGCCTCATTTTCCATCTAATCTCCAAAGGGGATACTAAAAACATACTCTATAACTTTTTCAGAGGACCCAAAATCGCTCAAGTCAAAACTCGACAGCCAAACGATCACCATTAAGGCCCCTACCCCCACAGCAGACAAAAATAAATCGACGACTATAACATCCTCTGATTTAGCATCCTCTGATTCTAACAAACTGCCCGCAGTCTCTGACTGTAAGCTCTGCTCCGGCAGACCCGATGAAATTCGAGATATTATTGAACAATACTTAGCAAAACAAATCTCTTTTACAAAATTACCTCAAACCGCGGCTCAAAATAAATTGTCTTACTAGCCAACCGCCACAAATCTAGAATATCGAGTGCAGCAGCCTCTAAATGCTCAATTGAGTTCAAGTAGCGCAGTCAAAACTCACAATCTACTAATGTCACAAGAAACTAGAACTATATTACATTCTCCCTCTTCTGAACCAAACAAAAAAAAAAAGTATACTACATTCTCTCACAATCAGATGTCAAACATCTTCCTTCCCTACCTACGACTTGAATCGCGGAAGTATTATGGCAATCTTTTCTGACATACCCTCGCTAGAAGATATCTGTTCTACAGATATTGACCAAGTCGAATTCATCAATGAATGAGACTTAGGAATAGCCAGACTTTGGATGAAGTCGCCATTAGTACAAAATGCCATCTGGTTGGCTAAAAAAGTACTGTTTGATTTGGGCTTTGAAATATACAGAGAAAGCTCTCCTGTAATATACTTTCCCCAAAAAGAATCTGTTCGGCCAGAAATGCAGTATAACATTCTGCATGCTGACCACAACACTGACAATCACAAGCACAACACCAACCACACAACTTGTGCATGTGGTAATAATCAAACGTAACTAGATTTGACCTCAGGTGACAAAACCATCTCTCTAATAAGCTGGAAGACAAGAGGATTTACTCATCTAATAAATAATTGTGACAATCGACTTGAGCAATTTGATATAGCCATTTTTCAAGAAACATGGCTAACCGCTATCCCGTCGTGGGACAATCATGACATCCAATTGTCCCTGCTAATCGAGGCGCGAAGGGTAGACCTATATCAGGACTCATGGTCGCCTCAAAGATTTGCTCAAATACTTCTATTGAACCGTGGGCCACTCCTAATGCATTCATGCAGTTGATTAAAGTGCACATCCAAACACTTACCTATGCCATCTTAAATGTGGGGATATCAGATCATACATATTTTTGAGGACATAAATGAGTTATTTGATCTGATCCACTTGGCGTCCA
The DNA here is from genome assembly GCF_040938575.1 of Ambystoma mexicanum. Classification (NCBI taxonomy): domain Eukaryota; kingdom Metazoa; phylum Chordata; class Amphibia; order Caudata; family Ambystomatidae; genus Ambystoma; species Ambystoma mexicanum. Next base: position 848,704,835 of record NC_090933.1, on the reverse strand, counting down.
ACGTTTCACATATTATTTTGGCTGAGGATTTTAATGTACACTGCTTGGATAGAAAATTAGACCACAAGGTTAGTACAATGGAATACATTTGCTAAAGCAAGGAATTCAATCATGTTAAATGGGGCCCTATTCGATGATATCCCCCCCTTAATAAAAATGGAAAAGAGGAACCTCTAGCGCGATTATTGATTATATATATGTCGTCTCCTCCTTATTCTCTAAGGCATCACATTTTCAAATAACATCTTCTGAACAAAGTGACCATGATTTGTTAACTTTTACATGGACGAGAGATAGCCCACATAACATCAACTCCCACCCTAAATACCATGAAACACTCACTATCAACAACAAGCTTAATAGATTCTGTTGGTCTGAGAAATCTCTAGATGATTTCAATGAATCTTTGAATACAGCATTTTTGATTGAAGAATCCCTTCATTGAATATTATGACTTGCTACAACTGTATCGTTCTCAGGGTTCCAGCAGTACCAAAAAATCAATACCATCACATGCATTTCATCCCCTTATTAAAGAAAGAAAAAAACGTTGGTTCGCCAAGAAAAAAAGGCAAGTCATGCAACTATCAACAAAGTTGAGATGGATTGCACTAAAAAACAAATCAAACTGAAATATAAAAAATTGGATTTGTGCACGAAAATCCCAAATATTTCAAAATGACGGTGAAAAGATGCCAAGAATGTTACATAACAAGAACACCGCACAAATGTGGGCCCTGATGAATCAAGTAACAGCAGATTTTCAACTGGCAGTCCAAATTAACAGTTTAAGTGAACAACAGTGGATTGCTAATTTGACTAAATTATATGCTCTGCCTCAACCAATACAGAAACACAACTTGTACCAAACAACTGGCCATTTTCACATAGATTTCAGTAGGGAGGACATCTTGTTTTTTATAAACAAAGCAAGCCGTTCGAGTGCCCCTGGGCCCGATGGACTATCCAATCATATGCTGAAACAGCACCCTGAAGCATGGGCTTCAATTTTATTTAATCTATTCTCCTACATAAATCTTAAACAACAAATTCCATGCTCATGGAGATATTCTATCATTCTCCCAATATACATTCTCCCGATCGACAAAATCCAGATAACTATAGGCCAATCGCCCTTCTAGATGCACCCGGCAAGATTTTCACCCGCCTTATGTTAAGAGATTTAAATGCATGGTCTCTGGCCACAAATAAAAGAGGCCCTTTCCAGACAGGATTGGTCGCTGGTTTTGGGCACCTCCATAAATATCATAACCATAAACACATTAAAGGCTCCCTGTACCATTGGAAGACAACCTCTATATATGGCCTCTGTGGACTTTAGAGTTGCTTTCGAGTCAATTACTCATAAAGAAGCTACAATTTTATCAATGTCCGAGCTCCCTAATAGCATTGGTCGAACTTTTACACTCTGATACAACTATGCAAGTCAGGTTGTCCATAGGACTGTTAATCTCCACTTTTTTGAAGAAACGTGGCCTAAAACAAGGCTGCGTATTGGCTTCCATCCTTTTTAATCTATTTATTCTTGACATGGGTGAATGTTTTTTGGAAGCCACTGCAGACCCCCCCCCAAACTAGGAACGCAGCAGATTTTGTGGTTATTGTACGCGGATGACCTCGTGTTTTTATCACAAACTCCAAGAGGTCTGCCGGGGTTGCTAAATAAAATGGATACCTATGTGCAAAAAAATAACATTCTTATTGATCTGGAAAAAACACAAATTCTGGAACGTGGGAATCCATTAAGGCGAAAATCAATATCATTTACCTGGGTACTTCAAGAGAATAGACTATCTGTAGTTCAATAGTATAAGTACCTAGGCATTACATTATGGTCAGCGGTCAATCTAACGATACGTTAACTTCTTAACATAGACTCCAAATTAGCAACCCTTATATTGCAAGCAAGAATCCATCTTTTCAAATATGGCAAATTTACCTGCAGTCATATAATGACTTATTATCTGCAAAATGTTGTACCTATCATAACTTATGGCTCTGAGACCAAGGTCCCCAGAGACCGATTATTCTGGGACAGACTGGAGGCTTGCCTTTGGTGGGCGATTTAAAAATTGCCCAACTGCATGCCAATGTCCATAATACGTTTTGAACTAGGAGCCTTATCACTGTTTGTTCATTATGTATGGAAAATGTGCTGTTCAGAAATCGGTTACTGGGTAAAAATGCAAATAATATTCTGTGCATACTGGCTATACACGTATCTCAATAGAGCTTTTAATTGTAAATCCAGTAAGAGCCAAAAACAAATTATACCAATATGACTGAACTTACACGCAAGCCCAATGCCGTACTTACAGAAACTTTCACCCATTATTCTTTGGACATAAAAAAGTTTGCATCATGGCCGACTATTTAAATAAATGTCCATCTCATCACTTCAGAAGTCCATTTTTAAGAATCAGATTAAATCTATGGCCATCTAATGATCTATTTGCCAGATGCTGCATTATTCCCAAAGAATATATTTTTTGTCGCTTCTGTAATAAAAAAGCTCAAAAAGAGATTGACCAGCATCTGGTTGTTGAATGTCCTGCCCTAATCTCGAAACGCTTAGCCCATTTAAAAAATCTACTTAATTGTCAGCTACCTAGGTCAATGAATGAAATTTGGCAAAAAATCCTCTTCATCCAGAAAGGCGCTGAAAATAGCCTTGGTACAACATCTAGAAGACCTGCAGTTAACAGTTCAACATTGATTGTATGTGGTGTACTGTTGAATACTGTGACATAACTTTTGAGCTTAATGTTCTCTTTTTAAAATATAACCTGATGTTATTATGCTCCCAATCAGCTCGAGGAATGTCTACCAAATGTGATTTTAAAATGTAAAACCCTATCTTTTTTTCTTCATTGTTAATGTTTTATCAAATCAGACTCCTTTATATCTGATATGATTCTATAAATTAAGTAAATCTCATAGTGCAATCTAGATGATTTTACAAATTGCACAAGACAGATATTTTATACAGAACTATTGCATTGAATGTATATTTTTATAAGTGAATTAATTTTTTTGAAAGGTTGAACATTTTTCAGCCAAATCAAATCAGATAAAAAAAATAAAATAGCACAAAGGCTTGGGAATTTATACAGGCAAATGAGGGATAAAGAAGGGCATAAACCCCAAGAGAACGCAGAGGGATCCTTATTAAGAGGAACTGAAGATAGATTAGATGACGTTATAACAGACGGGTACGGAACATTGTCTCTAAAAAGATTAGATCTAAATGATGCAGAAAAGGACAACAGTCACAGGATTTGGGGCATAATGATGTCAGGCGAAGAAAGGGAGGAGAACGAGAGGGCGCGAAGAGAGGGAGCATGCAGGTTTTCAAGAGAATCAAGTGTAGTAAAAGGGGTAAAATTGTCAGATTTGGAAGACCCTAAAGAAAGAACACTAGAACCAACACCATATATTAAGCAACCACAAGTAAGCGCCCTGCCATATGTAAGCAGGTTGAGATTATTACCAGGAAGGAGCTAAACGGGCGATGTGCCGACCTCACATGTGTGATTTCCACTCTACACAACAATTATGTTATTTCATGGGATCAATTCCCAGCAACTGGGAGAAATGGCCCGAGGAGCCGGCAACGGTCCCCCTGCTGACCCTAAAGCACAACCTAAGTGATGGCTGGAAGCCGGTGTCCAGATTCTATGGTCAATTGACAGATAGAACCAATCCCAAAAGCACAACACTAAAAATGAGGTGGGAAACTGATCTGGGAGTAGATAGAATGGGAGAGAGTACTGATGTACCCCCGCAAAGTGTCTAGAAACGTCAGATTTCCAACTAAATGTCTTGTATCGCACCTATATGATACCGCACAGGATGGCCAAATTTATTGGTACCACTCGGCCACTATGACCTTGGTGTGGCACAGTGGAGGCAGGGCTAATACACATGTTCTGGGGATGTGTGTGTGTGCAGCAGTTCTGGGCCTGAATAGAACAGGCCTGTAGGAAAGCTGGAGTAGTACGGTATGAGTGGGCCCCGAAGGAGTGCTTATTAGGCGCATACCCGAGAAGGAGCAAATTTAAACATGTGGTCAAAATGTATGGACATGCAGTGTATACTGGCCAAAAGATCTATTGCAATGGCATGGAAATCAGCTGGGGGCCCGAAGTATGTAAGATGGCACAGGGATTTTGAGCATTGGGCAGAGGCAGAGACCAGGGTATGGAGTGAGGGTGTATCCAGGTCAGAAGAAAACATGAGTGATACATAAGAAGCCTGGAAAACGTTGGTTTGGGACATGTTTCATCGATCTGATGACAAACCCCCTTGAACACACGCAGGACCCATCAGAGAAACCACCATGACACTATTGAAAACTATATGAGAATGGTGTTGCCTGGGAAGTTACTCCCCAACCAGTAGCAGTATTTGTTGTAAATGGTACCCCCAAGTTATTGAGAATTAAGGTGACACTGGAAACGGTTCACCGACTAATAAGTGACTAATAAATGACTAATAAGTGAAGACCGTTCTTGTTTGTTAATGTGTTATTTTATTGTTTATAATCAGCCATTACATGTATGGATAAAAGTGGCAATATGTGATTTGTTGAACTAATGTAACTATTTTACAAATGCCAATAAAAACATTTTAAAATAAAATTAATTCCCAGCAACCAAGGTCCTAAAAATAATGGTTTACCGCATATTGATTACCGCATACCGGAAGTGTTGTTTACTAATGCTATTGACATGATGGACGCATGACTCTGACATCACGGTCTGTTTATATTGGGGACACAAACAAGATGGCGTCCTCGCACCATGCGGGACGCCGCATTCTGTAGCCACGGGAAGGCCAAGAGGCTTAGTTAAGCCTGACACAAGTAAGTAGAAATGACTGTTAAATGTATTAGGAGAGGGGAGAGACAAATGTGTTCTACAATTACGGATACTAGAGCATGTTATCCATTATTTTTAGGACCTGGGTTGCTGGGAATGAATCCCATGAAATAACATCATAATTGCTGTCTAGAGTGGAAATCACGCGTGTGAGGTCGGCGCACAGCTATTAGATAAGAAGACGGATACATTTACATTTAAATCTTGCAATGATAAGTTGTACAATTTGGTTTAGTAAACATTAATATATGGTTTTACACATTTGTATAGGTTCAGGAGTTTGACACTTATGTCAAGGACTATAACAAGAGATTGGAAGGATAGATGCAAATAAGATACTTGAATTTGGAGTGCAGCAACACATAAAATGAGCTTTATTTTAATTTGTTTTGTTAATTAGGTGTTAAGATTAGGTATCGTCTTTTGATTTAGCTTCTGGTTTGTAGTAGTGTGTCAATAATTTATATTTGTATTTTTATAAGAATGTTATGTTTATGTACAAATGTGTACATATATTCTGTTTGGATGGTGATTTAATCGCCCTGATGAAGACCTGTGGTTTAAGGTCGAAACACGTGTTGGCAGTGGCTGAAAATTAAAGAACAATTGATTATAAGCCAATTTTGGTTGATTCTTTGAGAGGACTATAATATGTAGATAGTGTCTTGCGCATTGGGAAGATACATCTTTTTGAAGTAATTAATTTATGTCACAATCTAGAACCAATGCTGATTATCAATGGTAATGAAAAAAGAATTTGTTTGCTTATTTGGTTTTCATCTATGATAATGAGCGCAGAGAAGTACTAGCCCTTTCTAGAACGACAGGAGTGCTCATACCTGGACCTAAGAGCCATCTAACCTTAATAGAATATAAAAAGATTGTAACTCACTCATGTATACTGGTGGCTACCTTAGACACCAAGATTAATGAGGTGTCGCAAAAAATACTTATCAATGTTTATAATCCACCTAACAATTTCTATTCTGGGTCAGTTATAGAAGAACTAGGCATAATCATTGATGACTGGACAAGGACAAATACTAGGACGTTGTATATAATGGTGGGTGACTAAAATTACACAAGATTTATACAGCCTATGGAATTTTCCCTATAATTATGAACCAGTGGGGAGCCACCATTATACAAAAAGCGGCGATAAATGCAAAGCTTAATGATATATGGGAGTCTTTTATTTATACCAATTGATTATACCAATTTTATATAGATAAAGTAGGGAATGATAAGTGCTCATATACTTTGGTCGGGAAGATATACATACTTGTGGATAGACTATGTATTTTTTCTTAATTCAATGATGGAGTATATGGGGCAACTTTCCCTTAGTCCTACGCATTTAATTTATCAGGTAGTTCAGAAGTTTGTTATTTATTCTGAAACGGTGGAAAAAGAACATAATCTTGACGGTTGTATACTAAATCAAGGCTGCAAACAAATGTATTGGTCCACTAAGAACATGGAGAGATACGTGTCTTTCTTTGATAACCTAGTGAAGGAAAATCATTTGGATATTGGAACTGATATGTTTATAATATGTTCAGAGAGTGCTAAAATAGTTTACAGACAACTTAGAAACTAGATATGGGGACAAAACAACATTAAAGAGGAAATCATATGATGCTGTGAATGCTAATGGAAAAAAGATATATAACAAGGAAATAAAACTTGCAAAGAGGAGTATTTGTACAAATCTGGTGATAAAGAAAAAAATAATCAATTTAAAAACAAAATATAAACATTATATTGTTAATGACTCCAATCAAGCAATCCCACTAAGTCAGTGCCTGGTCTGGGATGCCCAAGCGAAGCCCTTATTTATATATTTTTATGTCCAGTTCGTGTACTCTGGATGACAACCCTTATATAGCAGCCCTCTCTTAGAATCCCCCTGACCCCACTGAGCCAAGAAGTAAGTTTGTTTTGCAAATTTGAAAGGTTTATTTGAGAATTAAACAATATGTATAGATATCGCACTTTTATCATAAATTAATAATTGATATCACACTTATGAATATGAGCAGTAATCAGCAATAGGTAATCCTACTGTAGCACAGTTCTTGGTTACTTATGAATAAGAACAGAGGACTAAGGTAGCAGAGAATGCTTTATATGGTTCAAGCAAATGCAAGGTGGGACAGAATGCAACACAGAAATAATTTGATATGATTTCAACAAGAGATAATGTGATCACTTTTCCTTTTGACAATTCACTCCCCCCCTTTTTTGCAATATAAGGAAATGGAAGGAGAGCGCACAGTCTTCAAGAATACCAACACAAATGCAATACAAAGTTCCAATTCCCCCCAGCAAGCTTAGAGAAACAGGGATGGTTTTAAATGCAGGCAAAGTACTTTAAATGTGGCATACAAAGAAGGGAAAATATGCTATAAATGATTTTAATTCCCTATTAGAGATTCAGGGTGGTTGATAGCTACTTTAAATTAGTTCAGGATCACTTTAGCACTGTTCTATGAATGAATATAAGGTTGCAAACGAATTTCAGCAAAGGAAAGCAAGACGCTGCTATTTTGACACGTGAAGAAATTTGAGCCAAATCGCAATCGCGGCCCTTTTTCCGAGTGCGTCGAGCGCGATTACGGAAAAACTATAAGCAGTAGCAAGTCGGGTAGGTTACGGTTGGAAAGCTTAGAATCTTAGCTTTAAAATGACAGTTAAAACTCGCTCCTAGCACCAACGGTTCCGGAGATACGGACGATTTTGTGAAGGTAGATTCTCGAAATTACATTTTAAAGTTCAGAATGACAGATGACAGTTTTGCAGCTTTGAATCAAAAGAAGGGACACAAATTCTATGATGCAGTTCTCAATAGGTTAAAATAGTTTGAATTAGATTATTTTAAACTAAGAGATTGGGTTTTGCACAGTCCTGGCTGAGTACTCACACTATGATTTTGAAAGGAATGGGCCTCCGTCCCCGATCTGGTCAGGTTTGGCTGGACTCCAGTACTGGTTCTGCACACAGCGATCTGGGTCAGCTCTCAGCACTGCATAGCGATCTGGTCTGGGTCTGGTCACTCTGGATAATTCTGCCTTCTGGGTCTGCTACTGGTTCTGGCAAAAGTTCTTGTCTCTGGAGATTGATGGATTTGAAGTCTGGAGTATCTGCATGTGAAGTCGTCTGTCGGCGTGCTCCGCAAGGAAATGGAAATTGAAAAGTCCGTACCTGGCTTCCAGAGCTCTTTTTATGTGTTTTGAAAATGGGTGGGTCGGCTAATTCTGCATGCCCAACCTTCTCAAGATTTGATAGGTCAAAGGATTCTTTGGTCCCTGATTTGAGAAAGGATAGTGGGTCAGAGTGATGTCAGCCATTTACGATCTATTGAAGAAACGCCCCTTTGCTTTTACCTTAGAAATCATTTTTCATAACTACACATAATTCCCAGATACACAGTTGTTTGACATTACATATACATATTACAGATTACTTATGGTTCATGCTTGTTCAACTCTGATCTTCCTAAGAGCTTGCATTCAAAAACGACAACTTATTTTCCTTTTTAGCTGATTTACCAATATCGGACGTTTACCAAAAAAGGCACACATGTACACCGCCGTTCTACCCATATTCCAGTAAATTTTCATTTTTCTAGCGTGAACCCCGTGTCTGCAATCTCCATAATTCATGGGGTTTTGCCTCAGAACATCGTACGGAATTGAGTATAGACTCAAATTGTAGGTACAATCGCATTTTAAGGATCTCCAAATTGTACATTCCTTTTCATCTGGTTACAATTAGTTATCAGTGTTTTTATAAAACATATATTTGCCTTCAATTCAATTCACTTCAGTGTTTGGGTCCGCCCCCAGAAACTTGAGAGTCAGGGATCACATGTCTCTTCTGCCAGGCAGAGCTCTGTTTACAGTCCACACCCAAATTAACATACCCCATTCAATTGCAAGAGTTTAATGTGTCGGCTGAGGTCAGCAGGCCAGGGGGCCACGCTGCATTTGGTTAGCATGTCCATGTGATCTCCTGGCTTCTTGTGTGGAGTTCTGAGGTGAGAAGGTTTCCCAGCCTCTTGGACTGTTAATTGAATCAGCCTGTCTTCTGTGAACCGCAGGTGTTCATGAATTTTGATTAACCAAAAGGATTTGAAGTTTCCAGCTGGCTCAGGATCCTTTGGCAACTCCTGAAGTACAGTTCTACTGTCAGAGTTTAGACCGCTAGCGCCGGCTTGTGTCCAAAGCTGGTACTGCACCCATTTTTTTAGGAGTTGTCTTGAATTTGACAGGAGGATTTTGCTTGACAGCTCTAATCCTTGCTGCCATTGTTTTGATGGGCATCCTTACAGTAGAGTGGTGATGTGGACCCCCCACAAGAAGGTTGAATCTTTAGAGTGGTCTTGTGCCCATGATTTTAGCAACTTGTGGACATCAATTAAAAACGGATTTTGAACAAATTGAAATGGACATTTTGAGCTTGCACGTCAGAGAAACAGCAGTGATTTCAAGGCGCTTTTGATCTAACAGGCACTGCTATTTTTCCTTTGGCACCACCTTTCACCCCTGGTGCTTCCGGTCCATCACGCTTGCACTGCAGGTTAGGCGACCATTTTGGTGTGCGCAAAACTGCGCGGTTCTCCTGGTTCTGGGATAGAATGATGGGCGGCGACAGCTCAATCCCCACATCTACCCAGTCTATTGATTTAGTTTTGTTCTGGGATAGAATGATGGGCGGCGACAGCTCATCCCCACATCTACCCAGTCTATTGATTTAGTTTTGTCCTGGGATAGAGTGATGGGCGGCGACAGCTCATCCCCACATCTACCCAGTCTATTGATTCAGTTTTTGTTGTCGCCTAATAATTCAACATGGGTCAAAACCCTTGACAATATTAAACGACACAAAGCTTCAGATGTAGCGTTAAGATGGTTCCAATTCTGAAGGACACTTAAAAATACGGATGGACGCAGATTTTGGGCTCTATATCAGACTCAATGTAATATGTATAATGGGGAAAAAAAAGAAAAACTCAATATCTGAGTTGAGGTGGAGTAGGCATATCCTCCAGCTATATCATAGAGTGAATCACATCTCAAACCTAGATATGATATTATATGATAGGTTATTTATAATGCGCTTAATACCCAGAGGTTTCTAAGCGTGGACCAGGGGATCAAACCTATGTTGCTCTGTGTCATCTTGCTTCCAAGGCAATCACGTTGCCCCTGAGCTATCCTCCCGTGAAATTGTGTGGGACTTTGATGGCGAAACAGATTTTGATTTCAGCAGGGAGAACATTGAGAAAATGATAGGTCCTGACAGGATTAAAAATTTGATATATAAGCATAGACCTCAATTCTGGCCCAAAATAGTCTCCCAATTGTTCACTTCAATTGTAATTGCAGGAATTATACCACCGAGCTGGAAAGCATCGATTGTTATACCAATTTTCAAAAAGGGGGCAAGAGATGACCCAAATAATTACAGAATGTTTGCCATGTCAGATGCTTGCTCAAAAATGTTTTCCCACATTTTATTATGTGAACTAAATGACTAAGAACAAAGAATAAAGTATTATCTAGATTGCAAACAGGCTTCAGACATGGGATGGGGCCTTTGTCCAATGTGTGGACACTTTTGTATTTAATACAGCAGAGCATGAACCAGAGCGAGAAACCCCTGTACATCTGTTTAATAGATTATAAAGGAGCTTTCGACACTGTATATAGAGAAATGTTATGGTCGAAAATGAGAGAAAGAAAGCTGAGCTCCATAATACTGTACTTTATTCAAGAACTGTATTGTGATAATGTGGTGCAGGTTCGTCTCAATCAGGAGGGATGCTTGGATTCAAGCAGGGTTGCCCACTGGCACCCACTCTATACAACATATATGGTTCAGACATGCAGGAAACGCTTAGTGAAGCTCACAATGTCCCACCTAAAGTTGGGAAATCACAGATAAACTGGTTAGTTTATGCAGATGACACCCTATTGATAGATCTAACCCCAATTGGGCAGCAGCGCAGTATGAACAAACACTGTCAATACTCTAAAAATGATAAACTAAGTATTAACTATAACAAAACAAAAATTATCAGTATATGTTTGCAAAATAGAAATGCGCAAAAATATAACTGGAACATGTAAAACTTGAATATTGAGGTGGTGCACATTTATATTTACCTCGAAATTTGTATATCAGATACAATGAATGTGGCTCTTCTAGAGAACTTTGTATGCCAGAAATTGAAAAAAGGTTTCAGGCAATAAAAATGTTTGCAAAGCTGAAAAGCTCCCTATGTATTGAAGGTTTGGTGAAAGGGTATAATACAAGTCTAATACCATGCTTGGCCTATGGATTGGAGGTATTTACAGTTAAAAAAAAATGGATCAATAAACTGGAGGGAAAATTGTGGCGTAGAGTGCTGGGTTTACACAAAGGAACCCCGGTTCAGGCTATTGACCGTGAACTTGGTCTGACATCATTGAACACACAAATGAAAATTAGGATCAGTATTTTTTATACTCGTATGCTGCTTAAGTCAGACGATAAGGAATCTCTGCATTCAGACTTCGGCAGCACAATGTGTGAGAATGGCCCTGGAGGTAGCTTGAAAGAATGGAAAAATTATGTCATGGTGTTTTTAATGAGATTGGTTTTAGAAAGAAATTTCGGCCTCAGTGACAGAAAAATGTGGCTATGCTTTAGGACTGTGATTCTAATATCACGAAATTGAGTAAACTGAAAAAATACGACCTGTATGTTAAACAGAGTTTCCCAGTAGAGACGCCATGTAATTACCTCACAAATCACTATGACATAAACGTTAGAAGGTTCTTGATGATGCTTAGATTGGAGCTGCTCCCGACGTATGCAAGAACGGGTGTGTGGAGGGGAATACCATATGCACAAAGGCTATGTAGACTCTGTAATATAGAGATTGAGACCTAGAGACATATTTTAATGGATGAGAACTTGTACTGTAAAATTATACCTCTGATCAATCTTGGGATCTAATATCAGGAAGTTCAAGGGTACTGAATTTTACGATATACGATATATTTTGGTTAAATAAACCTTTTAACGCATTACAAAAGTACAATTACATTCATTGCAACTTTTAAAAAAAACTAAAAGCACTAGTACAATTATAAAATCATATGTGGAAGATTTTTTTTTTTTTAAGAGACTATGTAAAGTGTGATATAAGAATGAATTGTATTTATAAGGAAAATGTGAAATATGATTTTATAATTGTACTAGTGCTTTTAGTTTTTTTTAAAAGTTGCAATGAATGTAATTGTACTTTTGTAATGCGTTAAAATGTTTATTTAACCAAAATAACACTAAATAAAAAAATTAAAACTGCCATAAATGCTCAGGGATTCTCTGGGGCGATGAGTTAGTTCCTTTTAAAGACATGTTGCCAATCTCTATCGGAGAACAGGATATGTCAATGCCATTATTGTATTCTATGCAGACGGCAATTAACATATAAGGACATGACCGGATGACAAAGCTTAACATGACGATATCTTTTACTGATAAAGGAATAGTGTGCTCTACTCCAGGGATACACTATATGAATGTGGGAGAGTTTATATTATCCTTTACAGGCCAGAAGGCATTACAAGGAGGTCCTTTAAATCCAGAGGAATTTTTGTATCAGTGACTTATCGTGGTCACCCAGATTGGTAGGTAAAATATTGAGAATACCTGATGAATTCTTGTTTAGTCCAGAGAGTCCCATGGACGAAGAGGAAGGGCAGATTATCCCCTTAGAATTAAAAACAGCAGTGGTCAGAGAAGAAAGTGTGATGCTTCATGGAACAGATGATGAAGGAAGAGGATGGAGGACAGTGATATCCCTCAGTGAAGGATATAGGTTGGCAGATTTGACAGATGAAGAACTGTTTAGAGATGACTATTCTGACGATGAACTAGTGTTTTTTTATAAGTATCACTTATTGGATCAAAGTAAAGAATATAGAAATACCACAAAGGGGGGGGTGCTGTTGTGCCACTAGCAAAATGGCCGCTTGAGGCAAACACTCCGTAACTTTCAAGATCCTGCTGTTAACATCCTGCGGAGGGGAGCTCGAGCTGGGGCACAGAAACGTGTGGAAACGAACGCCACCCAACCAGGAACCTGTCCAGACAATTTGGCGGCGGAAAGCTCTGACAGTGCCCAGCGCATCTAAAACAACCGCGTCCTGAAAGCTGAAGCGGACCAGTGGCTGAGACCAGCGCATGAAGCCGAAGCGGGTTGGGGCCAGGAGGCACACCGATTACTAAGCTAACACCTGCCCAGCAGCAACACAGGAATCGGAGGCAGTGAGGTTTGTGCTGTCACCAGGGCTCCGTTGGGGAAGACAAATAACAGAGGCAGCCGTAGTGTGGAGCCCTGACGCACCGGGAGCAGAGGCGGGAAGAGGTGCTCCAGCGCGTTGACCGGTGACTGTGGCAGCAGCAAATCCTGGTGAGGGGGTTCGGCAGCCAAGACGAGTTGCAGCGGGAAACAGGGAGTCCGGTGGGTGCACAGTACGCCATTAACTGCCCGCTCCTCGCGGCTCGCCCCGACCCACCTCCTTCCCTGAAGACATTCGGAGCGCTGTGCAGTGGGAGCCTGACAACGGGCCTGGCCTACATCCTGAGAAGCAAAGGAGGGAGAAGGGACGCTGCAGCAAAAACCCAGCAAGGGAAGGTACGTGACCGGACCGCGGTGCGGCCGAGGCCCCCATATCCTGTTGGCTGCTGCGACCCGTAAATCCAGTGATCCAGGGATATGTACACACCCGGGGGGGTCGGCCTAAGGTCGCGGCACCCGCTGTCACCAGCTACCCCGCGCAGACCTCCTGACTCCACCGGGCCCCCAATAATACCTGGCTATGTGCCGGTGGTGCGGGGGAAGACATCCAACTGAACAATACTAAGGCTGCAGAGGTCAGATCTGCCTGAACGCCAAGATTGGAAAGGGCGCTGCCCCGACCAGCGGTGAAAGATCCGGACTGCCTTTGGGACACCTCCTGGGGGCTTGAGAGTAACGCCTACGGCGCGGTCATGCAAACAGGGGCAGATAAACCCTAACAATCCTCATCTCTGCACAAGGAAAAGGCGTGGGGGCAACCACTGCGCTGCATGGACAATCGCCCATTTTGACTACATTCTGAAGTACAGGGACCAACAAAACGAACGGAACACTTTAGTGTACAGACGCCTGGGGGTAAACTGGGAGCGGCGGAGTCATCAATAAACCACCTAGAGGCCACTCACCTCTACACCGAGGAACATAAGGTTTCAGCCCTGAACCGTACCAGACTGGATTGGGGGAGAGGAGTTCACTAACCAGGGCATAAACAAAACAAAAAAAAAATGGACATCTTGGCTACTTTCTCCGCCGCAGGCCGCAGGCACATAGAGAGGCGAGGGAGGAGAACCCACCAACCTGGTGAGAACCAGACATCTCCCGCAGTCCCTCAACTATACATCTCAGATGCAAGCCCACCATACTGGCCATAACAAATAAAAGAAGGTGACAAATACATCCCCGGCACACACGGAGTATGAAGGGCGCGGCCCTTTGGAGGCTGGCATGACGAGGGGCGCCAGGGGCAGCAAGAGGGGGCAGATGGATGCCTTTACTAATTCTCTGGGTGCGACAGAATTCCAGGACCCTGGCCGCGCCCCCCCAGGCGCCACCCAGCCACACTCTGAGCCAAATATGGATCCGTACATGGCTGCAATGCAAGCTGGGTTTGCAGCAGTCAACACTAAACTAGACGAAATAGGAAGCACTATAACCTCCAACAGGGCCGACATTCAGACAGTGAATGCCAGGGTATCAGAGGCAGCAACAATTTCTAGTCGAGAGAGCCCACAGATCACTCGCCGCACCTCCCAAACCAGGGGATCCCCCACGCACGATAATAGCGCACCTACTCAATTATCGCGATTGTGAACTGATCCTTCGACTTGCACGTGAGAAAGGCTCCCTGTCCTACGACTCCAATCGGATACATATCTAACCGGACGTCTCCACCAGGGTCCAGGCAGCCAGACGGACATTCAACCAAGTCAAAAAAGCATTGTGGGATAGGAAAATACCTTATGCAATGATGTTCCCTACGAAATTACACCTACAAGATGCCAGCAGAGCCCATTTTTTCGAAACACCAGCCAAAGCCATGTCCTATATCGAACAACATATTCCTGAAACCTCGAACAATGGAGGATGAATTAAAGCCGAAGCATCAGCCTAATCACTCTGACACTAATTGAAGCCCCGTGTCACACCGTTTGAAAGATGCACCCACCCCGCTACAACTCAAATGTTACGTCGCACAAGAGCGGCAAGTTCTGTAAATTTTCCAACAGCAGCTGCACACAGCCACCGACTGAATCAGACTGTTAGGTTAAGTTCGGGGGATACACCATCCAGTTGGAGGGATGGTGAGGGAGGGACGGGAGAGGGCACGGGTGTTGGGTTAAAAGAGAAAAAGCTGACTACCGGATCAGGATCTACACACAAAGCATCACAATGAGCAACTCAGCAGTCCATCTCATGCGCACTTATGGCAACTATAGGATCAATGACTAATGTGAAACTCATATCATGGGATGTAAAAGGGCTGGCAAACTCCATCAAGGCCAGAATAATACTCGCCTATGGCAAGTGACACAGGACGGATATCCTGTACCTGCAAGAAGCACAAGCAATAGCTAGGGTATTGGAATCCTTTGCCAAAGACTGGTGACCCCTTAGAATCGGTACAGGATATGCCTCACACTCCAGAGGGGTTCTAACAATTATTCATCGCCGAACCGGCTTCCAACTCACAAAATCGATAGTTGACACCGACGGCAGATTTGTGATTATATGGGGCACAATCCAGAACCAGGAAGTAATACTAGTGAATAATTATGGTCCAAACATTGACACCCCAGAGTTCTTCCTGCAGGTCATGACACTAATATCACCCCATGGGAAGGCTAGGATTGTATGGGGAGATGATTTTAATGCGATCCTGGACCCCCACATCGACAGATCAACTAGACCCCACAGAACTTTAGACCCCACTCTAAAGCAGCCAGGACCATACTGCAGGGAATGTCGGAGATACCACTGGCGGACGTGTGGAGAGAACTACACCCGACATCGAAGGAATATACATTTCATTCTACTGTACACTCATCCAGCTCACGGATAGACTTCTAGCTAATCTCACCGGAACTCGTCCCACAGGTGAGCTACTGAACCATTAGTCCACGCACGATCTCGGACCATTCGCCGGTGCTGATGGAACTAAACACTGGAATCAGTGAAACAATACAACGCAAATGGCGAATGCCGCCGTCCCTCATGCGCGACGAGACAATCATAGAACCACTGAGAGCAGAAATTGTTCGACTTTAACGTGGGTACGGTGGCATCACACGCCACGATCTGGGAGACATTTAAAGTCTAGATAAAAGGGCATCTCCTATCCAAAACACTGGGCACGTTAAGAACCATCAGGAACGACCTCAACCAGATGGAAAGTACCGCTCTGGCCATTGAAAAAGTCACACGCACAAGATCCAAGCAACAAGACCCTTAAGCCAATGCAAAAACAACTGTAGAGATTTAGAGCCCTGGCGGAGCTTGAAATAAAATACACTACACAGCCAATCAGAGCCAGGCGATACCGCGAGAGCAATAAGGCCAGCAAAATGCTGGCAAATCTGATAAAGTCTGAGCAGGGCTTTAAGCCAATCACGTCCATTAGTGGACTGGACGGATCCGTCCACACCAAGCCGGATAAAGTCAACAAAATCTTCTTAGACTTCTACTCCGATCTATACAAGAATACGGACCAAGTAACACCTCAAGCCCTGGAGCAATACATGTCCGCTATTCCACTACCAACGCTTGAGCAGAAAGACAGGGACACACTGGATATTCCTGTCACAGTCGAGGAGATTGGCCAGGCAATTGGAGATCTGTAAGCAGGCAAGGCCCCAGGCCCAGGCGGACTCCCAACTGACTTTTACAAATGTTACTCAACCGAATTGGCCCCCAGACTGTTACGGATATGGGAAGAATCCCCATCTCACAGCACACTCCCGAAATCCATGAGGGAAGCCACTATAACAGTTCTTCTTAAACCAAATAAACCCCTGCAAGATCCCAACTCGTATCACCCCCTCTCACTAATTAACACAGACACCAAAATGTATGCCAAGGTCGTAGCCAATGGGCTTCTCCCCCACATGAACAAATTGATACACCCGGACCAATCCGGATTCGTACCCACTATATCCACATCTTTAAACCTATGGAGACTCTTTGCGATCATAGCCCAACTAGAACCTGGAATGGAGGCGGTGGCTGTCACGCTTGACGCTGAAAAAGCGTTTGACTCGGTGTCCTGG
Organism: Ambystoma mexicanum; assembly: GCF_040938575.1. Taxonomy (NCBI): domain Eukaryota; kingdom Metazoa; phylum Chordata; class Amphibia; order Caudata; family Ambystomatidae; genus Ambystoma; species Ambystoma mexicanum. Next base: position 848,687,535 of record NC_090933.1, on the reverse strand, counting down.
GGCTACATGTATTCTATACTAAACAGGGTGGGGTTTGACCTGTACTTTCAAAGCTTTATTCGATTACTATATAAAGATCCTAAAGCTAGAATCAAGACTAATCATACTCTATCCCCAGCCTTCACCCTACAGAGAGGAACACGGCAGGGTTGCTCCCTATATCCCCTAATTTTCGCCCTTACGATAGAGGGAATGGCGGCACACCTACGGCACAAGCACCAGGCTCGTGGGATTCAGATCAAAGGAGCCAATCAGCTCATCTCACTCTACGCAGATGACACCTTATTATACTTGTCGGACCCAAAGACCAACCTAGCACCGATAATGCAAGACATTACAGTTTGCTAGATTCTCTGGTTATAAAATAAAGCAATCTAAATCGGAGATAATCTCACTGACACTGAGCGCCAAAAGACGGATGGCCATGGCACAATTCCGGTGCTCACCAAACTCGGCTCACTATCTTGGTATAATCATAGCTACGGACAGGGATGTGCTCTATAATATCAACTATGTCCCCCTCATTTCACAACTCGAGACCAAACTGACGTTGTGGAACAAACTCCCCATTTCTTTGTATGGCCGCATCGCCCTACTCAAGATGGTAGTGTTCCCCAAGCTACTCTACCTTTTTTGTAATATACCTATATGGCCTGGCAAAATGCTCTTTGTGAATCTGCAACAAATGGCGTCTAATTCCGTATGGGGTGGGCGTACGGTCAGGCAAAGCTGGGCCAAGTTATGTGAGAAAGGTGACACCGGGGGACTGGCTGCACCAGACTTTACCCTATACTACTACGCAGCACAAGCCCACTATGCCAAATATTGGTCTCAGGTCACTGAAACGTACGCCTATATACAAGTAGAGAGACAAGCAGTCGCCCCTATTGATATACGGTCTATGGTGTTTGGCTTGAAACATGGAATCCAGGGAAAGATTGATCTGACATCCTGCAACGCACGGGCATGGGCGGCGCTATACCATAGAGTGGGATGCACACACCCGTACTGGGCACATTCCCCAATCTGGCACTATCCGGGCATCACCCCCACATATGACAGCGTGATGCAACTTAAATGGGACCCAGATAAAGTCCTGAAGCTAGGGTACCTGTTCCCTGATGGGGAATTCCTAGACTTAGATACGGCACAAAGGAGATTTGGACAGGGACTCACAGTAACCCTACAATACCATAGTGTAAAGGCGGCACTGAGACACAAATGGCCATTGTTCCCCACGGAGCCACCACCCCACCCATTCATACTAGATATGATGGATCGAGACGGGTTCAAAGGCACCATTTCTAAGATATATAATACGGTCCAATCCCACACCCCCTCGAAGAATACAATGAAATCTAAATGGGAGAGGGATTTGGGAACAGCAATTGACGACACACAATGGGCCAGTTCACCAAATCAGTGTTGCTAAATGCAAACTTAAGGCTTGTCCAGTACAACATTTTAAACCACCTGCATATCACCCCCCGAGAAGATCGCCAAGTTTGACAGAACCACACAAACCCTGTGTCCCAAATGCTTACTCCCCGAGGCTAACTCCTTCCATATGGATTGGGAGTGCCCGCCCAGTAGACAATTTTGGGAGGAAGTTGCCACTCACCTAAGCGCTATCCTAGAGATTAACATACCCGCTACACCCCTGAAATACCTCCTGGGAGATATTGGCAAGGCTGCCGTCAAGACACAAAGGTTTTTTTCAGTGGCAACTGCAGTGGCCAAACAGTATCCTCAGGCACTGGAAGGCGAAAGATGCCCCCACAATTCATACATGGTTCAGACACCTGATTGACACATACGAATGCGAGGACAGCTACACTAGAGGAACCGCACTGGCGTGTTGCCCTAAAGATATCTGGGCTCCTCTAAGGCGATATTTGAACCCTAACAACGAAGACCCGGAAGCAGGGGAGGGGCCAGTGATCCCCATGCCATCTCCGTAGTCCTTTTCGGTCGCTTGAGATAATGACTCACTGTACCAATACATGTGATGTTGTGTACGATTTATGTGATGCAGTTAATGTACATGTCAGCAGAAAAAATTAAGTTTAAAAAAAAGAAATGCCACAAAGAATGGCTTTGGTAAAGAGAAGACCGTCATTCTTTCAGGAAGACTTGGAGAAGGTGTTAGAGATTGTATGGACCACAGGCCCATATGATGTGGGTTTATTAAAAGGGATAACTGCAAATAAAATGAAATTAAAACCAGCAGCCCTTTTGGCATGAGCAAAGCAATATCCCCTGTCCAGAGAGGCGGATGAAGGTATATTTGAGACCATTTCCGCTTTAATGAAGCAAGGCATATTAAAACCATCAGATTCGATTCCAAGATGGCCATCGACATCGTGTAGACGTGCGGACGGCTGCTTCGGAGCTCCACGGCCTGTTTCTCTGGTGGCCCCACCACCCCCCAGGGACCAGGCTGCAGTATTGGAGAACTGATGCTTTGGGAAGCGCAGTGTTGAAGAAACTGAGGCGTGGGGACCCCTGGAAAGACTGCGCGGACATCAGCAGTTAATTGCGGGCTGAACCCGCGCGGGAGAATCAGCGTGCCTCAAAAGACTGTGGCTGGTGGCTCGTGGAGGTTCGGGCAGGTGCCCACTGGTGGAGAGGAGGGGCCCCCCGGGCAGACCCGGGAAGCGGCCGTCTGCACCTCGGAAAGCAGAGAGGCAGAGTGCATCAGAGCAGACACCAGCGCAGGCAGTGGCAGTGGATGAGAGAGACGCGGCATCCCTGGCGCTCTCTCGTGGTGTCCTGCTGTGGAGCCCCGACCAGGCCGGTGCAGAGCAGGGGTGAGGGGCTCCTCACCTCCTCCCCAGACGACAGCGCCGGACCCCGAAGATGAGGTGAGGAGCGGGAAGTGAGGCGAGGCGGGAGTGGCAGGCGCAGGCCCCGGTGAGAGGAGGGGGCGGAGGGGTACCCGTTGAAGTGCCGACCAGAAGTCCCGGCAGCCGGAGCGGAGACAGACAGGAGGCGGCAGCTGCACCCGGGAGTCCCTCCGACAGAAAGCAAATCATTGCAGTGCAGGGAAAAGTGGAGGCCCGGAGGGCTGAGCAGGCCCTAGGCAGGGGAGGGGCCCAAGGGAGAACACGAGCAACCCAAAGAACAAGGCCAGTCAGCAACAAACGCTGGATGGTGGCAGGGGCTTGGAGCAGCCCTAATAGTGTTGAACTTGTAGGGTAAGCCTGCGCGGGGCAGGCAGCCGCCGGAGAGAGTCTGGGGCGACTCCCCTGTGGGGACCAGGAGGTGAGCTACAAGTGGGGAGTGGTGCGGGTCATCAGGGGGGGCCGTGTCCCCCTCCCCAATTGAGGATCAGAAAGCTACTGAAGGGCCAATGCTCGAATTGAATTGTGATTGGTGGGGGCCTTGTTGGGCCGCACTGACTTCACGGCCGGCCAAGCATAGGAGGGCCTGGGGCCCAGGTCCTGACCCACTTGATCCACCCATAATGGGCAAGCATCGGAGCAGATCCCCAGGCCCCATACTACAAGGGGCCGGTACATCTGGAATAGCGCCCGAAGCTCCCCGATAACAGTGGAGCCAGCATAGGAGGCTACGGCAGGGGAGGACCCACGGAGACGGAGAGGGAGGAATACCTCCCGCAAAGGAAGGACTACCGGATCTGAGGCGAGGACGACCTCCCCAAGAAGAGGGGCGGGGGGATTAGCTTGACGTGGGATGAGGGGACCCAGGCCCCCGAAGTAGCGACGGAAGACTTGGGTAGCCGTCGTGAACATGGTAGGGCTGTGCGTTGGCCCCAACATAGATGTCTTCCAGGTCCAGCGGGAAACCTGGGAAGTCGGTCACTTCGCAGGGGAGCCCCAAGGAACATTACCCACACTTTGGCCTGCAATGGAGAACAAGGACTCTAGTAAAAGCAACAGTGGTCATTCGAAGGAGCGACGGGGCAATGAAGCGGAGGATGAGCCGACGCAGATGACGAGGCAAGATTTCAGTCGAGAAATGCAGACCCTGAGAGAACATCTGGCTCAAACCTTTCAAGAGCAGTTTCAGTTAATGAGGACCGACTGTTAGGCAGAAACCTGTTCAGTTCCCTTGGGGATCACTGCAAAAGATTTAGGACTACAGGTATTGGCAGTAAACCCACTTGGTAGCAGTCTGTACCACCCGGTTTTACCTGGTAGCTGTGGCTGAGCAGTCAGACTTCCCTCAAGAAGAGTTAGGCAGTATGCAAAGTATACACAATAGGCACTCAGATACAATAGCACAAGCAAACACTGACCAGAGCTTTGGTATCAAGGTATATAATTATTTATTTAAAAACACACGTATTGAAACACTCCAGCACTATTATTGTAAATCACTCTAAACACAGTTACTATTATTATATATACATTCCTTATTCCTTATCAGACAAGTCTTAGCTAACACCACTTATTTCCAGACAGAGGTGAGCGCTTAACTATAGATGGCACTCCAATAAGTTAACGAACAAGGGAGGGAAAAAGGCAGAATGTAGGAAAATACACCACACTAATACTTAGGAACTCTTAAGCAAGGCAGGAAAGTCAAAAGTTACTTGTGAGCCAAAGTCCATAGGCCAGGCCCACTCTTGGAGAGAGCAGGGCACAAAGGCACCCAAGATCACACAATGACAACAGGCTTAAAAAGTCTTGCAGGGAGTTCAGAAAGGTTTTTAGTTAGGCTCAGAAAAGTTTAGCCAGGGTGTCCCAGGCTAACCCAGGGTCGAAAGTCAGGGGCTAAATCTACCCCGTACAGTCGGTTGCAAAGGAAGCCAGGCGGAACACGGTACCTTATGTGGAAAGGATCCTGCAGCGGGGCAGTTGTTCCTGGCAGCGGGTGAAAGTCGCGGCGTCGTCCAGAGGAAGAGAAGATCTCGACGTGAAGGAAAGATGCCAGAGAAGAAACCAGCCGCTGAGTTTTCCGGTTAAAGGTACTACCCTTTGATTCGCGGTAGTGGTAAAACGTGGTATCCCGGTTGCCGGGGTGCTTGGCACAGACAAGGCGGCCACGAGATGCTCCAGGAAGCGAAAAAGGAAGCAGACTGGTTATCCCCACCAGTCGAAGGAAGAAGACTCTCTGGGCTGGAGATCACCTCGGTCGTTGGGAAAAGTGGTGAGACGGTTCAGCAGGGCTCCACCGGTGGTGTCGTCGTAGCAGGTCGGCTCAGCTGCTCCCTCGTCGGATTCTTAGGTCCTGTGGCGACTTCTGAAGTTCCAGTCCCCAAAGCCCTGCTTTTATGCAGAAAACCCCCATTCACTCAGCCTAGCTGTCACTCTAAAATGCTAAGTGGTGAGCCGGCGGGCCAATCGGGATGGAGTGCGACTTGAGTTGCCTAGGCAACGCAGTCCAGGGTGCCTAAATCCCCCTCCACCCCTCCTAAGTACCCCAGACAGAGTGGCACCACTTTGGAGGGCTTCTGTGGAGAAGCCCGCAAAAATAGTGGAACAAAGGGCTCAACTTGGGTTGGAGTCACAGATGCGAACACAAACGCCATTTTAGAACCGAGTTCTGGCAAAAAATACCAACCGGAGAATGAATATTAAATAAATAAACCGGCGGTATGTTCGAGGCTTAAGGAATTATATAATTAAAGTTGGTAGCCTCGAACAATGGGAAATCCCATAGGGTTATATTTGCGGTCGAATATAAAAAGTAGTATCCACTGCCACCAGCCAAAACTCGATCAGGGGGGACGGAGACGTGCCCCCTCGACTAACAGACCCTGGGGCAATCGAATTACCCCGGCCAGTACGTCCACAATATGATGGTTTGTACTGGTTCTGTTCAGAATTTGAGACTAGTAAAGTCAATGGTGACTTTACATGCCCTGGGAGACAGTAGTCAGTCCCAGGGTATGGAGTCTATACTGTGGGGTCACTATGACACCCCTGTGTTACTGCACTGAGGGTGCTGTGTAACACACATCACAAAAACACATGAAGCCCTATGGAGTAAAAGACCCCATAGCCCATACAACACATCTAGAATCAAAGAGACACACTCAAATCATGTCCAAGAGTGAGGGTAAAAGAGTCTTGCTCTTGGTAGTAGAAAAAAATAAACCCCAGAAATCCAGCAAAGCTGCTGGGGACTCACTAGGTTAGGAAATTCAGCCTAAACAGAGAATTCTCCCTAACACCGACCTCAATGCTGCGCTAGGAGAAATGCGACAAGAAGTAGCTCAGTTGGGGGAAAAGTACAGACTTGCTGGAAAGAGGCCTCCAGGAAAACGAGAGGGACACAATCACAATGGCTAATAGGGAGGCTATAGATCGGCTGGACACTGCAACAAGGAATATGGAGGTAATGTTAGAGGACCTTGAGAATAGATCCCGAAGGGTCAACATCCGGATCAAGGCGCTACCGGAGGCAGCGATGGATCGACAACTAAAGGAAGAATGCCAGCGCATATTCGCAGAGCTTTCGGGCAAGGGGACCCGGGTTCGATAGTATTGGACAGGGTCCATAGAGTTATCCGGATCCCTGGAGGTCCCGACGCTAGACGTCGGGATGTTGTGGCCGCCTTTGCCAGGTATGGGCAGAAGGAAGTGGAATTGCAGGCGGCCAGGCAGAGCGAATCGGTACTCTACAAAGGGCAAGAAATATCATTGTTTCAAGATTTGGCTGCAAGTACGCTAATGAAAAGAAGGGGCATGGGTCCGGTTTTGAAGGAGTTGTCTAAGAAAAGGATAAAATATAAGTGGACCTTTCCTTTTGGCTAAATGTTTGAGTGGGAGCGGAGTCAGAGACGGGCTACCACGCTCCAAGAGGCGGCTAGCATTATACAGTTGGAACTGGATAACGAGGGGGGGCAACGAAGGTGAGCCACCATCCCGGGGGGGGGGTCAAAGGGAAAGGGGCAGACCCTAGGAATGGGCTACTGTGGGGGAACGGGGCAAGAGAAGGGTCGCGCTGCGTGGCCCTGCAGGGGTGTTGAAAGCTCAGGGTTCCGAGGCCGTAGCGCAGGGGGGTCTGGGTGATCTGGTTGCCGCTCAAGAGGTCTATGGGGAACTTGGATTTCTTTAAAGGGCCTAGGAGGGAGGAGTAGAAAACATGTTGGAACAAGCAAGGACGGGACTGTCCAGGGGGTGGGGAATGGAGAGCACGGGGATGGGGGGGAGGGAGCGGTCTCGCCCTAAGTTGGGGGTTCAGGGTGGGAGAGGGAGGGGGAGAGATGGGGGGAGGCATAAGGGGGGTCATAGCGCTTGATGTCGTAGTGCAGGAAGTATTGGGGAGGTAGATGATGTATGGTGGTGGGGGAGGAGGCGGACGAGAGGGATACCCCAGAGGGTGGGAGGGGAGAGCGGCCAAGGGAGGGTCTGGGTTGAGGGTGGAATAGCAGGTCAGGGGGGTGTGTCAGATCTCCACTCAGGATACAGGTGGCTAACGCATAATGTGAGGGGGCTAAATTCCCCCCTCAAGCGGATTAAATTGGAACAATTCACCAGAACGCACGCACCAGATGTTCTGGCTCTGCAGGAGACCCGCCTGCTGCGAAAGGTCCAGGGTTGACTACGGTTGAAGGGCTTCTCGCAGATCCTGTTTGCATCAGGCCCCACAAAAAAAGGGGGGGTGGCGCTAGCATTTGGGAGGGGTATGGACTTTAGAACCCAAGACATTCTCAGGGACAAAAATGGGAGGTTCATCATGGTGAGGGGGGACCATATGGGTACACCTTATACCATAGCTTCGGTATATGCTCCAAATGTGGGACAGGATAGGTTTGTGCGTGAGACCCTGGGTGCTTTGGAGGGTTTTGCGAGGGGGTAAATTATTCTGATGGGGGATCTTAACTTGGCCTGGGATAAGCAGCTAGATCTGACACAGCATGCGGGTGGGGGGGGCGGTGGCCTCCACACAGCTTAAGGAGCGGGTTGAGGGGGCGGGATTAAGGGATGTGTGGAGAGCATTGCGGGGGGAGGAAGAGGGGTACACGTTTCTTTCCGATGTCCATAGAACCCATTCAAGAATTGATTACATTTCGGCCTCGGCGAGGCTGGTGGGCGGGGTGGAGCGGATTCAGGTGGGCCCCATGGGGATTGCCGATTACAGGGTAGTGGCAGATGAAGATGCAGCTGGGGAGGCAAAGGCCAGGGGTTTGGAGTTGGAAATTCCCAGAGGAACTCCTGAGGGATCAGGTGATCTGGGAGGAGATAGGGAGCAACATTAAGGCTTTTTTCGAAAGGAATAATGGCACGGACACGAGCCTTAGCACAAGGTGGGATGCGGTAAGGCCACTCTGAGGGGGGGAACTCATTGCTCTGAAAGCGGAGAGGAATAAACAAATGAGGCTGCTGGAAACCCAGTTGGAAGGGGAGGTGGAGGCAGCGTGGGTGAGGCTGAGGGAGGCCGCCACAAGGAAAGTTTATAGGGAATATAGGTTAGTTGAGGGCCAACTGGGGATTTTAAGGACCAAAAAGGCAGAAGGGGCAATGCTAAAGGTCAGGCAGAAATTTTACGCAAAGGCCAATAAAGCAGACTTACTTTTAGCACGCTTACTGAGGGTTAACAGGGAACAGAATGTGATCACGGCCATGAAGGATGAAAAAGGGTAGAGGCTCACCCGAACTGATGAGATAAAGGGGCGTTTAGCCAGATTTTACGAAACCCTGTATACATTACAAGATCCAACGTCCCAGCCTCAGAGAGACTTCTTGGGGATCTTACCCCTCCCCCGACTCTCCAGGGAAACCGGGGAACCTGGGAGGGACTGGGACGGGCTATCACGGAAGACGAGGTGAGAGCTGTCATAATGTCACTTCCCCGTAATAAGGCTCCGGGCCCTGATGGTTACCCAGCTTCCTTTTACAAAACCTTTTCTCACATACTGACCCCACATCTCGCACAACTGTTTAACACGTTTGGGACTATGGGCCACATAACCCCATCAACGGAGGAGGCCAAAATCACACTTATACATAAGGCAGGTAAGGACCCGGAAGAATGCACTTCCTATAGACCCATTGCTCTCATAAATACAGACGCTAAAATCTATACCAAAATATTAGCAAAGTGGTTGGAGGGGCACCTCCCTACACTGATCCACAAGATCAGACGGGGTTCGTACTAGGGAGACACACGGGATAACATCAGGCGGGTGGCCCATTTGGTTGAGAAAACAAAGAAGATGCCCACTCCGGCGATTCTCCTAGCCTTGGACGCCGAGAAGGCTTTTGATCGGGTGGAGTGGTCATTCCTGTTTCTAGTTATGGAAAGGATGGGCTGGGGCACTGAGTTTATCAGCATGGTACAGGCGAATTATAGAGACCGCACTTCGCGCATTCTAGTGAATGGAGCGATGTCACTTCCAATTAAACTAAGACGCAGAACAAAGCAGGGGTGCCCCCTCTCCCCGTTGCTGTACGCTTTTATACCTGGAGCCCTGTCATGATGCCTACCCCCGGAGCACCAGGCCAGGCCCAGCACCCCCGGAAGCAGGCATCATGCCCCAAGTTAAAAGCACAGCGGCCCCTTATAGGGGCTCTTTGGACTCAGTCCTGGCGCCTTTGGCACCAGGTTCATGTTGGACATCAGTCCTGGCGCCATAGGCGCCAGGCTCATAAAGGGAGGTGTTTTGTGCACTTACCTGATGCAGACCATACTGCACGCTTCAGGCCTCCCTGAGACCTGAAAGGGACTATTTTTTCATAGGGACTATTTTTTCACTCGGGCGTGGCCAGGGAAGGATACATACCTAGTTGGGGAAGGATACATACCTGGGACTTCTTTGGAGGCTATTTAAGCCACGCCCAGACAGCAGCTCATGCTTCGCGTTGTTCTGCTTCCTGCAGCTTAACGCTCACCGTGTCTGCTCCTGCTCCTGGACTCCAGCCACGCCCGCCTCGAACCTGGGAGACCTGCAAGGAAGGAAGAGAAGAGAAAGGTGAAAACCAAGGACCATTTCAAACTTCTTACCTCCATCTGGAATCTTCTCGCAGCATCCCTGAAGAAAGACTTCCATTTAAAAGCATTGCGTTGCTCGCTGCGGCGCCACGCTTCACTCACCTGTCCTCGAGACATCTCCCGGCTCCATCGCGGCTGTTAGCATCGGACGCCACATCTCTGCACCTAGGGGAGAGAGGAAGAAACAAAAGGTGAGCAGAAGGAAAGCCTGATTAACAGCCATAATACTTACCGGCTTTTCTTCCACATTTCGGGTCGGCGCCGCCCCGTTGGCAGGTACCGTACCCCGGCCCCTATGGGGAAAGGACAAGAGACATTTCTGGGGAATGATAAGGACATTTAGAGAGATCGCCCTCATCACTACTCACCTCGGCAGTTTAACCCCTCGATGCATCGCCTTCATTCTGCACCTGAAATAAAGGACAGATCACAGGTTAGAAAGACAACATAAAGGGGGCCTCACTTGAACTTTGAACTTTCATACTTACGGCGCATCGCTCAGGAAAGTCAAGTGGATTTTGCCAGCGCCATTCTGAAAACCGGTGAAGTAACTGGACGAACACGCGCCCTTGCACCAGAAGCAGGATGGAGAGTTCATCCTTACAAACCATAAGGTGAGCTTAAACCGGGGTTTGGAGGAAGTTAGAGAGGAACGAAGGGGGAAGAGGGAAAGGGGGGAGCTAGCACACTATTCTGCAGACTGTTAATCCCCTTTCTCATATTCCTACGGGCCAGGCAAGCACGATTTGGAGGTCCTGTCCAATCGGTGTTCCGGGACCTGCGCATCACGCTAGAAGAGGCCACAGCAATCCAGACTAGACCAGCGCCCCCGTGGGAACCAGGTGAGCGTTACAGAACGCGAAGCCTTCCTACAAATTCCCACCCAGGCGCTATGGAAACTTCCGAAACTGACCAGTTGGCCCAATTACTGGGGGAATTACGGGCCGAAGTACACGCCGCTCATCAAGAGACTAGTGCCCTCAGGAGGGAAGTGATTGTAATAAAGGATAGAGCTGATGACCTGGCTAGACAGCTTTTGCAAGGTCAAGCTGGACAAACTCCTTTACCCGGTTCCGGGGGGAACCCCGCTCCTGTGGTTTCCAGTAACCCGGTGCAGATTAATCTACCTGGAAACATGCCGCTAGCCCCACCAGAACGCTTTGCTGGGCACCCCAAACGATTCGCCGTATTCATGAATCAGTGTTGTTTGCACTTTGTATGCAGACCTGGGGCCTTCCCTAATGATCAGACCAAGGTAGCCTTTGTGTTGTCATTTCTCAGCGGCTGTGCTGCCGATTGGTCAGTCCGACTGGTAACTCAAGATGACCCGATCCTTTGTGATTTTCAAGGATTTCAAACAAGCATGGAAAGGTTATTTGCTCAACACTCCCAGGGACAGGCTCTGGATGACGAACTTCTATCTCTGCGACAGGGCAATCAAGACCTTCTATCCTACATTGCAACCTTCAATAGACTAATTGTGGAAACTGGTTGGCCAGAGGATAAAAGAATCACGTTATTCTATCGAGGTCTACGCGGAGAACTTAAAGATGTCCTGGCACAAGTTGTAAATCCGCCCCAAGAATGCACTGAATATATAGACTTAGTGGTCCAATTGGATCACAGGCTGCAAAACAGAAAAGCAGATCGGTCCAAGTTTGAAACCCGGGTGTTGGCCAAGACCCACGCTAACCCCAAGGAGGCTGATGCCTCGGAGCCTATGCAAATCGGAGGTGTTAAAGGACCCCTAACTCAAAAAGAACGGGAAAGAAGACAACAGATGCAATTATGCCTTTATTGTGGGTCCTCTGGACACTTTCTACAAGATTGCCCGGTTAAGCCGCCCAAGAAGGTGGTAAGAGCCGCTGATAAAATCCATGGAAACTCTGTATCGGGAAACGACCACGCCCGGCATGCGTAGGGGTCCGCTTGCCGAGCTTGAAAACTAACTCTCAGACCTCGCATTTCATTGTGCCAATGGTCCTCGTAGATCCGGAACAGCCTAAACGGTTGCATGCTATAAAGGCATACATCGATAGCGGGGCTATAGGAAACTATGTGGATCGAGAATTGGTCTCTAGGATAAACCTCCCTCTGCATCCTAAAACCAACAAAGATGTCATCACCACAGTAGATGGAACCGAAATTGCCCCTGGACCGGTAACACATTCCACAGCTGAGGTGACACTTGTAGGTCCGGATGGCCATCAGGAGGCAGTTGTGTTTGATGTAATCAAGGCTCCACAGTTTCAGCTTATTCTCGGAATCCCTTGGTTAGAGACACATAATCCTCGAATTGATTGGCGAGCGAAGAGAATAACCTTCCCGGATTGTGCACAAACCTGCTACCCGGAAAATCCAAAGATTAATCTAGCATCAGTAACCTCTGTCCCCGTGCAACTACCTCCAGAGTACCAAGACTTTCATGACGTCTTCCAAAAGGAACAGGCCAACAAGTTACCTCCCCACAGATCGTACGATTGCCAAATCGATCTGGTGCCCGGTGCACAAACCCCTTGTAGCAGGATTTACGCCCTTACTGAAGCAGAGAATCTGCATTTGAGACAATAATTAGATCACTACCTCGCCAATGGTTTCATTCGCCCGTCAAAGTCCCCGGCATCCTCAGCTTTGTTCTTCGTGCCTAAAAAAGAAGGCGACCTTAGAACTTGTATCGATTACTGCGCATTGAACCAGATAACTGTTAAAAATCGTTACCCTCTGCCTCTGATCCCTGAACTCCTTGACCAGGTGAAGGACGCTTGCGTATACACCAAGTTAGATCTCCGGGGGGCTTATCATCTGGTACGAGTAAAAGAAGGCGACGAATGGAAAACGGCCTTCCGTACAAAATATGGACTATTCGAATACCAGGTGATGCCTTTCGGGTTGTGCAACGCGCCTGCAGCCTTCCAATTCTTCATGAACGATGTCCTTCGGGAACTCATCGATGTCTGTGTTGTCGTATATATCGATGACATTCTTGTGTACTCCTCTTCGGAATCTGATCACAGAAAGCATGTCAGGGCCGACCTAGAGAAACTGCGCCAGCACAAACTGTTTGCCAAGCTGGAAAAATGTGTTTTCCATACCACCGAGGTTGAGTTTCTCGGATTCATCCTGACACCTAAAGGGGTCCGAATGGATTCACGGAAAGTGGATGCCATCCTCAAATGGCCATCACCTAGTTCGGTGAAAGGTGTCTTAAGCATGCTTGGTTTTGCCAACTTTTATCGCAGGTTTATCCCAGAGTTTTCACGTGTGGTGCAACCCATCACTGCACTCTTGCGAAAAATAAACGTTTTGAATGGACCGAGGAAGCCGAACAGGCCTTTTAGGAGTTGAAAGCTAAGTTCACGTCCGCACCTATTTTGAAGCACCCGCGTCCCGATCTCCCATATATAGTCGAAACCGACGCGTCCAGCCTAGCCATGGGAGCTGTCCTGTCTCAGAGAGACCCTGAAACCAACCAACTGCACCCCGTAGCATTTTGGTCCAGAAAGTTCCCGCCGCCGGAGATAAATTATGCGATCACCGATAAGGAACTATTAGCCATTAAGTCCGCCTTCAAAACTTGGCGGCATTATCTCCTCGGCGCCCGGCATACCATCACCGTGATCACTGATCACCGAAATTTACAATATTTAAAAACTGCCAAGGCTCAATCGTCTCGACAGCTCCGATGGGCTTTGTTCTTTGCTGAGTTCAATTTTGTAATCACCTACCGCCCCAGCTATAAGAATGGTAAGGCGGACGCTCTATCCCGAATTGGAATGGAAGAAATAGACACAAACTCAGAACCTGTGCCGATAATTCCCGAACAAAGAATTTTGGGGATAACCACTTTACAAACCCTTGAAGACATTCAAGCACGAGTGAAACAATTCCTGGACTCTTCAGCCTTGCAGGATTGGATCAAAAGGGGGTCTAACTTTTCAGTCAAGGATGGCTTACCTTACTTCCAAGGACGCTTATTTTTGCCAGAAAAGGAATTGCAAGAACTGGTTATTTCCCGTCATCATGATACCCTGATCGAAGGACATCCTGGCATTGCCAAAACAGAGGAAAAGGTTAAACGACAATTCTGGTGGCCTTCCTGGCGAAAGGATATTAAATCTTTCGTGATGTCCTGTGGAGTTTGTGCCCAAAACAAAGGTCAAAAGACAAGACCTGCCGGTCTTCTTCAGCCCTTAGACATTCCACCAGCACCTTGGCACACCCTGTCACTAGGTTTTATCACGGACCTGCCCTCTTGTAATGGTTACAATACTATTGTGGTCGTGGTGGATTTATTTTCCAAAATGGCCCACTTTATTCCGTTGAAAGGATTACCTTCAGCCTTTGTTCTTGCCAAAGAATTCCTCGAAAATATCATCCGTTTGCATGGATTCCCGTCCATACTAGTCTCCGATCGGGGGAGCCAGTTTATTTCTCATTTTTGGAAAAAGTGTTGTCAACTGGCGCAAATCGACGTAAGACTCTCAACCAGCCACCACCCACAGACCGATGGTCAGACGGAGAGAACGAACCAGACCCTTGAACAATATCTACGATGTATGTTGCACCAATCGGAGGGTAATTGGAAGGACATTTTATGGGTGGCAGAATATGCATACAATAACTCGATACACTCTGGAACTGGTCAGAGCCCCTTTTATACCCTGTATGGACATCACCCTCGTACTTCAGACTTGGACTCAGCTCTGAGCCTTGAAATGCCCGCAGTGAACCATTTGCATTCTACTATTACTCAAGCCTTCAAGGATGCAACTGCACATTTGCAACATGCGAAAGGGAAATACAAAAAGAATGCGGATCTGCATCGAAGAGAGGCGCCTCCATACCAAATAGGGGATCAAGTATGGTTGGCTACCAAACACCTATCACTCAAGGGGCCTCGAACTTTTAATCCAAGGTATTTAGGCCCTTACTCGATCAAAGCTATAATCAACCCAGTGGCAGTCAAGCTCGATCTACCAGCTAACATGCGGATTCACCCCGTTTTTCATGTGTCATTTTTGAAACCAGTGCACCCAGGAACCAGATTAACAAAGCCACCAGAACCGATTCAGATAGATGGGGAGCCTGAATTCGAGGTGAAGAACATTTTGGATTCTAAGATCTCAAAATCAAAACTTTTCTATCTAATTGATTGGAAAGGGTACGGGCCTCAGGAAAGGTCTTGGGAACCCAGTGATCACGTACATGCACCTCGGCTGGTAAAAAGGTTCCATCGGAATTTCCCAAACAAACCGAAACCTCCAGAAGGAACGACCTTGGGAGGGGCCTTGGGGGGGAGTGCTGTCATGATGCCTACCCCCGGAGCAGCAGGCCAGGCCCAGCACCCCCGGAAGCAAGCATCATGCCCTCGGGTAAAAGCCCAGCGGCCCCTTATAGGGGCTCTTTGGACTCAGTCCTGGCGCCTTTGGCGCCAGGCTCATGTTGGACATCAGTCCTGGCGCCATAGGCGCCAGGCTCATAAAGGGAGGTGTTTTGTGCACTTACCGGATGCAGACCATGCTGCACGCTTCAGGTCTCCCTGAGACCTGAAAGGGACTATTTTTTCATAGGGACTATTTTTTCACTCGGGCGTGGCCAGGGAAGGATACATACCTAGTTGGGGAAGGATACATACCTGGGACTTCTTTGGAGGCTATTTAAGCCACGCCCAGACAGCAGCTCATGCTTCGCGTTGTTCTGCTTCCTGCAGCTTAACGCTCACCGTGTCTGCTCCTGCTCCTGGACTCCAGCCACGCCTGCCTCGAACCTGGAAGACCTGCAAAGAAGGAAGAGAAGAGAAAGGTGAAAACCAAGGACCATTTCAAACTTCTTACCTGCATCTGGAATCTTCTCGCCAGCATCCCTGAAGAAAGACTTCCATTTAAAAGCATTGCTTTGCTCGCTGCAGCGCCACGCTTCACTAACCTGTCCTCGAGACATCTCCCGGCTCCATCGCGGCTGTCAGCATCGGACGCCACATCTCTGCACCTAGGGGAGAGAGGAAGAAACAAAAGGTGAGCAGAAGGAACACAGAAGGAAAGCCTGATTAACAGCCATAATACTTACCGGCTTTTCTTCCACATTTCGGGTCGGCGCCGCCCCGTTGGCAGGTACCGTACCCCGGCCCCTATCGGGAAAGGACAAGAGACATTTCTGGGGAATGATAAGGACATTTAGAGGGATCGCCCTCATCACTACTCACCTCGGCAGTTTAACCCCTTGACGCATCGCCTTCATTCTGCACCTGAAATAAAGGACAGATCACAGGTTAGAAAGACAACATAAAGGGGGCCTCACTTGAACTTTGAACTTTCATACTTATGGCGCATCGCTCTGGAAAGTCAAGTGGATTTTGCCAGCGCCATTCTGAAAACCAGTGAAGTAACTGGACGAACACGCGCCCCTGCACCAGAAGCAGGATGGAGAGTTCATCCTTACAAACCATAAGGTAAGCTTAAACCGGGGTTTGGAGGAAGTTAGAGAGGAACGAAGGGGGAAGGCGGAAAGGGGGGAGCTAGCACACTATTCTGCAGACTGTTAATCCCCTTTCTCATCTGCAGAAGAATATTCCTGCGGGCCAGGCAAGCACAATTTGGAGGTCCTGTCCAATCGGTGTTCCGGGTCCTGCGCATCACGCTAGAAGAGGCCACAGCAATCCAGACCAGACCAGCGCCCCCGTGGGAACCAGGTGAGCGTTACAAGCCCCTACTCTTGGCGATATGGGAGGCTGAGGACATTCAGGGCATTCCATTTGGTGGGTATCAGCATAAGGTGGCAGCGTTCGCCGATGACATGCTGCTTACTTTGACGAACCCGGTGGGGTCAATAAAGGCGAGCATGGAGCTACTGTCCAAATTCGGGAAAATTTCAGGCTTGCAAGTGAACTTGCAAAAGTCGGAAATAATGAACCTGCCGCTGAGGGATAGTGAGTCAAGGGCGCTAAAGGCTGTTTCCCCATTTAAGTGGAGTCCGGGTGAGATAAGATATCTAGGGATCAGGGTCACCCCCCAACCTGGCGGGATGGAACGGGGCGAACTATGCCCCCATGCTGACGGCTATTAAAAAAGACTCAGGAAGTGGAGCGCTCTTAGGATATCCTGGCTGGGAAGAGATCGGTACTCAAAATGGTGATTCTTCCCCGGTTGCTTTACCTATTTCAGGCCGTCCAGTTGCCCATCCCAGTGAGCTTCTTCAAGGAACTAGATAGGGCAGTCAAGGACTTCATTTGGGAAGGCAAGAGGCCGCGCTTGGCCAGAAGACGGCTACTGTCAGCGTCTACGGGAGAGGGGGGCTTGGCCCTACAAAACATTTGCCGATATTATGAAGCCGCGCAGCTCAGGGTAATCAGCGAATGGTTCTCGGAGTAATATGACAAACAGTGGGTAAAAATGGATAGAGCGGTGGCTCAGCATTACCTAGGGGAGGTGCTGTGGCTTCCGCATAGGTTGCGGCCGCCTCATCTGTATATGAGCGCCATAACAAAGGGGTTGATTGAAATTTGGGATGGGGCTGTGGAGAAGCTGGGGATCACGACTTTTCCATCACCATTCACCCCCATTTTCAACAATGGGGACTTCACCCCGGGAATGGAAAAGGGGGCATTCCTGAAGTGGGAGAGAGGTGGTTGTAGGACTATCAGAGATATGTTTTGTGGTCAGAACATGAAAACGTTTGAAGAGTGCAAGCGGGAGCTTGGGGTGGGCGAAGAGGAACGGCACAGATATTTCCAGATCAGACATTGGGTGATGTCAACGGATGTACGAAGGGCGGCCACTCGCGATACGACGCAGGTCGAACGGTATCTCCTGACGCATGAAGATCCCGGATCTATATAGGCTCTTGGAGAGCACCGGCCCGAGAGCGAATTGGGCGTATATGGGTAGATGGGAGCGGCTCTTGGGGGGCTAGAATGGAAAGGGAGGACGGAGCGGCTGTGGAGGTTAATCCCGAAGGTGGCAAGGGCGGTTCAACTACAGGAGGCCTGGTACAAGTACGTGTATGGTTGGCACTACACTCCGGCCCGCCTGCACGCTATGTATCCAGCAACGCCTGGGGTATGCTAGAGGGGCTGTGGCGAGGAGGGTACAGAGGCACATATTTGGTGGGAATGCCCCAATATCAGACCCTTCTGGAAGGACATCTCACGGGCACAAGACCAGGCGTTTGGGGAGGGTGGAAGTCAAGACCGCCGGGAGATTCTAATGGGAAGGCGGCGAGAGGCGGGGGGGAGAAGGGAGGAGAGGGCAAATCAAGGCAAAAGTCATCCTCACATTAGCCGCGATGGCCCTCATTGCACAGAGGTGGAAGAGCCCCATGATTCCAACGGAGCAAGACTGGCTGAGGAAAATGTGAGAGATAGTATCGATGGAATGGTCAACAACAATCTGGGGAACTTTTCATCAGAATGGGGAGAGACTTTGGCCTACTTAAAAGGGTATTTCAGGGAGCAGTGGCGACCCGAGAGACTCAAACTGTTGGACGTTCATGGCTGATCTCCGGAAGGGAAGGGGGTGGGCACGTGGGGCAGCTGGCGCTATGGCAAAAGTTGGGGGGTGTGGAAGGGGTTAAAGTTTTGCAAGTTTTGTCTGTATTCATGCAATTAAAATAATAAAAAGAAGTTAAAAAAAAACACATCAGATTCATCATGCAACATGGCTGTGTACCCGATGAGGAAATCAAAGGGGCGGGGGGTCGTCGAGATTCATACCCTAAACAATATAGTCGAATCTGAGTTTCCTTTAGTTCTAAATCCTGCAACAATATTGTGTAATATCCCATCTAAGGGCAAGCATTTCACAGCGATAGATTTTAAAAAATAATTTTTCTCGATTCCCCTTATGACTTCCTTTTCATATAGAAATACGCATCTGAAACATACTTGCATGCCCCAAGGGAGTCCCCTTCAATCTTTAACAGAGTCCTCAGATGGAACTGGGTAATGTCCACTTCGAAAGTGTAATAATTCAGTATGTGGTTGACAGTTTGGTGTGTAGTGGGACAGAAAAAAGATGCAGAGAAGACTCAGTTAAACTCATAACTATACTCTCAGAGAAAAGATAAGGTAGACAGGGAGAAATTACAATATTGTCAGGAAGAGGTTTTGTACATAGGACAATTGATCTCTCACAAAGGGAGAAAAGTGACACCTGAGAGAGCAGAAGTAACCATGAAAACCGTAGCACCTAAGACAGTGAGAGAAATACAACAGTTCCTAGGCTTATGTAACTATTGTAGGGCATCAGTTTTTGATTACAGTACATATATTCAATCACTTTTAAAGGGACTTAAAGAAGCACAGGTGGACAAAAGCACAATAAAATGGACAGGTGATATGACTGAAGGATTTGAAGAATTAAAAAAGGCAACCAGTACAGCCCCTGTGTTGGGGATCCCAGATTATAATGAAGAATTGTATGTATTCTCCCATTCAAATGGTCATGACAGCAGTCCTTACGCAGAAGTCGACATTAGGACATGGACACAAACCATTGGCCTACTATATTAGGACTTTAGATCCAGTTATGAAGGGACACTATCCCTGTAGGCAGTCTTTAGCTGCTGCTGCATTTGCAATTTAAAAGGCTTCAAGTATAACAATGGCGTGTCCAAAAATGTTATTTGCGATTTTAGAGAAGGCCAAAAGTACATTGACCACACAAAGAGAATCAGGGTATGAGGTGATTATTTCCAACCTAGCGATTAAAATTGTTAGATGCAAGACAGTAAATCCTTTGAAAATCAAATTTTATTGTCATTTTTATAACACATCAAATCAGCATGATTCCGTTATATTTTCAATAAGAAAACATTTGGTTCATCTCAGTGTTCAAAGTGTCCCGTACCCACTGCCTTCCCCCTCCCCCATGCATAGTCCATAACCGAAATAGAAAAAATAAAATGAAACAACCTCCTTGAGTCGCATCTGCCTTGCACCCCTGTTAACCCCCATTGGTTTCCTAGTCACTCAACGGCCATACCTAATGAAAAAGGGGAGCCACTCACCTTCTATGTCCGTGAGGGTTTCATCCAGCAGGTGCGTAAAATACTCACGTCATAGATTGGGCCCCCTGCACCCACTCTCTCTCTGAAGGGGTCCCTTCCCTTTCCAGTTCAGGGCCACATACTGCATGCAACCACCAGCAAGGTGCACACCATGTGACTCTTCTCCCGCATCTTCGTGTACCACCTCCACCCCAAACAGTAGCAACCTCAGCGATATTTCCCTTTGTATCCCATCCAGGTCTTTAAGCCATGACAACGCTTCCTTCCAATACCGCTGCATATAGGAACACCCCCACCACATGTGGAAGTAGTCAGCCTGCTTGCATCGCCAGCATTTTGAGTCTGCCCCAGTGTACAGTTTTGCTAACCATGCCGGCGGGTGCTGCCAGCGATGGATTATCTTGTCCACCTGCATTCTATATTGCAAGGCAAGCATGGACTTCCTGACCCCCCCCTACAGCTGGTCACCCATGTATGGTCGGAGATGTCTATTGCCAAGTCCCCGGCCCACTTATTCCTTGCCGGCAGACAGTCGGCGAGATCGCCCCGCCTCAATTCAGCGTATATCCTTGATACATTCCCTTTGGTCCCACTACCTTGCAACAAGATACCTTCGATGGGGGTTAGTTCCCTGCAGACATTCTCTCCCAATTTAGAACTGGTCATCGCCCCTTTAAGTTGTAGATAGCCGAAGACTGAAAGCTTCCCTATAAACAGACATTCCTCTAACCTGGCCAGGGGTAGAAAATCACTGCCCTCCCATAACTGGCCTGGCCTTGATAGTCCCCGGATGAGCAATCTCATCCTGCAGGGGTGGCGCCCATATACAGCTGAATTGTGATGACCACGACAAGAGTCAGAAAGTACCTCCCCCCTCCCTCCACACTGACCAAAACACCGCCAGAATCGGGTGTATCAGCAGCCTTTGGGGGATATCTCTTTGCGGGACCCAGAAATATTCTCCCAGCGTGACCAGCGCCAGGACCTGGTTGTCCATGTGGACCCATTGCTTCTCCGAGGTTGTGCCCATGTGGTCCACCATGATCCGCAGTTGTGCCACTCTATAGTATGCTAGAGAGAAAATAGGTGCACACCTAAAGTGTAAGATGTCTTTATAGATTAATTTAGTAGACCAGACAAGCTGGTTTTTAGAACATCAAGGTGCAAGGGAGGAAATAAGACCTTGGCATAAGGTCCTGTTAAACACATAAAGAGAAAAAAAAGGATCCAACAATAGTATGCTGCCAGATCGGGAAGACCCACCCCCCTCATCATCCCCCGACTGAACCAGTGTTTTATATGCCAAACTTGATCTTGCACCCGTCCACAGAAAGCGTAGCAGGGCCCTCTGGATCTTGGCCATGAAAGGGAGCAGGACCACTATCGGGAGCATTTGGAATAAAAATAGGAACTTGGGAAGGACTGTCATCTAAATACAGTTAAAACGGGCCGCCCAAGAGAGTGTGAGCCGCCCCCAGCGATGCAAGTCTAGCTGTATCTTATCCCAGAGTGGGATGTAGTTCTTGTCAAAGGGATCCGCATTTCCCTAGTGATTTCCACTGCCAAGTATCTGAATCCCTCTTTTTGTAGCTTGAACCCCATACCTCTCAGGAGGTCCCCATCTTCCCCGTCCCGTTCCTGACACTTTGCAAGGTTGAAATTCCCCCCCCCCCGATAGCTCTCCATATGTTTAGAGACCGTGAACGAGCGCAGGGATCGATGTCCTTGGTTCCGTAACAAAGAGGGGTGCATCATCCGCAAATAGACGTCCTTTATATTCTTTTCCCACTAGGCGGACTCCCCTCACCTCAGAATTGTTCGAACCTCAATTACCCAGGGTTTCATCATTAACACGTATAGCAGGGGGGAGAGGAGGCATCCCCGCCTGGTGCCCCGGTTCAGCTGTATTGCCCTCAAAACGCCTCCATTGACCACTACTCTTGCCCGTGCTACTGAGTACAGGGCCTCGATCCACCCCATCCACCTGGCCCCCATGCCAATCGTCCCCAGTGCCCCCCTCATGAATGACCAGTTCACCCAGTCAAAGGCTTTTTCAGCATCTAGTTAGAGGAGCACTGCCCCCTCTCTCCTCACCTCTGGGGCCTGGAGTATGTGCAGAGTCTTGCGCATGTTGTCCGAGCCCGGCCTGTTCCAAATGAACCCTGACTAGTCAGAGTGCACCAGCTGTGGCAGGAGTACCTCCAGCCGTGATGCCAATATCCTAGCAAATATCTTGGCATCAGTATTCAACAGGTTGATGGGGCGGTATGAACCACAAAACGTAGGTTCCTTACCTTGTTTGGGCATGACCGTAATGAGTGCTTCCAGAAAGGAAGGGGGAATATCCGCCACAGCTTGGATTGAATTAAAGAGGTTGGCCATGGGACCCACTAGCAGTTCCTGGAACTGTTTATAAAAGGTTGAGGTGTAGCCGTTTTCCCCTGGTGCCTTCCTCGACTTTAGGTGTGTTATGGCCTCCAATACATCCTTCCCAGTAATTTCTGCCTCCAATGTAGCCAGTAATTCTTGGCATTAGGAGCCTCCCCAAGTATTCCTGTATGGCCCACCCTTTTTCTCCCGGAGACTGCTCATGTAGGCCCTCGTAAAAATGGGCAAAGCATTCGGCGATTGTCACCCTGGTCCACCAAAAGAGCCCCCTTTGGCGCATGCACGCGTGTCACTCTTCTCTTGGCCAGTAGGGTCCCCACTCAATCACCTTTTTCATAATATCGCTGTTTGGCATTGCGCAATTTTTTTTAACACTTCCCCAATCAAGAGTGAATGCAGCTCCTGTCGTTTGTCACACATCTCTGCCAGCAACCCCTCCCGTTCCACCCCCGTTCACGTAAGCTGCGCCCTCATCCCTCAAAGGTGTCTCTCCTCAACTTACCCTCTAGCAGCCCTCTCTCTCTTTTCTTCCCGGGCAACCGTCCTGTATAATGAGGCCTTTAAAGGTGGTCTTGGCTGCCTCCCATACCATTTCCACTGCACCTCCCCCGTGACGTTCATCTCAAAAAAGTGCTCAATCTCTTTCCGGAGATATTCCCTGAAAACTGTGTCTTTGAGAAGACCGTCATTACATCTCCACCCCAGGGTTCCCCGTCCTCCCGTCTCCACCCCATCCCACTACTACCATCTCATGGTCCGACCAAGTCACAGATTCCACTTTTGGGGACTCAGGCAATACCCCCTGCTCATTGGGGACCAGCAAAAAATCAATTCTCATGTAGGTTTGGTGTGGGGGCGAGAAAAAGGTGTAACCACCCGCCTGGGGGTTTCTAGATCTCCACACATCCTCCCAGAAGTGGTCTTGGAGGAGCTGCACCAGCGCCTTGTGTTCCTTCCCCTGCGGTTTGACGCGGTCCCCTCGTGCTGACTACCAATCCACAGAAGGGTCCACTATGGCACTAAAATCGCCACCCACCATTGTCGGTCCCTCCCTCCCTCCACTCTTCCAACACTAAAGATTTTCATTAGAAAAATCAATTGATGTGCATTGGGGGCGTACAAAGATGCCAGGGTGACCATTGGCACAAACCGCCCCCCAAAACCCCTTCAAACCTGTACCTCCGTCAGCTGGGCAATACCCACTCCCTCCTTCTTTCTTGCCACGTGAGAGGCCCAATACAGCTGACCAATATCTGCCCCTTTCAGTGCCCTCTCTGCCCCTTGTTTGTAGTGGGTTTCCTGCAGGAAAAGTACCTGTAGTTGTGTCTTGCAGAATAGAACAGCCGTTAATGACAGCTTGTTCGGGGACTTCATTGCCTTGTGTGACCACCTTCCTGTTAACCATTGTGAGGCTGCAATGAAGTCCTCCTTAGCAACCCGGGGTGACACCTCTCTTCTCTGGGGGTTGTGACTGTTCTATGCATGTACCCCCCCCCTCGAACCCTCTCTTCAACGTGTAAAACCCTCAAACATGTGCATGCAACCGTGCCCAACCAGGTTTTCCTACCTCATATCTCTGAGACAAACATGTCACCCCACTAAACCTGTACCTTGTAAACCATGCAACCCCTCCCTCCCTTAATTCAGTTACTTCATCACAAGCCCCCTTCTTCAGCTGGTTGCCTTTGACATATTGGCCTGAGCTTTCTTGGATTTCCTAGAAGCCGATTCCTTCCTACGGCTCTTTGGTTGTGCAAAGGTGCTGTTGAACCGCTCTCACAGCTTGCGTCCTTCTCTTGAAAGGTCCCCTCCTACCGTAGCTCCGCCAACAACTGGGTCGCTTCCTCCCCTTGCTTTAGCTCATACTGCTCCCCCCCTGCTCAAAAGAGAGAGCGAAGGGGAAACGCCAGTGGTAGCGCACCCCCTCCTCCTGTAGTCATTATGTCAGGGGTCTGCACTTCCTCCTTTGTTCCAGTGTGTAGTTTGACAGGTCCTGAAAAATCCTCACCGTGGCCCCTTCCCACTCGAGATCACCCACCTTTCTGGCCCTCTTTAGGATGTCCTCATTATCCCTGTAGCTGTGGCACTTTGCCACGACTAAGCAGGCCCTTTTGCTCCCCCAGTGCCACGGTGCACCCAGTCAAAGTTTATCTCCTTGTCGTAGGCCTCGCTCATGAGCTTCCTCAACACCCCCAACAGTTTGGCCGCCAGGTTCCCTCCTGGGAGCCCCCATACCTGCAGATTGTTCCTCCTCTCCCGGTTTGCCACATTGTCCAGCTTGTTTCAGGTTTCACTTTCTCTGCTCTCTTGTTCCTTGACCCGGACCTCCAGACCCACATCAGCTATGTCTGCACCCCTCTGGGTGTGTTCCACGGCCTCCACTCTTTCCTCTACCTTAGTGACCCTGTCTGTGATAGCACTCATCGAGGTCTGCACCTCCATTCTGAAGGCCTTCAGTTCTGTCAGGAGACCCTGCACATCGTGCTGCAGGGTTCTCAGTCTTCTTGTTGCCATGATGCCCCTTCCTCCACGTGCTCCGTCTGGGTCCTTCTGCCCCCTCTCGGTCTTTGCTGCCTTGGCTCCCCGCAGCTCAATCCCTTCGCTGTGGTGTCCTTCAGCTGCCTTGCAGGGACAGCTCTAGCACCCGTGGGGTGGTCTCTCCCCCATGGGCCTTCCCTGTTGGGCTCACTTCTACATGTGGCAGGACACCCCCTACAGGCTGGGGGCCAGATGTCTTAGCAGAGGCCCCACCCTCTGTTCTCTGGGATGTCCCAGCAGCTGGGGCTATGGATCTCCTCCTCACCTTCCTCTGCCTTGAATTGTGTCCCCAGACTTCTCCTCACTCTGCAGCAGTTGCTTCACTGCCTCTCTGGGGTCCAGGTTCAATGTAGAGCACAGTGGTGTGCTGTTCCTTCAATGCTTGTAGACATGGGCCTATCTCTGTGCTCAGCTGCCTCTCTCAGACGCACTTCTGTTGTGCTCCTGCAGTCACCACCCCTGTGCCCGGGGCCGTCTGTCTGCCGGGGCATGTAGTCACCGCTCACCGGCCCAGGCTCGCCACTTCCTTGTCTCAAGCTGCCAGCCACCTGCGCCAGGTCCCCCAGCTCCTCCTCTTCTGGGCTGCGGGGATGAACAGAATGCAGTACCTCCGGTGTGGTGGGGCACTCTGGTCTGGCCGCTCTGCGATAACGTGGGCCGGGATGCCATTGGTGGCTTGATGCCTGCGGTGTGGTGGGGTGCTGGGTCCTCCCTCTGGTTCGGCCGCTCCTCAATAGCGTGGGCTGGGATTCTGTTGGCGGCCTGCTGGTTGTCCCTCAGTTGTGCACCGCCACTGCTTGCTCCGTTTCACCCAATGCTGCAGGGGCCGGTCCACTCACCGTCACTTCTCCGCCTGCCAGGGCATGCTCAACACAGGCCCTGTGGGGGGGAGGAGGGGGTTGGGCAGTGTCTTCAATGCTGGTGGGGTGCAGAGCTCCGGTCTCACTCTGCGTCCCCTTGCGGTCTCCAAGACAGTAAATCCAGCAACATTTATAGCAGACCTAATAGGAGAAGATAATTATGTACATGATTGCACAAGCTCTACTGAAAATTATAATATTCCTCAGGCTAGAGAAAATTCCCTCGGGATGGAAGAAGTTGTTTTTATTGATGGTTCTTCAAAGAAATCGACCAGACAACTGAGGAAAGACATACTGGAGCAGCGGTAGTAAAGCTGAATCAACAATGTGAATTTGAGGTAGTGACAAGTATGAGATTGCAAAACAAAGGGGGGTCTGGGAATCTCTCTACCAGCATGAACACAGCCCAATGACCTGTTCTTGGGTGAATAACCCCTGGGAGAGACTCTACCAAGTCTTTAGCTCACTGTCCCTTTCACAGAGAAGAAATTTCCCCACATACCAGCCTTTGTCCTGCCCAGGGGCAGTCCAGCGCCGAAATGCTAGGCAATTCTCCTTTGAACAAGAGTACCATCAGTAACCCCATACACGTGTTTCAGCCTTGTTGGGCATCATCAGTGAGGTGAAACTGTTGCCTCTCTAAGAACAGTGAGCAAGGGGTCCACGTCTGGATCGCCCTGTTAACTTAGGGTGAAACCCAAAGTTAATTCATGCAAAACAAAGGGGGGTCTGGGAATCTCTCTACCAGCATGAACACAGCCCAATGACCTGTTCTTGGGTGAATAACCCCTGGGAGAGACTCTACCAAGTCTTTAGCTCACTGTCCCTTTCACAGAGAAGAAATTTCCCCACATATCAGCCTTTGTCCTGCCCAGGGGCAGTCCAGCGCCGAAATGCTAGGCAATTCTCCTTTGAACAAGAGTACCATCAGTAACCCCATACACGTGTTTCAGCCTTGTTGGGCATCATCAGTGAGGTGAAACTGTTCCCTCTCTAAGAACAGTGAGCAAGGGGTCCACGTCTGGATCGCCCTGTTAACTTAGGGTGAAACCCAAAGTTAATTCATGCAAAACAAAGGGGGGTCTGGGAATCTCTCTACCAGCATGAACACAGCCCAATGACCTGTTCTTGGGTGAATAACCCCTGGGAGAGACTCTACCAAGTCTTTAGCTCACTGTCCCTTTCACAGAGAAGAAATTTCCCCACATATCAACCTTTGTCCTGCCCAGGGGCAGTCCAGCGCCGAAATGCTAGGCAATTCTCCTCTGAACAAGAGTACCATCAGTAACCCCATACACGTGTTTCAGCCTTGTTGGGCATCATCAGTGAGGTGAAACTGTTGCCTCTCTAAGAACAGTGAGCAATGGGTCCACGTCTGGATTGCCCTGTTAACTTATTTATTTTTTTTTTTTTATTTATTTGGTTTGGTTTGGCTAATTAAATTACCTTTCAAACAAAATTACTTTTATACAAAATATAAAAAAAAAAAACATACAATAAAAAGGCAAGATATGCCAAGTAACCAATTAAAACATCGAGCAATAGCACATGTGACTTGCATGAATGATCTTATAATCAGAACAAAGGAAAGCAATCGATTACTTACTTGGACAGATTGGACATAGAAGCTTATTTAGGAATTGAATAGTGGCTATTCTTACTGTGATTTTAGGAGTCGCAAATAGCTCATTCCATAGTTCATCATTTGAGCGGCATATATAGTGGTGTTTCGTTAATTTATCAAAAATGTCTTTTCTCTGCTTTTTTAAAGCCGCACATTCTATTAATAGGTGTTTCAAACTTTCTTTAGATTGTTTGTCATTACAAAATCGACAAAATGAATCATCCAACTTAATGATTCCCCTTCTTACTAAAATTTGTTTGGTCGGCCAAAGATTCAGGCGGAACCTCAGTATTTGGTTTCTGAGTTTGTGAGAGGGGCATTTTAGTAAATAATCCGCAGTTTGGCGGAATTTTTTATGCCCAAACAGAGCTCTATCAAAATCTTTTAGTTTTAGACAATCTTGTTGTGTTATATGCCAATCAAATTGGTATAATATAATTTTGGCTTTAGAGGGATTAGTTAGTAGAGTGTCCAATGAGATATTTGCTTCCGTCAAATCGGACATAACCGCCGCTCTCCAACTTGATGGAAATAAATGTACTGAACGTATTAGATAGTCTGCCAGAATCTTCAGTATACCATTACTCCCCAGACCCAACACACATTTTCTAAATAGGCAACATCTTTTCCACGAAGCATGTATATTTACTGATAGAATTCCCAGCTCAAAGCGGAGCAATGCCGTTGGACTAGAGTTTGGGAGATTCAAGACTTTCTTCCAAAATTTTGCCTCGAATTTGTTCCAATAGCAAGCCTCCACAGGTAGCCAAGCCTCAAATCCATAAGTAATAATGGGAAGTACCTTTTGCTGATAGAAAGTAAGAATGTGCTTACATGAGAACTTACCATACTTGTGTTGCAAAATTCTGGCTTGTGATATTAATGTGGTCAGTTTACCATTTAGACTGTCTCTTTGGGGCTTATTTATGGAAGAATTACTGAATAGAACGCCCAGGTATTTGTATTCATTCACCACATTCAGCTTTTGTTTATTCAGAAACCAACAATACTGTTTCCTTAATCTTGGCTTAAATCTCCCCAATTCCATCACTTGAGTTTTTTCCAGATTCAAAGTCAGATTATTCTTGGCGACATATTGATCTAATTTATCAAGCATATTTTGTAGGCCACTCGGCGTTTGCGAGATAAGGACTAAATCGTCGGCATACAAAAGCCATGCAATGGTCTGGTTCCCAAGTTTAGGAGCATCATTCACTACAATATTGAATTCCATGCCTAAATCTAGAATAAACAAATTAAACAGTGTGGCAGCAAGGATACACCCTTGTTTCAGGCCTCGTTGGGTTAGAATCTCTTCAGACAGTAGCCCTTCTAGATTCAGTTTAACTTTCATTGAAGTATTAGAGTGGAGTAAGTATATTAAATAGACAAGCGAAGAAGGACACCCAAATTTTAACAGTTTCTCAAGTAGCAGACTCCGATCTACGGAGTCAAACGCTACTCTAAAATCAACATAAGCAAGATATATTGGTTGATTTCTTGATGCATACAGTTCTTTAATTGCATTAAGAATCGTAATGTTAATACTGGTGCCAAGGCCTGCCACAAATCCAGTTTGAAATGCGTCTCGCCGATTCTCTTCTGACGTCCAGTTGTTGAGCTCTCTCAGAATAATTCTACTAAAGATCTTACCCGGGGCATCAAGAAGAGAAATCGGACGATAGCTCGCTGGATTCGCTCGATTTCCTCTCTTATAAACTGGTACCGTAATGGCCTTACACCATGATGGAGGGACTGCTTGTTTAATTTGCACAGTTTGAAAAACATCATACAAAATAGATGCCCATAGTTCCGGATTCTGTTTTAATACAAAATTTGACAGGCCATCTTGCCCGGGAGCTCTTGATGAACTTGCTTTGTTTATATAAAACAATATATCTTCCCGATCAAAATTGATTTGGAAAGATGGGTTGCTTAACTCTAATTTTGGTTGTGAGCTTTTTCTATTATTTGGAAGATCATATATGTCAGAGAAATAGGTCACCCACTTCTTCTCCGACACACCATTAAGTTGAGTTGCTAGTTGAGTACCAGCTACTCCATTATTTAACAATTTCCAAATTTGCAATGTATTTTTGGTTTTAGCCACCTGTAACCACCTTTCGCCATCATATTGGAACAAAGCTGCCTTGTTGCCCCGGACCTAATTCCTATAATTGGTCTTCAATTTGCGTAACGCAGATTCTCGGTAATGTATTGGTAGAAGGGCTAACTGCCTTTTCTGTTTTCGGTACTGTGCTTTTCTCTCTCTAATGCCCTGATCAAATACATGAATATGAAACTTATTGTCCTTACCAAAACCTGTAGACAAAGTGGAGGCAAAAAGGTGCATTTTATCATGATAATTAGATGAGTCAATACCTCTCAACAAACAGTGATGGTCATTTGTTACACTAGCTGCAAAAGCGTGTAGTCCCTCGCTTGTCCATGATAGCCTGTTCCGTTGAGAATTTATAACCAGACCATTCAGTTGATGCTGACAGCATCGAGGTTCAATCACAACCTGGAGTAAAAACTCAGCCCTCAACATCCAATGATCACTTACTGTAGTTGGAATAACCTTGAACTCAGATATTTTCTCAAATAGCTTTCGGTCAACATACATATAATCAATTGTAGCATTTTGGCCCCCACAAGTCCAAGTGAAAGATGGTGGATTATCGGAATCTACTGCTCCATTTAGCATTATTAAATCCCAGGTATCAATAAATACCAACCATTGGGAGACTCTATCCATATTTCTTTTCTTAGTTGGTTCCAACAGATGAAGATTCAGGTCCCCTGCTAGGATCACATGCGCAATCTCTGTGGTGGTTATAGTATTTTCTATCAGTGCGTTCAAATCATTAAAAAAAGTAGTTGTTATAATTGCAATTGGGTTCCAGTATATGTTTATAACAAGAAATTTCAATTTATGAAACATTATTATGGAACATTGCAAATAGGGATTTGGGTTAGGACCATCTGAGATTGTGTTTGTCGTAGTCGTTTTAGTGATAATTGTCATCCCTGACATAGGTCTACCCTTTTGTCCCTTAATCGCTGGAGCCAAATGGACATAATGATTGTCCCATGATAGTGGGGCAGTTAGCCATGTTTCCTGCATAAGAATTAAGTCACATTCTTCCAAACCACCACTCATATTATTTAGCAGGTGTTTATGTCCCCTGGTATTCCAGCTTATAACTACAAATTTCTGGGCTCGCGCAGCACATTCACCTTTTCTTAGTTATGCTTTTCCACAACTACAACCCCTAGCTGGATTGCCATCGTCACTAATAACCTGACTAGTAGATTTGCAAGCAGTCGCAGACTCCAATGGTTCTATTGTAGTTGGAATTAGGTTAAAACCCAGATCAAAAAGATCAGATCTAGCAGACCAAATAATGTTATAGATGATACGGGATCCCAACCACAAACAGGACACCGTTGGATCCTTGTCATCCGGAAACTCTACTTGTACTTCATCCCCAGAAGAGATGTCCTCTAAACTGGGCACATCCGAGAATATTTGCATTATACTTCGTCTGTTCATGGTATACTTGGGGAAAGAGCCCTCAAGACAGCTAAGAAACAAAGCAAATAACTGGGGGGGCATTTTGCTCTTAGATATTCCTTTGGAGCCAGAGCGACTCTGAATACTAGGTGTTTCTATAGGCGGATAATGTTTGGTTTCTTCGACTGGAGATTTAAACGAAACCTTTTTAGAGATAGATCTTTCATCACAAGATTTTGCCCGGTCAGGCTGACTACAGCTCATTGCCTTCATAGATGATTTAAGAATCATTTGTTCTGAGGTCAGGGCAACTAGACAGTCTTTGATTGTAGTTAAGATATTGTTTTGTAGACTATCTTGAGTATCAGGAGTCAGATCCGCTACTGGCAAAACATTTCTAGATGGTATTATTAGTTGATTATCTGCAGCCCTCCCAGTGTTTATTTTCCCATCAACCTCTAATTCAGGCTTTTTTGCGGCTAGAGTTAGAACCCTGGACAGTGGGTAAGTCAGAGATGGCTCAGGATGAAATTGGGCCATATACTCATCCACTGCCGTTCTAAGATCTTGAGTGTTAGGTAATGAGTTGGATACTCTAGCATCTTTCGATTGCTTTTTCTTCGAGGCCCTTAAAACTGGGTTCCGATCTGTCACATTTAAAGATTCGCTCTCAAGATCTTCCACTATTTGCACCAGCTCATTTAGGGGAGCGTGCGAGGGGATCACATCGAGGGGGTCCAACCCCCCACTCTTCACTCGTTGTCGCTCTTGTGATAAGTTCTGATATTTTTTTAAGATTGCATCAGAAGCTATCAAAGCGCCCCTATCTGGTTTAGACAGGGATTTAAAGAATTGTTTTGTTTTCCCACTCGAAGGAGTTATCCTAGACTTCTGATTTTTTGATTTCTTCACATTTTCCTTCTGTTGGTGGGCTAACCCTTTAGTATTTTTAGCAAATATTGTATAAGCCCCTTTAAACTGCTGCTCGTCACTTATTTTGGAGGCAACAGCATTAGGGTCCTCAGGTTCCTCTTCACATAACACCACCTGATCAAGTATAGGCGCCAACTTAGTCAGCTTCACAGTACCTTGACCTCTTACATCCTTACCAACAGCATTAGCTGATCTCACATAAGGGCTTGATTGTGACACCACAGGTACCAGCCCCACCTCCTCTACTGATATTTCTCGTATAATACCCTCAACAAAAGGCACCGTGGTCTTAAACTTTTGCATATTTTTCTCGGCTCTAGATGAGCTCAATTTCCTGACCACTTGGTCTCCAATGTTATTACATGATGACACCAACTCACCTAACTGTTTAGAGAAGAGTTCTATCTGTTCGACATCACACTCCTGTTTCTGGGCCAAAGATGAACCAAAAGCCTTCTGTGACCTCAAGATAGATTCAACATTATTTTGTAATGAATTAATCTTTGAATCTAGAACTTCAAATAATTTAGCGAGGGACATTAGGGCCATATTCATTGCTTCTAATGTTACAGGGGCCGCATTTTTTATTACCAAAGTCGGGCTTACAGCCGAACTATCACTATTTAGTCTCCTCGGGGTCGGTGGAATAAATGAGATGGAGCTTTCTGATTCTGAAATATCTCCATTTTTAAATAAAACAGGGGATTTAGAAAGGTCAGATTCGTCATCTTTGGCCACAAAACAAGAGTCCGATGACTCCAACTCTATAATTGCATTGTCTTCAACAGCAGACTCTTGCTTCTGCATAGAAAGAGGTGCAAGGCTAACAACTCCTGAGCGGGCGTTCAGCAACATCATTGAGTCCGATAGAGAGATATTACAATGTTGCTCTCTCTGCTCATTACCAACATTTGTGACCGGAGACAACCGTGGGCTAAGAGCAGTTTGCTGGATAGCAGAACCCGCTTGTTCGTTATTAAGGGGATGCGCCTCGACATTTGACACACTTAAATTATTACATTCAGCAATACATTCAACATTTCGAACCACAGGACGTGGAGATCGACCAACATCAAATCCATAGTCTCTCAGGTCACCTGTAACAAAGTCAAGTCGTGATCTTTTCTTCTTTGTTCGCATCTCCAGAGGCGCACTTTTAACAAAAGAACGCGTCATTTTTGAGGGAAACGCTGGACTATCTCTTGAGGTAGACTCCAATAAGGCACGCACACGTTCCGCACAAGGCATACCAGATCTAAGGGTGAACATAGTTGACACTTACTTGATTCACGATAATGCCTCTCTTTGCTTTTTTTTTTTTAAAAAAAGGAATAACTTTAAAATCAGTATTAATATTTAGTCATGGAAATTGTAAAACCTAACTCTCCCACGATAACCACGTCACTGCGGCGAAGCGGCAAAGTGGGACTTCACGGGACTTACACGGGTGCGCGCGCGCGGTGCGCGCGCCCCTGAGCTTATATAGCTCCGCCCAGCCCTTATTACAGTTCAGCCTAAACAAGGAAAGAAATATATTAGAATCTTGTTCTTAGCTTAGTCTTGTTCTTAGCTTTAAAGCTAATTAGTCCTTTACACAATCCACTGTTCTCCCTTTATTTTTCACCTGCTGGGGCTTGTAGTTTAGCAATCCAAAAACGAAGGATCCACGAAAAGAAGCGCTGCAAGCAGGGTCCGCGGCAAAGTGGGACTTCACGGGACTTACACGGGTGCGCGCGCGCGGTGCGCGCGCCCCTGAGCTTATATAGCTCCGCCCAGCCCTTATTACAGTTGAGCCTGCTGGGGCTTGTAGTTTAGCAATCCAAAAATGAAGGATCCACGAAAAGAAGCGCTGCAAGCAGGGTCCGCGGCAAAGTGGGACTTCACGGGACTTACACGGGTTTCACCTCACTGATGATGCCCAACAAGGCTGAAACACGTGTATGGGGTTACTGATGGTACTCTTGTTCAAAGGAGAATTGCCTAGCATTTCGGCGCTGGACTGCCCCTGGGCAGGACAAAGGCTGATATGTGGGGAAATTTCTTCACTGTGAAAGGGACAGTGAGCTAAAGACTTGGTAGAGTCTCTCCCAGGGGTTATTCACCCAAGAACAGGTCATTGGGCTGTGTTCGTGCTGGTAGCTTCAAATTGTTTGCGTTGGGAAGAGAGTGCCTGACATTCCATAACGAGATGGAATATAGTTTCTGGGATGGCTTGATCCTTGCAAAATCGACAGTAGTTGTTTGTGACATCAATCTGTCTTGTTGTTGATAGGTATGAGTTTGTGGGTAGAATGTTCAGACACACTCTTAAGAATGTTTTTCTAATGCTCTGTTCTGGAAAGATTTGAAGGTATTGTGGTAGTTCATGGATTTTCCTGTTGTCTTTTGTGCATTGAAGATTCTGTTTGTAGACCTTCTTTTGAATAGTTCTTATCCAGTCCTTCTGAAGAACTTTTATTTTTGCATGTTGTGGGCGGAGAGTTAGCTGTTCTTCTGTGATGTCTTCGTTTTCCATTTCCTTCCTCATTGAGTGTTTCCATTTTTGTAATACCGTGTTGTTGAAGGTATTAGCCTGGGCTCGGAGGATTTGGATAGCTGGGGTTTTTTTGGTTGGTGAGTATTTTTCAGAAGATATCAAGTCTTTTCCATTGTACAATGGATTCAATTGACTGCGTTGCCATTTCATAGCGGATTCTTGGCATAGGATATGACTGTGGTAAGTGGAGAATTTTACGCCAGAAAATTGTTTCAAATTTCATCCAGTTTATTGTGCGGGCGTTCAGCATTGCTTCTGTTCCATATGTTAGTATCGGGATGTACTTCTGTCTGTAGTAGGCAATGATAGGTTTGAATGAAAACTGGACGTATTTCCTGTGAAGTATACATCCTTGTCTTGCTAGAGTTTGTGCGGTTTGTTCGATTTTGTCAATCCATTGCTCCTCCGATTTTGATTGGTTAATTAGGACACCAAGATATTTGAAAGTTGTCACGTTTTCTATTTGGTTCCTATTGATGTTGAATCTCGTCTTGTGTGGTTTTTTTGTGAATGATTTGGTTAAAGTCATTGTCTTGGTTTTCCCGATGTTGATCGTTAGTTCGTTTTTGTCCATATAGCTACTCAGGGCTGTCAGAGATGCTTGAAGTCCAGTGGGTGTTTTGTCCAACAAAACAATATCATCTGCATATGCCATTGCAGGGACTGGTGTAGAGTTTATTTTTGGTGGATTGGTTTTGTTGGATCTTAGGTGTTCCTCAATGTCCGCCGTGAACAGGTGGTAGAGAGTTGCTGCCAAGGGGCAGCCTTGCTTTAGGCCATTTACTGTTGGAATTGCATTGGTGGTGGCTCCTTGTTTTGATAATCTCACTTTTATGGTGGTTTCTGAATAGAGGAGAATGATTGGTTCAAGGATGTCCGATGGACAGTTCCATGCTCTGAGTTTTGACCATAGTTTTTGGCGTGAAATCGCATGGAAGGCCATCTTTAAATCAATGAATGCTGCGTGTATTGTAGTGTGAGAGTTGATGGCTTCGTGCTTTATTAGTTGGAGTAGTATGAGATTAAGATTTGTTCCGACGTTGGCTGTGAAACCTGTTTGCCTTACTGAGAATTTGTTGCTTTCGAGTGCCCACACAGTTAGTTGTTTCAAAAGTATTGAGGCAAATAGCTTCAGAAAGCGGGTCTAGTAAGGCAATTGGGCGAAAATGTTGTGGTTCTTCTCTTGGTCCTTGCTTATGAATTGGAACAATTATTGCCGACCTCCAAGAGTTTGGTATTCGGTTGAGTGGGTTTACCCAAGTTGTGATATGGCACATGAAGTTCGCCCAGGCAGGCGGGTCTTGCTTGATGACAGCATTAGATAGTCCGTCAGGGCCAGACGCTCTAGACGTGTTCAGGTACTTGATGAGCTACAAGAAGTCTTCAAATTCTGCATTTACATGCCATTTCAGTTAGTTTGTGGGCAGTTGGATTTGGGGTTGTTTTTCGCGCTCCATAAATGGTCGAAAAATGCGTAATCCAAATTTCCTGTGGAACATTTGCTGTCAGTTTGTGCTGTTTTTGCAGGTTGTCGTTGAGCAAGTTCCAGAGCTCTCTCGTATTGTGGGTCTTGTGCAGTTTCATTATGTTTTCTGCATCTGCTTGTTGGATGATTTTTTGTTGTGATTTTGTCCAGTTTGCGTATTTCGGTTTCAGATTTTTGACCTGTTTCTTGTTTTCTGCAGATGTTGTTTTTTTTTAAACGTCGTATTGATCGATTTAAGCATTTTTTCCTATGAGCTAGTTCTTGGCTGTATGTATGGCGATGATCTATGTGTGGGCGGTTTTTGAGAGTTTGCTGGAAAGGGAGTAGAATCCATTCATAGTTCAGTTTCTCGGAATCTGTTAGAGTGGCATCATGGAGTTTCTTCGGTAAGTTTGCCATTGCCGATTGTGGAATAGTTAGTCTTGATGTTGTGCCCTTGAGTTCCACAGAGACTGTTGGTACTGGTTCACTTTGCTGAGTTATTGGCCCGGAGTGGACAGTGAGTAGGTTGTGGTCACTTTTATCAGTTATAATCGTTTGTGCGATTATGACAGATTCATGTAGGTTGTATGATAGGAATATGTAATCAATGATTGCGTTTGATGATCCTCTAGTCCAGGTTGGCGTGTAGGCTACAGAGTTGTTCCTTGCATGGTTCAGAAGGATGAGATTGCGATTTGTAATTTCGTTCATTCAGTTCTTTGCTTTCGGAGCAAGCTGTGACTGAGTTCGGAGGGATCCATTTTGGTTGTATAGCTTGATATTCAGGTCCCCACAGATTATTATTTCTGGTAGCTGGTGGTTTATCACAGCCTTGTCGATTGCCAAGAACACGCCATCGATGAATGCTTCCGTTGATATTGCTGTACGGTTCCAATAATCCTTTTTAATATCTATATTGTCCCTCTCTGTAGAGAACTGGAAAAGCTGGGCTATTTCTTTACAAACTATGCCGACAATTTCCTGTTGTCAATGGAACTATCAGGCGACCATCAAGCGGATCAATTCAAACTTAATGAAGTATACAGAGTGATAAAAGACTGGATGACCACAAACTGGCTATGCCTAAATGCAGGAAAGACGGAACTAATGGTTTAGGGGTCTAAGGAATCAAGAGAGGCTTTAGCCCCGGCTTTCTCTGGTTTCTTGGTTGACAACAGCCCTATCACAACAGTCGATAAGGTGAAAACACTAGGTGCATACATGGAGGCCTCCCTGGACACGAGTGCACACGTAGATGCCATTGAAAAAAACACGCAATATAATCTGCGAGTATTGAGGCAGGTCGCCCCCCTAATTTCAAAAAACAATCAAGCTAAATTAGTTAGAGCTGTGATCTTACCACGTCTGGACTACTGTAATGCCTTATTGTGGGGAGCTAGTAGAGAAGACGTTCTTAGATTACAGAAAATTCAAAATGCCTCTGTGCGCATAATCTACAGTATTAAAAGAAATGAACCCACCTCCGGTGCCAGAAGGGAGCTACACTGGCTCCCGATATCAGCCAGGATTTCCTTTAAAACGCTAACACTGTGCCATAAATGCATCTATGGGACAGCTCCAAATTATCTAAAGAACAAAATCTCAGTCTGCCAACCTGCAAGAAACCTTCGTTCTGCATCCACTCTAAGTCTGCAGGTGGCCAGGACAAAGACAGCCCGTGGTAACAGACGTTCCTTCCCGGTGCTTGTAGCTAAGGCTTGGAATAACCTACCACTGGTGCTTAGAGCTGAAAGAAATCACCTGGTGTTTCGGAAGCTCCTAAAAACAGAACTGTTTATTTAATTCTTCTTCTTCTCACTGACTTTTTTCTGCTTTGTGAAGGAGCGCTTGGACGCCTTAGGGCTTTAGCGCTATATAAATGTTTTAACATAACATAACATAACAATATAGACTTAAGATTATAACTGTTGTGCCGTTTTATTTTCATCGTGTGGGTTGATCTTGGTGCACATTAGTTTTATTAATTGGATCCATGGATTGATGTTTTCAGTGCTCATTACTGTACAGTGGGGATTTATCTTGATTAGGGTCAAGAGCCCTGATGCTGGTCTTCCTTGATTTTTGACAATGGCAGGGTTGAGAAAGGTGAGGAAGCCATCACAGGCTGGAGGTTCGCTGAGCCATGTTTCCTGAAGGCACATGATTTGGTATTGGGCACATGATTTGGTATTGTTCAAGGTCTTTGGACGGATTTGTGAAGAGATGCAAGTTTCCTCTAGTGTTCCACGAGCAAAGTGACCAGGAGTATCCCAGTTTTGTTGATTGTTATGAGCGGGAGATCATTGAGTCTTCTAAAAATGCGGTTCCTGTGAATGAGGTTTCCGAATTATAGGTTCTTCTGTTTGGGCTTTCATCTCTGCATGATTTTTGTGTTTGTGGTGATCGGCTCCACTTTCTGTCGGCTCCGGTGGGATCGGCAGCGCAGTTGGTCGTTTGTGGTCTCGATTGATGTTGCCGGTTGTAGTCTCTGTCCGAAGTCTCTCTGTATTTCTGTTTAGTAGGTATTCTTGTGGTTGTGGCAGCCCAGCAGATGAAGCTAAGTTTTCGTAGCTGGGCACGACTTGATAATATCAGTTCCTGGTTGTTTGGGTCCGCCAGTTCTACGACAATCTTATCTAAGTTTAGGTCATCTTTGAATATTGTGAAGTCAATGTCTTTTGATGCTATTTTCTTCAATTGCGGTATTGCTCCAAAAAGGCGTAGAACATTATTTCTGTTTAGAATTAGAGGATCCAATGTATTAGTTTCGTTTTCAATGTGAATTTCGTAAATTTCATTTTGTCGTAGCAGATTGACAAATGATGGAAAGATGAAGCTGTGTTCAGTGCGATTATGAAGACTTGTCATGAGTGACTCCGAGATTTGGTCGCAGGCTTCATGTGTTATTTCATCCATTGTGTCGCTTTCTAGGGATGCATCTGAGATTTCCTCTATAGAGAGGTCTGAGATTTCTTCTTGGTTATTAGTTATTGGTTGTTAATGTTCCAAAGGATATTCATCAATTATTATGAAGCTCACATGGCTTGTTGGTTGGCTTGGTGGCAGTAAATTGTCTAGTAATTGGTCTTCATGGGTAGATAAATTAAGTAGTTCTTCGTCAATAGATGGCTCAGCTGGCGGTCTTCGTGGCACTTGAGGCTGGGGCCGGATTTTAGGGTTTTGCTTTTCCTGGTTTTC
Organism: Ambystoma mexicanum; assembly: GCF_040938575.1. Lineage (NCBI taxonomy): Eukaryota > Metazoa > Chordata > Amphibia > Caudata > Ambystomatidae > Ambystoma > Ambystoma mexicanum. The sequence goes on along the minus strand of NC_090933.1, from coordinate 848,648,565 downwards.
GGTGGTTGGTTTCACGGTTCTTAGGAATGCTCGCGAGCCCGTTTGTCGTTTTTTGTTGGTTTTGGATTGTGTAGGTTTTGGGCCCTTTGAGTTTTTTTCTTTTGTGAAGATTTGGTATGCTTCAGTGGGGTTCTTATTTGCTTGTTTAGGTTCCATAGCATCCGATTTTGAAGTGGTGATGTTTCCGGCTGTTTCATTCAGCACGTGATGTTCATGGGTCGTGGTGGCGACAATTGGTCGTTGGAGTAGGTTGTCGGCAGGGAAGGTTGGTATTCCTTCTTGAGTAGGTATGTTGGGTTGCGGGACGAATTGCTGTTGATGGTGTGCTTTAAGCAACTGTAAGAGCTCTGTTAGCTTTGTTTTCTCTTGACGATCCCCTCTCGCTATTTCGGCTAATCTTTGTTGCCAACGATGTGATTCTTCCGCTTCAACGGTCAAGCGGTATTCGAGTGACGAGACAAAGTTCTCCATGTATATTTGTTTCGAGTGTATCATAGCCAGGAGAGTTGCTTGTTCTTTGATGCTGTCTTTCATACTTTCATGTAGTTTAAGGAAGGGAATCCTCGCTTGAGAAAGTATTGTTATGAGCATGTTTTGTAAATCTAACATCGTTGTCAGAATTCTCGGGTTGTTGTTTTCTTCAGGGTGATCGTTTTTTGGTGTGGTATTGGTGTTTTTGTCTTGCAGAGTGATCAGTTTCAAGTTCTTTGTTGAAGGATCAGGCGTATAGTAGGAGTCGTCTGAATCGTAATTAAAGCGTGTTGGGAAGGTTTGTTTGTCAGTATAGTCGGATTGAGGTTGTTTTCACAGGTCATTTTTGGGTATCGTGTGTGATACACAGAGTCAATGTTAATTGGAGTTGATTTATTTCTGGTCGGTTGCCAATAATTTCCTTTCTTTTTTCAATGCTTGTCATTATTGACTCAATTTCAGTAATGTCCATTGATAATCTTGCTGCTTTAGTTTTTATTTTGATACCAGCAGCGTCTGAAGGTTGTGCGAGTTTGATGAGTTTGTAGCCACGCCAATTTTGCTAGCCTTGCTTTTTCTTTCTTTGTTGGAATGATGTCCATGGTGGTTTTTGAGGATGTAGGTCGTCTCTGAGTTCACTTGGTTGGTGTATTGGGGTGTCTTTGCCAGGAATGTGGTTTGATTGGTCTTTTGTTGTCAAGTTGTTGGTGGTTTTTTGTGTTACGGGGCTAGGTGTGGAGAGTAGAGTGTTTCTTTTATCACTTGTCGTTTGAACTTCTTTTTTTGCTGTTTTGGTGTTGCCGCTAGAACAGTTCAAGTTGTTATTTGGAGGTTCAATGTGATCAGATGTCGTTGTTCTAGGTTCCGCAGATCTGAGTGTAGGTATTGATGTTTTGTCTTGTGTTTTGTTACACTGAGGACTGATCTTTGCAGGTCGATCGTTTTCAGCAGATTGGGCGAGAATATCAATTTCCTGGTTGCTGTGGGGTGACACAGGAGTGTAGATGATTGGAGATGATGAATCTTCCTGGTGATTTACAGTACAAGGATTGTGAACTTGTGCTTTGATTTGAGCAAGTATTAGTTCTTCAGCAGGTTGGTTCTCAAATTCAGATTGAATGTTTTCGTGGAGAGTAGTGCCAATGTTGGGAGGGTCTTCTATTACCAGACAGGCTTCTCGTTTAGCTTTGGAGTTCTTTGATAAGGTTTTTTGGTTTCCTTTGGGATTTGGTGCTCTTTGAATAGATTGTTCCATGGTTAGTTGTGACGAGTCAACAGCGACAAGTTTAGTTCTTTGTCTAGTCTTTGGCCGTTGGATACTTTGTTTTTAGTGATTCGATTTGTAGACATTCTTCGTGGATTGGTGTGTTTCCCGTTAGGATCCAAGGGACGAGCCCTTTCAGTCTCCTAGCAGTACTTAAGGGTAAGTTGTGCTTGGTATTGTGTTCAGGATCCAAGGGTTGTGCCCTTTCGGTCTCCTGAGTGGTGATAGATCCAAGTCTCTAATACAACTTGAACATTGATATATGTCTCTTCGTTGTTGAGATCTGGAGGGCTAGTCTTTTCGGTGTCTTGTTGGTGTTGAGTTTTCTGTTGCGGTGGATGTGTGGCATAGGATTCAAGGGGCGGGCCCTTTCGGTCTCCTGTAGGTAGCCGGCACAGATCTCCTGTATGTTGCTGGCGCTGGTGTCTGCCAGAGGAGTCGGGTGTGCTGTTAGACTTCTTTACTGGGATCCAAGGATCAAGTCCTTTCGGTCTCCCAGTCCGGGGATGTTTCGTTGATTTATGCCTGTTTTGCAGAGATAGACGCAGTGAGCCAAAGATGGAGGGGGACAAAAAATATGCTTCTTGATTCCGTTGTGGGTTGATTTCTTTTGGGCTTGTTTTTAACTTTGTTTTGTGCTGTGGAGGGATCTGTGGTTAGAAATTATAGATCATTCTGTACGTTATTTTCTTCACAGGTTGTATGGATTCCTGTAGGTGTGGTGGTAGGGGGAAAGCAGGATTAAGAGGAGAGTTTCTTTGGTGTTGTGATAGGAGTCCAGTAATTTTCTTCACATGTTGTATGGATTCCTGTAGATATGGTGGTAGGGAAGAGGCAGGATTTGAGAGAAGAGTTCCTTTGGTGTCTTAATGGAAATCCAATGAGGGTGTGTCAGTGAGCAGCGCTGCGGTGCGACTCCTGTGTTGTTTCTTAGATGTCGGTGTGGTGTGGCTACTGGTCGCTCGTGTCGCAACTGAAGTGTGTACCTGCTCAGCGTCTTTCAAGCTATTCAGGACTCCGCGGGAGACCACAGGCTGTTCTTGCAGTTTCCTCGGGGTCCGTAATTGGCTGGCAGGGTGAAGGGGAGCGCTGTGCTGGTCTCAAGATCCTAAGTCTCGTAGGTATCCAGGCAGTGGAGACGTCGGGGGTTGCGGGCTCCTCCAGGAAGTGAACGAGCCGTTCTGCAAGGAAACGGCTGCCTGCTGGTGTATGTGCTTCTATGCGAGGGCGCTGGCGTGGGGGGCCGCTGACCTCTCGGAGGGGCGAGAAAGGTTCCGTGAGATCCGGAGACTCTCGCTGGTGTCTCAGGGGCGACGATGCCGCAAGCTGCAGGCTTGTCCAAGCAGCGTCGGAGGCTCGTGTTTCTCTGCTGGAAGTATGTAGTCTGGTCTGCAGGGGCTGCCGAGGAGAGTCGCGGCCTCCCTTGGGGATGAGGAGGCCGGCGCGGAGACCCACGTTGAGCCGGTGTCGTGGGAGTCGTAGGAGAGCGGGCGGTCGCAGAGCCCGAAGACCCAAAGACTCTGCTCCGCGGTATTCTGGGGATTTTAAGTTCTTAGGTAGTTGCAGTAGAAAGAGGACTGTAGGTAGTCCAATGAATGCAGTCAGCAGCAGCAGCCAAAAAAAGTGAACCTTCTCTAGTGCAGACCCAAAGACTCTGCGACCGAATCCACACCTATATCTAGTTTGGAAATAGAAGATGTTAAACAAATGACAGGACGATGCATGTTGGTAAAGGAGGGCTTTAAAATGCTGTCTATTGTCAAGTTAATTGAAATACAAGATTGAGCTCCACAAGAAGAAAATAATTTATGGCGTAAACTGGGTGTTCTTTATCCCCCACTGAGGCAATTTGAAGACAGGATAGCACTGCAAAGCCAGTTATGCCTCTAGCTTTATTGAGAGCAGCGCTGGAGCAGCTTCTCTACCCAGCACACACAACTCGAGAGTCTTGCTGCTTCAATTGCAAAAGAATGGTTTTTACCTAATCTGTTAGAGCAGGTGGCACAGTTCATTGTAAATTGTATCGGGTGCCAGAAATGTACTGCAGGGCACTTGCGAACAGTAAGAGGAGCCATCCCTAGATCCAATGGCCCCTTTCAGCATCTACAAATAGATTACAAAGATATGCTGCAAACATGCAACGGTTACAGATATAGGCTGGTTGTAGTATGTCCTTTTTCTAGATGGATTGAGGCAGGTCCATGCACGGACCCTGATGCCATGTGAACTGCAAAGATCCTTGTACGCGAGGTGTTCCCCAGGTGGGGGGTGTGCGAGGTTTTGCGGTCTGACAATTGACTGCATTTTGTAAATGAGCTGTTCGAACAGATAGTATCTAGCTCCTCATGAGTTAGCGACTGGATGCTGTATGAGAACCTCACTTGCTCCTCCAACTAGGGTAAGAACTGATGCCCACAGTGTAGCAAAGGCATTTGGTGACGAGATGCACGATTAACTAACAACACTGATTGCAAGTGTTTCTTTTATGTCTCAACAGATCAAGAATAGAAGGGAGGGGTCAAAAAGAAGTGATAAAGACAATCAACGTCTTGAAACAGAAGATTTATTAAAACCCCCAAGTCTATATCCAGGTGACCAGGAACTAGTGCGCAAATGTACACGCACCTTGGGTAAGCCTCGCTTTGAAGGGCCACATGAAGTGGAAGAAGTTAGCGCCACCGCTGTAAAAGTAAAGGGAGGGACGGAGAGCATGGTTACACCTACACAACATCAAACCCTATAAAAGTACCGACCCCTCCTGCAACTGCCCACAGTGAAGCAAGTGAAGTAGTTCAGCGTGTGCTGACCCATCCAAGTGAAGCAAGAGATGAAGGTCTGCACATGCAGACTTGTTCAATAGCTAGAAACAAGAATAAGGAAAATGAAGTGCACACAAGCACCATAGATTGAGGCCCAGCGTTTCTCAAAATTTGATAAGGAGAAACTAGAATTGCAGCTATCCTGGATCTCTTGTTTAGATAGGATTAAAGGAACAATGAAAAAGAAGATCTGGAGTTTGAAGACAGACGAGTATCATCCATTGTTTATGCTATGTATTATAGCACTAGTACACACACTCTACACACACTCTTGTATGCTATTTTTTCCCACAAAGTACAGACTTATCCAGCCCTAAAACGAAGAGGAGTGAATATTATTGTTTCTGCAGATCCCAAAAATAAGTATTGTTTGGAGAGCGATAATCGCAATTATATTACAGTTTTTGATATAACAGTGATTCAAAAGGAGATAACAAATTTGCATATTAAAGTAAACACAAAATGAAGAGGCTTTAACATTTTAGAGATTCATTACCATCCAAAAAGTCGAACATTTGGAATTATGATTTGTGTTTTTCTCATTATTATTATGGCATTTCAATGTATTATAAAAAGTAATCGGCCACGGAGTCGGTCGCAGAGTCTTTGGGTTTTCGGGATCTGCGGGCTCCGACCCGCCCGCTCTCTCATGACTCCCACGACACCGGCTCAACGTGGGTCTCCGCGCCGGCCTCCTCATCCCCAAGGGAGGCCGCGACTCTCCTCGGCGGCACCTGCAGACCAGACTACATACTTCCAGCAGAGAAACACAAGCCTCCGACGCTCCTTGGACCGGCCTGCAGCTCGCGGCATCAGGGGCGTCAATGAGACATCTATTATTGTCCCCAGTAAAGGTAGAGATAGCCTGTTTTAGAATATAACTAAGGGTCTATTTCGATTCAAAATGGATGTTGAAGAGAACCATGAAGTATAAGTACATATCTTGATAATTCGCTTCATTTAAAAAATAACTTACGGTAGCAGCATATGAAGGAAGTGGGACAAAGAACATCAGATGAAAACTGTTAAGTTTGTTCCCCAATACTGGATGCCATGAATGCGGCAAGAACATTTATTACAAAAGAAATATCTACACATGATGCAACATGCATCAGTCACCTAGCAGCATGCACAACCAGAAGAAAATTCGAAAAAAAATTGGCAATGTTAAGATGGCGATCAAAAATGACATTCCCATATGACGACGCCTATGTGAAAACAAGAAGGATGGAAAATGGACTAGGATGGACAAGCAAGAAACGTATGTATGCATCCCAGATTGTAGTACGGATAAAGGTAGTTCAGATGAAGAAGCTGAATTTTTCAGAAAGGAACAAGTTACTTACCTGTAACTGTTGTTCTCCAGCATGGGTCTGGCATGGATTCACATGCTCACGAATATTCCCTGTCGTCAGGCTGGGAATCCTCGGTAAAGAAAAAAATCAGTATCAGTTTCGTTTCTGATCTGTCTTTCTTAATAGTAACCAATCACTTGTCTCTGGGTCATACTGCCCCCAGCCAATGACTGCCCTCTCCCTACGCCCCTCCCCTGTCAGCCATCCTCAGATTTGGTAGCAGGTAAAGTGGCAGTATGACCAAGTGAAGAGCCGCAGAGGGATAGGAGGGAGGGTTCGCATGTGTATCCATGCCAGACCCATGCTGGAGAACAACAGTTCCAGGTAAGTAACTTGTTCCTTCTCCAGCATGGGGTCTGGCATGGATTCACATGCTCATGAATATAAGAATACGTAGCAGTACACACATGCACAACCACGGGAGGTGGCAAAGGCTCAACATTAAGCATTACATAAACTCAACATTAAGCAACTCTTACCTCCTCACCAGGCCCACCTTCAGGCGAACAGGTTGCGCAGCACTGATTGGCCGACTCTGGACTCCTCCCTGCAATCCTGGTCGACGCAGTAGAATCTCGTGAAGGTGTGCATCGACCTCCACGTAGCAGCCCTGCAGATGTCCAGCAGGGGCACACCAGACAAGAACACTGTAGTAGCAGCGATCGCTCTGGTCGAATGGGCTCTCGGACGGCCGGGCAACGGTCGGTTTGCCAACTGGTGACAGTGCATGATGCAGCCGGAGAGCCATCTGGAAATGGAAGCCTTCGAGAAGGTCTTCCCTTGGTTCACAGGTCCAAAGTTCACGAAAAGCTGTGATGTCTTCCGAAAACTCTTTGTGCAGTCCAAGTAGAACTTCAGCGCTCTAGCAACATCCAGCGAGTGCAAAGTTCTCTCGGCCGGCGACAAAGGCGACAGGAAGAAAACTGGTAACACCAAGGGCTTGTTGAGATGGAAGTCCGACGGCACCTTGGGCATGAAGGAAGGGTGCGTCCTCAGCACCACCCTTGTCTCGTGGAAAGCCAAGTATGGAGGCTTGCAGAATAGGGCATGGATCTCTCCCACCCGTCGTGCGGAGGTGATGGCCACAAGGAACGCTGTTTTCCACGACAGGAACTTCAACGGTGCTGAATTTAGCAGCTCGAATGGTGGCCCCATGAGCCTGGTCAGCACCACGTTGAGCTACCACGCCGGGGCTGGACCCTTCACCGGCGGGAACGATCGGAACAGTTCCTTCATAAATTCCTTCACCAGGTGATGAGACCACAGGGATGACCGTCCCGTAGTTCTGGTGCATCGGGAGATCGCTGCCAGATGTATCTTGATGGAAGCGTGAGCTAGTCCAGCCTTGGCCAGTGACAGCAGGTACGGTAACACTTGAGGGGCCGTAATCCGTAGAGGGTTAATCTTCTGTGCACGGCACGAGACAGAGAACCTCTCCCACTTGTGTACGTAGCACATGAGAGTCGAGGACGCCCTGGCCTTTGCAAGCACCTCCTTGGCGAACCTCTGGCACTTGGAGTTCGTCGTCATCGCGAACAGGTCGATCTTGGGTTTGCCCCATCGTTGCAAGAGTCGATCCACTTGATCCTGCCACAGTTCCCACTCGTGGCACAAGCGCAGCTCCCTGCTGAGTGAGTCGGCGATGGTGTTCTTTATCCCTGCTAGATGAAAGAGTACCAGAAACATCCCCTGGGCAATGGCCCAATGCCACAGATCCTGGGCTTCCTTGGAAAGGGCTGGGGATCTGGTTCCTCCCTGCTTCCGAATGTAGAACATCGTGGTGGTGTTGTCGGTGAAGATCCTCACCACCTTGCCCTTGAGGGACAGGAGAAACGACCTAAGGGCCCAGAACACTGCTCGGAGCTCCAGTATGTTGATGTGGAGTGACCTCTCCTCCGGGAGTCAAAGGCCTCTCGCATGAAGATCTCCAGTATGTGCTCCCCATCCCTCCAGGGAGGCATCCGTCGTCACTGTGTCCTGGTGTGCCAGGGTCTGAAAGTCTGTGCCCGCCGCGAGATGCGCGCGGGTGCCCCACCACCGAATTGCTTGGCGGAAAACCTCGTTGAGTGGGATCTTGTCCTCGAAACTGCCCGCCGCTTGCATCCAACGGGCGTCGAGGAACTCCTGTAAAGGACGCATCCGCAGCCTGCATAGGTGCACCAGGTAGATGCATGAGGACATCATCCCGAGAAGGGACTTGATGGACCTCACCCTGGCCACGTCCGTGGCCAGCAGGCGCTGCACCTTGCCCAGGATGACCTTCGTCCTTTCCTCCGACGGTGAGGCCAATCGCGCTACTGTATCGAGCTTGGCTCCCAGAAACCGTGCGACCTGCGACGGAGCCAGATGGGATTTGGGGAAATTGATGGAGAATCCCAGGTCTGTGAGCAGTTGGACGGTCTTCGCTGTGTGTTCGACGGCGAGTTCCCTTGTCCTTGCTCGGATGAGCCAATCGTCCAGGTAGGGGTAGACGTGGATCCCCTGCAGGCACAGCCACGCCTCCACTGGTGCCAGGCACTTGATGAATACCCTGGGTGCCGACTTCAACCCGAATGGCAGGGCCTTGAATTGGTAGTGTCGTCCTGGGACTACGAATCTGAGAAACTTTCGGAGTCCTCTTAGAATGGGGATGTGGAAGTAAGCATCCTCCAAATCCAGCGACGACAGGAAGTCGCCTTCCTCCAGCTGCCCCAGCACGTGCTGGAGGGTGACCATTCTGAACTTCTGTGCCTTGATGTCTTTGTTTAACCGTCGCAGGTCCAGGATGGGGCGCCAACCGCCTGTCTTCTTTCTGACGAAGAAGTACCTTGAGCATACTCCGGAGCCCCAGAGCCTCTTCGGGACGAGCTCGATGGCACCCTTCGTGAGCATCGCCCTTACCTCTAACAGCAGTTGAGGGACATGATTTTCCTTCCTTGCCACGGGAGGAATGCGGGGGCACTTCTTTTGAAATTCAAGAGTGTGCCCGTGGGCCAGGGCATCCAGCACCCAACGGTCGGTAGAGATGGACTCCCACACGCTGACGAACTTCGCCAGCCAGCCTCCCACCAGGGTGCTTCGTTGGGGGCCCGACGCTACGGCCGGTTCAGTCCTGCTTGGTGGCAGACTTGCCGCCTTGGCCTCCTTGGCGACGACGACGAGATCCTCCTGACTTGCCGCATCCTCTGTAGGCCTCTTGCGACGAGGAACAGGCCGCCATGGCGGTGCATCGAGGAGCCGCTGCCGGATCCCCTGGGGGCACCCTGTCTGCCTCCGGTGTTCTGAAAGGGCAGCCGTTGTTGCTACAACACCCCCAAGGACCGAGCCGTCTCCGTGTGTCGGTCTTGATGGCCTGAAGCGACTCTTCCACTGTTTTCCCAAACAGGTTGTCCCCGTCGAAGGGAATGTCCAACACTCTGGACATCAGTTGCCTTGAGCCATCCCCGCCGTTGAAGGCAAACACTGTTGCCCAACTGGCGCAATCCGGTATCAGCGATATCCGTGGCCACCGTTATGGCGTGGTCCGACACCACCTCACCTTCCTGCAGGATCTCCAGGGCCTCCGACCTCTTGTCGTCCGGTAGGAAGTCCAACAGGGGAGCGATCTTGTACCACAGCTCCCTGTCGTAGCGGGCCACAATCGCTAGGGCGTTGGCCACCTTAATTGTCATCGCCGCGGACGAGATGACTCGTCGTCCCATGGCGTCCAGCTTCTTTCCCTTGCCGTCCGGTGGGGAGGTCGAAGTTGAGGATGATGTCCCCGCCGCCTTCTTCTTTGCCGCCGCCGAGACGACTGAATCCGGGGTTGGCTGTGCCCTAAGGCACAAAGGGGCATAATCGGGGACCCGGTACCTATTCTCGTACCGGTCCCTCTTGGCAGGTGTCGTGGACGGGTTCTTCAGGAGAGCAAGTCCCGTCAATCAATGGCATCGCGAGGACCGTCTTCATCTTGGCCTCGCGCCGATGATGGAGGAAACCTTCCTTCTTCTGTTCCTCGGGGCAGAGCTGGAAAAGCTTGGATGCCCTGGTAATCATGGCGTGGAAGGAGCCAATTTCATCCGGTGGTGAGGCCCGAGGGAATGGTGACGGAAGGCCCATCCCGTCGACACCACCATCGTCATCCATCTCCATCGTGGCCGTATCAGTTCTCGTGTCCCCCCTTGGATCAGGGGAAGGAGATGAACGCTGAGAGGGCTGCGAGGGCTGGAAAGGCGGGGCTGGATGAACGCTTCTCCGCTTGTTTGGAGGACTTCCTGACGGGCCCGGTTCTGCTGGGTCGTCCGTTGTGGTGAGGGGCAATCTCGTCCTTATATCCATACATAAGGTTTGGATTGCCATCAAAATGGCCACTGAGTTGCCCTGAGGCTCGGGCACTGGCTGTGATGGGCGCAATGGTTGTTCCTCCTCCACGGGATTCACCTCGGTGCCACCGTCGCTCTCTTCGTCCGCCTCTTCGGGGTTCCCCCCGTGGGACCGGACCTCCTCGAACATCCTCTTGAGGCCCTTCACGGATTCAACCAGTTCCTCCTCAGAAGCTGTATCCGTGTCCGCCAAGGCCTCCACCCCCCCTCTTTTTCCACTGGGGTCTTCACGGGGGTTCTCTCGATGGGCTGAAAAGAGGATTCCCTCAGTGGTGGCAGGGAAACTCTGGAACCCGAGGTCGCCTCCACTGGTGTAGCGTCCACAGGCTTTGCCAGGGCTGCCGCGACTTCCTCGATAGAGGTCTTCGCCGGGTGAATCAAGGCCTTCACCACCTTGTGTGCGCTTGAGGCCTTCACTTTGGGGGGAGGGTCACCACCACGCTCCCCCTCGGCTGGTTCCTTCGAGATCGACCGGGGCCTCTCCAGAAGCTTAGCCGGGTTCTCGGATTTTCTCTTGCCCGAGCCAGAGCGTTGGCTCGTGGTTGATGGTGTCGGTGAAAGTGCGCCCTGCCTGGCAGCCGAGGAGCTCGACCGTTCGGCACTCCCGGTGCCCGCGGACTCGCGTGCTTAGCCTTTTGTTGGGCCCCCGTCGCCGGAGCGCCCTCACAGGACTTAGAAGACCGCTCAGACTTCTTCTTCTTCTCACCTGCTGGGCTCTTTCCTTCCAGCCAGTTGGCGAGGCGGGTCCGTCGATCCCTCATAGTCCGATCCGACATGTTCATGCAAAACGCACAGTCCTTCTCCACGTGCGTTTTGTCTTTGTGAAGGCAGTAGAGACATCTCGAATGCTCGTCCTCCTTGAACACATTCTGTAATCCGCATCCAGGGCAGTTCCTGAACAGCTTGGATCCGGGTGTCGAGCTTCCCTTGTCCTGGGTGATGTCCACGAGGTAGGCCGCAGAATTTTCTGGAATCCTTCAAGAAGCATAACTCGACGAAAACTTCGCCCTTGAGGAGCGTATAAAAAATCTGAAACGGGTCCCCGTTGATCAGAAGTAGAAACGGTGGAGCTTGAGGCTCGATTGACCGAAAAATGAGAGTAAACTCTTTGAAAAAAGCGGGGGGTGTGGCTTGATGGCGACGTGAGAGGACGTTCCTTGGAGCAGCTCCCGATGATCCGATCCTGATCCTGGGAAAAAAGTGATGGTTTTTGGCGGACTTTCGAGCCCACGGTGCATCTAAAGGCGTATGAAAGTGGGGGGCATATGGTGCGTGCCCTCCCCAACGGCGAGACTGCATATTCACGGAACCAAACCCCGAAGAAGGTGGCGGTCGTGCAAAGGAAGGGGAGCACCCAAGATGGCTGCCTGTGGACAAAGGGCCATAAAAGGTCCGACGAGCTGAGGAAGACAAGGTTGGTCGGAACGTGGGCGAGCCCAACCAGATAGACGGGTCGCATGCGTCTCGGGCTGAAGGCAAGAACATAAGGGCGAGCCCCCACTGCAGAGGCCATGGGTCGTGGCGAGCTAGCAGAGTGAATCCAGATTCAGCGAAACCTCCCTGTGGAGGGGCCGGCGAGCGAACCCCGCGAGGATACAGCTGGGCGCGTGGGCCCAATCGACGCAACAGGATGTCTTCCAAGGTGGTGCGACCCCGGATCAAACAGCCTACGATGGAGACCTATGCTAGGTCGCCCTCGGGCGCGGAAGGGAGAAAGAGTAAAGAAACCCCTGCGGCAGCGACGGACCCACCGGGTACTATCCAGGAGGTGCTGGCAGCAATTGCCGACTTGAAGGTGGCCTGGGAGACGAAGCTGGGCCTGGCCATGAAAGAGTGGCAAGAGGGCCTAAACCTCAAGATAGGAGCGGTCCGAGAAGAAGTGAACCTGTTGCGCCAGGATGTGCGAACGATCGCGGAGCACACTGGGGAACTGGAGAAGGAGATGGCCCAGACTGTGGAGGCGTGCAATACACACGCCAAGGAACTTCATGCCCTCGTGCAACGAGTGGGCAATTTGGAGGACAGAGCAGAGCAGGCGGAGGGGCGCGCCAGGCGCAATAACATTCGCATAGTGGGGGTACCGGAGGGAATGGAAGGATCGAACACCACGGATTTCGTTGAAACCATGCTTTTGCAGGAGATTACATTTGCAGGCCCCCCGCGGCCGTTGATTGCAAAGATCTTTAACTATCGTGACCGCGAGAAGATTCTCAAATTTTTCCGGAAAGGGGGCACGATAGAAAGGGGGTCAGCGAATATAACAGCGTATACCGATTACACGCTGCTTGTACAACGGAGCCAAATGAACTTTGGAACGGTGAAGAGGAGGCTCAGAGAGGCAGGCCACCGCTACATGTTGCTTTACCCCGCTAGGTTAAAGGTGATTCATAAGAACAGATCCCTCTTCTTTGAGACGCCGAGCGACGCGATGGAATGGCTGGATATGCAAGGTCGACCACAGGAATCGGATGCCCAGACAGAAGCGGATGGAGATAAGTAGCACGCTGCAGAGGCACCCGTGAGGCCATAGCCATGACATTGGGACTAGAATATAGTTTGATATTGTGCTTGTGTGGAGGAAGTCACGGCATCTGCCGGCGGGTCCCGTTGAATTCACTTCTCCTAAATAGATGACTGGGAGCTCCTGGGGAGCAACCTCTGCACCCGATAGTAGTACACTTAGTACACTTAGTTAGGTCACTGTTAGATTGGTGACACCCCGCGGGGTCCTTGTTCTTGGTTACGAGACGGGTCCAGACGTGGGTAGGCCTGAGATCCAGGGATGGAGCTGGGCTATGGTTGGGGGTTGGTGGGGAGGGGGGGGGAGTTGTGTGCAGTGGTATGAGGTTGGGGAAGGGGAGAGGGGGGAAGGGTTCGTTAACAGAAGGGAAAGAGCCAGGAAGCGACCCTACATGGGGAACATTATGGGGAGGGATGGGATGGAGATAGACCGACTAGATGGCATCGGGTAATCTCAGAATTGTGACCTGGAATGTACGGGGCCTCAACAGCTACCTTAAACGTAACAAAGTGATGATGTATTTGAAGAGGATGCGCATAGACATAGCCCTGCTGCAAGAGACCCACCTCACTAGGGAAAGGCTGGAGGTGGTCGGGAGGAAATGGAAGGGCACCGTTGTGGGGGCGGCGTACTCAGCGTATGCCAGAGGGGTTGTCACTGGGTGGCGCCCCACGTGCCATTTCGAGTGCTTGATTCTACGGTGGACCCGGAGGGTAGAATGGTGGTGGTAACGGGTCTCTTGGAAAACAGAGAAGTACACATCATAAATTTGTATGCCCCCAATAACGATACAGCGGCTTACTCTAGGACCCTCTACGGTAAACTTGGCCAACTGGCGGGGGGGAACGGTAGTGTGTGGGGGACTTTAACTGTACCGTAGACCCCAGTATGGATAGGTCCAAGGACAGGGCGGGAAAAACGGCACCGGCGGCTAAAGCGCTGAGTACCCTACTGAAAGACCTAGGCCTAGAGGATGCGTGGAGAAGGCTGCATCCCACGGATAGACAGTACTCACACTACACAGCGCCACATGATTTGTACACAAGGTTAGACTACATGTTTGTAACAGCCGGGATAGTGAGAGAAATAGAAGGAGCAGAATACAAAGCCTGAGTGCTGTCGGACCACTCGCCCTTGGTGGTATACTGTAGACACCAGCCCCCACGACCGCAGATCCCTACATGGAGACTTAGGACCGAGGCTCTGCAGGATGAGGGGTTTCGGGAGGGCCTGAGGGACGCCATTGTGAGGCTATAATCATCCCACTCGTACAGCTAAGCACTTGCGAGATTACTGCGATATGGGATCAGTCCCGGCCTATACCAGCCGCACGGGACCCTGAGAGACGTCGGCCCATACAACACGACAGCCGACTGACCAAGTGCCATTTATGCACTGGCAATCCTGCATTTTCTAAGGATTACCCAAACAGCAACCTTCTGCTACCACAGCAGTAGATTCAACGGATAGCACCGCCGAAGGTGCCTCTCCTGACGAAGGCCAGCACAAAGACAGGCGCTAATCCAGCCCCTTTTTTGGCCGAAACACACCCTGTGTCGATCCCTGTGACACAACTATACCATCCCCCCTCGTGTATGTTATATGTAAATATTGTTGTGTGCACCATGTGTAAGCTATGCCTTGGACCTATGCAAGTCTCAGGCACATGTTTCCCTGCTTTATAGGGTTGTTATACCCCCTCCATCTGTGGGAAATGTGCATCCGATTGAAGTTTTGACCTCAATAATTCTGAGGGCGACACCTATCTGTGTTACTACTATCCATCACCGACCTTGTCCGTTTATATTTCACTTACCTTTCGTGCTTATCGAAAGAACTGTAAAATAAATTGTCTAGAAACTTCCTCTGTTGATGCAAAATAAATACACACACACAGAAGTCCTCTGTTTTCTGTCGGATCTCTCCATCCTGATTTTTTGTCTATTATACGTATACCCACCTGGGTAAATCAGGACCCCGCCAGGTGCCCTACAGTATGTACCCATAGACCAAACTGAGGAGGACACGGGCGAGCTGGCTATAGTGTCATTAGACGCGGTCAAGGCCTTCGACTCGGTACGATGGTCCTGGCTGAAAGCGGTCCTGAAGGGGTACGGAGTGGGACCCGGATACCTCAGATGGGTACAGTTGTTTTACAGCACCCCGATGGCGAGGGTCAGGACAGGGTTCACGGTCTCCGATTCTTGGCAACTGGGCAGGGGGACCAGACAGGGATGTCCCTCGTCACCTATGCTATATATACTGGCATTGGAGCCGCTGGCAATATGCCTGCGTCAACAATATGGGGAGGTGGGCATAAACACGGCCAGTGGAGAGCATCTGATATCATTATATGCGGATGATATGCTCCTTTATTTGCGCTACCCAGAAGAAAACCTACAGTACGCCCTAGAGGTGATAGAACGGTACGCCATCCTCGCAGGTATATCGGTGAACCCTGGAAAGTCCAGCCTGTTCCCTTTGGGTAGATATAGGAATGTCCCGGTGCAGAGGCTGCCTGTTCTGCCAATACCATGGCAGCCTGTAACATTTAGGTATTTGGGAATAAACATTTATCACAAGATCGAGACAGAACACAAGCACAACACGGAAAATGCGATAGAGGGGATTAAGAACAGTATGGTATTCTGGTCCAGATTGCCCATGACCATTCTGGGGAGGGCGGCCTTGCTCAAGATGGTGGTCCTGCCTAGACTCCTGCAATTCTTTATAAACGTCCCGTTTCTGATACCCAGGAGCCTATTCACGAAACTTCACAGCGTGTGTAGGGGTTTTGTGTGGGGCAGCTCTAGGAATAGGGTGGCTCTGTGGAAGCTCCAGAACCCATGTGACAGGGGGGGATAGGCCTGCCTAACTTCAAACTCTATTACCTGGCTGGGCAGCTGCAGTATGTGGCCAGGTGGCTCTCGACTGAAGATTCGGCGGAAGCCAGGCTCCTGCGCGAAGATACAGCCTCATACTTTCTGATGGAAGTGGTGTGGTTGGGCAGAGATAAACTGGTGGGCAAGGGGTGGCTACTGAGGTTGGGCTGGGAGATCTGGCACAGGACACGGAAGTTTGGGGGGGACTCGGAACCATACACCCAGCAGGCCCCTTTGGCGGCTCTGTGTGGGAGTGACTCTTAACTACTTGAATCGGTCTGCAGAAACTGGGAACAGGTAGGCCTAGCCACCCTCGGGGACATAAGGCAGGAATGGGAGGCGGTGGACTTTCAGTGGCTGTTGGAAGAGATGGGAGTACATGGTGGCCAATATATAACCTACACTAGGCTGGTGAAAAAGACTAGAGAAAGATGGCCGGAGACAGTGCTTGCGGAGGATCCAGACGCCTCCCTGGAAACCATGTATGATGTATCGGAGGGCGGGCACGAAATATCGAGGATATATGAGCTCCTGCGAGCAAGGGCAGGGAAGGAGTTGCTCCAATTGAGACAAGATTGGGAGGAGGAGGTGGGAGGACCCATGACGGATGGGCAGTGGGAACGGGCCCAGAGGTACCATAAAAATGTGTCCCGTAACGCGAGATTCCAACAGCTTCAATTTTATGTTACCCACAGGGCTTATTTAACCCCCGGGAAGATTGCAAAGTTTGGGGGAAATCAGCTATGCAGCAATGCCCCAGGTGTGGGGAGGCGAACGCGGGACTGCTACACATGTTTTGGGCTTGCCCGGAGGTGCATAGATTTTGGAACGAGGTCAAGACGAGACTGGCTGGCGGGGGGGTGGTGCTGGATGTGGAATCGGCCTGGTCATGCATGCTTGGACTATTCCCTAGACCCCGGCATTTGAAACACATAAGCAAGATGAAGGACCTGGCCTATGTCTTGGCCAAACGTAGGATCGCCATGGGCTGGAAGGCGGCCCACAGACCTAGGGTGGAGTTATGGTGGACAGACCTCTTGAGGTGGGCGGAAGCTGAATCCGTAGTCTGGTTTGAAGTGGTCACCAGGGGGGGCGAAGAAGAAGCAGGGCCCTTGCTGGCCTGGCGGCAATTGGTGGCCTCGTTAGCAAACCCTCACCAGGGTGACAACGAAACAGAGGACCCGATTGATGGCTGTCTAGGTAGTGTGCCACCCAATGATCTTCCCGTAAACAATATGTGAGAACCGGCTCTAGTTAAAAGGGGGAGAGGGGAGTTGGGGAGTTTGAAAATGTGTTGGAATATGATGTTTTCTATGTTTTGAAACAGTTGTAGTGTGTTTGTTTGACCTTAAAAAATAAAATAAAAATATATTTTAAAAACAAACTTTGAAAAAAGCGCAAAACGCTGAAAAAGCTTGAGAGCTATAGCACTAGGACTCCCAACACTTGAACGTGTGGTATAAATCTGAGGATGGCTGCCAGGGGAGGGGCTTAGGGAGAGGGCAGTCATTGTCTGGGGGCAGTATGACCCAGAGACCAGTGATTGGTTACTACTAAGAAAGACAGATCAGAAACGAAACTTATACTGATTTTTTCTTTTACCGAGGATTCCCAGCCTGACGACGGGGAATATTCATGAGCATTTGAATCCATGCCAGACCCCATGCTGGAGAATAACTGAAAAACCAACAGAGCCAAGACGCTGAGAAAGACCTCAGCTAGTGAAATATGGATGTGTTTACACCAGTACTGGATGGGAAGAAGGACTATTGGCCTGCCCTGCACACTTATTGAAGAAAGAATCAGTTAGCATACTGCAGATGATGAGTGACAAGTGAGTAGGATCATGGGCCAAGTACTCAAAGTTACTCACATGGGTTGACAATGAAGCAATACCTGTATCTGTAATATCACTAAGGAATGCAACAACAGGAATGAATGGAGGAACTGCAGTATTGATGGTCCGATACAGGCCTGTGGATCCAGAGCATACATGCAGGTGCCTTAGAATTGGGGAGGAATAGGTTCCATGGTAATGACCCATGTTCCAGCACTGGTGAACCCCAAAGTGACCTTCATATTGATGAATTTCCAACAATGGATGAGTACCTGTGGAAGAAGAGGTGGCTTAACTTCCATACATAGACAGAAGAGAGAGAATTATTTCTCAGCAAAATCAATGGCGGCCTATGACAATATTCCAAAAGCATAAACTGTTCAGCAAGACAGCATTGATAATGACATCCATATTCTTACCAGGACTTCAAGCTGCAGTAAAGGCCACGTTGCTGCAGATTACAAGATAGGGGCTGCTGTAGAGGATCAATGCAACAATAGAAGGATGTAATGCAAACAGAGAAGAATTGAGAGCCATCAGGCTGATGACCCTCCAAAACAGATATGTCCTAGACCTGATTACAGCAATGGAAGGGGTAGTGTGTGCCAAGAACGGGCCTTCTTGCTGTATGTTCATACCATCTCATGATGGAGGAAATGGAACCCTGACAGAAGCAATAACTATGCAGACGACCCTGCTTACGAAAATGGAGGATGAAGCTGATGAGACGACAGGAGATGACTGTTTTTCATCTTTGTTATCGTGGATTCCAAACTGGCTGGCAAAAGCTTTTAAAATTCTTAGTGTTGCTAGGATTCTGTCGCATAAGGGTCATCTTGGAACAATGCAAGAAGACAGCCAAAAAAGCAATTGGGATGAAGATCATGACTGATATAGACGCTGGAACGGGTGAGCAGATGCAAAATGAAGCTAGTACCTGTGAAAACAAAGAAAAGTACCCTTGCACCTGCAGGAACAAAGTTCTACTATCCCAAGGATCATAAAAAATATGTAGGACGTTGGATATTCTGTCCACCATCCGGAGATTGATATCACATGACCTGGAGTGTAGATGGAAGGGGTTATCTCTAAAGTCTATAAAAAGCCAACTGACCGGAATGCGCTACTGAACTATGCCAGTTACCACCCGCGCGCACTGCGCGACAACCTGCCCTTCGGGCAATTTCTCCGGTACAGGCGCACATGCACCATAATTACAGACTTCAATAAACATAGAGAAGAACTTAAATCCCAAGTTTTCTGAAGGGGATATCCTAGGAAAATAGTTAAGAGTACACACAAAAGAGCTAGGTATATCCTGCGGGATATCAGTTTATAACAACATGCAAAAAATAATGCAGAAAACACCATCACAGCTGTTCTAAGTTACTCCCCGATTTTCAACACACTGAAGAGGGAGATTAAAAAAAAAAAACTTTGGCCTATTCTGAATACAGGTGCAACCGAGGTGGCCTACCCGATCTTCGCTATCAAGCAGAGGAAAAGCATCTGGGATAGACTGGTGCACACGTTGGAAGAATGGAAGGAGAATCCAGAGCAAAGCACTCTCTGGGGCACAACCATGCCAAGCGGCCATACCCCATGTGGCTCCTGTGTTATATGCAAACAAACAACGAGAAGTAAAATAGTGGACATAGGGTGGGACACACCCTGGGAACAGAGAAAACTCTCGAATTGCAACAGTAAAGGGGTTATTTATTTGATCACATGTCCCTGTAACCGCAGATATATCGGCATGACAGTATAAACGGTCAAAACGAGGCTTATTGAGCATACGTCCTGTATCCGGACCAAAAAATGTATGGCACCCTTGGTCTCCCACTTTGACTTATGCAAACATACAGGAGACTACAGGTGGACAATACTTGAAAAAATCATTCCTCCCCGTAGAGGAGGTAATTTCCATGACATACTGCTGAAAAAGCAGTGGATCTTCCGCTTAGATACAGTAAACAACGGCCTAAACGAGCAGATACAGTGGAACAGCCTGGCATTGATCAAATGATCATATGGGACTGTGACACAGCCCAAAAAATGCATGATGCACATTTCAGATACATTGGATACCGACTACTGAATTAGCCGGATATACCAGGTCTCATGCAGCTGCTGATAACATTATCATATATATATATATATGCGCGTATCCGTGCGCGTTTGGAACGTTAACGCGTTTCGCGGCTTGCCTCGCCGCTTGGTCACAACAATTCGTTCCTAGTAAACCATAGAGTTTTAAACCATTAGGCAGAGCAGACGGCAACCTTTTGTGCCGACACAGAAAAGGGGACTCCACTTCAAAACTCAGCCCATTCAAAACTAACTCATGGCGGCCATCTTAGTGTTGTTAGTGCCGCACTAATAGCATGCTTATGCGTACCACTTCCACCTAATTGGAGTGGTACCCTCCTTGAGAGTGTGTGGTCTGGGTTTGAAACTGATTATGATTCAAACTCAATATTGATCTGCCATGGTCTGCCTCGAAGAGTAAAAGTTTCCCCGTGGGGACCCATTATATGCCGAATGCCTGTTAGAAATACAGTACATGTATTGGCTGGCCTTAGTTATATAAGATCTTATAATTGAAGTACCTCTATGAAATACAGAATCACTGTAAAGTGCATAGTACAAACAACTTAGTAAAGTGCACCGGTCTTTGAAGATATATATCGATATCATGTTTAGTGAGGAGCAGTTTCAGATAATAACTATGTGCCCCCAACCAATGGTAGATGGGAGAAAACCATACATCATTTTACATCATTTTGCTTCGATCGCTCCAAACTTTGGAGTTTTATTCTCAAACATGATTGACTAGAATAATTGAAGATCTGACAGGTACCATATGTTCATTATGATATGGCATTTAATTTCCGAACACCTTAGATATGCGACCTTGGGGTCACTGTGCAAACAAGCCATTTGATATGTCCAGCAGAATGAACACACTAATGTGACCTATTATCAATAAAAACGAGGATGAATAGCAAATGTATAGCAAATAGCAGCAATTTTTTAATCTGTTAAAGACCAAAGTCAAGCAGTAATCATGACTGCAGCAAACACGCACGAATCCAATATGCCCATACAAACATGGCCGCCATACAGCGTCACTGAGGCCCACCCCAAAATGGCAACTGCATCACCAACACGGAAGTGAATAATAGGAAACATCGAGCCAGTGGAACCCTTAGCAGCAGATCCGAGCAGCGCGAGATTCAGCTTGAGGAGCCTCGCTGCATGCTCATAATAACACACAGAGGCAAAATCGGTAAGCGAGTTGTACTTTATGTCACTCACGCGCACTTAGGGGACGGTATACCGCCGAGAGACAGGCGATCGCACAACCTAGATAGATCATGTTCTGCCAAAACCCACCCACTTAAGGGCAATTGCCTTAAGTTACAGGACGTTTCTGATCTGGATTATTCCAGATATACAGTAATAAATGCACCAATATGAGCCTTTGTACAAAGAATATGAGGTGAAAACCAACACCGTTTCCCTGGGACTTGTTTTGCAGTATCATCCCATGGAAAAGTTTCCACCCACCAGAGGAGCGAATAAGATACCAAGTAGTATTGGAGGATCAATTTGGATAGTGACGCCTTCCACGCCATAACAGAGCAACCACAAGGTAAAAACCAAAACCAATGTATAATTAACTCACAACAGTACCAGCACAAGAGTGGTGGGCACATTCTTATTACACATAGATGAAATAGACATCCCTGTCCTTCTGTGTTCATTCACAGTGAACAAGAGAGTACTTTGTGCATTGGACGTTGGGGTGGACCAGACATCTGCAACAGGCTGTCAAGCACAGATTCAATCCACTCCTACACAGTGTGGGTGGGAGCCAGGTACAATATGCAACTATGCTGACCTATGCCTAAAGAAAAGCCGTGAATAGCTATGGGAATGCCATGCTCCCAGCCCCGGAGGAGGGGGATCCTGTTTTTAATGTCTAGAGAAGACGCCAACTAATTGTTCATAACTGAATAAGATAAATAAAACAAGAAATATCCCAACATATTACCCTCAGGAGAAGTCACCCTCGACTTTTCTATTTTTGTCCTACAGAGCATGCTGCACCAGATCTGTTGGGCGAACAGGTTCAGTCTTTCTGATTGAAGTAATGGGTCCTGAAGAATATGACGCATGAAAAGAGATGTCATTGAAACCGGTCGACCATACATCCGGATGTCTGCCAAAAAAGGGGGACACATAGAAGAATGACAAGAATACTTAAAATAAACCACTGCAGTGCACTTTGAATACTGCAGTGTTGTTGTACCACATTTTGGCACTGTAGAAACCCAAAGAAAGACAGTTGGGGATTCATAACAGTGGTAGAGAGAAAACAATATGTTAGAGTAATAGATACATACAACATTGAAATAGTGAGATGACCCATATCAAATGTCGTCTCCCTGTTACATGGTTTTATCAATTATATCATTAAGGTGATCAAGCATACTTCACGGAGGGCAATTAAATTGTCACTTAGACACATAGACCCACGTGAACTGCCCAACTACCCAATGAACGTAGTATGGGAATAGTTACCCCAAACTGCAACTTTTTAGCTAGTTGTTGATACGTACAGCCAGAGCTGGTAAACATTTCCTTAAAGTAGTAGACTCATTGTAGTAATAGGGCAAGATTCCTCTCACCTATCCCTTTTAGATAGGCGGAGCCACATCGCTACCTAGGGCCACCTAACATCACGAAGGGAGAGGGTGTTCTTCAAATTAGGGCGAGTGTTGAGGGTACACAATAATAGTGTGAATAACTACCGACAGAACGAAAGCCTTGTATGTCCTGTGCTTTGGCGATACCTGGAGTGTAGATGAACATATAAAGAATGCAGGTCACCTGAGGGGGGTGGCAAAGATTTCGATTCCGAAGAAAAAACAGGATGAAAAGAAGATGAAGATAAATGATGAAGAGATGAAGACCACAGAAGAAGAGAATTTGGTCGGAAATTCGACCAGAAGGGGGAATGTGGAGGAGCAGGTAGACACGTTCTCACTAGCCCCCCCCCCATCACAGCCATCATTCTGGAACAGCAGGAGAAGAGCAGGAAATGGGACCCCATGTATCATTTCCATACCGCATCTAGTGTAAGAGAGACGTTATGCAATCAGACAGCCATATCGAATGTACCTCGGACTGAAAGCGTGGAAGGATGCTACATGGAATGATGTCAGCACGCACCTGTGGACATCATGGATGTGCGTTAAGTGAAAGCTGACGAGGGCAGAGTGATATCATAAAGAAGATATATCAACCTATGCTGAAATTATATGAAAATACTTAGAGGATGTAACTGAAGCACCAAGAGAAACATGTACCTAAAGCTAAAGTAATCATGGAAACAAAGAAGATGAAGTAACTTACTGACCGATAACTGTAAATAGGCAGTAACGCAAGGTTGAAAGGAAACATATAGAGGTTTGCTATAGAGGAATATATAACATGGCAAGGACGGCCATAATGGAAAAATGAACGCTGGCTCAAGAGGAATTCAACCAAGCTACCTCAGAGACAAACCAAGGCTGCAGAATCAGGAAACGCGGCAGAACAGCTAAATGTGCAGAACTGATGATGACTCAAGGATGCTATTTTAAGGGAGTTACATGGATAAACTCTGAATATGGGCCATTCTTTATAGATTGAACAAGAAGAAAACAACTGTAAGAGCCAAACTGCTGTTCAATTAAAATTGTACAAAGTTCTTATGAGATCCAGTGAGCAAGTGTCTAGAGACCAGAGGAGCAATAGACCCCTGCATAATTAAATCAAATAGCAGTGAATAGAAGGCTGAAATTGACAAATTTGCAGTCTCCTCACACGTGACTCAGAATTCGAAAACAAGGGCTATTCTTTAGAGCCTCAGACCTAAGATAGTGGTGTGCTCACACTCCCATGAAAGTTTCATGACAGTGAGCAGTCAACAAAGGCAGCTACAAATTGAAGACTTTGGCTTATGGTCGCCCGATGAGCGATGATGGACTAAATGGGAAAACGGGGAGTAGTCAGACGGGATTCAAACACCTACGTTTTGTTTCACATACGTGCTGCTAAAGTGCTTAAAGTCCAAGGTTGGATTAGTGCGCCAACCAATCAGTGGGTTTGGGAGACAACCTAACATACAATGTTGCATAGACCAATCCACTGCTGTTTTGTCTGATATAATCAGTACTATACGTATTTAAAAGCTAGTTCAAGGCGTGCCCTACAGATAAGAGGTAGCCAATGATGCACTAATCCTTATATGTTCTATAAGTAGATATGTTACCTTAACCAATCCTTTCCCTCAATAGATTTTCTATTTTGCCACATAGGATGATGTCATAAATGACGCATATTGGGGTATAAGACCTCTATGTAATCAAGCTAATATGCGAGTGTGCATGCGTCAGTCCGATGCATGCAAGTTCTCCCGCTTTATTAAAGACGAATAAAGTAGTACTTTGCCATATTCCTTGAGTCTGTCCGATTATTTGGTCTGAGATGACATGCATTACTCACCGTAATAGCATTTCTGATGGTTGTATCTGCTTAGATTCACATGATGTGCATATGGTCCGGCATCCAATGGTAACCGCAGATTATTGCATCTTGTCTTTCGGGGACCGAAAGGGGACGTCAGCATAGGCATGTCTGTAACACTATCCCTATTGTGACGTGCCGAGGTCCCTCCGATTGTATTTTTTCTGCCACGAGGGAGCCCAAGGATATTGTGAGTGAGTACATGAAGAGAGAAAGTAGATAGACGTCTATGTTCCTTCCACCCCGAGCGGGGAGGCAGGGAGAGCGCATGTGAATCTAAGCAGATACAACCATCAGAAATGCTATTACGGTGAATAAAGCATGTCTTCTGATGTTTGTTAATCTGCTTAGAATCACATGCTGTGCATAGACTAGCGAGCAGTAACCGGAGTTGGAGATGGGTTATGAGAAAGAACAGTAGAGAAAAGATCTCTTAATACTGCTTGTCCCACCTTAGAGTCAGATCTAGAATGAGTGTCTAGGCAGTAGTGTTTGTAAAGGCGTGTACAGAACTCCAGGTTGCCGCTTTGCAAATGGACTCTAGGTGAACATTTGCAATGAATGCTATGGAAGCCCCAGTGCCCCGAGTAGAGCGTGCCCTAAGCTTGAAGGGCAGTTCTCTCTTAGCAAGAGTGTAACACAGTATGATGCATTTGACAATCCACCTTGAGATAGCTGATTTAAAGACAGGATCCCCTTCTCTGCCAGCTGGCACTGAAACAAAATATTGGTTTGTTTTCCTCAGTGGTTTTGTTCTTTCCAGGTAGAACATGACCGCCCTGCGCACATCTATTGTGTGTAAGCTTCTTTCGGCCATGCTAGTGGGATTCTGGAAGAGAGTGGGTAGTTCTATCGATTGGTTCACATGGAACTTTGAGATGAATTTAGGCGCAAATCTGGGATGAGTGCACAGAACTACCTTATCCCTGTGGACTGTAACAAAAGGGTCTAGAACAGAAAGGACCTGTAGTTCGCTAACCCTTCTAATAGAAGGGATAGCCACTAGGAAGGCCGTCTTGTAAGTAAGGTCTTATAGACCTGCTTTATGCATTGCTCAAAGGGAGATCCCATGAGTCTGGTTAAAACCACATTTAGATCCCATCCAGGAGCTGGGTGAGAAATGGGGATGGATTCTCTTAACCCCTTCCATAAAGGCCTTAATAACCAGTATTTTCCACATGACACTTTCTGTTGTGACGTGGTGTAGGCTGAGAGAACAGCAAGAGGAACCTTTAGGGAATTGAAGGCCAGTCCTGCGTCAAACAAATGGGTTAGGTACAGCACAATGTGTGTGGGTGAGCAATCGATGGTATTGACGCCCTTGGTATTATACCAGATGACAAATTGTTTCCATTTACTGGAATAGCAATAGCGGGTCTTAGGTTTCCTAGCTTCCCTCAGTATGTCCATGCAGTTCTGAGGGAGCTGTAGGTGTCCAAACTCTATGACATCAGGAGCCAGGCTGCTAAGTTCAGAGTTTGTGGGCATGGGTGTAGGGTCTCCCCCCTGTCCTGAGACAACATGTTGTACGGGCAGGGTAGTTTTACTGGTGGGGAGAGGGACATTTCCAGTAGATGAGTGAACCAGGGTTGGCAGGCCTACATGGGGGCCACCAATATCATGGTGACTGGTTCCTGGTGCATCTTGTGCACTATCTTGTTGTGAAGGGGTGTCAGGGGAAAAGTGTAGACAAATTTCCCTGACCATGTTATCCAGAGTCCGTTCCCCTTGGAGCGGCTCCGGGGGTACCTGGAGGCGTAGTCTTGGCATTGGGCGTTCTGCTAAGTTGCGAACAGGTCGATCTCTGGGAAGCCCCATTCTGCGAAGACGTTGGAGACGATGTCTTCGTGCAGACGCCATTCGTATTCTACGGGCAGTGGGAAATCTCTGCTGAGCACGTCTGCCAGAAGATTGAGTTCCCCTGGAACGTGTTAGGACAACAGAAACATCTTGTGTTTGAGAGCCCACATTCAAATGTTTTGGGAAAGGCTGGATAACCCTGGAGAGTGTGTGTGTGTGCACCCTTGTTTGTTTAGGTAAGACATGGCTGTGGTGCTGTCTGTTAGAACCAGAATTGTCTTCCCTTGTAGTTGAGTCTAAGAAGGCTTTTAGTGCCTTGAACACTGCTTATAGCTCTAGCAGATTTATATGGTTGGATGCTACTTGTGGGGACCACACTCCATGAGCTGTCTGCTGAAGCAAGTGAGCCCCACACCCTGTGAGAGATGAGTCTGTCGCGAGAGTGGCTTCCACTGCAGGGGTGGTGAAGGACTTCCCCTTCAAGAGGTTTTCCCTCGACCACCACTGCAGAGAGAGAACGAGGGCTTGCAAGACAACTACCAGATCTTCCCATTGTCCGTTGGCCTGGCAACACTGGCTTTTGAGCCACTCTTGCATGGGACGCATGCGCAGGCGCGCGTGTGGAACCAAGTATATGCATGACGCCATCCTACCTAACAGCCGCATGGCCTTGCGTACCGTCGCCTCCTGACTGGCTACATATTGAGGGATCTGAAAAAGCATGTTCTGAACCCTCTTGTTGGAGGGGACGACGAGGCCGTCCTTCATCCGGATTAGATCCCCCAGAAATTGTTTTACTTGACTGGGGACTAGACTGGACTTCTTCTCGTTGATAGAGAATTCCAGACTGAACAGAAGGTCTACGGTCTTCCTGTGTGTTCAAAAAGCATGTGTCATAAGAGTCCTCTGTTACGAGCCAGTCGTCGAGGTAAGGGTAAACCGGGACGGATAGTCTGCACAGGTGTGCTGCCACTACTGCCAGGACCTATGTAAACACCCTTGGCACTGAGGCAATGCTGAAGGGGAGCACCTTGAATTGGTAGTGCCTGTCCTCTATCATGAACCTTAGATATTTCCTGTGTGCTGGCAACATTGAAATATGAAAGTATGCATCTTTCATGTCCAGTGTTGCCATGTGGTCCCCCTGTTTCAACAGTGGGATCACTTCCTGTAGCGTTACCATACGAAACTTTTGAGGTTTTATAAATTTGTTCGCTGGGCGCACCTCTAGAACAGGGCGCATGGTGAGGTCCTTTTTGGGTACAAGGAAGTACACTGAATAAATTCCCTTGTTTACCTGAAGAATAGGGACGGATTCTATGGGGCCTTTCCTAGAAGCGCTTCCACCTCTTGAATCAGGATCTGCAGATGGTCCGGCGTGAGGCGTTGTGAACGTGGCGGTCTGAACTGTGGTGGTCAGGCGAATTCCAAGCAGTACCCGGCAGCGACTGTCTTCATGACACACTGGTGTGAGGTTATCCCCTCCCATGCCGCAAGGAAAGATGTTAAGTGCCCCCCGACCGGGATGACATGGGAGGGGACCTGGATCCATTGGTCATTTCTTACCAGAGGCTGCGGCTCCTCTGTAGTTGGGGCCTCTGCCTCTGCCTTTGCTTCGTCGTTGACCCCTAGGTGGGTAGTTGGCAGGGCTTCCGGATGCTTGTCCAGAGTTCCAGTTTCCCGTATTGTAGTCATTTTTACCTGAATGGGATTGGCCTCGAAGGGACCGACGAGAACCGCCTCCCCTCTGGGGGGAAGGCTTCTGTGTTATTTGTTGTAAGGACTTAATAGTCTTGTGCTCTTTCTTGGCCGTCTCCAGAGCATCATCGACCACTTTACCAAAGAGATTGGTCTCTTCTATGGGTTTGTTAATAAGAGCGGCCTGTGTTTCAGGCTTGAACTCCGAGTTACGGAGTCAAGCGTTCCGCTTGAGTAGTGTGCCCTGGGCCAGGGACCTGCCTGCCGTCTCCGCAGTGTACAGAGTGTTTTTAATTATATTTTGATTTACTTGCCTGCCCTCGGCCACAATGGTGAGTAGTCTGGACCTAGCGGGTTCAGGAACCTCCCGGACACCTTCTTGTACAAGGTTCCATTGTGCGTCTGCAGAACTGGCAAGCAATGTAGTGTTATTTGCTATGCGTGTGGTGAACGCAGCTGCCGAGGTAACATGTTTACCTAAGGCGTACAACCTCTAAGATTCCTTATCCCTAGGTGCCTCCCCCGTAGCAAGGGGTACTCCTGCCCGTTTCCGGGTGGTAGTCACTACCAAGAAGTCGGGGGTGGAGTGGCCTTTAATATATTGAGGGTCAGTAGGAGATGGCCGAAATAGTTTTTCCATTCTTGGATTCACTGCCCGGGTCTGTGCTGGTGTGACCAGGGAGGGGGCCAACCTTCTTTTAACAGAGTTCAGAAGAGAAATGGCTTGGCTTGAGGGGGGTTTCTCTTTGAGAATGTCCTCCACAAAGTCTTGTTGGGGAACCGCCTCCTGGGTGGTAATCTTAAAGTGCTCTGCTGCCTTCCTTAAGATGGCATTGAAAGCCATTTGATCGTCCACAGGCAAGGCCTGGCGGACCGGAGTGGTAGGAGGGGAATCCAGGCATAGGACATCAGTGTCCTGATCTTGCGTAGGGAGCGCCCATGGCTCCGTCTCCACTTGCTGAGTCTCCTCCCAGTTGCCCATGGCATCCGCCTGGTCATCAGGGTAGTCTTGTAGGAAGGAAGGGTCTTCTTCCTCATCATAGATTGGTAAGTGTCCATCTGGACCACATCTTTATGGTGGACAGAAGCCGAAGTGTCTTGAGAGTCAAGATTTTCAGGGAAATGTGAAACCGGCACTAAAAGAGGGTCTTAACGAGATTTCTTAGGGGAAGGATGCTCTGAACGCGAGACAATCCTTTCTAGGTGGTCCATGCACCCTTCAAACTTTTCCCTGATCCATTTAGACGGACCAGCAGGGGCAAACGTTGGCATCGAAATTTGCCCTCAAGGGTGTTGGACAGAGGCTCCTGACTGTCCTCGTAGGTTTCTTGAGTACTGGGGCGCCATGGCGTGTCTTTAGACCTGTCTGTGGCACACTGCATGCTTTTCAACGGTGTGTTTGGCGTTAGCCCAACCGCCAAAGTAACCCTCGCGAGACTTTCCTCAATCTCCGCCGAATCGGTGTGAGTCAACGGATCAGCGGTAGATCTATCGCCTGTCAGAACCACGTGCCTAACGGGCATGGGGTACTCTTGAACTCGTAGTGAAGAAATGAGTTCTTCCCACCAATGCAATACTCAGTTGTACTTAAGGACAGTGCTGAGCGTTTAATTGGTTGAAAGAGTAATTGAAATGGCTGGACATGCTGGACCCCAAATGGCTGCAAAGAAAACACTGGGTTAGCAACTGGTATAAGGACGGTACTCAGTAACATAAATGACAATCGGTAGCCCACCTGACTATAACCAAGATGACTCCCGGGATAGCGGGTATGAAATGGCCAGCACTGGAGTCAGATAGCGAATCTATAGTAAACACAACACATCACAGGTAAGCCTAGGACTGGAAATAGAATCGGCTAGAAATAACCAGGCAATAATACCCTTTTGCTTACCTATGCATCCAAAAGCAGAACCGCTTTTGTAGCACCAGCACAGCAAGACGTAAACTTGAAAAGCGAATAGTTCCAAATTCCACAATGAAGCAAGAACTCCGCCTGTACCGCCGAAACGAGGACGCCTAGATTTTACAAGTATTGCAGGCAGTGTCTCTAGTCCAACACAGTAGTTCCAAAGTGCTGCAGGAAGTCTCTAGTCCAGCACAGAAATCAACACCCTATTCCCACCGGCACGAGTACGCCTAGGAGATATTTCCAGCGCAGCTCCTTGTAGAGGTATTTAAACAATGTCCATAAAGCAAGGCATTCCGTAAGCAGTCCAGGTCCTCAATCCACAAACAACAACAAGAAGTGAAATCACAAGACAAAAGCACAGCCAGTTACACAGTCCGGCTCGTAGCAGTTCAAGAAGGCTAGACAGAAGGGCAAGACAAAACGAAGTCCAAAAAACAAGCAAGGGTCAGAAACCAGGAGTTCAGTAGTACATAAGCGCTGCTGTTGAAGTCGGAAGAGAAAACAATCAGAAGCGCCGGGGGAAGGAGGGGGCATGACTATATCGGCGTTGTTGCGGCGTGGGAGTCACGTGAGCGGAAAGCAAACGAGAACATGACTGCAGCCGTGTCAAGTGCCAGCGTCGCCATGGCAAACCCCCAATGCCTTCGAAATAGTCCATTGTGCAACCGCCTGCCCGTATGTGAAATTGTTCGTTTAATAGCACCAGGTGAGCGAGGGGAACGTGCCGACGATTGCAACCTGACAGTACCCTCCCCCAAAGGCGCCTCCAGACCCCGGGAGGCAAGAAAGCGGGACAATAAGGCGGGAGCATGGATGTTGGACTCAGGCTCCCAGGTGCGATCCTCAGGACCGTAACCTTTCCAATCCACTAAGAACAAACGCACTCCACGAGAGAGTTTGGTGTCGAGGATTGCACTGACCTCATACTCCTCGACCCCTTGTACTAATAAAGGTGGAGGACGGAGAGGCAGTCTGGTTTGCTCAGTACATGGCTTAACCAAGGAAATATGAAAAACTGGATGTACTTTCCACGTCAGAGGCAACTCCAATTTGACCACAAGAGGACTAAGTACCTCCTTTATAACATAGGGACCTACAAAGCGAGGCAAGAGGCTCCTACGCCCAGGAATAGGGAGATGCTTGGCTGAAAGCCAGACACGCATACCAGGAGTGTAAAGCGGGGCCGGCCTGCAATGATGATCCGCATATTTCTTCACCTGCCCCTGGGCATGAGTCAGATGCTCTGTAATACTGGTACGTAGCGAGGATAAATCCCTGATACAGGATCGAACTGCAGGACAATCCGAGGATGAGTTAATGTCCAAGGGTAAAGAACAAGGGTGTTGTCCATACATGGCATAAAAAGGAGAGACCCCAGTGGAGGAATGAACTGAGTTATTGTAGGCGAACTCTGCCATGGACAGGACTGAGAGCCAGGTCTCCTGCTGTTGCAGAATAAGGCATCTCAAGTATTGTTCCATTGTGGAATTTAGTCGCTGAGATTGTCCATCAGTCTGGGGGTGGTAGACAGTGGAATATCTCGCATCGATTCCTATCGATTGAGTAAGATGTCTCCAAAAACGAGAGGTAAATTGCGGACCCCTATCAGATACGAGGCCAAAGAAACGGAAAACATTCCGTAAGAACAAATCAGCCAGAATGGGAGCAGAGGGGAGACCCTGACATGGCAAAAAGAGAGCTAACTTAGTGAAGCTGTCCACCACTACCCAAATGGTGTCGAAACCTCTAACCAGAGGTAATTACACTACAAAATCCATGGTGATCATAGCCCAGGGTCGAGCGGGTACGGGTAGGGGTTGCAGTAGGCCCATAGGTTTGGCTGGGGAGGTCTTACATTGGGCACAAACAGCGCAAGTTGCAACATACTGTATTATATCTTTAGACATGGAAGGCCACGAACACCAGTGTTTAAGTAAATCCAACGTCTTTCTAGGGCCAGGGTGTGCTGCCAACAATGAGTCATGACACCAGGACATAACGATACATTGTGTATTTGAATCTGGTATGTAAATCTTGCCTTGAGCATACGGCAAGGACTGGACCACATCCATATTATAGTGATTCAGCTCTGGAGGACCCCTGAGTAACCACTGTTGGATGGCAGATTTTAAGGAGGGTTGCAACGTACAACCGCATATCACCTGGTTAGGTAAAAGTAGGGTACCGTCTTGCAACCGGGGTTCGGGTTCTCCATGTAACCGAGACAAAGCGTCTGCCTTGGAATGCATAATCCCAGGACGGTACAATAAGACAAAGTTGTACATAGAAAAGAACTCATGCCAGCGTGCATGACGTGCTGTGGTGCATTGCAATGATTGAAGAGCTAGAAGGTTCCTATGGTCGGTGTACACCTGAATTGGGGTTTCCGTTCCCAAAAGGTGATGCCTCCAAACCTTAAATGCGTCACGAACCGCCAGAAGTTCACGTTCTGTAATGGTATAGTTTACCTCATAGGGAGTGAGTTTGCGGGAGTGAAAGGCAACCGGGTGTAAGACCCGGTCTCCGGACAGGGTTGGGACAAAACCACCCCTAGCGCAACATCTGATGCATCTGCCTCCACAACAAATGGTTGTTTGACATTAGGGTGTTGTAGCACTGGAGCTGAGGTAAAGGCTTCCTTAAGGCCATCAAAAGATCTTTGTGCTTCTGGGTTCCATAGGAACGGACGCTTGTTACTTGTTAGTGCCGTGAGAGGAGCCACAATGTTGGAGAAGTGTCTAATAAAGCGACGATAAAAGTTCACAAATCCCAGAAAGGACTGCAAGGCTTTCACTGTAGCAGGTACTGGCCAGTCCAATACTGCCTTGACTTTCGCTTGGCTCATCTGTACACCATGGCTAGTGATGTCATACCCCAAAAACTCCACTTCAGAAGTATGGAAGGTACACTTCTCTAATTTTGAGTTGTTATCACGCAACCGTTGCAGGACGTCCGTAACATGTTGTACATGAAGATCAGGGGAAGGGGAATAGATCAGAATATCATCTAAATAGACGATCAAAAAACGGTCAATCATTTCTCGAAAAATGTCATTGACAAAATGTTGGACCGTGGCAGGTGCGTTACAGAGCCCGAATGGCATAACCAAATACTCAAACAGACCATATTTGGTTTTGAAAGCCGTTTTCCATTCATCCCCCTCTCGTATTCTCACTAGGTTATATGCCCCCCTGAGGTCCAGTTTACCGAAAATCACTGAGGATCCCAATTGATCCAAAAGAACAGAAATCAGTGTTAGGGGATATTGGTTTCGCACAGTTATGGCATTGAGTTCCCGGTAATCTATACATGGTCTGAGGTCTCCCTCCTTTTTGGGAACAAAAAAAAAAGGAGAGGCCGCAGGGGAACTGGAGGGATGGATGAGGCCAGAAGCCAAGGCTTTATTCAAATACTCCTTCAATACTGCATCCTCTTTCATAGTGAGGGAGTATATTTTCCCCGAAGGAATCTTCGCTCCCTCCTTGAGATCTATTGGACAATCATATGGGCGATGGGGTGGGAGTTTTTCTGCCTGCCCCTTATCAAAAACATCCTTAAACTCCATATATTGTGGGGGTATGGTGGTATTGAGGACGCCACCGACCACTGAAGCATTTTCCAATAGAGCTTGACATGGGTTATCTGGCACAATGCTTGATGTACTACAATGATCCAGACAATGCGGTGACACAAAAGAAACAGAACCGGTAACCCAGTTAACAATAGGGTTGATGTACTACAATGATCCAGACAATGCGGTGACACAAAAGAAACGGAACCGGTAACCCAGTCAACAATAGGGTTGTGGAGTCTAAGCCAGGGTAGGCCTAAAATGAGTCAAAATTGGGGTGCAGCAATAACATCAAATGAAATAAGTTCGCTATGGAAGCTGTCAACAATCAAGGTCAGAGGCACAGTGGATTCGGTTACTAGCCCGGAAAGAAGTGTAGTGCCATCTACCGCATTGACCACTTCGGGATGTTCTTTGGGTACAAGTGGTATTTGCCAATCCCGGACATACTGGCTATTAATATGATTACCAGTTGCTCCGGAATCCAAAACAGCTTCGGTAGACCAGGGCTGTCTTTCCAGGCATGCAATGGTGAATTTGATCGTGAATGGGACAGAGAAACTGGAGCCCTGAACATTAGTGCTCGGCATAGGGGCTCCCTATATTGCCGGGCCGTTTCTGAGCGTGGCTGGGCTCCAGGCGTACCTGAACCGGATGCCACAGCAACTGGTGGAGGCCCAGTGACACTGGTTCTCACTCCCGCCTGAATGTCATCAATGCAGCGATGAGTGGCATCATGAGCTGTCTGCATATCAGTACGCAAATCATCCACCAACTGAACCAATGTCACCAAGGGATCACTAGCTGTGTCCATTATAAGGCTTCTGATTCTGTCAGAACCACATGCCTAACTGGCATAGGGTACTCTGAGAACTTGTAGTGAAGAAAGGAGTTCTTCCCACCAATGCAATACTCAGTTGTACTTAAGATCAGTGCTGAGCGTTTAATTGGTTGAAAGAGTACTTGACGATGGTTGGACATGTTGGACCCCAAATGGCTGCAAACAAAACACTGGGTTAGCAACTGGTATAAGGACGGTACTCAGTAACATAAATGACAATTGGTAACCCACCTGACTATAACCAAGATGACTCCTGGGATAGCGGTTACGAAATGGCCAGCACTGGAGTCAGATAGCAAATCTATAGTAAACACAATACATCACAGGTAAGCCTAGGACTGGAAATAGAATCGGATAGAAATAACCAGGCAATAATACCCTTTGCTTACCCTTTGGCGCTACAAAAGCAGAACCCCTTTTGTAGCGCCAGCACAGCAAGACGTAAACTTGAAAAGCGAATAGTTCCAAATTCCACAATGAAGCAAGAACTCCACCTGTACCGCCGAAACGAGGACGCCTAGATTTTACAAGTATTGCAGGCAGTCTCAAGTCCAACACAATAGTTCCAAAGTGCTGCAGGAAGTCTCTAGTCCAGCACAGAAATCAACACCCTATTCCCGCCGGCACGAGTACGCCTAGGAGATGGTATTTGCTGCGCAGTTCCTTGTAGAGGTGTTTAAACAATGTCCATAAAGCAAGGCATTGCGTAAGCAGTCCAGGTCCTCAATCCACAAACAACAAGAAGAAGTGAAATCACGAGACAAAAGCACAGCCAGTTACACAGTCCGGGTCTTAGCAGTTCAAGAAGGCTAGACAGAAGGGCAAGACAAAACGAAGTCCAAAAAACAAGCTAGGGTCAGAAACCAGAAGTTCAGTAGTACATAAGCACTGACAATCAGAAGCGCCGGGGGAAGTAGGAGGTGTGACTATATCGGCATTGCTGCGGCTGGTAGTCACGTGAGCAGAAAGCAGACGGCAACGTGACTGCAGCCGTGTCAAGTGCCAGCGTCGCCATGGCAACCGCCAATGCCTTCGAAATAGTCCATTGTGCAATCGCCTGCCCGTATGTGAAATTGTTCGTTTAATAGCACCAGGTGAGCGAGGGGAACGTGCCGGTGATCGCAACCTGACATCGCCTACTGCGGCGCCAGAGGGCCTAGCAGTAGATTTTTCGCCTGCGGAACTAGGAGGCCTAGGAGTAGGTTTTGGGCCCTTAGGGGGCGTCTGAGCGTCGGATGATCGTGCTTCGGCGTGTGAACCCAATTTAGAGGTAGCGTCCTTAATTTTGGAGTGCCCAGTCGCAAGACACTGCTGCGGATGCGGGAAAGGCTGCTGATCTTCCAGATCAGAGGATTCTGTCAACATTTTCGGCTGTCCTGTTGGCGCTTTCACCCTTTCGGCAGAACCGTCGAAATCGGTGATGGGGTTGTGTGGTTTCTGTACGCCCTTTTTGCCGGGTGTTGTCCCCAAAGCAAGACTTACGTCAGGCCTAGAGAGGTCAGGGATGGGCGTGGCAGACCTAGCAGCGTCCGCCTCAAGGTCAATGACATCCGACACGGACGTCTGGTCATCATCAGTGCCCCCGTCATTTTCGGCAGGTGTGGCGGTGGGGGAAGAGCGCTCCTTAAGGGTCTTAGGCTGAAGCATCTACAGGCCGCACACCGCTTCTCGTTGTGATCTAGGGGTAGACAAGAATTACACGTACTGTGCTCGTCTTTCCACAAATACCTGATCCTACACTTAGGGCACATAAATGGTGTCCTTTCCATAGCGAAAAGTATAGACAAAGATGACCAGACCTTGAGGGCAAAGAGGGGGAAAGAGGAGAGACATAACAAAATATATGGCCACCCCGACACCCCACTCTCCCTACTGTGTAGGCCGGCCAGAGGGCCCGGCCACGTGGATGGCTCAGCCGCCAGATCTTAGGTGCCGAAATCTACCGCCGTAGAAACTTCCCGCAGTCTTTGCTGAAGTTGCTTGAATCGCTGTCGAAGTGATTTATGAGGAAATAACTGACAAAGTTGGTATAAAGATAAACAATGTCTCTTATGAAGAGCTCCGTTATAGGGCGACCAGTTATCTGGGCCGGAAAAAACAATCTGAGGGACCTCGGCGTGTGAGGGATTTTGGGTACACTACATGTCACGATAGGGATAGTGTTACAGACACGCCTATGCCGACGTCCCCTTTCGGTCCCTGAAAGACCAGATGCAATACTCCGCGGTTACCACTGGATGTCGGACCATATGCACAGCATGTGATTCTAAGCAGATTAACAGACATCAGAACATTCATTATAATTCCATCTAGCAGAAAAGACGCTTCAAGGTGCTAGAGCACATAAGGTAGAATAGGAAGAGGAACAATAGAGAAAGAAAGAAGATGATGATCAGAACAATAGACAGACAACGCAGATACAGGAGAGCTCAGTAATGAGGAGACAAATATAAGATCCAGACTAGAGCTGGAAACATGGGAAGGGGGAGTGGGAAGAGCAGAGAGGTGGTAGGAATCAAGGGTAGCAAGAAACAGAAGGGAAGAATGAATGGAATAAAGATGGAGATTTGGACATCTGTGGCAACACTTAACCACCAGAAATGACATGAGAGCCAAGGCGGTCTTCACTCCCTTGTGTTCGGCTACCAGAGAATCATGGCAAATGTGTAGGACGGTCTTTTGCAGTGCTTCTATAGGAATCAACATATCGGCCATGAAAGAACAGATCCCCTTCTTGCATAAGTCGATATTTGGCTAATAAGGACTTACAGTAATGTCCTTGTGCTCGGGAGTCTTTGGGAAGAGTTTGGAGAACATCTGACACAAAATGAACACTTTGGGGAACAGTTTCTCGGTTTGGAACCCTGGAAATGCAGTTCCAAATTTCAGAGACAAGGCATCT
The DNA here is from genome assembly GCF_040938575.1 of Ambystoma mexicanum. Classification (NCBI taxonomy): domain Eukaryota; kingdom Metazoa; phylum Chordata; class Amphibia; order Caudata; family Ambystomatidae; genus Ambystoma; species Ambystoma mexicanum. Next base: position 848,611,776 of record NC_090933.1, on the reverse strand, counting down.
GCCATAACATTGGTCTTCCAAGGAATCAAAGTAAATGTGATGTCGTAGGGTGAAAAGAAATAGGCCCATCGTGCCCGTTGACTGTTCTGGGTCTCTGTGTGTTGAAGGCTCCTCAGGTTTTGATGGTCTGTTCTTACTTCCAAAGGATAACGAGAACCCAAAAGGAGATGCCTGCACTCTTGAAAGGCCCTCTTGATTCCCAGGAGCTCTTTTTCCAAGACATTACAGTGGAATTCGGAAGGAGGTAGTGTTTTAGACAAGTATGCCACAAGGTATTCGTCGCCAGCCCGGCTCTTCTGCTTAAGGACAGCCCCCAAAGCGCTGTGTGGGGCATCTGACTCTACGATAAAGGCACTTTTCTGATTTGGCATCCATAGGATGGGGGCTGAGGTGAAGGGGGCTTTGAGGGCATGAAATGCATCTTGAGCTACAGGCGTCCAAATAAATCAATCAGACCTCATTCTTAAGAAGTGCAGTTGAAGAAAATAGTTTGCTGGAGAAATTCGAAATAAACCTTCTATAAAATGTATTGAATCCTAGAAAACGCTGAAGTTCTTTAACAGACTCGGCCATCTAGTACCACTGAAACCTTGTCGGGATCCATAGCAGTACCCTGAGATGACAATGCATAGTCTAGATCGGCGAGTTGGGGCTCGAGAGAAACACACTTTTCTAAGTTCACAAAAAGGTGATTGTCCCGAAGTCTTTGTAGTTTTTACATGTATATCATGGTCAACGACAGTCTGAAAAAAAGAAAATATATCGTCCAAGTAGGCAATAACAGAATGGAGAAAGAGGTCTGAAAATACATGGTCCATAAAACACTGAAACACTGTAAGGGCATTTGATAGACCAAAGGGTTTCAGAATGCCGTCTTTATTCATCTCTAGGGCGAATGCATAAAAGGTGGTAAGCCCTTCTGAGGTCCAGTTTGGTGTAAATACACATTCCCCTGACAGCTTCCAAAAAGTCGTGAATGAGTGGTCTGGGATAGCGATCGGGCAACGTGATCTTGTTAAGCTAGTGAAAATCAATACAGGGGTTCATTTGCATGGCATTTGTCTTTGGAATAAAGGATAAAGACACCCCTGCAGGGGATTTGGAATCTGTGATTAGACCATTTTCAAGATTAGTACTAGACAGCTCTTTAAGGGTGATCCTTTCGGTCCCTGACAAAATGTACATGCGTCCAAAAGGTACCTGCTTGTCAGGTTGTAAATCAATAGCGCTATCGTCGCAATGATGTGGTGCTAATGCCTTGTATTGAAGATCCGAAAAGATGTCTTGAAAACCTTGGTGCGGCTCAGGAATAGCTACAACTTTGTCAATCAAGGTGGCAGAAGTGATCTGGGATACTTGACGGGTCAAACAATGTAAACCTACTGATCCCTTGGTCAAACAATGAAAGACGCAGTTGTAGAGAGGCAGGCATAGATGTCATTTATAGAACCCACCCCCTCACCTCCGTCATACTGGAAGAATAACAAGAAAGCACTGTGTTTGACAACTGGCATCATCCCAATACCACATCGGAGATATGAAAGACGTTATGCGATCAGACAACCATAGCGAATGTATTCCCGAACAGATGCAATAGACATGAGCCTGCAGACACCACTGGACATAGAAGAACTATAAGCAACGTCTGACAGTTGTGAAGTGATGTCATGAAGAACAGAACATACATGGACGCACTGAAACCAACATAAGAATATCTAAAGAATGAAGATATGACTGAAGTGACGAAGTAAACATATATGCGAATATAAAGAAAACCATATGCACTAAGAAGATAAGTAACAAGAGATGTAGTAGATGTATATACACAGAAGCGCATGGAGCAACAAAGTCTCCAGAGGCCAAGGAGAGTAACAGCACCTTATATAGTTGAATCAAATAATATTAAATGGAAGGGTAAAATGGACAAAATTATGGCATCCCCACAGATACGTCAGGATTGGAAAAAAAGGCCTATTCATAAGGTTCCACACGAAGATAGCGATTTACCTTCACTCCCTTTAATGTTCAGAGGAAGAAAACAATCAGCAAGGGCAACTACAAAGAAGAAGGGCCTAACTGATGAGAGATGGTAGGCTAATTAGCTAAGAAAGGCAGTTGTCTGACGTTGTTCTCTTGCACCTGGTGTTGTTGCTTACATACTGCTAACAAGCCAAATGTCCAAGGTTGGTAAGAGAGTGCCACCCAATCATGAGGGCCTATGTGATGGTGGACCATACTTTGCTGCAGAAGTCTATCCGCTGCTCGTATTATGTTATTATCTGTATTTTACGTAGTTAGAAGTAGTTCAAGGCATGTCTACCAGATAAGAGGCATCCAATGATGATTTTAACACCTACTCAAACTATATGTTTTCTCTAACCAATCCCTCCACCCAGTAGGTTTTTGCTGTTAACCACATAGAATGACATCATAGCTGACGTATATTATCCCAATGTGGCGGCTCAGAGCCGAAGCATTGAAAGACAGTGTTCAGAGGGGACTTGAGAAAAGAAATTGTAGAATATTTCGAAAATAACACTGGAAGCGTAGAATCGGCTGGCACTCTATGGGAGGCATTTAAGGTGGTGGTGAGGGGAGCAGCTATATCTAAATCCAACTGTCTGCAAGGCGGTATAACGCAGGAGTTGCAAAAGGCAGAGGCGAAATTAGAGGCAATTATGTATAGAGGGGAGAACTCCCTTGAGAAAGCCGAAACCATAAATTGCAGCAGGAGTGTGGAGGGCACTGGGAGAGATTATGCAACTTGAACTACAAGAAATACATAGAGAGGCAGCATGCTGGTGGGGACAAGCTGGGGAGGTTGCTAGCATGGTTGTATAAAAATGAGACACCCAGACCAACGATTAGAGTAATAAAGGCAGAGAATGGACAAATACACAACACCCAAGAGGGCGTGAACGGCAGGTTCCTTGAGTTCTACCAACAATTGTATGGAGACGTTGAAGGGGGTGATTGGATTGAGATGGTTGAAAAGCTGGGGGATATTGGCTTGCCTAAATTGGGAACTGAAGAGAGGGAGAACCTAGAGGCCCCAATTATGTTGGAGGAACTAGAAGCAGTAATAAAGCAATTACCTACGAGCAAGGCCCCGGGAGCGGACGGAACAAAACATATAAGACAGAAGTGCTCCCCCGTTACTGGCAATGTTGAACGAAGCATTAGAAATGGGGATACTGCCGGAATCCCTGAGCAAGGCAATTATTATTCCGCTTCTCAAGCCCAACAAGCCAAGCATGGACTGCGGGTCGTATAGACCGCTATCCATGCTGAATCAGTACAGCAAGATACTCACGGCCGTGCTGGCAAATAGACTGAGGCAGGTTATTCACAAACTCATACATCCTGACCAGACCGGATATGTCCCGCACAGAAGCATATCCGACAATCTCAGAAGGCTTCACCATGTCATAGAGCAAACAGAAAGGGACTTGCCCGAAGTTGCAATTATCTCATTAGATGCGTTGAAGGCCTTCGATTCTGTCAAATGGACCTGGCTGATGTCAGAACTAAAAGAATATGGAATAGGGCTTGGGTACCTGAAGTGGGTGAAACTACTGTACAGTACGCCACTAGCCAGAGTCAAGACGGGAGCAATCATTTCAGAGAGGTGGCAACTCAGTAGGGGCACCAGAGAGGAATGCCCTTGGTCCCTGATGTTGTTTATCCTTGCATTTGAACTCTTAGCAATATATCTGAGGGGTTTATAGTGAATATGTCGAATGACATATTTTCGAATGCCATAATGTGGAAAAAAAACATGCCGAAAAAAATGATTTAGATTTTTTTTTTAATGGGGGATTTACCCCCCCGAACCTGTATTTTTTTATTTACAATTTATTTTTACTAGCTAAACCAAAAAAAACATACAAATACAAAAAAAAAAATATATCACACTCAAATTTTTTCATTTTTATTTTTGCTATTTTTTTTTTCGACATTATTGAATTCGAAAAAATGTTTTCGACATTTTAACTGGATACCTATCTGAGGCAACAATATGAGGCAGTGGGGATCTATACGAAAGAACGGCCACATTTAATATCAATGTATGCTGATGATATGCTGTTATACCTGAAGTATCCTGAGGAAAACCTGCAATACGTCTTAGAAGTGATGGAGCGATTTGCGGTGCTCTATGGCATTACAGTCAATCCTAAGAAATCATGTATTTTCCCCTTGAGAAGATATAAGGGGATTCCGCGAGAAAAGCTACCAGTATTACAAATACATTGGGAGACTAGAACCTTTAGATACCTGGGGATTGATATTTATCACACGGTAGAGCATGAATACAAACATAATACAGAGAAGGCAGTGGCAAACATTGAGAATTGCATGTGATTCTGGGCTAAGCTCCCTTTGGCCATGGTAGGGAGGGTGGCACTGTTGAAGATGGTTGTATTGTCGAGGTTGTTACACTTTTTTGGGAATATACCATATATGATACCCAATCGATTCTTCGTTAAACTTCAAAGCATATATAGAGGGTTCATATGGCATAATACCAGGAATAGAATAGCCCTGTGGAAACTACAGAACATGTATGACTTTGAGGTTTATTATTTGGCCATTCAACTACAATATGTGGCTAAGCGGTTAACGGAAGACTCGACATCGGAGTCTAAATTGTTGAGGTCTGAATGTGTTCCGTTTTTTTTTAAAGAATGGATATGGCTGCCAAACCCAGAGCTAAAGGGGGGCACGAGGATGTTAGAACTGGGATGGAAGATGTGGCGCAAGGCCTGCCAGGTCATGGAGACCCGACCCCGTGTTCTCTGCAGGTGCCGCTAGTGGCATTGACGGAGTGGATCAGCAACTGAGGAAGACAATTCGTAAGCATTGGGAACCGGTGGGCATTGCAACGCTGTGAGATGTATGGCAAGATGGGAAGGTAATAGAATGTAACGTATTGGTAGAAGAAACTGGTCTACACTCAGGGCAGTATATTACTTACACCAGAATGGTCCTGCGGGTGACAGAGACATGGTCAGAAATAGTGCTGGGTACGAGGTCTCTCGAATCTATGAACTGCTAATGTCCAGGGTGGGAAAAGAGGTGACCCAGCTGAGACGGGATTGGAAAGAGGAAGCTGGGGAACCCATGAATGGTGGGTTGTGGGTGAGGGTTCAGAGGTACCACAAAAAAGTGTTCAGGAATGAGAGGCTGCAACAGATCCAGCTATATGTTACTCACAGAGCGTACATGACCCCCCCCAGAGTATTGCTCAATTAAAGAACGCAGGAATACAAATATGTTCCAAATGTGGGGAAGTGAACGCAGGGATGATACACCACACTGCTCACGCTCCTTGTCACACTCATTGCTCACCAACCCTACACATCATCCCGCTCCCAACCCGCTCTCATGCCACACAGCCCACCCCCCAATCCAACACAACCCACTGCCCCGGATACCTCACAAACTTACTCACATCGCAGTAACACACCCCCTGCACCGCCAAAATGTATAGACTAGATAGACTCAGAGCTCGCACACAGGCCACTATATTCAGCACACAACCCCCACCCATTGAACTTAGAAACTACAGATTAGGCTCCTGCATCCTCTCCAAACACATCCCCCACATTGTACACCCTCCCACCCACAAACAACCACACACTAACCAAACCACACTCCTCAATATAACCACACATAACACAACAGTCGCATCTACCACCCTCACCTCCACAATCACACCTCACATTAATTGTGCCCTCTTCAATGTTCGATCCCTCACAGCCCACGCATCTGATATTCATGACCTCATAACTAATAACAACATTGACCTACTAGCCATCACAGAAACATGGTTACACGAAGCATCAGGCCCAGCCGTCACTCTTGCACTACCACCTGGCTTCACCATACTCAGACAAGACAGACCTGAACGAATAGGAGGCGGAGTAGCCTTCATCTACAAGGAGAATCTTCAGCTCCGACTTGTTAGCCACTCCTCGACCAACAACTCTGACCTCCTATCGACCAAACTCACCCAGTCACCTAACAGTACCATCAACATTCACCTACTATATCACCCCCCAGGCACCACCCCTGACTCTCAGGAAAGCATCATCCACATCCTCAGCAATAATATCAAAAGCTCCACCAAAACCCTTCTCCTAGGAGACCTCAACCTGGGATTTAATGATGCTAAAGACAAATCTGCAGTCGCCCTCTCCAAAGAACTCAGTGACCTAGGCTTCACCCAAAAAGTAGAGAATCCCACTCACGTCAAAGGTCGTATTCTAGACTGCGTCGTAGACCATAATTGTCTCTCAACTATCACCTCAATATCATCATTGCCATGGACCGACCACAACTGCAGCGAATTCTCGATTCCTATCACCAAAAATCAAAAAACCCTGACCTCTGCTATCGCTGCACAAGTCAGAAGCTCAAGAAAAATGAAAAAGGACAACCTGCGCCTATACCTCAACACCCCTAACTAGCACCTCCTTTCTCTAATGACCCCAATATTTTGGCAGGCATCTACAAAAATGTTGTCACTAAAGCTATCAATGAAATAGCACCACTCGAATGGAAAAAAGAAAAGAAATCACTACACACCAACTCCTGGTTCACTGAAGAACTGCACTCAATGCGATCCCACAAAAGAGCAGCTCTAAAAAGCTGGCAATCCAACCCATGCAACAGCACCAAACATGAGTTCAACGTAATCTACAAGCAATACAAAATAGCTATCACTGATGCTAAAGCCAAAGCATTCAACACACGTATCTCTAATGCCAAATCGCACACTAAAGAGATCTTCGCCATCTTCAACGAGCTCATCTCCCCCTCCAATACCCCAGATGAAAAAATCAAAGATGAAGCGTGGTGTGCCAGTATTCAATCGGCCATGCTACATAAAATTGACCTTCTCCAAAAGAAAATCAAAGACCATTGCAAAGAAGGTACCAAGCTTTCTAACGCCCCACCCTCCTCGTCGAAGCCAACCATTACTGACTTCTCTTTCAGGGATGTCACTGAAACAGAAGTTATCAATCTACTAAAAAATCTCAAACCCTCCCCCTGCAAAGGCGATATCTGCCCACCTAAACTCGTCAAAGACTGCACAGATTGCTTTGCGCCGCTCTTTACAGCTTTTATCAATGCGTCTTTTAAAACGGGCATTATCCCTGCTAGCCTCAAAGAGGCATGGGTCCGGCCCCTCCTAAAAAAACCTACCCTCGACCCCCTACAACCCAACAACTACAGACCAATAACCACAGTGCCGTTTCTCCTGATATTACTGGACAAAGCCGCACATTGCCAAATCCAGCACTTTCTGGAAACCCACTCCATCCTTGGAACAAGGCAATCAGGCTTCCAGAAAGGACACGGCACAGAAACAGCCCTGGTGGACCTAAAATATCAGATCACACAAATCATGGACATGGGCAAGCCAGCTCTCTTGCTCCTCCTAGATCTCTCGGCCGCTTTCGATCTAGTTGATCACAAGACCCTCACCTCACACACTCTGCCAACTTTTCTAAAGAATCAGCCCTGTGGGTCACCTCCTTCCTAGAGGGTACAGCCATGAAAGTCTTCTTGGACATCGCCAACGCCACTCCCACGACAATCCACTGCGGAGTCCCTCAAGGTTCCTGCACTGCTCCCACACTCTACAACCTGTTCACTAAACCTCTTTTTGACAAACTCGACTCCTACGCCATCACATACACGAATTACGCGGACGACACACAAGTACTTCTACCCCTCTCAGGGTCATACCACGACAACGCAAAGGCACTCCACTCGATCTACGCCATCATCCAGACCTGGATGGCAGTAAATAGCCTCTGCTTAAATGGAGACAAGACGGAAATCATGATATTGGGTCAACAGAGCACCCTAGACAAACTGGACACACTGTACGCTAACTTCTCCATTGACAACTCCATCATCCCTGTCTCCACAGCGGTAAAGACTCTGGGAGTATACATAGACTCCTCTCTTTCTATGAACAGACAAGTCAGCGCTATCACCTCCTCATCTGCCCACACCACCAAACTCATAAATGCCATCAAGCCTTAACTCTCCAAACCCAACTGCCTCTCCATAGCCAGAGCAACCATCGGAGCCAAACTGGACTATTGCAATGCCCTCCTAGCGGGCACATCAGCAAAAAACCTAAAGAGACTCCAAGTCACACAGAACAATGCGCTCCGGGCTGCTCTCAGCATCCCAAGAAGAGAGCATATCTCCCATGCCAGACTTTCAGCCCAATGGCTACCGGTTAAAGAACGAATTACACTCAAAATCCTCAACCTCACCCACAAATGCCTCTCTCTCTCCGCCCCGTCCTACCTATCAGAGACCATCTCCAAACCATCCTCCGCCCGCCCCACCAGAACGCAATACACCAACCTACTCTGCATCCCATGCATCAAAAAAGCCAAAGCCGGTGGCCTAAGCTTCCCCTACATTGCCGCCAAGACCTGGAACGCTCTCCCTGAAGACATAAGGGTGGAAAACTCGCTCCCGATTTTTCGTAGGAAACTGTAGACCTCTTTCCTTGCGCTATAATGTGACCCAGGCGAATCCATGTAAATATACTGTATTGCTACTGTACAAACACCATATCTCCCACTGTAAATAATGTATTCATTGTTAATATTGCTTTATTGTATTGTCTTATTTGTAACCAAGATATGTCTGTAACAAGCGCCACGATGCCCCCGGGCTGACGTGCGCTCTACAAATCTGAATAAAATAAAATAAATAAAAATAAAACATATGTTCTGGACATGCCCGGAAATTGGAAAATTCTGGGAAGAAGCAGCCCACCGCGTAACCAAGAAAGGGATCACACTAGATGTGAAATCTGTGTGGGCATGCATGGTAGGGGGGTTTTCTAGACCGCACAAACTGAAACACGTGAGTAAACTCAAGGACTTGTCCTATATACTGGCCAAGTGCAGAATTGCCATGGGTTGGAAAGCAAACAATAGACTAAAGGTGGATGTTTGGTGGTACGATCTCCAGAAGTGGGCAGAAGCGAAAACAGAGGTATGGAATGAAGCGGCCAATAGAGGGGGGGGATGAGGAAGCGGAAACTCTGATGGCCTGAATCATGTTCACCTAGGCAGGCCTGGCCAAACTGTCTGGATCCTCCCAGGCCTGCCTAGGTGAACATGATTCATACAGAGGGGGAAGTACCCCTAGAGGAAACAATGGCAGATGGCGAAGTGGAGTAGGCTCGTGTTTGGGGGGAGGGTGATGGGGAGACAGTAGACACTTCACAATATTGTATATGATGCTTGCTTATATGATATGCACTGTTGGGTTTGTTCCATTTTTTTTGTTGATTGGTTGTTGGAAAAGTTAATAAAAATTGTTTTAAAAAAATAGCTGACGTATATTGAGGTATAAAACCTTTTGTGTAACTGAAATGCATTGAGAGTGTGTGAGCTGCAATCTGTTCACCAGGTTTCCCTACTTTATTGAATTGATAATAAAGTAATATTCTGCCATATTCTTTGAGTCTGTCCAGTTATTTGGGCATGAGATCATTTATTGTGGTAATCCCATTTGGCACTTGGAACGCTCCAGGTGCTATTGCACATTTGGTAGCGGTGCGGATGGTTCAGATCCAGACTCTCTGATTTTTGAAGTCTTCCACAATCAGCCAGAAGATGGCAGAGTTTCCTGTGGAGAGCGTAAATCGAGACGGTCGACAGGTGCCTCTTTGAAGAAATTCCTGTCCAGTCACCACGGGCGCACCCCGGACTGAAGGCGAAGTGGTTCATTGGGGAATAGTCGATACCGAAGGGCTCGAACTGAGCAATGGACAAGTAGAACATCGAAAGTGGCAAATAAAAGGGGAGGGGATTGCATTGCATTTGTAAATATATATAGTAGGGAAAACGTAATGGGATTGATTTAAGAAGAGATAACTTGAATACCTATTCTCAAGGAGCTAGAAGAAAATGCATCACACTCTGGAACGGAGTATTAAGTAAGGGATTCCTGAGGCAAGGCTGACATGAAGGATGTGTATTACGCTCCAAAACGGGGTAAAATGGAGAGATACTTTTGCTACAGAAAGTAAGGAAGACAATCGTAGAATTTGTTGTGCACATTTGTTAGGGGTTATGAATATGTTAGTGTAAGAAGTTGATTTAGTTGAAAAAGACACGTGGTTTTTATTAGTTGTAATAAATTAGGTTATAGACTGGAAATATAAAATGATAGTAATAATACGAAACCCGCCGCAGAACCTGGCCCCGCTCCTCAATGAGGTACAGAGGTTTACCACCCACAGAGGCTATCACATTAATGAACGCGAGTCCAAACTATTTCCGCTTACCGACACTGTTACTGCTCCGGCAGACCTACTTGGGTTCTGTTAGGTCCCTACCGAATTTAAATATCTAGGCATGCGGATCTCCCGAGAGCACCGCTCCTTACTCGCTGGCAATTACGAGAGGTATTTGCAGTCGCTTGTGGACAAGTTAGTGTTCTGATCCAAACTTCCTATCTCAATATATGGCAGACCTTCGCTGCTAAAAATTATTGTGATTCCCAAGCTATTGTACTACTTCACTAATATACTGGCCTGGCCCGGCTGCTCATTCTTTGACAGGCTCTGTTCCCTGGCAGTGGCTTTTGTTTTGGGCAATGGGACCCCCGGATGAAATGGGAAGACATGACTAGCTCATATGAACAGGGTGGCCTACAGGCCCCAGATTTTGAGCTATACTACATAGTGTCGCAGGCACATTTTGCTGCCCACTGGTACTCTTCCCAAACCAAACCAATACATTCTACCCTTGAAAAGTACAGCTCCTCACCTACGAGCTTAATCACGATCGTCCTTGCTAACGAACACTCAGATACATGCACTCTTGACCTGGTCCGCACAACTGTCAATGCATAGGCCAGAATATACAAGAGACTGGAAGCCTCCCCTCCCTATCACAGGGCCATTCCGCTGTGGAACCGTCCCGGTCTTCCTCCTACATACGACCAAGATATACAAAAGGGATGGGACCCTGAGGGCACAACGACATTGCATGACCTCTTCCGAGGTGGCTCTTTCGTGTCACATGTGGACTTTATTGGGAAAATGGGTAATAATCTGATTAAATCACTAGAATATTTCAGAATGCGAGCTGCGGCCAAAAACTGCTGGCCGTTGTTCTCTGCCAGGCCCATCCAAAGTGAGCTCCTGGGGACAGTGACAACAGACGCTGCCACCAGGGGACTGGTGTCCAAACTACATAAAGCATGCCAAGCTGCTCTGACACAACCATTACCTGCAAGGGCTAAATGGGAAACGGATCTCAACAGACCGATAGATGATACTCAGTGGCTCCGCTGGTGTCGCCTGACCAAGGAGTGTTCTGTTAATGCCAGATATAGACTCATACAATTTAAATTGCTAAACCGCCTACATTACACCCCTGGACGCATCGCCAGGTCGACTCCCACCACTACTGCTGAATGCGTCAAGTAGGGGCGGACAAGGACGACGCCTATAACATGTCCTGGGATTGCCCCCTGGTGACACATTTCTGGCAGTCATTCGCAGATTGCCCGCATGAGTTCACTGAGATCCCCCCCGCACAAATATCGGTTTAGTGACATCGGTAGGGTATCTGTGACAATTAGAAGCTTGTTTAACTAGGGATGTTTGATTTCCCAAAAATGTATTCTTGCCCATTGGAAATCGAAGGTCACCCCAGACATTAAACTATGGTTTAAAGAACTAACATACGCAAATAAGAGAGAGGAATGCTAAGTGTCCCTGGAGGCACTCAGCAGTAGACCTAAGGATATTTGGATACTAATTTTGAGAATATTTGCGAAATCGGAGATCAGACTTTAACATGTATTCTTAGGAAAACTTACTAAGTTTTTAAATGCCTTTACATGTACTGCATATATGCTATACGCTGACCGCTAAGCTTAAGATTTATGACTGTACATGTGTTACTGGTAATGTATGACTTGCACTGTGTTAAATAAAGAAATAATTAAAAAAACAAAAAACCCTAAAAACAAGCGATTGGCACCAATCATAAGAAGTTAACAGTTAGAAAAAACAACAAAATAAGATTCTTAGATTGTCAATAATAAAACAACAGTACAGTGTGAATCGATAGAATTATAACAAAGAAGCAAAGAGAATATTATTGTGTAGGCCTGATAAGGTTTTTTTTGGGAAAATATTTTGGAGGAATGGGCGGTGATTGATGGTGCTTGCCCGTATTTGATTGTTGCATTATAAATAATTAAAGTAATAACAGAAAAAAATATCTGGTAAGTACTGACAGTCAAAAACAACTGGTCACCACGGGGAAATATTACCGAGGTACACACAAGGTTAGGAAATATCATGATGAATGGGTAAAAGGCACAGCTGACAAAATGTTCATGAATTTTCAAGGAAGTGCTTTCATTAAGTGCTGTTGTGGCTGACGTTGCTCAAGGACCCTTTCATCTCTTCAAGAAAGCTGTAGTATGGATTTGGACCATTATAATACCCTTGGACTACTAAATATAACCACCTTCTACTTATACATTCGTTCTGTATTGTTACAGGTGAATTATAGCACCTAAAATTGTATTTTAAAGCAACAAAGCTAAGCCCCGCCCACTTTCCCTTAAATCTGGAGCGCGCCTGCATTCAAGGAAGTGCTTTCATTAAGTGCTGTTGTGGCTGTTTGGGCTGTGTGGCTGGAAGTACTGCATATACGATGGTTGTCAACTTATAATTATCTATAGATATTCAAACACTTTCTGTGCGCTGTGGGAATTGGTTGCTCTGAATTCTCGTGCAACCAATTCCTACAACAATATTTAAACATTTCCTCTTTCGTCAAAACTTGTATTCATAACTGTTTGTTTCTGTATATTGTTCCTCATTTATGAACTTGTGTAACCCAACAACTAAATATACTTGGGCGTCTTAAACGAACTACTCTGAAAGCTGGGCACACACTTGTCGTCACAAACTCTAGTGCTCCATGCACACAGGCGCAAGCACTTTCATTTAACACGGACATTCGGTTTTTTCTACCCGGCGGATTCAGCTAAAACTCATCAGCCAATAGCTGGAAGAATGCCGCCCAAAGAGATTTCTACGACTGAGCAGAGGGCCTTGGACCAGCCGCTACTTCACCCGACCATTGACTTACTAACGCCGGCCCACGTATCTTAAACACAGAGCTCTAGTGACCTCACTATAGAAACGGTCGCACAGGATTTAAGCCATGGTCAAACAACGGAAGAAATAAATAAACACCAGAACAGCGAAAGTGACACGGTGCCATGCCATTGAACCGTGATAATAGCCCAAATGCACGGCGATGTGACGCCACCCACCATTTCAAATGAATTAATCATAATCGACACACCATCAAAAGGCTGCACTGAAGCAGCAAATCCTGCTAAGCCACAACAAGCAGTGATAATATTACTCCCCCTCCTGCCGTTCTCACATATCCTCAGTTTCTGAAGTCTTTGACTCATCAGCTGAGTACACCATTGCATTCGAATCTATCGCAGTCACCAATAATGTTTGACCCGTCAATGCAAAATTCTTCTGCTCTTTCCTTGTCTTTTAACCAGCCTACCCCAAGGGAACAACAACCAAACCGTAGCATCCAACATTCCAAATCTTTGCCCCCCTCTAACAGCCCCCTTCTAGAAGTGCCACCAACGGCCATGAACTTAGCTTTCCAATCTCTGGAAAAACTGTACGAGACCATGGACACAAAGTTCAATGGACAAACGATTCTGCTTGAGAAACTTCTACAGCAAGAATCCACTGAGACTCATAGATAGAGCAGCAACTTTAAGCTGCCTAAAATGGACTTGAATCAGTCTAAGACTACATTAACTATATCATCAAGCAACTAAATTAAGCTACTCCCCAAACCCCATTTAACATCCAAGGACGCAGAAATAATTTTATTATCCACCACTAACCCTGCACTGCCACCCATTCTAGATAATCTAACAACTAAATTGAACGCAAAAGCTAGCAAAGAGGAGGGAAAAAAACGGAATTCGTTATCTTTAACAGACCGAAGGAGAAAGCAAAAGCTAATGGTGGCCTCCAAGAACAAAAAAAAAGAGCAAGCATGTCAAGACAACTTCCCTGCACAATCACGCAGTCTATTAAAACTTTGGCTAAACTAAACAAAATTGCCTTTTGAATGCCAGCACTGCAATCACTAGGAAATCCACAAATATAGCAAGGCTTAACGTAACCAAAAAAGCCAAAGAACCAACTCACAGCGCCACTGCTAGCCAACAAGAGCCATTAGATTTTCTACGGGAAGAAATTGAAGCCCAAAAACAAAAAACCACAACCTCCCGACACAACCAGGAGCCGAAAACTCAGGACCTTGTCCAAAGCATTGTAGACAGATCTGCCCAAGTAAGGAAGTGGCATTTCTAACTCTGGAACAAAGGAGAGCTGAGATAGCAAAATCAGTCGGCCAACATTTTCAAAATTCACAACTGATTCACAGAATCGTCAATAGTCAAACTTCATTTTCAGCTCCTTTAATAAATTACCCCTCAACTGAGCTAGCAATTAAGCAACAAATGAATAAGCAACATCTGGAAATCAGACCTGCACCTCAATTCAATAAAACAAAAAAGGATTACAAACTAAACTCATTTTGTCATAACCTTATTATTAAATGCAGATCCAGGTCTTTTCCGAAGTATGATCTCAATAGAACATGCATACTGAATATATTCATTGATGTCCCGAGTCTCGAAGATTTAACATCCACTGACTTAAATCGAGTTGAATTTCTTTATGATTCCGATCTTTAGGCAGCAAGACTTCGGATACAGTCTGGCATAGTCCTAAATACAATTTGTCAGGCCAAGCAGGCACTGTACAATCTTGGATTTGATATCACTCATCAACCTATCGATTTGGAGGAAATACAAGAAAGGACAAAACACAGAATACTTCCAGCCTGCTGAAGACATGTTGAGATCCAATATCAAAATTACATGCATGGAAAAGCCTGTATATGAGCGTCATCAAATTCGACCATCATTGGAAGAGCAAAACCCTTTACAAAAGTGACCTCGATCAGAATTATAGCAATCAACAAACCAAGAATTCCAGCGGTTCGACTGATCAGATGGAACACTCGAGGATAGAAACATCTACTCAATTCAAAAGCAAATGGCCTAGATCAATATGATATCATAGCCCTAAAGGAAACATGGCTGACAGAATCACATGTATGGGATGTCTTTACTATTCAACTTCCAGTCATAACCCAGGCTAAAGGCAGGCCAATGGCCGGACTGATGATAGCTGCCAGAATTTCCACGGGATGTAAACTCGAGAAATGGGAGGAACCAAATAACTATCTTCAACTAGCGAAAATCTCCATTCACTCCAGAGTCATCGCATTGATAAATGTCTATTGGAATCATTAAGGCATACTGGTAGATATCTTCTTTAGAGATATCGAAGCACTCCTAGACTTGATTATATTAGACCATACCATAACAATGACAAATATAATCGGCAATCTAAACATACATTGCCTGACAGACATCAAGAAGAGTGACGCACCTATAGCCTGTCAATGGATCTCGCTAATGGCTAATAGACAGTCAATAATGCTAAATGGAGCAATGGAAAGTGACATCACACCATCCAGCACGTGGTGGAGGCTTAACCAACAAGCTATTATAGATTACATCTATACAACAGAGCATTCTTCACAACAGCAGACAGTTTTAAAGTTAAACAGCAAAATGTCAGCGATCATGATCAACTGATACTAACTTGCCAATGGAAGTGCTCTGTACTCCCTGATAAGAATACAAAGTACAGCACTAGAGTTACTATAACAGGAGCTTGCAACCGGCTTCGCTGGACTGACAAATCCCCAGAAGATTAGAACAACCAAATCGGTTTAGGTAGAAGCACATTTAATTGAAACGGACGGTTATTATGTAGCTGCTTTGCAACTATATAAAGAAGTAACCACAGACGCAAACAAACCAAGATTTAAAAATAAATGTATGTATGATTCAGAAGTGCAGCAGGAGGTAAGAACAAATAGTGAGGAAAGCTCTAATGTATCAAAAAGATAGTGAAACTATGTTACAGACCATAGCAACAAAAAACTCAGGAGACATTTGGCAACTACTTAACCAAGCAACGCATAACCCACAAGCGCCTCTTCAGCTAAATGCAGTGCCCGAACCGGAATGGATAAAACACTTTACAAATCTTCATGCTTCAATTGGCCAAGAAGAATTCAAATGCGAGTCTCTATCCGATATTAAGGTCTTATTCAAATTCGACCAAGAAGACTTAAAATATTACATCTCCAAATTGAGCTCTTCAAGAGCACCAGTGTCAGACGGAATGACCAATTATATCCTCAAAAACAATCCAGATCAGTGGGCAAAAATACTCTATAAAATATTTTTAGATATAATAACCACCCAATCTATTCCACCATTGTGGTGAAAATCGATGATCATACCCATCTTCAATTGACAACTATCCAATAACTATCGTCCCATTGCTTTACTGGACGTCCCGGGTAAACTGTTCACACGACTTATCCTTAGGGATTTCAACCACTGGATAAACACCAACAGCTTGAAAGATCCCAACCAGACTGGTTTTGTTGCTGGACTGGGCACTGCTATCAATTTAACGACAATAACAGACATCCAATTGCAAAGCAAAATTACCAGCCAATCTATATGGCATATATAGACTTTAAGACTGCTTTTGATTCTGTATCCAGAAACGGACTGATGATCAAACTAGTGGAAGCATGATGTCCACGTTCCCTTGTGAATTTAATTCATCAACTACACTTGGATACATCTATTCAAATTAGACTTACGCAAGAGGGAAAACCTTCTGACACAATCAACGCCCATCGAGGTCTCAAGCAAGGTTGTGTGTTGGCATTAACTCTTTTTAACTTTTTTATAGCAGATATGAGAAAGACTTTTGAACATCTCTGACCCACCGCGTTTAGCGACAATTCCAATAGCTTGGCTATTCTACGCAGACAATCTCGTCTTACGCCCAAAAACACCAAAAGATCTGCAAAATCTTCTTGCTGCTCTTGGCCCCTATGCTAATATGAACCATCTTGAGATCAATGTACAAAAAACCAAAATGCTACACTCTGAACAAAACCAAGAAAGAAGAACACTCTGAAATGGTATTTAAATGGGAAAGCGTTGGAAATAGTCGATGAATACAAATATCTAGGAGTCAAAATCAGCAACCACGATTAGGATCAGCCCTACCAGGTGGCACTTCGGACTAAAATAACAACAGCCACCTCACAAGCAAGGATAATCCATGCAAAATACAGGAAATTCTCACTTTCACCACTAATAACATTCTATATGCAAAAAGTGGCCCCATCTATCCTGTATGGCGCAGAAACTAAATGATCTAGATCATTTCCAAGTCCATAGATCAAGTCCACTGAACAAAAATAGAGGGCCTATACTGGAAACGCATCTTAGCCTTACCAAATACCCAGCCCATGGCCATACTCAGATTCAAACTAGGCCTGCCTTCACTATTTGTTATATACAGTTGGAAAGTGTGCTCACTATACAGGAAATATCTCCAACAGGAGAAGTCCAAAACGCTTCTCAGCACACTGGCCAGCTACATGAAAAACTCTAAACATCTTTTCGCCCTAGAATGGAGAAAACAAATCTTTTCACTGATGACTGGAGCCGATATTACAGAGGAATTGTTATTATGTAATCCGACACGAGCAAAACAGAAGTTATATCATCATTATTGTATACAAACTATCGAATCATGCAAGACATACAAGTCATTCAAAGCCAATCCCTTTGTTGAGAAAAGTTTGCGACACACAGAAGCCTTCCCTAGTCCAGTATACAGAAATGGTTTCTTACGTTTCAACCTAAATTTATACAAAACCAGAGAAATTCAAGTTAGGCGGTGGGAAATCGCCAAAATTGATAATATTTGCATATTTCACTGTGGTCTACAACAATGTGAAAACCTACAACATCTGCTGACTTAATGCCCGGCTTCAGCTGAACAACGAGCTAGATACCTGAAACCATATTTTAAAGATTTCAGGATACTGACCTCAGAAATTCTGTGCCAAAAAATGTTTCAATCTCAGAGGCCTATGGTTCAAATTGCCACTGTTAAGTTCATACTAGCCTTAAATCTCGTATAGGTGGAAATGTTCACACTGATGAAGATGTCTAAATCTGCAAACAGTTTAATTTTTATTTTTTGGTTTTCCTATTTTCCTTTTAAAAGAATCCAGAAGAGGTTTTTTTTTATTTTTTATCCATACCCAGCTTACTTCCACCTCAATTCTATACTAGAACCATCTTGGAGTGTGAAAATGTTAATAACATTGTTGTTTCAATTTTTACTAATTGTATGAATTCTTAAATTGTAAATTTTGATTGACGATTCAAATAATTAATTTTGTACTGCATGAATCATTGTATCTGAAAAAGCATCCATTGAAAGGTTGATGTATTCAACCATAACAATAATAAAAAAATACAAATAAATAAAAATAAAAATGTTCAGGTACTGGTCTCAAGAGGGTTCCCTATCAAGAACAGTATTGCGACACATGGCAACCTACTTACATGCTGTGTATACAGGGAAAAAGTTACAAAAAAGGTTAGCTATTTTAGATCTATGGACAATCTCCTTCTGAGGACAATAGTACTACCAATGAGAAACAGGGATTTTATTCTTTAAAAGCGTTAAAAGCAGCAGAGGGGTTTAGTAATCCGATACATACACCCCCCGCTTATAGTAGTGAAGACAGTCTGCGCGCAAGGAACATGCAGAGCATAGCTTTTAGGTATAATTTAACTTACTGCTATTTTACCTCTACATTTTTAGACACCCCAACGTTTTGTTTTTGTTTTAGCCTCCTATCCTGACTTTCTGCCAATGAAGCACAGCCTTCAGATGTGCTCCACTGGGCTTTCGCCCATCATTCTGAGGAAACTGACTTGTCCTTCTGACAGTCAGTACTGACTTTGTTGCCACTTTTGGCAACTGTATTTCAGTGCGCAAAGTATATTACAGTACAACACACTGGGGTCGTTGCGATTTTGGGCCCAAGACAACCCTTAAGTATTTTATGGTAACTGGACAATGTGCCTATGAGTAGACTGGTGGCAGCAGAAGAATTTTCCATTTATTTTTTATTAACTTTTACTGAGCCATACCGTGATGACCGCGTGTGGCTCATGACTGCGGCTTGTGTCTGTCATGGCCGTGCCACACGGTATTTTGTCTTCTCCTTTGGCCATTTTGTCTGTTGGCCTTCCCATTGCTCTTTGAGACCCAAGGAGTCCTAATTTGGGCATGCATTCTCCCGTAAAAGCTGGCGCTTTTCGTTGGCTAATGCATGTCACACGGGAGGGTTCCCAGGAAGTGGGCTAGGACTGTCTGGTCCCAATCCACACTACTGGTGCCAGAATGTCTGGTGGGCCTGTGTCCATGAGAGCTGCAGTAGTCCCTGATTGGACGACTGTTGGCGGGCATGAATGGGCAGATCTCCTCATTCGCCAGCTGGGTGCGAACCCGCCCTGGACTTTTAGGATATGAGAGGATATGAGGATGGTCTCCGAGTGCAGACCCGCAGATCATTCGTAGGTCTGAATCGATCCATCCACAGAGCCAAGTATCATGAGAAGCGAAGCAAATCCAAGGACTGTCCGGAACCGCGCAGAGAAGGCTTGGCACCCTGAGCCCGCCGTTGTCCCGGAAGTGCCCTGCTTTGCGCTCGATCTCTGAAGACCTACAAAGGTGCTTCAACTCTTTTGAGTGGTGGGACCAATCACTCTCAAAGCCTCCTTGGTGCCCTGCAAACAAGCCTTCTCGGAAGTGCCCCTGTGCCCTCCAGTGGACTGACCAGCTTGCACGTTGACACCCGTGCCGGAGCATTGCTACATCGAGTTTTGGCTCGAGTTTTGGGAGAAGCCTAGTTCGCACTGCAAAGCCTCTTCTTGCAAGATCTCGTCTTCCCTACTACTTTGGGCCAACGAGAGAGAAGCGTGAGTCAGTCTGCGAGATTTGGGTGCTCCTGTGTCACTGTGCGACAGTGGTGGTTGCTGCTGGTGACTTTCCCGCCTTTTTTCAAGTGTCCTGAGACCGGTTGCATCAGTGCTTTCTTTGTCCTGCATTCATGGCAAGAGATCCAGCTCCAGATGTAAATCGGACACGCATCAGCAACCACAGCGCCTGTGCAATTTGAAGCTTAACCAAGGAGGGGATTTCGCAGTCCAGGCGACCTTCTTCAAACCTGCCAAGTTTGGACCCGGAGTGAGCTAGGGGCGGTGCGTAATCATACCACTTACCGGTGGCCCCTAGTTCATCCATACCGTTTTTCCGCATAAAGGATCCCTTGTGGTCCTTGCCTTCACTTGGGTGGCTCTTGCTTCCTATAGTCGTCCGAAAGTTGGGTACAGCTTTGTTCTCCGTAGCAGACACGCCTCAAACTCTTGCAACTGAATTCCCCACACCAGTGTCCTCTTCTAACCTTTCCTTCCCATTGAAGTTTGTTCTTTGTGAGTTTTACGCATTGACAAGCGCTTTTACGCCTGAATGTAACATTGAACACAAGGCTCCAATCTTCGTAGGGCTGGACTTCTTAAATTGGGGATATCCATTTCTAGAGTTAGCCACTGTGATAAAGTTTGTTTGCTTTCCCTCCTCACAGGGTTTGTCGGAAATCCGCACTTTACTGCATTGACCGAAAAGTGACTGTACATATATTTTACATAGCGTGTGTTTAAGTAGTAGTATTACTCTGTTCTTCATTATTCACTTGTGTTTGTTCTGGGCCCAATACATTGTATATGTTTGATATTCTACAGTCTAAGAGTAATTCTTGTCCTACTGTGTGTGCTCATCCAAGACCTCAGATCACCCCCACTACTTCAGAGACTTTGCCTTGACTGCTCTCCAAGCTACCTTGAATTGTCCTGGCTAACATTGCAGAAGTGATCCCGGTTTCACTAAACAAGGGTGGCCTCCTAAACATCTGTTCAGCAGAGCAGAGTTCAGAAATCCATTCTAACAAATTGGTGTACAGCGGTGGGTCAAGACCAGAAGTACTTGGGTGTTGCACACGGGTGTGGCACTGGATTACATTTACACAGTAACACAGTGACTTTTGTTAGCCAGTAGTTGTAAACCACTTAACTTATAAAAATGGAATAAGTCACTGCTATTACTTTGACTGCTTCTAGATTTGAAACAGTAAGACGGCTATGTGCAGAAAGAGGCATTAATGCCTCTGGCACAAATGCGGAGCTAATCCAAAAGCGTATTGATTGGCAAGAAAGTAGGATTGTACCTCTTCCCTCTTATAATAGTGCAGAAGGTGCTGGGGCTGCTCCCAGTAACAGGCATGAAGTGTCTGTTGCTGCCATCATAGTCAGTAATGAAGTGTCTGTTGCTGCCATCATAGAGAGAGACGATGATAATGCCCAATCCCAGGTGTCCTCTATTTCCTCTGAAGTTGAGGCTGTGTTAGATCTCAAGAGACAGACGCTTAAATTGAAAAAAAAGAACTTCAGTTTAAAATGGCTAAGCTGGAGATAGAAATATTGGAAAACAAAAAGATAGAGAACATCATTTGGAGCTTTCCAAGTTTCAAGCTGCCAACAGCTCCTCAATGGTATCTGCAAATGGTTCTGGTTCCTCCTCACATCCTAGATTTCCTATAGATCTGCTCCGTGTATATGATGAGAAAAATTACATCATAGACTGGCTGACTGCGTTTGAGTATGCTTGTGAAGTGCAAGAAGTAGTAGGTGTTGATAACATTGCATGGTTGCTTAGTAGACTGCCCAACTTTGGATGCAGTGCCGTTGTGGAAATGTGCAAAATTGAGCAAACCCTGATATTGAGGTTTGGGGAGACTCCTGCCCAATATTTGAAAAGATTCATGGAGTACAAGAAAAGAGAAGGTAGTACTTGGATCACATATGTATCTGAATCTTTAAAAAACTTGACTGGTTGAGTGAAAGGTTATAAAGTTACCACATTTGAAATTATGATTCATTTGGTCGTGCTGGAACATATTTTTGCCTCATATTCCCCGTAGCTTGAGCAGCATCAGGAGGACTCTAAGGAGATAGATCCTAAGAAGTTAGCCACTGCAGCAGCTTTATGGGTATCTCACAGGGTGTCCCATTAGGACAAGCCTGCTTCTGGAAAGGAAGAGGGGAAGAAGCAGAAAGAGAAAAAGGGTGTTTCCACAGAAAAATCTTCATCCCAACAGGGCCATAACAAAGTTTTAAAAGGGTTAGTCACATGACCATGTAGAGGGTAGTGGGACCAATCATAACAAGCACAACTATGGTTATACTAAGCCTCCCTATGTCCCAAGGCCCAGTGGATCTTGTGTGGCTTGTGGAGCAAATGACCACGTGAAGGGGAGCCCCAGATGTAAGGTCAAACCCTTAGGGGTCCACGCTGTGAATCTGGCCTTCCACCATGAGGAGGGAGAAAGTCAAAGAAGTAGTCTTAGTTTCCCTGGGACCCTGGGAACCTAGAGTGTCTGGGGCATATGCCTCCACCTCTGACCATACCAAGCATTACTTCCAAGGATAGTGTCCTGGTAGATGGTTGTTAAAGCTATTTTTCTGGTGTAGAAACCTCTGCCATCAGGGACACTGGGGCCAGTAGAACTGTAGTGGATTCCACGTTGGTAAATTCAGAGGAGGTGGCCAGAGCCCCTCTGATGCCCACTAAGTTGGCTGATGGTCCCCTTCTCAAGTTTCCCGGTATGCCTGTAACTCTGTCTGTGAATGGTTCAGTAGTCAGGATACCTGTAAGTGTTCAGAGGCAAGTCCCTGGGAGAGTACTGCTGGGAAATGATCTCCAGGACTTAGGTCCTGTGGGACATAGAGCAGAGAGACCCTGCACTATGTCTCAAACAAAGGCTGCCCTGTCCAAGGCTGAACCAAAACCAAAGGGGAAACCCAAGGCTAAAGGAGTCAAAAAGCAAAAGAGAGGGAAAGAGAATATTGCCCCCCAACTCACCTACCACTGAGGTGGAGGCAGTTGGCCAAGCTCCTGAACCGGACGAGGAAGGGGAGCTTCCTGAAGTATTTGCCCGCCATGGCCACCCTGAGTTGCATAGTTTACTTGCAGAAGGTGGTCCTGAAAGGAAGGGAAGAATTCAGTAAGGGCCAACGCGAGTGTCCATCTTTGGAAGCCCTTAGGAGACAGGCCTGTTCCCAGCACGAGGCATAGCCTCCTGGGAAACATAGAATTTATTGGGAAGGTGGGCTGCTATATAGTGAGCCCACAGAGTCCACTGAAGGAGACCATAGGAGGTTGGTGGCCCGCTTCAAGTGAGACCCTTCCTCCTGAAGTTGACACATGAGGTCCCCCTTGCAGGTCATCTTGGTATCAAGAAGACTAAGGAGAGGTTGTCCATGCACTTCAACTGGCCCAAGAAGGTGGTCCAGGTAGACGGTCACTGCATGAGCTCTGCTACTTGCCAAATCTCTGGTAAAAGTGGCACAATTCAGGCTCCATTGATACCACTCCATGTAGTGGGTATACCATTTAATAGAGTAGGGATTGACATTGTTGGTCCCCTTGACTGTCCAACATCCTCTGGCAGCAGGTTTATTCTGGTGTTAGTTGACCATGCCACCAGATATCCTGAAGCCATGCCACTAGTAAGGCATTACATGGCATATTCACTAGGGTTGGCTTCCCTAAAGAAGTTTTGTCTGACAGAGGCAGCAACCTCATGTTCAAGTACATGCAAGCCATGTGGAAGGAGTGTGGGGTCACCTGTAAGTTTTCATCAGCGTATCATACACAAACAAATGGCTTAGTTCAGAGGTTTAACAGAACTCTCAAAAGCATGACTGGAGCTCTTGAGGAGCCCCAGAGGAGAAAGTGGGATCTCCTGCTACCATGCTTATTCTTTGCTTACAGAGAGGTCCCTCAGCAAGGGGTGGGGTTTAGTCCTTTTGAACTTCTCTCTGGTCACGGGACCCTTAGCTATAGTTAAGGAAGGATGGGAGCTCCCCACTCTTCCTGTCACTACAAATGTAGAGGATTATGTGCTGGGATTGAGCAAGAGAATGGCCTTACTAATGGCCAGGCCAGTGACTAGTTGAAGGCTGGTCATGCTTTGGTCAAACATTGGTATGACCATAATGCTTCACTTGTACACTTTCCCACTGGTCAGGAAGTCCCAATCGTTAATCCCATAAGGCCTATGGCCCTACAGGATAAGTGGTCAGGCCCTTACAAGGCTGTGGAGCAACTTGGTGAGGTGAACTATTTAGTGGACCTTGGAAGGCCTAGACAAGCCCCAAAAGTGTTCCATGTAAATAGGCTGATGGCATTCATCCCTAGGGTGTAAATGGCTGCTCTGCTCTTGGCATCAGACAGAGAATAAGAAGAATCTGAACCCACCCCCCAAGGCAGTCCTTCAGATGGCTGCATTGAGAGTGTACATTTGGCCCCTCAGCTGTCTCCTAAGCAGCAAGGAGAGGTGAGAACTTTGCTTAAGCAACTGTGCCCCTTGTTCTCACTCACTCCAGGTTTGACACCATGGTGCAATGAGCAGCAGCAGCAGATGCGGATGTAACATTACGGTGCGCTGTGAGGCCGTACTTATCCCTATTTAAATCCTGACAAAGTTGCACGTATATGACCCAAAATTGCAGGGTCGTGGCGGAAGGTTGCTGACAACAGCCTGCAGCAGTCTGCAGACGGTTGGGGGCCGGAAAGTGGAGGAACGTGCAGTCCGCCATTGCAGCTGATCGGGCTGTGCCATGCTGCGAGGCCACCATGTCGGCGGCAGGCTGAAAGAGAGGAGAGACCGCTGGCTGCATTGCCGCCCTTCGGCACAGACATTGCTACGGCTAAAGGTGGTGAAGTGATCAGGCGACGCTTCATGGCGGGTCGAGTGAAATTGGTCTCTGGCCGCTGCTGGTAGCGGAGCGAAGGAACGGGCAGGAGCCTTGTGAGACACGCTGGCGGTGAGGGACGGACCTCAACGGCGGCGGGTGTGAGGCAGGAGAGAGACCGGACGCACTCGCAGCCAGTGGCAGCCCCGTACAGCACAAAGTGGGGTTGCTCGTGGGGAATCCCTCCCCCTCCAGGTGGAAACAGACCCCTAAGCACTGGAGGATCAGGGGGCAGGAAGTGACATCCCCCACGGGACGGCGCAGAGGTGAAGAAGAGCGTGCCCGGGGTGACTGTGCCGAGGAGGAATCAGCAGAAGTGCACCGGGGAGAGGCGGGGGCCCCACATGGACAGGTTTGGACTGGTAGGAGCATCTAGGGGGTATATCCTGCTGGCATTTAAGTGACAGGGCTCCCCCCATGGAGCTGGAGTTGGGTGCTTCATCACCAGGCAAACGTTGAATGGAGGTGTGGGACAGTAGGCAACACTCTCTGGGGGTGCCCCCCTGGATATCTGCAGGTGAGGAAGGATGTGTGGGGTAGGGGCACCTGGTGTGAAGTGGACACGGCACAGTGGTCCAGGGACGGTGGCCTGGCGGTGTCGGGGGGAAACCCGCCTGTGAAGTGCTGACCCTGGTTAGGGGACATACATACAGTGCAGGCCAGTAGAATACAGTGGTACCTTGCGGCAGATCAGGCGCAGAGGGGACTATTGCCAGAGGCATGGGGTGGAGCGGTGAGTGGCCTGGAGCAGTAGGAGGCCCCTTCAGAACACAAAATGGCAAAGGGGAAAAGTAAAAAGGCTGCGCAGCAAAGTAAAATTTAACAATATGTGGTAGCTGGCCCGGCTGCGATACAACCCGCCACAAAGAGTATCTCTAAGGTGAAGGATGCCCGACTCAAAATCTGGCCTTTTCGGTCAGCAACATCATGGTGGCCATTGCGGAGTCTCGAACTTCGGTGGAGGAGAAAATAGATGGGATGGCCTCTGGGTGTCTTTATTTGCGGCAGGATGTCCGGAAATTGTCCTCAAGGATGGGTGAGGCAGAGCAGCGGATTTCGGATACGGGAGACGCAGTGAAGAAAATGGCACAACAGCGGGTGGTGGTACCACAGAAGATAAAGGTTCTGGAAAGCAGGGCGGAGGACAGTGAAGGGCGAGACAGAACAATCTTTGCATCCTCGGACTCCCCGAAAAAAAGTGGAGGGACCAAGCATGGAACTGTTTCTTGAGAAATGGCTGAAACTATCTAGCTTCTTCTCGTTGGAGAGGGCTCACTGGGTACCCACAAGAAGGCCAGTGCTGGGGGTGCATCCACGTACCATCATTGCGAGACTCCTCAACTATAGAGACAGGGATACCCTGTTGCAGATGACAAGGGTGAGTGGCACGATCACTTATAATGGCTCCCGCATTGGATTCTTCCCTGACTTCACTAGAGAGATGCAGCGGGCACGACAATCATTTGACCCAATCAAATGTAAGCTGCTCGCCAATTGCATTAAAGGCGTCCTATTTTTCCTTTTGCAACTGAAAATATACTATGGGTCGAAGGCACTCCTCTTCAACACTCCGCGAGAGGCTTGGGAGTTGTATGAGACCAACATTCAATTGGGGACAGTCCACACACCACAGAACAGGAAAATACACCCGGCACTAGAGTCTGAAGCGGTACCCTCGTCGGCCCCACTGTTCTCACAAGACCCAATGTCCCCAGAAGGCATGGCTAGCAGCAAGGACCGTGGAGAGGACGGATGAACTCAGGGCGAAGGGGGCACAGCATGACATCAAGGATGTAAAGGTTTTGTGTTTCGAATATAACAACTTTATGGACTGCAGGAGGCTGGAGGATGGGCCCGAGCTGGGCTCATCCCTGGCTGCTATAGCTAGTACCCCATTCATGATTTTGTTGATGGCTTTTGCATGCTTTCGAAGGGTCCTGTCGCTTCAGTTGGGGGAGAAGTGCGAGGCGGGGGGGGGGGGGTTTGGATGTTCTCCGTTCTTTGTTTTCACACTTCTATTGGTTCTACATTGCTTGGTCATAGTGGGGGATGGCCTGGTGACAGATTGTTCCAGGGAGCATGTGAATCACATTGCCTGGCAGGGTGGGGGACGAATCCTTGCAGACTTGGGTGTGGGAGGAGTATGCTCATAGGGGTGTTCGGAGGTGTAGCCCCCTTTCCATGAGGGCGGCAGTTACTTATTTTGTGTTAGGGACGAATGGCACATGCTAGTGGAGCAACATCGTTGAAATGGAATGTAAATGGGATGTGCTTGGGCATTAATCGAAGGCTGATAATATAATTCCTCAATAGGCACACCCACGACTTTGCTTTGCTTACTGAGACTATTCTTGCTGGAACACACTGTAAGGTCTTTACACACACAAACTACAGAGTGGCATATCACACAGGCTTGACTAGAGGGGCAAGGGGAGTTATGATTCTGATACATAAGAGGATGCCGTTCTCGGTCCCGGAGGTAAAGACAGAACCCTGGTGGGAGATTTGTGTTGATGCGGGGGCTATTGTGGGGGGCTATCTGGGGAACAGTAGCAGTCTTTGCATCACCTCCCCTTACACGCAAATTACTTAATGATCTTCAAAAGCTTATAGTTCTGGGGGAAGCAGAGAGATGGATCCTGGGAGACTTCAATGACGTTCTGTACACAGGCCTAGACAGATCATAAGTGGGTAGTAGAAATCCAGAGCAATACACTAAATTAGGCATCTTTGCAAGGGCAATGGGATAGTTGGACACATGGAGGGCCACACATAGGGGCGGGCTGGGTACTTTTCCAGGGTTCATTCTTCATTCTCCAGGTTGGACTATCTCTTCAATCCACGGGATGATAGCCACAGGCTGATTGCAGCCAGAATGTGAGCCATGGGGAAAATCGAACCATTCTCTGATGTTAATTACACTCAAGAGGCGGCGGGAGTCATCTATGCCCACTTGGAAATCTGGTTGTATACGAATTGTTCGTTTTACAACTGTTCGAATTACAATTGACATTTTCACAATTGACCGAATTGTGAAGGTCAATTGTAACATATATGTGGGGGGAAACCCCCCCAACCCCCACCTAACGCCAAAACCCCTATATATAAATAAATATATATTACCAAACAGATATATATATATATATATTTATATATACGGTCAATTGTGAAAAGGTCAATTGTGACCCTTTAAATTCGGTCAATTGTTCATTCGAACAATTGTAAACAAACAATTTGGGTAATACCGGAAAATCTAACTCCTATTTGGGTTTCCCAGTAATAAAGGGTCGGTGGCCAGTCCAGTTTCAGTCTGGCAGGGGTACAAAATGATCCTCTGGGGGGAAGCAATCTCTCTTGTTGCGGCTCGACGGACACAACACACGCAGGCGGTGAGGGAGGCTAAAGCCGCCGCTAAGGAAGCCGAAATGGCTCTGCTAGCTGCTGACTCCCCAGAGGCACAACTTAAGCTAAAACGCACCCAAGAAATACTCCGGAACATAGCATTGGATAACGCCAAACAAGCGCACTGGCACAAGCGTAGTCAAATTGATGAGTCAAGGGATAAGGCAGGTAAAATGCTAGCATGGCTGGAGCGCAAGGAGAGAGCGTGTGGGCAGGTACATGCCCTGCAAGGAGCAGCAGAAGGGGAGGAACTCAAAAACACATAGCACAAGCTTTCTCAAAGTACTATGAGGATTTATATAGCATAGTGGGGAGCAGGGGCGGGAATGGCAGTCTTAAGCACCTGCGATACAGCAGCAGGAGGGGCTAAAAATTGACGTATCTGAGGAGGAGGTTCGGAAAGCAATGGCCCAACCGCAGTCAGGGAAATCCCCAGGCCCCAAAGGCTTCCCAGTGGAAGTTAAGGCTGGGGTGAACGATGGTGAGACTGCGTCACCGGCTATGTCTACAGAGTAAAAAAGAGGGCATATTGCCAGAGGACCAGAGAAAAGTGCGAATTGTGGTGCTCCAAAACCAGAGAAACCACTGGAATACTGCGCATCATGGGAAGCAAAAATTCTGGCTAAGGTTTCGGCAAATCGCCTACAGGGAGTAGTAATAAGTGACCTTGTGCACCCGGACCAATGTGGATTTATGCCAGCAAAATCGACTTGCATGAACCTGCGCAGAGTAAAAATGGGCATGGGTCAGACCTCCACTATTTCTGGTCCATTGGCATTGCTGTCGGTGGACTTTGAGAAAGTCTTCGACTCTGTGCTATGGGACTCGCTGTGGGAGATCATGGATAGAATGAGCTTTGGGATGAACTTCATGAGCTGGGTACGTCTACCATATAAGTCACCGGTATTTATTTATTTAGCATTTTTTTTAAAGCGCTCACACAGCCCGCGGGCATCGAGGCGCTGTTACAGGAATTGTATTTTTTTCTTTGTTGCATAATTGTTTTTTTTTTCTTAGTTGCGTATTTATAACGTGCTTAAATACCCAGAGGTTTCTAAGAACGGCCCTGGGGATCGACCCTGAGTTGCTTCATGTCATCTTGCTTCCAAGGCGATACGTTGCCGCTGAGCTATCCTCCCGGTAGCGGAGGTGTGGGTCAATGGGGGTGGTCTAGGATCTTTTCTCCGAGGAGGGGAACGCGACAGGACTTCCCCCTGTCCCCTCTGCTTTCACTTTGGCAATCGTGCCATTAGCTAACCAGCTTAGATAAAATACGGAATGGGTCGGCTTTAGATGGGTGTGGGGTAGGGAAGAAAATCCCTATACGCAGATGACCTGTTGATTTTTTTTAGGTAACCCAGCTGAGTCCTGCCAGGTAGTGTCAAGGATACTGAGGAATTATCAAGGAACCAGTGGCAAAGGGGCCGAAACAAAGGTGTGGGGAGATGGAGTAGACAGAGCGGGAGGAGGGGCGAGCCCGACATTTGAAGACTGGAAAGCACTAATACGAGACACGTTTCATCCGTCAGATGACAAACCCCCCTGAACTTTCCCCCACCCACCAAAAACATTATTGAATCAGACTTAAAGCCAATGCCCCACGAAAGCACCCGCAGAATTAATAGACTTGGCACTTCTCCGCCAGTCCAACACCTAAGGAACTCCGATGCCCGAAGGACTAAATGAACCGGGGCAGAACCCCCAGCGTACTCAAGTGGCAAAGACACTAGTTGTTTAGTTACTATTGTTTAGTGTTTGTGTATCACATTTGCTTTTCTTCTGCTTTCCGTTTCCCTTTTCTTTTGACATCCCCCACTGCCCCCCCTATGGAAATGATGCTTTAACAGGTTGTTGTGTAAATGTTACCAAACGTTAAATGCCAATAAAATACTTTAAAAATAAAATAAATCAAGGAACCGGTGGCCTTAGTGTTAACTGGCTGAAGTCTGTTTTTTTCCCCATTCAGGGTGGAGAGGCGGCGATCCCAAGTCACTGCCCGTATCAGATATCCAAGACGGGCTTCTGGTACTTAGGCATTCAACTGGGTGAGCAACTCTCGAGTTATACAGTCCTTAACTTGCGCCCGATAGTTGGAAAATTCCGGGAAGGTGTCACTCATTGGCAATCCTTTACCTTAAACTTACTGGATAAGACAGCCCTTTTTAAAATGATCTCTCTACCTCGATTTCTTTATGTAATTCAGAACACTGCCATCCCAATGCCAAAGAAGGCATTCAAGGAAATAGGCAATATCCTCAGAGAGCTTCTGTGGGGTTAATGGGGAACAGGCTTGAATTGCTCTGACAACTCTCCAAAGGTCAGCGTGGGAGGGTGGGATAGGTTTCCCTTCCCTGCAACAACACTACTGGGCAGTACAGATGGGAGTCATTAATGACTGGATACATGGGGAGCGGGGACTACCTCGCATACAGTTGGAGGGGGGTGGATGGGGATTAGACCCCCACACAGGTCCTGTACACTGGGAAGGGGGGGCTGGTACCCTTCCGCCAATGTCTCTGTGCATACAACGGGTTTGGAAAGAGGCACATGCACATATTGGATGGAGGGGGAAACTAACCCTGAGCCAGCCCCTGTGGGCCAATGAACTCATCGCAGAGCTAATTAAGATGGGACACTTTGGACATTGGGAGGGGGGGAGTCATTCTGAACTTAGCGGATGTGATTGAGGGAGGCAATCTCCTTCCCTTCAAGATATCAAGATACTGCAGGAAAAGTATGCCCTGGGTAGAGGGGATCATTTTTGATACATGCAACTGTCGCATGCGATTAGGGCCCAATTCCAGGTTTTTGGTGACATCCCAAAGTGCTCCACACAAGAGGCCAATTTGTTGCCTGTAAGGATCAAGACAAAAGGTCACATCAACGTTATATCAGGTGCTGGTAGCTTTTGGTTTGCCGGATCTGTCTAGCCTTAGGGACAGATGGGAGACAGACATTGGCCCCATAGAACCCGAAGAGTGGGTGGAGATGTTAATGTCCCCGAGAGAGATTGGTATGTCTGCTAGGCTCCGTATCATACAGTACACGAATGTGCATCTGGTTTACTACGCACGGGTTATGTTGTACAGGTGGAGCTGGGCTGATGATGATCAACGTTTATGATGCAGCAGTCCTGGCGGCTCGTTTTACCATATCCTTTGGGAGTGCCCCACGGTCCAATTGTTGTGAGGGAAATGTAGGCAAAGGCTATTCAATGTATTGAAAACAGCAATTCCATCAGACTCGAAATGTGTGCTACTAAGGGCATGGGGGAAACGGGGTGTTCTATGAAATTTAGGAAGATATAGGGTAGATGGGACGAGTGGGGAGAGGGTTAAACAGAGTAGTGGGTAGGGTCAGAGCGAATCATGAGGGTTATATTTGATGGACTACCATGGAAAGGCCAGGGAACTTTTTCAAGTCAATGTTCATGTGTCCGTGCTATTATGTCAAGCAATGATGGGTACGGTTTTCTTTTTTGTTTGTTTGTCTTGAAAACTAATACAAACCTGCTTTATTGACAACAGAAACTGGTGTGCCTATCAAAAGTAGGAGCTATAGGATGTCAGATAAAGTTAGGTCCCACATCAAGTGTGAGGTCAACAAGATGTTGGATCTTCGGGTGATTGAACCCTCCAGTAGTCCATGGTCCAGTCCTGTGGTTCTGGTGCCAAAGGCGGGGACCTCTTAAGGTTCTGTTTGGATTACAGGGGTCTGAATACTGTCACCAGTACAGATGATCACCCCCTACCAAGAACAGACGAATTGGTAGGCAAGCTGGGTGCTGCAAAGTACCTGAGCACCTTGGATTTCACTGCAGGGCAAATATCCCTGACAGAAAGTGCCAAGGAGAAGTCAGCATTTTCAACTCCAGAAGGGCTTTACCATTTCAATGCCATTTGGATTGAAGAATGCACCTGCCACATTCCAGAGGTTGGATAAATTCTGCATTGCATATTTGGATGATATAGCAGTCTTCAGCAACACTTGGGAGAAACCTGTAAAACACCTTGGGATTGTGTTGTAGGCTTTTCAGCAGGCCCACCTGACCATAAAGGCCAGCAAGTGTCAAATTGGTCCGGGCTCAGTAGTCTACCTTGGGCATGAGCTTGGTGGAAGTAGAATACAGTCTCTTCCTTGTAAAGTACAAGCAGTACAAGAATGGTCTACCTCCATAACCCAAACACAAGTGAGAGCTTTCCTAGGCCTCTCTGGATACTACAGGAATTTCATGGCAGACTATGGTACCAAATCTGCCCATCTGATTGCCCTCCTCACTATTCCAGAGAAACCCAAGAATGTATCTTAGTCTGAGGGGTATGAGAAAGCCTTTCAAAGCTCCTTGTGCCAGGCCCCTGTTCTCAGGGCTCTTGACTATTAGAAATCTTTTGTTGTGCACACAGATGCCTCTGACTCTGGGATAGGTGCAGCTCTTTCACAGCTAGATGAGAAGGGCAGGGAACACCATATTGGATTCATCAGTCACCAGCTTAAGGACAGAAAGCTCAGGTGGTCTATTGTAAAAAATAATTTCTATTGTGTGGGCCCTAACGAAGCTGAGGCTCTACCTCTATGGGATCCACTTCACTGAGCAGACTGACCATAAGCCCTTAAAGTGGCTGATGAACACGAAGGGAGAGACTCCTAAGTTGCTCAGGTTGCGCATTAGCCTCCAAGGCTTTGACATGACTATTGCGCAAAGACACGGTGTCCAACATAGCAATGCTGATGGGTTGTCCAGAATGTTTAACCGACCTGAACATGAGACCCATCCAGGGGTGGATTAAGTCCCCCTGTCCTTAGTCTGGGAGGGGCGAGTGTTAGGTAACATTTCACTTACTGCTATTTTACCTCTACATTTGTGGACCCCCCCAACATTTTGCTTTTGTTTCAGCCTCATGTCCCGACTTTATGCCAGGGAAGCACAGCCTACCCCTGCGCTCCATTGTTCTGGGGAAACTGACTTGTCCTTATAACAGTCAGTAATGGGAAACATTGTTTCCCTTAGTCTTTTGACTTTGTTGCCACTTTTGGCAACTGTATTTCAGTGTGCAAAGTATATTACAGTACCGCGCACTGGGGTCCTTGTGTTTTTGGGCCTTAGACATTTTGGTAACTGGACAATGTGCCTAGGACTAGACTGGTGGCCGCAGAAGCTTTTTTAATGTATTTTTATGAACTTTTACTGAGCCATGCCGTGCTTACTGTGTGTGGCTCATGACTGTGGCTAGTGTCCGTCATGGCCGTGCCATGAGGTCTTTTGTCTTCTCCTTTGGCAATTTTGTCCGTTGGCCTTCCCCTTGCTCTTTGTGACCCGGTGAGTCCTTATTTGAGCATGCATTCTCCCGCAAAAGCCGCGGGCATGCATGTCACATGGGTGGGTACCCAGGAAGTGGGCTGGCACGGTCTGGTCCCAATCCACAGTACTGGTGCCAGATTGCCTGGTGAGCCTGTGTGCGTGTGAGCCACATTAGTCCCTGATTGGACTACTGTTGGCAGGCATGAGTGAGCAGATTTCCTCATTGGCCAGCCGGGTGCGAGCTCGCCCTGGACTTTTAGGCTATGAGGAAGGGCACCGAGTGCAGAACCGCAAATCACCCTTAGGTCCGAATCGACCTATACACCGAGTCAAGTATCCTGAGAAGCGAAGCAGATCCAAGGACTGTCCGGAACAGCGCAGAGAAGGTTTGGCACCCTCAGACAACCATATTGAATGTATCCCCGGACTGATGCGCTAGACATGAGCCTGCAGACACCACTGGACATAGAAGAACTATAAATAAAGTCTGACAGATGTGAAGTGACGTCATGAAGAAGAGAAGATACGAGGACGCACAGAAACCAACATATGAATATCTAAAAAATGAAGATGTGACTGAAGTGACAAAGTAAACGTATATGCAAATGTGAAGAAAACCACATGCACTAAGAAGATAAGTAAGAAATGATGTAGTAGATGTATAAACACAGAAACGCAAGGTAGACAAGACAACTTAGAAGCTTGCTAAAGTAGGAAATAGAACAAGGGTAAAGCAGTCACATTGAGAAAATGGATGTCGGCATTGTGTGAAAGTAAGCAAGAAGTCTCGAGAGGGGAAAGACCAAGGCTAAAAGAGCTGACAGGCACTGGAATACAAATTGGTGCAAAAAAAGGGTATTTGCTTGGCACAGAATCAAGGATGCCACAGCTTGAAAGGAGTTGAAGAGGATAAGCTACATACACAGGACATATCCGAGTGACAAGAATTGTTCAAGTGAAGATGCAGAAAGCCCATGCAGAGTGGAGCAACCAAGCCTCCAGAGGCCAAGGAGAGTAACAGCACCTAATATTGTTGAATCAAATAACATTAAATGGAAGGGCAAAATCATGGTCTCCTCAGATGTGATTCAGGATTAGGCCTATTCATAAGGCTCCAGACAAAGGTAACAATGTACCTCCACTCCCTTTAAAGTTCTGAGGAAGAGAACAGTCAGTAAGGTCAACTACAAAGAAGAAGCCTTGGGTTAGGGCCTAACTGATGAGAGATGATAGGCTAATTAGCTAAGAAATTCAGTTGGCTGATGTTGTACTCTTGCACCTGGTTTTGTTGCTTACTTGCTGCTAACAAGCCAAATGTCCAAGTTGGTAAGAGAGTGCCAACCAATCATGAGGGCCTATGTGATGGTGAAACATACATTGTTGCAGAAGCCTATCCAATGCTGGTATTACTTTATCTGTATTTTATGTAGTTAGTAGTTCAAGGCATGCCTACCAGATAAGAGGCATCCAATGATGATACTAACACCTATACAAACTATAAGTATACGTTTCCCTTAACCAATCCCTCCACCCAGTAGGTTTTTGCTGCTAGCCACCTATGATGACGTCTTAGCGGACGTATATTGAGGAATAAAACCTTTTGTGTAACTGAAATGCTTTGAGAGTGTGTGAGCTGTAAACTGTTTGTTCACCAGGTTTCCCTTCTTTATTTAATTGGTAATAAAGACGTATTTTGCGATATTCTTTGAGTCTGTCCAGGGTTTGGGGCTGAGATCATTCATTGTGGTAATCCCATTCAGCACTTGGAATGCTCCAGGTGCTATTGCACACAATATTCAGACCCAAGAAACAACAAACCTGCCGTCCAATCAACAAAAGTGTTGTTGCAACGCAACCATGGCAATCCCAAGATCATTGGATAATGGGCAGTTTTAATGAGATCAAAAGAAATCCGTTTGGAATTAGAGGCTATATACATTGTGAACTGAGAGGTCTACTCCATAATTGGACCAGAAACCAAAGGAGACCTATCAACCCTTTCCACAGGAGTGACAAGATCTTTCAGAGTTTTGAGTATTCCTTTCGCCACAGTCCATTGATCATCCATAAATAAGCCAACGGGCCACAGTCGATCAAAGCGGGCACGTTAACCAGAACATGTTCGAGCAGGAGTAGAGTGATAGTAATGACCGGCCTAGATTGTGATTTGCTAGGTAGATCGGGTGTCGGGGGAACACAGCTGACTTTCCTGGATCGTGGTTCCCTTTACGAATGGGAGCTGGCGTTTCCCGGATGTCTCGGAGGGGCGACAGGGCAATCACGAATCAAATGGTCTTTAGACGCCTAATACATACAAAGACCCTACATGCGACTCCTACGACTCTCAGAGGAGAGTGGACAACTAGCCACCACCAACTGCATGGCTTGTACTTGTTCGCCTTGATTATTGAGCAGGACAGATCACTGGATAAGTACTCTGATTGCCCCTTCTTGCGCTCCACATGACATTCCTGAAGGCGATAGTCCAGTTGTATGGCCAAGGCAATCATCTCAGCTAAATGACCGGGTTGAGAAACCCAAGAGACCTCATCTTTCAGCTCTTCAGAGAGACCTCTCCTAAATAAGGTAATCACAGCATCTTTGCGCCAGACAGTATCTGTAGCCAATTGTTTGAAACAAGTCACATAGGCCAAAATGTCCATAGAACCTTATCTGTTCCTGGGCTGATACTGTGATTTCCTGGCAACCACACATAGCCCGGATACTACTCACAAAGGCTTGGTAGGATTCTAAGATTGGGTTGTTAGTGGTCACTAATAGAGTAGCCTATGCTAACGCCCCACCAGCTAGGTTAGAGATTGTGTAGCCTACTTTGTCACGTTCTGCTGAAAAATAGGCTGCCTTAAACATGAACTGGACAGTGCAGGTGTCCACGAATTCCTTTCGTTTGTGTGGGTTACCATCAAACTTGCCTCCAGGTAGCAGTCCTGGTGGAAAATGCACTGAGCCAGGTGCCCGATTCATCTGTTGGCGTAAAGCCACATTTTCATGTTTCCGTGTCTGAACCTCTACAGTTAAGCTCTTGGCTACAGCAACTGTATTTGATCCATTCAAGATAAGGCGTTGCTAACCGTTATAGACTTACAAGCTGTTCACAAAATGCAAGTTGGATGACACTGACCTGATATAAATGCCTGGAACAAAACTGAAGATTGTAAGGAACGTCCTGAAACCTCACCCTCCCCGATAATACAAGACAGGGAGAAGAGAAGTCTCAGGGAAGCCCTCTGGGCTAAAAAACCCTGAAGACAGAGTGAGGTCTTCGGTCTGTAGTAGGATAGGCGAACCCCTTTCCTTGTGAATCAGAGCTGGCTCAGGAACACAGCAAGAGTGGAGCAGATCAAGGATGGCTGAAACGAGGAGCGCGGTTGATGACAGAAGAACAGACAGTGATGAGTGCAAGTGGAGGATCAGAAGCCGAAAGTACAAAAAGGCAAAAGAGATAGAAGAAAAGGCAGGGGCACGAAACATACAGGAGCATCAGTTGCTGAAGAGTAGCGAGGCATGGGGCTATGTGTAGATGGACCTTATTTTGAATCCTTCGGTCGGCAACCAGCTTCCTGGAAACGTTATCACATTGCTTTGTGGAAACGTCATCATGTGGTGTAGAAACAGCTAGACTGCTGCACATGAACATAGAAGACGTGTCGGGAACGCCCAGTAAAGGAGAAAAGAACACTCACTGGATGCGTTTCCAACAATGTCAAATAGACCCCTGTCTGTGACGTGATGCAACAGGCGAGATAAACTCTAAAATAAAGCTATTCCCGAGTTAAGGCATGGTGCACGGCACTACTGATTATCATTGAAGCCACATTCAATTTGATATTACACGTGTCAGCTCATGTGAGCCAGCTCAGCTGGGGAAGGTGATGTGTATTCTGGCCAGACAGTCTGAGACTGCCAAACGACAGGGCAATAACCTGAATGGCCATGCCTCTTCTTTAATCTCTTTATGAGAGCAGATAACACCCTCCCCCATAGACAGCCGCACAACAGGTAGCTGTCCTCGGACCAGGCATCTAAGGAGAACTCAACAGGATGCTGCATTTCTAAAGGGCTTTGTTCCTAGTGAGAAGGGATGGGCTGGGTTACAGTATACAGGAGGCCTCTGTACAATGGAGGAGGACTTCCACCATCTTGTTTCTCTCTGCCTCCCTTTCTCCTTCCGGTTGCCTCCTCTTCCTTTAGAGCAAAGCACTTGGGTGTGATATGAGAAGGGCAATCTCTAATTAATTCAAGAACAGGGATTGGGACACTAAGGCGGGCTTGCTTTAGTCCAATCACCTGCAGACTTTTACCTTTAAAAGAAAGGGGTCTTCCACCACTCATTCTGGAACAACACATAAGGAGTCATTGGACCACTTTTGGGAGAGCTGCACTTTCCGAAGCCGACAACCACTGAGGTGAAGAAGGAGCAGTACAAGGCAGATGAGAGCTCTGCCCCCTACCCACTCTCAGGGCACATCGGGGTGACACTTGTGGACCAGGACCTACCACTGTACCAGAATCTCCTAAAGCTGGGAGAGCAGACCCTGATCGGAAGCACCCTGTTTTAGAGCCCCTGAAGTGGGTCTCACAACACCTGGAGGACCAGATCAGATAAGGCTCCCTCTTCTGCCGCACCCAACCGGTGGAACCGCATTCACCGCTCATCGTACCAGATGGATCACACCGGTTCTGCCTTTGGCACTCCGACCATTCCAACAGAACCATCTCGCACCTCGAATCAGCTGGATGATGTATCGTGCCCTTGCTGTGTTCGTTTCCTGCTAGACTCAAATCAAGCGCTCCTCACCGGGACCCAACTTGAACCGATGGAGAGTCACTTACCAACTCAAATCAGGGCTTATGCCGCAAGTCGACCTAAATCACCTTTGAACTGCTGCTTCATTGAACTGCACACCGGAGCAACAGGAAGACTGATTCGAATCACCGTCGCCTGCCGACTTAAACTGCTGGACAGCCACTCATCAACCTTTCTTGGTGGCTACAACCCGACTTGACTTCGAACAGATCCTTGTGAGCTCCCTGAAATGCTTCACCGAACCCTGCTCCAGAACCGCACAGAGCTACTGCATTCAAACCCACTTGATGCCTGCTTGCCGATTGGTACACGTGATCCAACATACCTGAACTGAGTTTGATCCGCTTGCATCACTGCCCAAGACTGGGTTTCCCCCATTGCCAATACACATCAAAGAAACCAACGCCACCATGTACAATGTTTTGGTCGAACACATGGTAACGTATGGGGATTTGTTAACACTTAATTAACTCTTCTTCCACAGGAATCATGTTTACACCGTTGGTAGTAAAGTTGTTAGGACACTGTACTCTACATATAGCCATTGAAGCTGGGATCAAATCCAACCTTTGCCAATGCCTTTTTCAATTGCCCTTGACATCCAAGCTATCTTTAAGTTCCCTCTCTGCAAACACTACCACTTTCCAATTACAGAACTTCAGAATTTTAGAAAACATGCCATGCTTCTTCTCTTCATATATATTTTCTTTAATATGTTTTTATTCAGATCCGTAGTTAAGCAGTAAATACACAACATGCGTCCCTTGTAAGGGGATGCAATAACAAGATCAAGAACAATTTTACATTTTATAATTTATAAACTGAAGTAAAGGAAAGCAAAGAGAAGAAAAGGAAGACAGAAAAGAAGGAAAACAAAAGGAGCCCTCCTCCCCCCTTCCCCAGGGCTTTTTTACGCCGACAAGGATCTGCGAAGAACTGCGGCTTTCCAGACGATGGTAGGGTAGTGGGTCGCTGGTAAGTGTCTAATCTGCCATGCATTTAGAGTACTTGTCTGACTTTGTGAATCCAAGCGTCCGTGGGGGTCTACTGACGACAGGGCAAGATATGGGGCCATTCAGCCCTTGTAGTGGATGTTGATGCATGACTTAATGGTGGTTTACTTGGAGGGGGATTTAAGAGGTTGTGCCATGTGCCTCCAAGTGTTCTAAGAAGGGGAGCCATTTCATGTCAATGTGTGTGTGGGTTTCCTGGAGCGCTGCTGTGAGGCTCTCCATCTGGTAGATCTCCTTCGCTTTCTGCAGCCAGTCTTTCTTGGTAGGCAGGTTGGCTCCCTTTCATTTTATGGTCATGCAAATACGTGCTGCTAGAAGCAGGTTTCTCTGCAAGTGGGGGAGGAATGAGTAATGTTCTTCGACATTCTCTACCCCGAACAGAACCAGGAGAGGGATAAGCTCCCTACTGATGCCTTCTATGTCATGGATTCAACCCAGGATCTCCTTACAGTAGGTCTGTGCGAGTGGGCAGTCCCACCATTGATGCCAGTATGTTCTGACCTACATACACCCCCTCCAACAATAGGGGCTGGTTCCTGTGTACATTTTAGCTAGGCGATGGGGGGTGAGGTGCCATTGGGTGAGTATCATACAGTTATGCATTTTGTATTAGACGGCTATAGACGAATTTCCAGACTGCTTGATAAATGGCATCCCATCCTTCCTGATTGTTTTCCCATCCCAGTGACCCATCCCACTGCAGTTGGGTGCGAGGAATCGGGAGATGGCCTCTCTCTGTTAGGGCTCGGTACATTCTTGTAATCAGGCCTTTGGTCCCCGGTTGTATTTAGTATGTTCTCAAAGGGAGTGAGAGGGCGTTGCAGCTGTGCTTTCCATTGTGCGTCTGCGAGGACCCCTTTCAGTTGCAGGAAGGGTAGAGGTTTGATTTTGAGGCCTTGCTGTGCCTGTTTTAATTCTTCTCTGGATAGGAAGACTCCCTCCTTCCACATCTGGCCCGCCCTGACTAGCCCCTGCTCGTATTGTGGTTGGAAGCAAATGGGATCTATGAGGAGATCCCTAATCGGGGGCCCAGATGCAGTTTAGGGGCGATGGCCATGTCGTTATTCCCGTTAGGCACGGTTCCCTTTCCTCCATATAGACCTTAGTACTCCCAAGTCTGGGTGGTCCCGTGCTCTGCGCGGGATAGACCCTAGGGGAGCCCAGACCCATTCTCCCAGGGTAACTGGGGCAAAATATCAATTTTCCAGGTGGACCCACTGTTTGTCTTTGGTTTCTCTAACGTGGTCTACGAGTACTCGGAGCTGTGCTACTCAATAGTATTTTTGGAAGTCTGGGTATGCTAAGCCGCCCTTTTCTTTGGGGAGAATGAATGTGCTGTATGCAATTCGTAGCCTTTTTCATTCGCACAGAAACGCAAGCAGAGTGCTTTTGATCTCTGCGAGGAAAGCGTCTGGCAGGACAATTGGAAGGGATTGAAATAGAAAGAGAAGTCGCAGTAAAACGTTCATTTTCACTGCTGTGAGCCTACCCGCCCAGGAAAGTTTCAATTTCGCCCAGCCCTCTGTGGCGCGTTTGATGTGCACCCAGAGCGGCTTATAATTTGCACGGTACAGGTCGTTCAGATGTTTCGTTATGGATATACCCAGGTATTTGAGGCTGCTGCTTGCAGTCTTTAGGCCCAGTCCATAGGGTTTGAATCTGGGAGCACTTACTCGTCCTTCAATGGTAAGGCTACCGTTTTATTGCGATTGATAGGAAACCCAGAGTACGTGCCGTATTTTTCGATCATGGCTAGGAGTGCTGGGATAGACTTCGAGGGATGAGTTAAAAGAGTTAAATAAAATAGGAAATCGTCCGCAAACAAGGCTAATTTGTATTCTCTGCTGAATTTCTTAAGGCCAATTATTGTGCTCTTGTTTTGTTTAGAATAATTTGGGCAAGGGGCTCCATGACCAAGACATAGACCAACGGTGAAAGGGGGCAGCCCTGCATGGTTCCTCTAGTTAACTTGAACGGGGCAATGCCACTCCATTAACAACTACTCTTGCCCTCGTGTTATTGTAAAGTGCTTGTGCACCCTGGACCCATCCGGGTCCAAGGCCCGCCTTCTCCAGAATA
Source organism: Ambystoma mexicanum (assembly GCF_040938575.1). Classification (NCBI taxonomy): domain Eukaryota; kingdom Metazoa; phylum Chordata; class Amphibia; order Caudata; family Ambystomatidae; genus Ambystoma; species Ambystoma mexicanum. Next base: position 848,570,186 of record NC_090933.1, on the reverse strand, counting down.
CGGACCATGAAACGCCACTCCACACGGTCAAACGCTTTTTCTGCGTCAACCGATATCAATGTGGGGTCAGCATCCCCTGGTTCAACAGACGCCATTAGGATTGGGGTTTTACAGACATTGTCTGAACCCTGTCGCCCTCGCCCATATCCCACTTGGTCGCTATGAATTAAAAGTGGAAGGACTTTATTCAGTATGCTGGCCAGGATACTGGCATACATTTTTGCATCCAAGTTTAGGAGCGAGATGGGCCTATACGAGCTATAGTCTAGTTTTCCTTCTTTCGGGATCACAATAATTCTAGCTTCTGTGAAGGAGGGTGGAGCCTGTCCGGTGGGCCTCACGTCGTTGAACAAGAGGGATAGGAACGGGGAGAGGGCGCTCTTTAGTCTATTGTAGTATGTTGGAGTAAATGGCCTGGCGCAGAGCCTGCTCTAAGGTTTGAGATGGCGTAGTGGATTTCTTCTGTTGTTATGGGGGCGTTAAGCTCAGCACAGTCTGGGGGTTGTATAGGAGGAAAGGTAATTCTGGATACGAATTCCGCCATGCCGTCGGCGGAGGGATTACAACTAGAGGTATACAGTTGTTAATAGTATTGAGCAAAGCGGGCTGCTATGGCAGTCGGTTAGGGTGGTTCCGGATGGGGATTTTCTCTTGTTCACTGCTCTTTCTGCTCTAAGCCTGGCGGCTAGTAAGGTGTGGGCTTTGTCCCCATTCTCATAGTATCTCTGCTTGACAAACCTAAAGTGGGCTAGCGCTTTCCCCTGCCAGATGTCTTTGAGCTCCTGCCTGACTTCCCTTGCTTCAGCTAGAAGTTCTGCAGCATTTCCTTCCCCCAGTTCTAGGGGCGATTCTTTTTTGTGTATTAATTTCTTTAGTTGGATCTCCCTAAGCTGCCTAGTTCTTTTAACCGATGCTCCCTGGGCCATTATGAGGCCTCTTATGGTGGCCTTTGCGGCCTCTCACACGGTGCTACGGGGTAGGTTGCACGTATAGTTTCTTTTTAAAAAAACTCCCTTATCTCTGTGTCCAGGGATTCTCTAAAGAGTGCGTCGTTGAATATCCAACGTTTGTCTATCAGCTTATTGGGGCCCAGGTCTAAACCCACTGTGACCACATCATGGTCGGACCAACCTATTGGCTTTATAGTGGCATTCCCCAAATAGTGCTCCAGATCCCCCTCCAAGAAAATGTGATCTATTCGGGTGAAGGTGTTGTGTGGGGGAAGAGTAAAACGTGTTTGATTTCTGTCGAGGATGTTGGATTCTTCAGGTGTCTATCAACAGGTGTTCCTGTATTAGGTTCCGGAAAGACCCTGTGTCCCGGGGGGGCGGGGCGCTCCATCTCTATAGGATTTCCAATCTAGTATTGGGTCCATAACTAAGTTAAAGTCTCCTCCGCAGATCAGAGAGCTTGACCTTTTATTGTCCAGCCGAGTGAGGAAGTCTTTGCAGAAAGCTAGCTGCTGGACATTGGGGGCATATACCGAGCACAGTGTGACGTCTATCGATCCAATGGACCGATGTATGATTAGGAATCTCCCGTGAGGGTCTCTGTGAGTCCTAGTGATGCTTAGCTCGAGGGAGTTGCTGTACAAGATGCAAACTCCTCCGCAGTGGGAACTCCTTTGTTTTTAAATTTGGTTTCTTCAATGAACAACAAATCCATCTTAGATTGTTGGAATAGTCGTGTCAGCATGGACCTTTTTTGTGGCGAGTTCAGACCCTTACCGTTCAAGGACCCCCTCGTGAATAGAGTCAGTTGCCATCAGGGTGCCGTAGTGTATTGCCCGTCTCATGCTTAGTTGGATGTGTGGACCCAACACCCTACGTTGTGCATTCCTGTGTTGTCGGTACACTTCTGTTATCGAGCCGCGTGTGCTAGGGCGCATACAGTCGGATCTCAGCTCCCGTCTACCAGCAGATCCCTGCTGGGTTGTTACTTCCTCCAGTGGTTCATTTCCTCCCACTCCATTATTTTTGCTTGAGTCTCGAATCCCTCCTTCCCCAACCCCTCCCTCCCCTAAGGAACAACAACAACAAAGAAAAAAGGAAAAGAGACAGAATGGAGACACCCTAGTGATTGACATAGGGCCACTCGACGGGTGTCTCCATTGGAACCTAGACTGCACAACCTTTTAACTCATAAAAGGTTGGTCTGCACCTTGACCCCTCCGATTGCTACCCAGCCTTGCAGATGTGCATACGGGAGTCCAGAGAGGAGTGTCATTGAGCTGAGGTGGCTCCCAGTTGCTCCTTCGTGTAAGGCATTCAATCTCTCCCTCCTCAAGGATATTGCTTACCCCCCTGGGATTCTGTTTCTCCAAGTGGTTGCGCCAGAAAAGTCTGGTCTGCTCTAGGAGGGGTCCAGCCTCTTAAATTTCCTTGTGCCTTTTGCTCGGCCTCGCCTTGGATAAGGTCCACGCGGTATCCGTGCTGGTTCCAATGAGGTCGGCATTTCTTCCCCCTCAACTGCGCTTCCCCTTGCTATTAGCCCCTCAAGGGGCCTGCTCTGCTTCCTACCTAGACCACTCTATATTCTTGGTTCGCATAGCTGAATGTGACTCAAAGGGGTAGCCCCATCTGTATCGTGTGTCACGTTCGCGCAGCCATGCAGTCATGCGGTCAGGGGTCGACAAGCTCAGAGATCCTGATATATCTTTACCCTGGAGTTCTCAAACTCTATAACGTCTCGCTCTCTCGCCAGCATCACAATCTCCGCTTTCTGCTTGTAATAGTGGCATTTTGCTAGTATCGATCTGGGGCCTCCTGGTAGGCCACCCACCCGGTGAACTCTATCAAATTCGAGCCCAGGGGTCGAGGGCTTTGAGAAGAGGGAGTTCACCAATGCTTTTACCCTTCTTCCCGGGGTCTCGTTCGGGGCCTCGACTAGACCCTGAATGCGGTTGTTCACCCTCCGTTCTCTGTTTTCCGATCGTTGACCTTCGCCTCCAGATCAAAGTTCCTTTGTTCTAGATCTAGTAGGTGACTTTGCATCTTCATTTCCATAATGTCTGTGTACTGCTGGTAGTTCTCCAGCGCCTCTACCTTGCACTTAATTTTATGAACTCTTTCCTGGAGACCATTGACTGTGGTCGTCATATTGTCGCTGAGGGAACGGATTTCGTCCTGCAGCAGGCGGACATCCGCCTTTGTGGAGGCTTTGTGGTCTCCTCCCAGGATCAGTGAAGCTTCCTGGGATGGGGAGGTTGCCATAGCGCTGCTCTCCCTTCGGTACTTTTGTAGCATCAAGGCTATGGCAGGAACTAGCTCTCAGCATGTGCGCCCTGCTTCGCTTGTGTTTATTTGGAGGGCTGAGTCGCGTGCGTTGTGCTTGCAGGTCTTTCTTTCAGCACCACTTCAAGTCACCCCTTCCCCTCTCTTTCAGACGCCTCTTGACGCAGTTGTACCTGGGATGGTGCGGTCAAAATTGCAGCTGAAGAGAGCAATGTGCCCTGGCAGCGAACACTTTAATTATTTATACGTGATTACGGGTGTTGCTTTGGTATGGGGTCTGTGGGTGATTGGCAGGCATTCCTGGTACCTCTTGTGACGGAGGGGGCGTGAGATGGGGCTCTATTGTCTTGGGTGGTGACTCTTGCAGTGATTGGGAGGGTTTGAGGCTCTCTCTGATGGGGTCGCTTGCAGGGTATTCTGTGATGCGTCTTGGGTCACACCTCAGGGGATCATTGCAATGGTGATTCTTTCCCGGACACGTCTCTCTCTCCGTTGTGGCAGAGCTGCGCAGTTCATGCCTAAAACATTTATCGGGCCAGGCACTCTCGCTGGGTTCACTCTGTGGATAATAGGGGTGGGGAGATCTTGCTTACGGTGGGCTCGTTTGGCCAGTCGGGCTAGTATTGTCCGGTTCCAAGGTATGATTCCGCTCCCCAGGCCCCCCTTCTTTAGTGTGGTCTCTGCACCCTTGCTGTTCGAATTTGTGGATGGTGTTTCCACCTCTATTGCCAGGGCTACTTTTAGCCTGTCGCTGCCACGTGTAGAACCTCTCAGAGCAAGAACAGAAGCTTACTAAATCAGAAGCCTCTATATGGTATCTACAGATGTGGTCATTGTAAATTATGTCCGCAAATTGCAAATGTAACAAAAGGTATCACCCTACCGAATGGTAAAGAGAAACAAATACTACAGTTAATTAACTGCAACAGTAAATATGTAGTATATGGAATAAAATGCATCTGTTTGAAACTTTACATTGGGAGCACCATCAGATTCTTTAAAACTACAGTTTTTGAACATCTTTGGACAATTAGGAATATTGACTCAAGATACCCTCTTGCAATCCATTGAAATACGGAACATCCTGATCTAAATGCAGAACAGATGATAATATATGGGCTGTGAAAAAATCAATGACCAACCAAGAGGTGGAAATAAAGAATTAATATTGAGGCAAAAAGAAGCAAAATGGATATGCCTCATGAACACTTGTGACACAGGTTTAAATTGTGACAATGTGTTTTTTAACTGGCTGTCATTCAAAACTGTCCTTGCTTTGAAGAAACTGGCAAATGGATGAAATTGTGCCCTTGTCACCTTTATTTTTGGCAGATGAGAAATGAGTGAGTAAAGGTAGTCCAACGAGCTTTTAGAATAGTTCATTAATCATATCCTAATAGTCAATACATTAAAACCTGAGTAAACGTGTTACAATTTGGAGTAGATATGGTTGAAATTCCATAAAGATGTCCTACCTCAAGAATTCTAATTATAAATTACTAAATCAGTATTAACAGTAATCTTTAAATAATAAAAAAACAAATGTGTTTGGCCTAAATCCATATAGGCTGATACAGTCCTAAATAATTTGACCCAAAGGCGGATTAAAAAATAAATAAAAAAAACTTCAATAAGTCCACCCAAAATGGCTGCGATGCTCCTACGCGAAGACGTCATCACGCACGTTTCGCACGCGCGTGATGATGTCACCACAGCGTCTACCGGAACTATAAAAGCCTGCGAAAATGTCTGGGCTTTATGCATCAGAGAGAAGGACAATCGGATCCCTTCTAAGTAGGCTGCCATTTATACCCCAAGGTAAGCGCTCTGCATCCCAAACCCTGCAAATCTAGCATAATAGATGTGAGCAATCCCCCCCTTTCTTTTTGGTTATTGTATTTCATCTGTTTTGCTCATTCACCAGATATTTAGTGGCTGTTTTTTCTCTTTTCCCACTTAGTTTCAGTAACTGAAAAGCACTGGACTATAATAAGACCTGAGACTATAAAATTTAAGAAAGAAACATAAAACTAGAAGATAGCACACACCGGGACTTTGAAGTGTGTAGCAAAAAGTGAGTAGCCCACTAGAATCTACAATCTTTTAGCTTTAAATAGCCAAAAAGCAAATTCAAATTTAAAAATTAGAAACAAAGTTCATTAAACGAATAAGAAGTCAGCAATAAGGATGTCAAAATGGGTTTATGTGTTTAAAACATGCAAGCAAGATTTTTTCTCGCTTTCTTTTTTCTTTGTTTAAACATTTTTGTTGCTTTGTTCTCTATTTGTATAATTTTAGTATACACTTAAATACACCAAGGCCTAAGCATTTTGAATTTTTTCATTGACTAGATACTCTCCCGAGGAGCCCTTTGATTCTAAAGGTGTGAAACACATGTAGAAAGTTCTGAATATGAATAACAATAAAGGATGTGTATATGTAAATTAAAAGGAGTGGAATTAAGATTATTTGGCTCTCACCACCAAAGTGCTTACTAGATTGGTGGTTTGGCGCAACCGGGATTATACTTGCATATGGAACCTATCAGAGAAAGGCAGTCTGTTTCTTTAGACCTCGTCACTGGCTGCAGGCATACGGGGAAGTCTGTATGAAAGGGCGGTTTGGGCGCTCATAAATGTATGCGCGTACCATGCGCTGCTTGGAATGTTCCGTAGGATGAGCTCTATTGAGGCCCCGTGTGTGGCTGGCGTCTCGTGGGCGGATGCCGGCGAAAGAAATGAAAAAGAAATAGCCGGCTGCGGGTGGCGAGCCGAGAGGAGGATTCGTTGTTCCTTTCGTTTGCTGGTGCTCTACCGAGAGCTACCCAGACCGCTTCCCACTGCGATAGTCTGCTCCTGGCGTAGGGGGGGGCAAGGAGAACTTTGGGTTTTGTGGGTGCAGCTTGGGGCAGCACCCCCTCTCCTGACCGGTATGCCTCACGAAGGGGAGCGGTGCCTCACTGCCATTGCGGTACACACAGTCGGTGGGGCCGTGCCGCAGGATCCTGCTGCGTGGGATCTCCATCGCTCTGGCCGGTGCCGAGGGCGCCCTTCAGGATGGCGGTCTGGGTGCACTGTTTTCACGCTGATCACAGCCTGGCCCACGGGTGTCACTGAGGGGGGGCGGCAAGTGATGATGTTCTGTTCTGTCCCCTCTGTAGTGTCGGCGGGTGGCCACGTGTGTCGTGGAGCTGACGCGGGGCCTCGCCGTGTGATCTGGTCCAGTCTGTAGGAGTATGGCAGCCGACGCCCAAAGCACTGGGAGTCCTGCTCCGTTTTCCCCCGGGATTGGGTTGGGTGGTAGCTAGCTCCCTCCTGCAGCTGTCCGGTGTGACAGATCTGCTTGCGGGCTGGGCAAGGCAGTGATTGACCGCCGTTACTCACAAGTTCTGCCAGAGGCGAGCGTTCAGGCTTCCATCATGCCTGCACCCCCTGATGGGCTCCCTTCTCTTCATATTTTAATAGAGTCATGGACAATACAGTATGGTGTTGCAGCATTTGTACACTTGGAGCAACAGTTAGCCCTATTGCTTGGTTGGCAATGGGGTTCTGTGCCTTTACTTGCTGACAGGCTCAGATAATCCATTCCAGGATCAACTGGTACAGGATATCCAATGCCATTTTGGTTTTTTATATTAAAATACTGATAATAGGCTGCAGAGGGGGCCATGCTGATTCCCTGCCACGAACAATTACTGATGCTTTTTAATTTTTTTTCTTTGAATGTTGGGTTTTGGGTGAAACATCAGGGTAATTCAAAAGTAATAGAAATTCTTGCATTCCATAAATAACCGTTATATCAACAGTTTTGTATCACATTACGAACGATTCTTAGGAGAAAATATAATCGAAGCTCACATCTAAAACAATAGTTGGGATGAATGCAGGAGGGGGATCCAACAACTGAGGGTTACTATCTAACCCTGCTGGAAGAACACCCTGTCCCTACACAGTGGTGCCTATCCCTAGGCAGCGTGTGGTGCAACACCTATCTAATAGGGATAGGATGGGAGAAAAACTGTCCCTCCAATAACCAAATGTATGGGTGCCCCAACCTGCATTGGTACGTGTTTGAAAAAATTAACAACTTTATCTAAAATAGAGCAACCAACAAAGAACAACACACAACTCCTATGTATCCTGGTACGACAGAGCTGGTTATTAGATCACGGTCAATCACAGCTAAGGTAGCTTGCACGAGCATTTAAATAACCGTGGGATTTTCTGTCCGTATTTTATTCACCCTAAGGGAATTTAATTAGATCTCATGTGGAGTGGTGGATGTTGTGAACATCTAAAAAAGGGGCAACAGATATGATACTTCGATGCCCGTTTATATAGAACACTATAAAAGGCTCAAAGCATGTGAGTAAAGGAACTAATGATATATTTCTTGTGGGATATCACCCCTCGTTATTGGGGATATCTGAGAGTGGTCATGGGACCACCCATGACCAGTGGGGTCGACCGGTTTCGATGGAGTAGAGGAATTTAAACCATCTTCTTCAGGGCCGTCTAATCAGTTATGCGGTAAGTCTGTCTTCAAACAATGCCCAGGTGTAGGGGCACGAGGTGGAATGGCTGCTCTGTCTCCTGCATTGCTTTGGTCTGGGGAGCCGGTCAGGTGGTTGAAAAAGCCCGTACTGATGTCTTGTTCTGCTTCGAAGGTGAAAGCGAGCTAAACGCAGCCATCCGATGGAAACTGAGAGGATCGCGTCTGCTGAGAGGATCATGTATGCATCAGTTTTGCGGTAAGTCTGTCTTCCAACCATGCCAAGGTTTAGGGGCACGAGGTGGAATGGCTGCTCCGTCTCCTGCATTTCTTTGATCTGAGGAGCCGGTCAGGCGGTTGAAAAAGCCTGTATTGATGTCTTGTTCTGCTTCGGAGGTGGAAGCGAGCCAAACGCAGCCATCCGATGAAAGCTGAGAGGATTGCATCTGCAGACGGCTCCCATAAACACATGCTTAGCACATTACATGTGTGCATATCCTAATGGTAGCTCTTTATTTAAATATGTGCAGTTTGGGCCACCTATTTCCATTTTTTCCCTTTGAATTGTGGGTTTGGATTGATGTGGGGAGAGGGTGCCCCACTAATATCAAGATGTTAACCTCTTACAGAGTACCTGACAGCGCCTCAGGATTCTGGTAAGGCACTTGCAATATGTGCAATTTCAGTCTATATGAAAATAAAGATATGAAGAATGATATGATATGATAGGTTATTTATAATGCGCTTAATACCCAGAGGTTTCTAAGCGCTGACCCGGGGATCGAACCTGTGTTGCTCCATGTTGTCTTACTTCCGAGGCAAGCACGTTTCCGCTGAGCTGTGCACCCGTGAGGCAAAATGTCACTGGCCCTGATTAAGGTGCAAAGCATTGATGGCTGTACTTAGGTTGGTACTCTAAAGACTTTCACGTGACTTGTATACAGCTAAGCCTCTCGTCCTGCGCCATTTAAAATACTCTATTTTGAAAACGACCTTAGTTATTCGTTTTGCTTAGCCACTGAGTTACTTGAAAATCTGGACCTATAATGCCACAATTCATCGGCCCAGAAATGAGCACCAAGCTGAGGTTGCTTTCTGCTGACTATTTAATTACCAAAATACAGCAATATTGAATTTTCCCTCATGCATGCACCACATACTATCTCACCAGTGGGAACATGCAGCCACAGAAGAGGACAATTAAGCAACAAGTCAAGTGAGTGCTGAACTGCATATTGTAGCAAGTGGGGCTACTGTAACTTGAATGCTGTAGGAGCTGTTGGGGCAAAACGTGCCCACCATGACTTGTGTATTTACAGGAGACGGGAAAACCTCTGACTTATTTTCCACCCAAAATATCCCTGATCCAATTCACATCAATTGTCATATTCAGCTCTAAATGTATCCTGTCAAAATAAATATCTGTGTGCTTCTGAACACCAACATTGCAGTACATTACGTTTTTGCAGTGCTTGTCTGAGAACAGCAACATCCAGATTAAGGAATGTGTCAAGCAAACTGTGGCCCAGTTCTAATCTCTGCTGTCCACTGTTACAGACAGATTCCATGGGCTGATGGAAGTACGGGAATGGTGGGTTTTTGCCAAGTGTTTCTAACGTACATACATAGTAGAGTGCTGTATGTGCCAAATGATCCATTGCATTCTGTTGATACTTACTCAGTCCTTGTATATGCTTTGCATTCTGGGATTTGGACTACCCTGGGGGTGGGAAAAAAAGCAGCCTTACATACACTTCCAGACACCAAGCCATACCCAATCGGTACAGTGCAGCCTGTAGGCACGTCGTTTCATTACCACCCAGTGCCAGAATTCGATATGAAGGGGAATCCAGCGACCCTGGGCCCAGGTTGGGCACACTGGCTGGAGAGGCTAAACATGTTTTTTCGAAGTGGCCGAATTAAAAGATGATGCCAAAAAGAAGACACTCCTGCTGTTTTACGCTGGGAGCAAGATTCATAAGCAGTACAGAGTACTGCCTCTAGGTGATGGGTCCTATCGAGATGCAGGGAGGGCATTGTCACGCGTCCACGCCAGACTCAAGTCGCTGCGCCCCAGAGACTCCCTCCCAAGCCACGCACAGAGCCCCTACTTACCTGCCAACCAGGTATAGAGGAGCCTCTCTTTCGTGCCACAAGCATATTTAAATCCCTGGTCACAGCTGTCAATCTTGTCTTATTGCGCTCCAGCAGTCAACTAGGTTGCTGCTATTTTTTCCACTCTGACGGGATGTCGTCTTTGACAGGTATTCCAGCTCCGGCAGGCTGCTCAGGGAGGTGCTGAGTCCATTGACGCATTCGACACCAGGTTGTGCGAGTTAGCAGCGACGTATGCGTTTGTCGATGAAGAGGGGGAGTTGCGAGGCCAGGCAATTCAAAAATGCTGGTCCAACCAGCTCCGCACCCAGATCCTGAAAGAGCCAGGAATTACTCTTGCAAGGATCCTAGAGCCAGTGAGAGCTCAAAAGTTTGCCAAGGCGCGATCAACCCAGATGGAGGTGGCCAAGAAGGGGATGCAAGTGGAGGAGCTACCCGCTATCTGAACCCAGAGCAAGAAGGCCGCTCTGTTGAAAGGGGCCAGGAGCGGAGTCATGCGAGGCAAGGAACAGGCACCTTAGAGAATGTATTTGAATGTATTTATTTGTATTGCGCACCTGGCCCTGAGGCATCTGGGCGCATTTCTTAAGAAGGTACGTGGTTACATAGTTACATAATGGATAAGTAGAAATTGTAGAGGAAGGTACAAGGGTAACAGTGAGAAACAGACTCCCTCCCAATGTGCGAGTTCTGTGGAGGGAGAGTGCACCATGTGGGGCCATGCCCAGCGACAGGATGGCAGTGTGTCAGGTGCCATAAGGCAGGAAATTATGCCAATCTCTGCAAGGCCTCCTGGACGTCAATCGTTGCAATGCCAATGTGCCAGAGCTGTGGAGAAACAGGGGGCCGAAGTATCTGCCCACATGGCACTCATCGCGGAGGATGCCAACTGGCCCGAAGACAGAGGAGAGCAGTGCACGAACAAGACCGAAATTGCAGCCCTGGTCGACTATGACGATGAGGAGGTGTTTTTCCTGACAGAGCAGGTGCCAAGACCACTGGCAATCGATGCAAGAGCAGCAGAGTCGAAAAGGCAGAAGGAGGCCCGTGCCCGCCAGCGCAGGAGTGTGAGTGGCCAGGGCCAGCAGGGAGAAGGAACTCCGGAGTTAAGTCTTGTTGTGTTATGAAAAGTTGGGTTAATGTTTTGTGTTCTTACCTTTGCCATGGGATGTTGTAACCTAGGCACGTCACCACTAGGGTGAGTGCAGTTACGTGTTAGTCCTGTAGTGATCACAGTATGTCACCCATAGGATGTAGCCAATAAAGGGGGCGAGCGCTTTCCGGCTCGCCAGTTATTCTGCTCTCACGCTGACTCCGGTTTATCATTATGTGGCATGCATTTGAGTTGGGCCCGGTCTCCCCAGAGCCCTTAGCAATGGGCCGGCCTCCACAGCAATGCTCCTAATGCGCCTCCATTTCACCCTTGATACCACTGTAATACTTCAAAGAGTAAAAATAGTTCTTATAATGCACCACAACAAAGTTCCATGGATACACTAGACCAGGGATGTCCAACTACGGGCCTTGAGGGATATCCCTCATTAATATTCATAAGAGAAAACATGCATACAATGAGAATCATTGTATGCAAATTTTCTCGTGAATATTAATATGGGGTATTCTGAACACCAAACATGTTTCCGGCCCTCAAGGCATGGAGTTGGGCAATCCTGGAAATACAAATCTCTTAACAATTGACCACAAACTTCACTAAACCCCTGTAACTACCCTGGTCTAAAAGGATGACTTTAGAGACCATCCTTGGGTCATCTGATGATCATCGAACTACACTAGAAGTCATTCCAACATCATCAGACGTCATCACGCTGTTAAAGTCATCAGCAAATATCTCAGAATGGTGGATGATAATTTGGGGATGAGCTTAGGATGACTTAATGAATATGCTAACATTATCCCCATTTTAGAAAACTCTTTGTTCCTGATGCTTTTAGGATGACCTACTGATCCCTTCAAGAGATTGCACGTTTGTCCCTGATGATTTGGGGATGATTCTTGGATGACCTGCTGATTATTTCAAGAGCATTGACATGAAACATGTTTGTTCTTGATGATTTGCGGATGACATACTGATTACTTCAGAACATCAGAGTTTGTAGGTTGATATGCGGACCAATACAGATTGTCATTCTGCTTTTGCTTAGTTGCACTTATGCTGAATGATCCCCCACTGTGGCAAGTGTAAAGCTTGAGACTATGTTGGGCCAAAGTAGAAGCCAGAGGCCTAAACATAGCATGCACCCGTGAGAATCCTTTGCCATCCCTGTCAAAAGCAGGCACCAATCACCCTCACAATCCCCAATGTGGCATGGATAAAGCCTGAGACTATGTTGGGCCAAAGTGGAAGAAAGAGGCCTAAACATAGCATGCACCCCCTGGGTGAGAATCCTTTTCCATCCCAGTCAAAAGCAGGAACCCAGCACCCTCACAATCAATACATTTCCATGCGGACTTGTGAGGTAAGAATTGGTGTTGTCCCACTGTGTGAGACTACACAACACTTATCTGCTTGGTATTAGGTAAGCCCACCTTTTGGTATAGGTCTGAGCTACACAGGTTGACAGTGTGACTGAGCAGCCAGGCCTATCTCAAGAGGGATAACTGTGAGCTGTAGAGCTGTGCAAATGAAATCTGTAAATACAAGTAGCCAAGTAACACTACACTCAAGGTTTCAGTTATAAATATTTATTTATTTAATTAACATAATTTTTTAAATAAGTGTTCTTTAGAAAGGCAATTCATGTAACAATGTAAATATACTTTTAAATTACTCGTCAGAATCAGAGCAAGTTAGTGGATAATCTTTGGATATGCTTCATACACAATTGCTACACCATGGGTTGACTTCAATCACAAGGACAGTAATGGCATTTATAGATCACACTAGTTATACTTTCCAGATTCTGAGGTTGCAGAAAGGAAAGGTTTAAGGAATGAAAAAGGTTAAACAGGTTCTCAGTATATGTGAGGACAAATAAATCTTCCAATAAAATCTAGACATGCCTTTCCCAGCAGTAACAGTCTAAAACAAGTTACCACCTATGAGGGACAAACCATATCAAAGAATCTGCAGGGACCCAGGACAGCCAAAGTCAATTTGAAACAGTCTATGGAGCTGAGGCACTTCTTAGAATCAAATGTCTTGCACAAAGTTGGAGAGTTTGTTAGAAAATCACTTGTAGGATCGCAAGCTGTGATAACAGAGTTGGTATCAACTCTAAAAGTAAGCCACTGCAATTCCCAACAAAGAAAAGGAAGGCTACAAGACAGTGAGGTAAGTACCCTAAGTCTAAACAGTACCTCTGGTTTGAAGAAGAGTGGTCCAGCTGGCTTCGGTCCTGCTACAGCGTTGCAGACCCCGTATTCCTGAGCCTTAGTCGTAGGGACAAGACGGAGGACATCCGTAGGGCTCCTGCGGTGGTACTTCAGAGGTCATTGGCGGCTACGGGCTCTTTTCGGTTCTGGGGCACTTTGCGGGTTTCAGCGCTTAGTAAACAGCACTGTTGCGGATCTTTGGTACCGGTTGGGCTTCCTTCATTCCTTGGGTCTGATGAGGGGACTCTAGCTCTGGTTGTCCTGCTTCTGGAGGGTCCTTAGGGGACTCCTGGAGCTTCTAGCCGGATTTCAGACATTTCACTCGACTACGGATTACTCGACCCCTGGCACTTGGTTCTTGCAGCAATAAAGAAGTACAGCCAGACAGGGAAGATGGTCAGTGAGTTCGTCCCACTAACCCAAGGGGAGAAGTCCATTCCGGAGCTTCTCTGTCTGAAAAGGGAGTTTCAGCACAGCAGCAGGGCTTCACCGGGCAATTCAAAGGTCCAGGAGGATGCAGCAAGCTTCGTTCACGGTTTCTTCGTCGGGTGTTTCTCCCAGTGGTCGACTCTGCCTCTAGTCCCAAAACCCTCGACTTTTAAGCAGGTTTCTCTCATACATGGACAGCCTAGGCTGTCAATCACACATCAGGGTCGCTGTCCTAAAAGGACAGCCAGCCAGCCATTCAGGACTGGTTGCATTCAGGCATTCCTAGAGACAAAGAACAGGGGAGTTTCGGGACCCTCCCTCACATCCAGACAAACTGGAGCCAGAGGCGTGACTCAGGGCTGAAGTGCGCCAACGGCAAGACAAACAGAGGGCTTCAATCTGTTTGACGCGCAGAGTAAAACCCAAGAAAGACCTCACAAACAGAAAATGGCAAAAAAAGAAGACAGGGGCCGTTTTGATAAAATGGTCACCCCTGGGTGCTATACTGTAGCTGAGGGTTCAGCCTGCTGTAGGAAAACACAATGGTAGGAAAAATTAAACCACTACCACTAGTGATTTAAAAGTAGGGAGGGAAACATACAAATGTTACATGAGAATTTAGGATAAGGGGCTACTAGGTAACTCCCCAGCACTCCACATAAGATGGTGTGTGCTGGACCCACAAAGAGAAAAGGTAAGTAAAGTCATTTTCACTTTACTATTCTTGGGAACAGTAGTTCACATAAGAAAAGGTATTTTAAACCTTATGAGAAATCTAAAGGATTTCTCAGTGACACTGCACTGAAGTTGATGTGTGTCACCATACAAAAAGTAGATGCATATGGAGTTTGGCAGACTCCCAAAACAGTGAAAACACATAATCCAAAAGGTCAAAACACATGATGCAGTGGGAAAAGGGTCTCACTCACTCCAGGGTTAAAATTTAAAAGTCCTACAGTCCAGCAAAAGAGCTGGGGGTCTCTAAGGTTGAAGGGAATTATCACAGAAATGGGAATTCTCCCTAACATGACTGCACGAATATATGCCAGTATTCACATGTACTCCTTCACACAATATTCATGTTTGCTTTGCGCAAAATCCAATAATCAACAACCATTAGAAAAGTACCTCCAGGATAAAAAAAATCAAAAGAAAAGGATCCACAAAAGAAAGAAGCAATAAACAAACGGAACCACAAAATCCCATCAACTACCCACAACCTACCAAATACAAGCAACAACAAACCACAAACAGCAAAGAATAAACCCAAAAGACCATGAAAAACACCAATCGCAAGAGGACGCCCACTAAGGAACACAACCCACGCATCATGCCTCACCACAAGAAAGACAAAGAAGCCAGAAAAGACAACAGAAATAATAAGAAATCCCAAATCACTCGGGAAGGCACAGACCAGCATAATCCCACAACTCCAAAAAACTCAACAAACATCTGAGATGGCCCAAGGAGACATACATATAACAGAGTAGACAGACTACAATGCTCGCTACCTGTCCACATACGACAACGTGGTAAACAAAAACAGCGCAGCAACAATGAACCGACAGCCAGCAAGCTTCACGAATACAGACCCAACCAGGACACCAAACGGATGACAACTAATAAAGCATCCTAACCCGGTCTCTACCATGGACAATACCCCAACCAGAACAAGGAACACATTGGAAATCATCACACTCACTCTGCACCCCCTAGATCACCAAGACTGGAACAACAGTCACTCTGCACCCCCTAGATCACCAAGACTGGAACGGGTGGTAAATAGGGTAGCGACCCTATTTACCACCCGGAAACAAACCAACCCCGCCATAAACATATTCGGTCTACTTGACAAAGAGACTGACCAACAAAGAACCACCCCACCCAAAAGACTCAACCGGGAAAAACCCACCTGGAACGGAAACCCAACCAACAACACACTGGTCAGAAGAAGCAATACTAAGAACGACACAAAAGGGAAATCCAGCAAACTACACTGCAGCCTCCTCAACATTAGATCCATGGCAAAACACTCAACAGAAACCAATGACCTCCTAAGCGAAGGAGGCACAGACGTGCTCTTCCTTACAGAAACCTGGCTATCAGACAACTATAAAGCCATCGCGAACAAAGCAATACCCGACAATTATAAATAAATACACGCCAACAGAGAAAACCGAAAAGGAGGTGGAATCTGAATTATACACAAAAAACACACCTGAGTATCTTGAATCATCACAACCAACGCGGAAACCTAGGTGAAAGAGATCCCACCGATACAAACATAGATACAACAGAAGACACACTCAACAATTGGATCACCAAGGCCATTGACCAATTAGCACCAGCTAAAACATTCAAAGCAACACCACCAAAAGAACTGGCAGCAAAATGGTTCACAGAAGAACTGAAAAAACACCAAAAAAACAACCGCAAAATGGAAACAAAATGGAGAGAACAATACACCAGACAAGACTAAATAAAATACCAAAGACAACTCAAATTGTACAAAGCAAGAGTGCTCAAAGCAAAAAAAAAAAAAACTACTACGCCCCAAGAATCGGCAAACAATTCACAGAAAGAACTCCATCACCCATACACAAACACTTTGTGAAAGTCACTAACACCAGAGCAGGGTCTGTGTAGTAGCTGTACAGCAGTTACTGCCTCTTCTGGCATTATTCTGCGCAGGTATAATTATATATGTAGTCATTTGCACCAGAGCAGGGTCTGTGTAGTAGCTGCAGAGCAGTTACTTCGTCTGCAAGCAGTAGCCGGCGCAGGTATTATATATATAGTCACTTACACCAGAGCAGGGTCTGTGTAGCAGCTGCACAGCAGTTACTGCCTCTGCGAGCATTATCATGTGCAGGTATAATTATATATGTAGTCACTTACACCAGAGCAGGGTCTGTGTAGCAGCTGCACAGCAGTTACTGCGTCTGCGAGCCTTAGCCTGCGCAGGTATTATATATGTAGTCACTTACACCAGAGCAGGGTCTGTGCAGTAGCTGCACAGCAGTTACTGCATCTGCAAGCATTAGCCTGTGCAGGTATTATTAGATATGTAGTCACTTACACCAGAGCAGGGTCTGTGTAGCAGCTGCACAGCAGTCACTGCCTCTGCAAGCCTTAGCTTGTGGAGGTATTATTAGATATGTAGCCACATACACCAGAGCAGGGTCTGTTGAGCAGCTGCACAGCAGTCACTGCCTCTGCGAGCCTTAGCTTGTGCAGTTACTATTAGATATGTAGTCACTTACACCAGAGCACGGTCTGTGTAGTAGCTGCACAGCAGTTACTTCGTCTGCAAGCATTATCTGGCTCAGGTATTATATATATATAGTAACTTACACCAAGAGCAGGGTCTGTGTAGTAGCTGCACAG
Organism: Ambystoma mexicanum; assembly: GCF_040938575.1. Classification (NCBI taxonomy): domain Eukaryota; kingdom Metazoa; phylum Chordata; class Amphibia; order Caudata; family Ambystomatidae; genus Ambystoma; species Ambystoma mexicanum. Next base: position 848,553,198 of record NC_090933.1, on the reverse strand, counting down.
CAGTTACTGCGTCTGCGAGCATTAGCCTGCGCTGGTACTATTATATATGTACAGGGTCTGTGTAGCAGCTGCACAGCAGTTACTACCTCTGCAAGCCTTAGCTTGTGCAGGTACTATTACATATGTAGTCACTTACACCAGAGCACGGTCTGTGTAGTAGCTGCACAGCAGTTACTGCATCTGCGAGCATTATCTGGCTCAGGTATTATATATATATAGTAACTTACACCAAGAGCAGGGTCTGTGTAGTAGCTGCACAGCAGTTACTGCGTCTGCGAGCATTAGCCTGCGCTGGTACTATTATGTATGTACAGGGTCTGTGTAGCAGCTGCACAGCAGTTACTGCGTCTGCGAGCCTTAGCCTGCGCAGGTATTATATATGTAGTCACTTACACCAGAGCACGGTCTGTGTAGTAGCTGCACAGCAGTTATTGCATCTGCGAGCATTGGCCTGCGCAGGTATTATTATATATGTAGTCACTTACACCAGAGCACGGTCTGTGTAGTAGCTGCACAGCAGTTACAGCCTCTGCGAGCATTGGCTTGCGCAGGTATTATTATATATGTAGTCACTTACACCAGAGCAGGTTCTGTGTCTACCTCGGCGAGCATTAGCCTGTGCAGGTATTATTAGATATGTAGTCACTTACACCAGAGCACGGTCTGTGTAGTAGCTGCACAATAGTTACCGTGTCTGCGAGCATTATCTGGCACAGGTACTTTATATATAGTAACTTACACCAAGAGCAGGGTCTGTGTAGTAGCTGCACAGCAGTTACTGCGTCTGCGAGCATTAGCCTGCGCTGGTACTATTATATATGTACAGGGTCTGTGTAGTAGCTGCACAGCAGTTACTGCGTCTGCGAGCCTTAGCCTGTGCAGTTATTATATATGTAGTCACTTACACCAGAGCAGGGTCTGTGTAGTAGCTGCACAGCAATTATTGCATCTGCGAGCATTGGCCTGCGCAGGTATTATTATATATGTAGTCACTTACACCAGAGCACGGTCTGTGTAGTAGCTGCACAGCAGTTACAGCCTCTGCGAGCATTGGCTTGCGCAGGTATTATCATATATGTAGTCACTTACACCAGAGCAGGCTCTGTGTCTACCTCGGTGAGCATTAGCCTGTGCAGGTATTATTAGATATGTAGTCACTTACACCAGAGCACGGTCTGTGTAGTAGCTGCACAACAGTTACCGTGTCTACGAGCATTATCTGGCACAGGTACTTTATATATAGTAACTTACACCAAGAGCAGGGTCTGTGTAGTAGCTGCACAGCAGTTACTGCGTCTGCGAGCATTAGCCTGCGCTGGTACTATTATATATGTACAGGGTCTGTGTAGTAGCTGCACTTTCAGCAGTTACTGTGTCTGCGAGCCTTAGCCTGCGCAGGTATTATATATGTAGTCACTTACACCAGAGCAGGGTCTGTGTAGTAGCTGCACAGCAGTTACTGCCTCGGCAAGCATTAGCCTGTGCAGGTATTATATATGTAGTCACTTACACCAGAGCAGGGTCGGTGTAGCAGCTGCACAGCAGTTACTGCCACTGCGGGCATTATCCTATATATGTAGTCACTTACACCAGAGCAGGGTCTGTGTAGAAGCTGCACAGCAGTAACTGCGTCTGCAGGCATTAGCCTGCGCATGTATTATATATGTAGTCACTTACACCAGAGCAGGGTCTGTGTAGCAGATGCACAGCAGTTACTGCCTCTGCGAGCATTATCCTGTGCAGGTATAATTATATATGTAGTCACTTACACCAGAGCAGGGTCTGTGTAGCAGCTGCACAGCAGTTACTGCGTCTGTGAGCCTTAGCCTGCGCAGGTATTATATATGTAGTCACTTACACCAGAACAGGGTCTGTGTAGCAGCTGCACAGCAGTTACTGCGTCTGGGAGCCTTAGCCTGCGCAGGTATTATATATGTAGTCACTTACACCAGAGCAGGGTCTGTGCAGTAGCTGCACAGCAGTTACTGCATCTGCAAGCATTAGCCTGTGCAGGTATTATTAGATATGTAGTCACTTACACCAGAGCAGGGTCTGTGTAACAGCTGCACAGCAGTCACTGCCTCTGCAAGCCTTAGCTTGTGGAGGTATTATTAGATATGTAGCCACATACACCAGAGCAGGGTCTGTTGAGCAGCTGCACAGCAGTCACTGCCTCTGCGAGCCTTAGCTAGTGCAGGTACTATTAGATATGTAGTCACTTACACCAGAGCATGGTCTGTGTAGTAGCTGCACAGTATTTACTGCGTCTGCGAGCATTATCTGGCTCAGGTATTATATATATACAGTAACTTACACCAAGAGCAGGGTCTGTGTAGTAGCTGCACAGCAGTTACTGCGTCTGCGAGCCTTAGCCTGCGCTGGTACTATTATATATGTACAGGGTCTGTGTAGCAGCTGCACAGCAGTTACTGCCTCTGCGAGCCTTAGCTTGTGCAGGTACTATTAGATATGTAGTCACTTACACCAGAGCACGGTCTGTGTAGTAGCTGCACAGCAGTTACTGCATCTGCGAGCATTATCTGGCTCAGGTATTATATATATATAGTAACTTACACCAAGAGCAGGGTATGTGTAGTAACTGCACAGCAGTTACTGCGTCTGCGAGCATTAGTCTGCGCTGGTACTATTATATATGTACAGGGTCTGTGTAGCAGCTGCACAGCAGTTACTACGTCTGCGAGCCTTAGCCTGCGCAGGTATTATATATGTAGTCACTTACACCAGAGCACGGTCTGTGTAGTAGCTGCACAGCAGTTATTGCATCTGCGAGCATTGGCCTGCGCAGGTATTATTATATATGTAGTCACTTACACCAGAGCACGGTCTGTGTAGTAGCTGCACAGCAGTTACAGCCTCTGCGAGCATTGGCTTGCGCAGGTATTATTATATATGTAGTCACTTAAACCAGAGCAGGCTCTGTGTCTACCTCGGCGAGCCTTAGCCTGTGCAGGTATTATTAGATATGTAGTCACTTACACCAGAGCACCGTCTGTGTAGTAGCTGCACAATAGTTACCGTGTCTGCGAGCATTATCTGGCACAGGTACTTTATATATAGTAACTTACACCAAGAGCAGGGTCTGTGTAGTAGCTGCACAGCAGTTAGTGCGTCTGCGAGCATTAGCCTGCGCTGGTACTATTATATATGTACAGGGTCTGTGTAGTAGCTGCACAGCAGTTACTGCGTCTGCGAGCCATAGCCTGTGCAGTTATTATATATGTAGTCACTTACACCAGAGCAGGGTCTGTGTAGTAGCTGCACAGCAGTTACTGTGTCTGCGAGCATTGGCCTGCGCAGGTATTATTATATATGTACAGGGTCTGTGTAGTAGTTGCACTTTCAGCAGTTACTGCGTCTGCGAGCCTTAGCCTGCGCAGGTATTATATATGTAGTCACTTACACCAGAGCAGGGTCTGTGTAGTAGCTGCACAGCTGTTACTGCGTCTGCGAGCATTAGCCTGCGCTGGTACTATTATATATGTACAGGGTCTGTGTAGTAGCCGCACAGCAGTTACTGCCTCTGCGAGCATTAGCCTGTGCAAGTATTATATATGTAGTCACTTACAACAGAGCAGGATGTGTGTAGTAGCTGCACAGCAGTTACTGCCTCTGCAGGCATTATCCTGCGCAGGTATTATTATATATGTACAGGGTCTGTGTAGTAGCCGCACAGCAGTTACTGTGTCTGCGAGCATTGGCCTGCGCTGGTATTATTATATATGTACAGGGTCTGTGTAGTAGTTGCACTTTCAGCAGTTACTGCGTCTGCGAGCCTTAGCCTGCGCAGGTATTATATATTTAGTCACTTACACCAGAGCAGGGTCTGTGTAGCAGCAGCACAGCAGTTACTGTGTCTCCGAGCATTAGCCTGCGCAGGTATTATTATATATGTACAGGGTCTGTGTAGTAGCCGCACAGCAGTTACTGCATCTGCGAGCATGAGCCTGTGCAGGTACTATTATATATGTACAGGGTCTGTGTAGTAGCTGCACAGCAGTTACTGCCTCGGCAAGCATTAGCCTGTGCAGGTATTATATATGTAGTCACGTACACCAGAGCAGGGTCTGTGTAGCAGCTGCACAGCAGTTACTGCCACTGCAGGCATTATCCTGTGCAGGTATTATATATGTAGTCACGTACACCAGAGCAGGGTCTGTGTAGAAGCTGCACAGCAGTAACTGCGTCTGCAGGCATTAGCCTGCGCAGGTATTATATATGTAGTCACTTACACCAGAGCAGGGTCTGTGTAGCAGCTGCACAGCAGTTACTGCATCTGCAGGCATTATCCTGTGCAGGTATAATTATATATGTAGTCACTGACTCCAGAGCAGGGTCTGTGTAGCAGCTGCACAGCAGTTACTGCGTCTGCAGGCATTATCCTGTGCAGGTATTATCATATATGTAGTCACTTACACCAGAGCACGGCCTGTGTAGCAGCTGCACAGCAGTTACTGCATCTGCGAGCATTGGCCTGTGCAGGTATTATTAGGTATGTAGTCACTTACACTAGAGCAGGGTCTGTGTAGCAGCTGCACAGCAGTTACTGCATCTGCAAGCCTTAGCCTGCGCAGGTATTATATATATATATATATATATAGTCACTTAGACCAGAGCAGGGACTGTGTAGCAGCTGCACAGCAGTTACTGCATCTGCAAGCATTGGCCTGTGCAGGTATTATTAGATATGTAGTCACTTACACTAGAGCAGGGTCTGTGTAGCAGCTGCACAGCAGTTACTGCGTCTGCAAGCCTTAGCCTGCGCAGGTATTATTTATATATATATATATATATATATATATATATAGTCACTTACACCAGAGCAGGGACTGTGTAGCAGCTGCACAGCAGTTACTGCGTCTGCAAGCATTGGCCTGTGCAGGTATTATTAGATATGTAGTCACTTACACTAGAGCAGGGTCTGTGTAGTTTCTTTTTATTTGTTTGGCTGAAGAATTCAACCTTTCAAAATGTCTTTGTTACAACATAACTACAACATAATTAATCAATTAATTAGCAACAAAACATCATATTTTTCTTCCACAATTTTACAATTTTACAATAGTAACCACTATTATACGCGATTCTTTAAAAACAACGCAAATGTGATTAAAAGTTCATTTACATATAATAACACACACGTTTTTAGTAAAAAGGAAAACTCCCAGTTTCATAAAATATTTGCAGCACTTTTAAATTGAACATGATCTGTTGCAGAACATACAACAATACGGTTTTCAATTTTAATTAAAAATGGGATCACGCGGCAGTATTGTTTTTATGAACTGCGTAAGCACAATATGGATAGTTGTTCGGTTGCTCGTGATTAAAAAACTCCATATTTCATAGGAAGAACGATCAGAAGAAAATTGCAATAAATTGCAAAAGTAATGTTCACGTAGTCCACACAATGCAGGACAATCAACTACTAAATGAGATAATGTCTCTAACTGCTTTTCATTTTTACAGAATCGGCAAAAGTTTTCATTTTCAGAGATTAAGCCACGTCTTGCCAGGATCTGATTTGTCGGGCAAAGATTCAGGCGTAACTTTAGCATTTCAGCATGCACAAAATGTGATGGACACTTTATGAGATAATGACCCATTTGTTTAAATTTCTTGTGTGGGAACAGATTTAAATCAAAATCTACATAGTTTGTGCAAATTTGTTGTGTCAGAATCCAATCATGCCAATACATTTGTTTCTTAGCTTTTTCAGGGTTAGTGAGTAATAAATCAATTGTGATATCAGCATCAACAAGCGCAATCAAAATAACTTTGACCCACTTCTTAGGAAACGCATCTTTAGAAGAGTAGATGTACATCGCTACTGAGCCTAAGATGTTCGGAGTATTGCATCCCAATAGACATTTATGATAAAAGTTACAGAGTTTCCAGAGAACCCGTCCAAACAATGAAATTAAGCCCAGTTTGTATCTAAGAAAGCAAATAGGAGTACAGGAGGGTAAACGAAAAACAGCTTTCCAAAATTTCCTTTCTAAGCAATCCCAAAAATGTTCTTGATTTAGTAGTATCAGCTCCATATGAGAGAATAGGTGCCAATTTCTGATTAAAGAAGGTAACAACATGAGTTGAAGTGAATTTGCCATACTTATGCAAAATTATCTTTGCTTGGGATATTAAAGTCGTAATTTTGGCCTTCAGAGTGCCATCATAGATCTGATTTTTCGCAGAGCCTGAGAAGGGAAGCCCTAGGTATTTATAGTAGGAAACAACCTGTAATGGCGTAGTCTGCACCACTGGTAGTTTACCATTTTTGTGTTCGTCGTTCTTTGACAAATTACTATTTGCATCTTAGCCACATTGATGGTCAAATTGTTGTTGCAAACGTACTCGTCCAAATTGTTTAACAGACCTTGCAAGCCTTTAGGGGTTTGGGAGAGTAATACAAGATCATCGGCATATAAAAGCCATATGATCTTTTGTAGTCCCAACTTTGGTGAATCAGAGTCTATATCTCCAAAAGAAACTCCTATATCCAACAGAAAGAGGTTAAACAATGTTGATGCTAAAATGCACCCTTGCTTTAACCCGCTCACGGTCTCAATATTTGCAGATAATAAGCTATCAAGTGAAAGTCTAACTTGCATACTAGTGTTTGTGTGCAGTTGTTTAATCACAGTTAGTAGGGAAGGTGGACAACCATAGTTTTGTAATTTATGAAATAGTAACATTCGATCAACCGAGTCAAACGCTACGCGGAAATCCACAAATGCCATATAAATTGGTTGATTGAGTTCAGCATATTTAGACTTTAGCATGTTTAAAGTGATTAGATTCACAGAGGTCCCTAATCCGGCAACAAAGCCAGTTTGAAACGGATCGCTTTTAAACTCTTTACTGGTCCACATATTCAGTTCTTGTAAAATAATGCGACCATAGAGTTTCCCAGGTGCATCTAATAAGGCGATAGGCCTATAATTCTCTGGGAGACATTGATCGCCTTTTTTATGAATGGGAACTATTAAAGAATGTTTCCAAGAAGCAGGTATATTTTGCGTGATGTTAATGTGTTAAAAAATTTGGTAGAGAATTTGAGACCAAATTTCAGGATGTTGTTTAAAGATTTTATTAGACAGGCAATCGGGGCCCGGAGCTCTTGACGGACTTATTTTGTTGATGAAATACAATATGTCAGACTTGGACATAGTAATATGAAACTGGGTGTGAGAGATCGTTCTAGAGTCTAACCCTAAATTGGGGGGGAAGCGCATAGATTTTAGAAAAATAACTAATCCAGCTCGCTTCTAGAACACTGTGAATTTGAGAGATAGTCTGCGCAGGAGATAGGGCATTATTCAATACTTTCCAGATTTGAGCTGTATTCTGTTCACGAGACACTCATAGCATTAGCTCACCATCCTGTTGAAGTAATTTACTACGATGACATCGCCGCCAATTTCTATATGAGGTTTTGACTTTAGTTAGGGCTTCAAAGGTAACTTCATGGCTTCCCGTTTTTGGAAGTGAAATTCAGTTTTCCTATTTTTTGTTTCCATATCAAATATATGGGTACCTCTAAAAGTCCGAGACATACGTGCCTTTTTATCCACAAAGCGTTGCATAAAATCATAATAGGGAGTGTCAGTAGATGATATGTTTTCTTGAGAATGACAAAAGGCAACTTGCAAAGATTTGTCAAAATCATTCAGGTTTGTTTCATTCCATTGTATACGATTTAACTGGTTGAAACAGACAATCTACCTGTAAGTAACTATTGGACACAGAATGATAGGGGCCACAGTGACCAACCATTCTACAATAAGCATTCGACGTTCACTGTTTAGTTTGATTCTATGTGGAAAGATTTGATTTTAGAAAATAATTTGTCGTCCACATAAATATAATCGATAGTGGCTTTCAAAGTGCCCTGTTGCCAAGTGTGTTTAAAGTCACTATTGACTTTAAACACTTGTGTATAGGTGCGTTACAAATGCCATATCATATCATAAGTCTGCTCCCATTTAATATACAAAAACCTCTCGCAAACACAAGTTGTTCCCACATTGTACGTCTCGAGTCTTCTGTCGCATTCCTTTGAGTAAGACAATCAAGATTAAGATCGCCAGCCACAATTGTGTGCTGAATTCTCGGCACAAGTACAATGTAATCCAGCATAGTATCAACTAAAAACCTCTGATTGTCAATGCCTTTGGGATTCCAGTATAAGTTCACTATGGCGTACAAGATTGCTTCAATTGAGATAACAGTTAATTGGGCAAAGGAATTTGGAGCATAAGTAAAAGTTATGCTAGTTTTGGAACTCAATTTGGAATCAGTCAGGAGACCTGACATAGGCCGACCTTTGTCTCCCTTCAATGCTGGCAAAAAATGGAGCGCATGGTTATCCCAAGAAGGTACGGTCGTTAGCCAAGTTTCCTGTAATAAAATCACATCAAGGTTATTAAGAATGTCTTGCTTGTTATTAAGCAAATGACGAAAACCCAGAGTATTCCAGGATGCAAGCGTTATAAGATGTTCATTATCAACCTTGTGCTGTAGTTAACCTCTGGAATCACAATTACAACAGCATTTGGAAGACACTTCAACTGCTGAGTTAACTTCTGGAATCACAAGAGCATGGCTAAGCTCTTTTGTAGCTGATTCAATCCAAGCATCTGCCTTTGGGAGTCCATTTGGGGTGCTTGTTGGTCCCAATAATGGGATAAAGCCCAGGGCTAGGAGCTGACCTTTAGCCTCCCAAATGAGATTCCTGACGAGTCGAGACGTGAGCCACAAACATGCCGTACTCACAGAGTTGTCATTAAAAAACTCTACCTGGGCAATATCTACAGACCCGATATCCTGCAGTAACGGGATGTCTGAAAACAATTCTAAGATGCTATGCCGATTAAGAACATATTGCGGATGCGGCGGTGGACGACATCCCAATACTAAAGCAATGTTATGCTCCTTTCGCACTTTTGTTTTCAATATTGACTTTATAGGTGGGTTTTTAGTAGGAGGGGTTGGCACAACAGAGGGAACACAGTGATTGCAACAATTTTGCTATTTCTGCATCGTGCGTAGTCGAGGAAGAAGCAGAAAGTTCGACTTCCGCGTTTTTATTACACTTGAATGTGACCGTGGGCTTGGATGTAAAATGCTGATTTATTTCAGTGTTAGGATTCACTGGCCCAAGCAAAGGAGCTTGGAGTGTCGGTATGGACGAAAGTCTGCTCATATAAGAATCAACTTCTTTTCGAATTTCTTGTCTTCGAATAGCTAGAGCAGCTTGTTCATTTTCAGAAGGTGAACTAGACTTGGGAGGCAAAACCTGGCTTACTTGTTTCTCCTTGGAAGTCAGTGCATCAGTGCATTTCAAGGAAGCTTGCTCTGAATTAGCACCAATCGCCTGAGTGGAGTCTGACTGTCGTGATTCCGGACCGCTTGAACTAAGTTATCCAGTGGAGCATAGGGCACTAGGGATGTTGGATTCTTATTTGAGATGGCAAGCTTTGATTTACGAACTTGACTCAATTGCATGTTCTTTTTTGTTATCGAGGAAGCCAGCTGGCTATAATTACTGGGAAGAGTGAGCATATTAATAAAATGCTTCGAACTCGCAGAGGTGCCTATTGTAGTACTTTTAACATTTTTGGATTTTTTCCCAACAGCTGGAGTCCGTTTTTTTTCAGTAGAGGTGGATTGTTACAGAAAATCGTGTACGGCTCCTGAGCTGGGACATTAACAGTCGCAATCGGAGGGCCAGTCGCACAATTTTCATTATCAAGATTTTTTGTTCTCTGATAATTTGGCCAATATAAGGAAGGGAACACAGTATTCCAGAGTTGTCTACGGTGATAGGTGAAATTTGACTCACCGAGTTTACGTGGAAATCCAACTTATCCATCAGTTTCAGCTGCGAACTTGAAAAAGATGTATTAAATGCCATGGCTGATGTTGAGGTTGCAACAGTTGAAAACTTCATCGGTGATAGACATTCATCAACTAGTACCATCGGAGGCAAAATGGGATCCATTATAGTAGTTCGCTTTTGGGCCCAGAGTATCCCTTGTTTTGCCTTCCAAGCCAAAACAGATATTAGCTGTGCACTTTGTACATCCAATTTAGTCTTCAGTGTGTTAAACAATTGGGTGATGCTTTGCATGGTCAAATTCATGGCTTCTAAAGTCAAATCGACCACTTTTGGCACATTTTGAAGAGGTTGAAACTTTTCTAGTGGAGAGCATTTTCGAGGAGTAGGAACCAAGAAAGATGACGTTATGTTAGATTGAGTGCAACCTCCATTAGAAAACAGTTTAGGTGAAAAAGATAGACTGCCAAATGATTCTTGAAGCGTAAAGTTGGAACATGGGGAAGGGAGGTCAATCACAGCTACATCCTCAGAAATGTTTTACGACGATATGCAATGATTGGCCTCGGATATTTGAGCCATGGAGTCTCCTCTTAGGAATGTACTGTCCGATAAGGAGACATGCGAGGTCGAGCAATGCGCAGCCTGATTGTTACTGGTTGTTTTAGGAGGAGATTGAGTGCTGACTATGTGACTCTTTTGAGTCCGATTTTTAACTACACAATCAGGATAAAAAAAGCGTATGTCATGAGTGCTTGGAATGTTTTTCCTTGCATTTGATAGATGATGGATAACTCGCTTTTCTATTTTATTTTCAAACCTGTGTTCGAATCCCCTCCTACTGGTCGCGGGGTTGAAATACATGGCACTGTCTTACTTTGTTGATCACTTAAATTCAGGTCTATACACTTTAAAGAAGACATTCAAGTTCGCAAGGTATACAGGTTTCGCATCATTTATACCTTAAAGGATCTAGGGCAAGTGAGTAAGAATCCAAAAGTAGTAAGTTTTCACTAACCAACAACAGATACAAATGCTAAAGCACTCTAAATTCCCCACCTGTAGGTAGGCATAAAAGGCGAGCACAAACGGCGTGGAGTCCAAGTACCTCGCTTTGCTCGCGACGAAGGGGCAAAGCGGGACTTCGCCAGTGCGCATGCGCAGTGTGCGCGCGAGTCCTCTTAAATAGTCACGCCCACAATAACACAAAGCCTAGATAAGAGAAGATACAGAATTAATATACGTGTAATACGTATTAACAGTAGGTATGAGGTGATAGTTCTATATGCTTCCCCTTGTGGTTCTTTGAGTCCTTATTTTAAATGAAATGAATTTCAACACGTCTTCAGATAAAAATCTGGAACAGCGAGCAGAGAGTAGCGGGACTTCACAGGACTTCACAGGACTTCACAGGACTTTGCAGGACTTCGCCGGTGCCCGTGCCCGGTGCAAGCGCGGGTCCTCTCAAATAGTCACGCCCACAATAACACAAAGCCTTGTGGTTCTTTGAGTCATTATTTTAAATGAAATGAATTTCAACACGTCTTCAGATAAAAATCTGGAGCAGCGAGCAGCGGGCAAAGCGGGACTTCACGGGACTTCGCCGGTGCACAGGTATTATTAGATATGTAGCCACTGTAACGCTCACCTGATTCCCACGGAGGCGCTGGTCCCGGCTGAACTGTTATAGTCTCTTCAATTGAGAAGCATAGAGCTCGGATGACTCTCTGGACTGGGCTTCATCTTATTGACCGTCTGGCTTGCAGGGTAAGGTTTCTGCAGGCGGAAGAAAAAAGGGTTAATGACCGTTTGGCTGGACTTCCTCCTCACTAATCGCCAACTCTCCGAAAGTCCAATGTCCTGGTGAGCTCTCACCTTAGGCATATAAATGCTTTGCTCTCCATCCTGCGTTTTATGCAGGGGTGCGTGGGTTCTAGTTACGTCACTGGAGGTCCTCAAAGTCTTTTGTGGCCTTAGAAGAGGCACAGGTGCTGAGATGCCAAAAGGTGATGCCGCCGTTACTGCACGAGCGGATGCCAGTAGGTATAAAGAGTTTATAGTCTTTAAGAGATGGGCACCTTTAATGAAGTCTTTGCATTTTCTTTTTCAGGTGCCTGGATGCTGAGGGCGTGCTCACTGAGAGCGCGACACGTGCGGTTGTACGTAGGTATAATGTCCCTTGTTTTCTGTTTTCAGGTCTTGAGATGTTGCGGGCGTTGTTCGTCCGTTGCCGTTGCACGTGCGAAGTACGTGAGTATAATGATCTGTGACCTTATTATAGCACCTCTAACAATGTTCTTTTCTTATTTGCATGTGTCGGGACCTTGCGGGCGTTTTCCCAGTCGCGGATGCACGTGGGGAAACACGTAAGTGTTAGGCTTTCTCGCAGTCTTTAATGGCACTTAAATAATGTCTTTTCTTGTTTTCAGGTGCCGGGCTGCTGCGGTTGAAGAGATCGTAATACGCGCGCAAAAGCAGGTAAGAAAAGTAAATGCGGCCGCCTTCACCCGATTCCTACTTAACAATGTTCTTTGTCTTTACAGGTGCCGTTAGGCTGCTGAAGAGAAGGCCGCGAAGAATCCGTGAAAGCACAGATGGATCAGGTAAGCGAGCGCGGCTGCGAACGTGTTGCAACTTGCTAACCTTATGTTTCTTTTGCTTACAGGTTCTGCCGGTGTCTGGATTCCTGGATGGTAAGTATAGTGCTCGTGTCTTTCTTCCACAGGTTGCTGAGCTGAAGCTGGAGATGTCACTGGAATGCTGGAGCTGACTCGGTGAGCGTCCTGCTGCAGATGCAGAATAACGCGAAGCACGTTTTCCCAATCGGGTGTGGTTTAAATAGTGTTGGAGTGATTGGGTGTCTTCTTCCTCAGCCTCGCCCAGGTAAAAGAGTTCCTGTGTTCCAGAGCTAAGGAGTGGCACCAGCCCCACCCAGGTAAGAAAGTAGTCCCAGTTCAGGGAATAGTTCCTCCCAGCAGAAGGCTGGGGACTTCATCCTGCCAGCATTTGCAAAGGTGAGTATGCAGCATGGTCTGCTACAGGTAGGTCCACCCAAGCACCTTTGCAAGAATTATGAGCCCGGCGCCCCTTGAGCCGGGACTGAGGTTCCTTATGAGCCACATGGTCCAAAGGGCCCCAATAGGGGTTTGGCGGAGCCGGGGACGATGGTCGTGAGCCTGCTTCCGGGGATGCTGGGCTTGACTTGGCTTCTCAGGAGCAGTGCTCATGACAGTCACTTACACTAGAGCAGGGTCTGTGTAGTAGATGCACAGCAGTTACTGCATCTGCGAGCCTTAGCCTACGCAGATATTATATATATATATATATATATATATATATATATATATATATATAGTCACTTACACCAGAGTAGGCTCTGTGTAGCAGCTACACAGCAGTTACTGCGTCTGTGAGCATTGGCCTGTGCAGGTACTATTATATATGTACAGGGTCTGTGTAGCAGCTGCACAGCAGTTACTGCGTCTGCGAGCATTGGCCTGTGCAGGTATTATTAGATATGTAATCACTTACACTAGAGCAGGGTCTGTGTAGTGGCTGCACAGCAGTTACTGCGTCTGCAAGCCTTAGCCTGCGCAGGTATTATATATATAATCACTTACACCAGAGCAGGCTCTGTGTAGCAGCCGCACAGCAGTTACTGCATCTGCGAGCATTGGTCTGTGCAGGTACTATTATATATGTACAGGGTCTGTGTAGCAGCTGCACAGCAGTTACTGCGTCTGCAAGCATTGGCCTGTGCAGGTATTATATATATAGTCACTTACACTAAAGCAGGGTCTGTGTAGTAGCTGCACAGCAGTTACTGCGTCTGCGAGCATTGGCCTGTGCCGGTATTATTAGATATGTAGTCACTTACACCAGAGTAGGCTCTGTGTAGCAGCTACACAGCAGTTACTGCGTCTGTGAGCATTGGCCTGTGCAGGTACTATTATATATGTACAGGGTCTGTGTAGCAGCTGCACAGCAGTTACTGCGTCTGCGAGCATTGGCCTGTGCAGGTATTATTAGATATGTAATCACTTACACTAGAGCAGGGTCTGTGTAGTGGCTGCACAGCAGTTACTGCGTCTGCAAGCCTTAGCCTGCGCAGGTATTATATATATAATCACTTACACCAGAGCAGGCTCTGTGTAGCAGCCGCACAGCAGTTACTGCATCTGCGAGCATTGGTCTGTGCAGGTACTATTATATATGTACAGGGTCTGTGTAGCAGCTGCACAGCAGTTACTGCGTCTGCAAGCATTGGCCTGTGCAGGTATTATATATATAGTCACTTACACTAAAGCAGGGTCTGTGTAGTAGCTGCACAGCAGTTACTGCGTCTGCGAGCATTGGCCTGTGCCGGTATTATTAGATATGTAGTCACTTACACCAGAGCAGGGTCTGTGTAGCAGCTGCACAGCAGTCACTGCCTCTGCAAGCCTTAGCTTGTGCAGGTATTATTAGATATGTAGTCACTTACACCAGAGCACGGTCTGTATAGTAGCTGCACAGCAGTTACTGCGACTGCGAGCATTGGCCTGTGCAGGTACTATTATATATGTACAGGGTCTGTGTAGCAGTTGCACAGCAGGTTAATGTGCCTGCGAGCATTGGCCTGTGCCGGTATTATATATATATAGTCACTTACACTAGAGCAGGGTCTGCGTATTATATATATAGTCACTTACACTAGAGCAGGGTCTGTGTAGTAGCTGCACAGCAGTTACTGCGTCTGCGAGCATTGGCCTGTGCAGGTATTATTAGATATGTAGTCACTTACACCAGAGCAGGGTCTGTGTAGCAGCTGTACAGCAGTTACTGCGTCTGCGAGCATTGGCCTGTGCAGGTATTATATATATAGTCACGTACACTAGATCAGGGTCTGTGTAGCAGCTGCACAGCAGTTACTGCGTCTGCGAGTCTTAGCCTGTGCAGGTATTATATCTATAGTCACTTACACTAGGGCATGGTCTGTGTAGTAGCTGCACAGCAGTTACTGTGTCTGCGAGCATTGGCCTGTGCAGGTACTATTATATATGTACAGGGTCTGTGTAGCAGTTGCACAGCAGTTACTGCGTCTGCGAGCATTGGCCTGTGCCGGTATTATATATAGTCACTTACACTAGAGTCACTTACACTAGAGCAGGGTCTGCGTATTATATATATAGTCACTTAAACTAGAGCAGGGTCTGCGTATTATATAGTCACTTACACTAGAGCAGGTTCTGTGTAGTAGCTGCACAGCAGTTACTGTGTCTGCGAGCATTGGCCTGTGCAGGTATTATTAGATATGTAGTCACTTACACCAGAGCAGGGTCTGTGTAGCAGCTGCACAGCAGTTACTGCGTCTGCGAGCATTGGCCTGTGCCGGTATTATATATAGTCACTTACACAAGATTCACTTACACTAGAGCAGGGTCTGCGTATTATATATATAGTCACTTATATTAGAGCAGGGTCTGCGTATTATATATATAGTCACTTACACTAGAGCAGGGTCTGTGTAGTAGCTGCACAGCAGTTACTGCGTCTGCGAGCATTGGCCTGTGCCGGTATTATATATAGTCACTTACACAAGATTCACTTACACTAGAGCAGGGTCTGCGTATTATATATATAGTCACTTACATTAGAGCAGGGTCTGCGTATTATATATATAGTCACTTACACTAGAGCAGGGTCTGTGTAGTAGCTGCACAGCAGTTACTGCGTCTGCGAGCATTGGCCTGTGCAGGTATTATTATATATGTACAGGGTCTGTGTAACAGCTGCACAGCAGTTACTGCGTCTGCGAGCATTGGCCTGTGCAGGTATTATTAGATATGTAGTCACTTACATCAGAGAAGTGTCTGTGTAGCAGCTGCACAGGAGCAGCTACTGTGCCCAGTGTAATTTCAAAACCTGATGTTTAGAAAATCACGTACTTACAATATTTAATTTCAACATGTGATGAGTGTAATACAAGGAATTACAGCTTCAACGTGCATTCCTAGAGTTTGCAAAAGGGCTCCTCTTAACAATAACAACAAAGGGGTGAGAACGTCTAAGTTGATGGGTGCTAAAAGAAATGCATATAAAATTCACTACAAGGGTTGGATCGCATACACTCACCTGATGCTGCCTGGAAACTGGCCATGCGCGTTTCCTAAAGGGTAGCGTCTAGTTCCCATTCGAGAAACGGACCACATTACGGCCCCGCCCCCACTTCATCACGTGGGCTGCTCTGCCTGACGTGGTTTCAACGCTCACGTCATCATCATTTTTGCACGAGCTGGAACTGGCAAGGCGTTGTGGGAGCGATTCCTCCTTTGCAAAGGACATGTATCGTTGATGGTTATTTGATTTCTGGTAAGTCTTAAAGTTTTCTCATGTTGATTGTCAATATTGGGAAGCGAGTATTTCTGTGTATTTTGGTAGTTTATAATGTGCATCAGGGGGTGAGATTTACTCAAAATGCAGACAGAGTCCGTGTTTTTCCGTTATTTCGGTGTATTTTTGGGATATGTAACGTGCATTACAGAGGTGAGGCAATATTGGTATTGCGTATTTTGGGGGTTGAGATTAACTTAAAGTACAGGTGGATTCAATTCGTTTTGGGGTTTTCTCTTGCAAATGTGCGACGTGTGTGTTATGTTCTGCCTCCTCACTGAGACAGAACGGTGAAGGCCTTTCAAGTGGGCCGCAATGGCGCAGCTCCAGCTGGAGCGAAATGAGATACACCACACGTTGTCTTGCCCGGAACAGATTCCCGTGGGCGGGGACGGGGCTTTTATTAAGACGCCCTGCGTCACCGCGTTGCGGGACGCAGGGCGGATGCAACATTCCTCTTTTATTTTAACTTAATTTAACATTAAACAAAACACGTCATACAGATATGCAAATGCCTGACCTTACACAAACCCGGGTACTCCCCCCTCTCATAGTTCTCGTGGGGCAGACTACCATACATAGGGCCTTATTCCAAGTACTCCGGTCCGGAGTTAAAGCCGCTGGTAAAACCATACCGGCACTGTTTCCACATCCGCCCAATCATGACCCGTGGCCCCGGAAATAGCACCTCCCCCAACCGCCACCGCGGAGTTAAGGGTCCCGTAAAGTCCACCTGCACGGAAACCCCTCTGTTACTGGCAATACGAAACACCGCGAGCATCACAACTAGCGCGGACACAGAAACACCGCCAGAAAAATGGCGTTAAAACCGTGATCACGGTGGCGGTACCGACGCCACCACGAACATGACGTTAAACAGTGCCTGCTGAACTGAATCGGGGCACAGGTGCACCAAATCAGCACAGCTGGACCCAGCAGCACACTGGGAGCCTACAAAAGGGCCACACACAGCCCAATACAACACAGAACCATGCAGGCAGCAGCTCTAGTAGCACTTGGACTGGGCCTACTCAACCAACAGGCAGCACTGCACATGATGGCAGTGATGGTGCAGAGGAGGCGGAGGAGGCGCAGGCGCCAACCGCCAACCCTGCACCTATGGCAAACCCCATTGTCCAGCCGGCAGAACCCCGCAGGCAGCCTGCAATAGCACACATCAGGGCCTCACCCTGGAACCTTACCCCAGGACAGATCCACACAATATACCGGCTGGACCGTCCAACAATCCTGTACATCACTGCCATGATTGAGGACAACATCAGCAGCCACATAGACACCCCCCACCGCCATCCCCCCCCTTCCTGAAGGTTGTGCCTGTGCTGCATTTCCTTGACACTGGCACCTATCAACACACGGTCGGTGAGCTGCACGGCATATCACAACCCTGTTTTTCTAAAACCCTGGTACAGGTACTGGATGCCCTGTTGCGCCATGTGTCGGAACACATAGCCCTACCCCGTACCCTCCCCGAGGTCATTGCCACCAAGTTGGCCTTCCATGCCATAGCAGGCATGCCTAATTGCATAGGTGCAATTGACTGCACCCACATTGAGCTGACAGTACCACGTGCAATTGAGATGGTGTTCCGCAATAGAAAACAGTATCACTCGTTGAATGTACAGATGGTATGTGATGCCACGCTACTGAATACACACTGCTGCACACGTTTCCCAGGCTCAACCCATGGCTCAATGGTACTGCAGAATTCCACGTTTCCACGGTACATGGAACGCTATGCTGGACAAAACACATGGCTTTTAGGTGAGTACAGCTGGAAATGCTCCGACCCTGTTGAAGTGGTGTGTGTGTCTCCAGGCCAATGAGCAATGTGAGTGTGCCACTGTGACCGCACATGCATCACCCCCCCTGCCATCAACCAAATAGACAGCGGATCCCAAACATCACAAAGCAAAGGAAGACATGACAGGTCAACACAGTGTGCCCGTACACACCCTGCCACATGATACACACAGCTGATACTGTCACTGTCCCATACACCTTGTGCCACTGCAAACACCCACCCACAAATGGAACACTCCCCTCCCAATGCACATGATGCCTGTAAATGAGACGTCCTGCATTAACTACTTCATTACAGTGGAGTGACTCTGCCATGTGTGCACATCACTGCACTATGCCATACTCACAATCAAATGTCACCTGCAGGGCAGAGTACACATGCACGTAAATGTGTAGGTCAATATCCATTTGGCTACATCCACTGTGATGGCAAAAAAAACACTTCCAAGCACTGCATGGCACACATGCATGAATGAACAATGATACAAAATAGCACAGCATCAGATGAAGACATGATACATCAAACACTGACATGTCCCCCCATCTACATTCCATGTAGGTGATGCTGGATATGCACTCCCGCCATGGATGATGACACCTGTACGGAGACCAAGGAAGAGGCATGAAGAGGTGTACAATAGGGCACATGTCCGCACACGTGGAATGATTGAGAGGACATTCGGACTGCTGAAGGCCCGGTTCCGCTGTTTGAGCAGATCTGGCGGATCACTGCTGTACAGCCCAGTGAAGACGGGAAAAATCACACTCGTATATGCCATGATGCACAATCTCTGCCGGCGCAAGAACATCCCAATGCCCCCAGACGCAGAAGAAGAAGATGGGGATGGAGATGGGGATGGGGATGGGGATGGAGATGGGGATGGGATGGCACCACCTCCCCCTGGGTCCACTTCATGGCCAAAGAGCACGGGATGAACTGATTTGCATTTACTTTTGAGACACAGCACATTCACAGCAATGCATGGACATGGTGATGACAATAAATAATTTGTTGTACTGCAAATGAAATGATAGATGTCCACACATGTATATTTTGATTTCAAATGATGATATATTGATGAATTAACAACAGGGAAGGAGGTGCAATGGTTAGGGAAGTTGTACACCCGTGCGCACCCACCACCCAAACGTACCCACCCCTCACACCCTTAAAGTCCACGTGTGTCCTGCAGTGGCCCACACACATGCCATTACTTCCGTGTGCGCTTCTGTGCCTGTGCATCCTTGCCCGAGAGCCCCGTTAGCCGACTCGAGCGCCTCCTTGGACTGGCAGTAGTGGAGCTGGATGGGGTGGTGGTATTGGATGGCACAGAATCAGGTATAGATGGCATACGTGCAATATTTGCCTGTTGCCCAATCAACATGTACTTTATGAGCCTGGAGGTGTTGTCATTACCCGCCCGCACATGGCGTGCCAGGGTGACAATAGTGCTGGCAAAGCGTCCAATGGACCTTGATAGGCGACGCACTGACGTGCTGTAGCACTCCCTCTGCAGCCTAGATTCCTCGAGCTACCTCTCCACCAGCTGGGTGAGGGTAGCCTGCTGCTCCTCCATCCGCTGCATGCGGGAATTAAGCTCTGCCATAGATGGGGTGGGTGACCTCATGGGACTTCGGAGTGATGTGGGACTAAACTCCAGATGATAGAAGGATCCCAGGTCATCAAATGTGGGCATCTCCCCCTGTGGCCCAGTATCAGAGTGCTCTGCCGGGGCACTGTTGTCACTACAGGCCGCCTCCTCTGCAGTGCAGCTGCCTTCCGTGTTGGTTTGGGTGGGCACGATGGGTTCCCGTAGCACCTGTGTTAACTCAGGCAGCGTGGAGACGCTGGGGATGTTGGTGGTGGTGGCCGGCACATTTGTTGCAGTTGGTATTGGGGGCAGAGATGCCGAACTGCTGGCAGCATCCTCTTGTGCAGGTGCGGTGGCTTGGACACGTGCTGGTGCAGATTGCCTGGCCTGTTGTGCAGTATCACTGTCACTTGATACGGCTGTGGGGACACAGAGGACATGCAATTAGTGTTGTGGTGGTGGCTGATGGGTACATCACATGCATCATACAGGTTGATCATTGAATAGTGCTAGTTACATGCATCTGATTGTTGGGGGTATGCATTGTTGTGATATTGGTTGCCATACGGATCATGATGGGTCCTTTAGCCCAGTCATGCACCGATTGGGGGGGGGTTGTTAATGGGTCCTTTGGCCCAGTCATGCACTGCTTGGGGGGGGGTTGTTAATGGGTCCTTTGGCCTAGTCATGCACTGCTTGGGGTGGGGGGATGGTAATGGGTCCTTTGGCCCAGTCATGCACTACTTGGGTTTGGGGGGGGATTGTTAATGGGTCCTTTGGCCCAGTCATGCACTGCTTGAGGGGGGGGGGTTGTTAATGGGTCCTTAGGCCCAGTCATGCACTGCTTGGGGGGGGGGTTGTTAATGGGTCCTTTGGCCCAGTCATGCCATCAACATATTCTCATGTGGCATTCATGTTTCACCACTTACCAGCATCTGCAGGTGGGCTCACTCCTGCCTCAGCCTCCCCGATCCCATGGATGCCCTGAAGGTGGAGGACACTGCTGCAACGCTCCTCCCATACTTGCAGCCTCAGTGGGGAAGGGGGTCCTCCACCTGTCCCACTGCTGCGTTGGCGGTGTGTGGAGATCAGGTTCCGAACCCTCAGCCTGAGGTCCTCCCACCGCTTGTGCAGGTCTTGACGCTCCTCACAGTCACGCCCACAGCAGTGCACTTGCATGGTGCTTCCGCCCACACTTCCTTCCTCTGCTGCTGTCTGGCACGCCGTTGATCGGCACTGAACAGCATCTCTGCATGCTCCACTATATGCTCTACCAGAACAGTTAGCTCCGCCTCACTAAAGCGCTGTTTGCGCTGCCTCTGAGCTGGAATCCTGGCAGACATGCTGGTGGTCCCTTTTGCCTTCTCACAGTGTGGATTCTGCTTGTGCTGACTCTGGATGGCAATGGATTGTGCTTTATATGATGGCCGCCTCTCTGTTTCCTGTTTTGGCGATCATGGTATTTCCGGTTCCCGTGTCCGTGGCGACGGAGGCGGACACGGTTTTTGCACTACTTGTGGCAGCGCAATGTCCATTTCCGTGGCTTTTTACGTGATGGCGGTAACAATGTTTCCGCGTCCGTGTCGTACGCGCGACCAACAGCACGTAATTGGACGGTCTTTCCGCAACCTTGCGGACACAGAAACTTTGTTACCACCGTCACGGAATCACTGCGGTCCAAACCTGACAGGTTGTAATGAGGCCCATAGTCTTTTAGCCGAGCTGGCGGCTGGGTGGTGGTTCTCAAACCATATCTCCCACCCCTGGAGCCGGGCCCCACTGTCTCATTGGGTGTCTCACCTTCCATCTCCGTCTCATCCATGTCAGGTCCGCTCCACTGCTCCCACGTCCTGTCACTCGCTTCTTCTTCACCCGGCAAGTGAGTAGGTTCTTCTTCAGTCGGCTGGGAGGCTTCATCCTCTTGGGGGCATTCCCCATCAGTCCATAGGTTGCGTGGCACCGCCTTGAAACACGACGCATTTCGTGTCACCTGTCTGCGTCCTCTCTTTACAGTTATCATGGTCCCTTGTTTCTCACTGACAGTCCACGTGAACCACTCATAGCTGGAGTCCAGTTTGGACCTTGTCGGGTTCTGCTGCATGACCACCTGGTCGCCCACCTGGTGGTCGGATGGTTTCAACCTCCTCTTGGCACTCATGTGGGCGTTGGCTTCCGTTCTCCTTCTTTCGGTGTGCTCCTTGTCAAATCTGTCCGGGTCCTGCTGGGGTGATTTGGGATAGAAGACTTTATTACGGTGCCAAACATGAGGTCAGCTGGCGGAACACCCGTCGTGCTGTGAGGAGTGACGCGGTAGTTTCGCAGGAAACGGTAAAGGTCGACTTTCCACGGGCTGGCATTTGCTCTCGATAACCTCAGCACTTTGTTGACTGTCCTCATGAACCGTTCAACATCACCATTCGCCTGGGGCCATCTTGGCATGATGTGATGGTACCTTATGTTTAGTTCCTGCTGGTAATGTTTGAATTCCTCCCCTTGGAATGGGGTCCATTATCATTCTTGATTGTAGTGGGCAGTCCATGTGTTGCAAACATCTTCTCCATGGCAGGGATCACCACCTCCGCTGCCGTGGATTCAACTACCTCGACTTCGGGATATCGGGAGTGAACGTCAATGGCCACCAGGAGGTAGAGGCCTTCTCGTAGTGTACAAAAGTCGATGCTGACTGCATCCCATCTGTCAAGACTATCTGTCAAGACTTGATGGTCGTGTAGACGATGAGACCTCCGTCCCCAAACACCACTCGAGCAGACAATACTAACACTGCTCGCGTAGTGCTTGGAGCCACAGGTGTAGAATGCCGTCAGCCGGAACCAGGAACGCTGGATGGTCCCCCCTGACCACTACAAGGCAAACATTTAGGTTAGACCATGAACACAACTCTAAGGAAACAATATATCTACAAGAGGGCTTACCCAGTATAGATGGCAGGGAACTCAGTGAAGGATGTACTGGATAGGGGTCAATGGTGGTAGGCAGAGGTTGGCGGCGGTTGGTAGTTTGGATGGCACTCGGCAAAGATGATGGTATCACCTGATACAGGCAAACAGAGTCAAGAGTTCACAAGAGGAGTCCAAAAACAATCCTATGAGCAATCCGTGGTCAACAAAACATAGCTGTCCGTATAAACACAGTGGGGCGATCCAAAATGAGTCCTAAGGAAATAGCCGAGGTTGTATCCGATATAATGCAGGGTCCGGGCAAAAGTACCAAAAGGTGAAATCCAAAAAGCAGTCCCAAAAAACGTTCCGTGGTCAATGAGCAGTAGCAAAGTAATCCGTAGAAAAGCCAAACAGGATGAACAAAGTCAGCTGTGAAGCGTTTAACGCTAGTGAACGCATCTCTTTTGAAAGCCAGAAGCGCTCACGTGACCATGTCACAAGACCACAGGTCTTATCACGTGGCCGCGCTTCAAGACACGTGACTTTAATTTGTTTCCTGCGCGATGGATGCTATGCGTTCTGCCTCCCCAGGCTCCATTTGTCACGCGGAGCACAGCGCAACGGGCTCGCCTAGTCCCCCGGTGTCGCCGCTGCGCGGACCATGTAGCAAGACGCCAGGGGATTCGCCAGCGCAAATAAGGATGACGCAGCAGTACCGGGTGCCAACCACTGCCACCCCCTCACTGGCAGACCTACTCTGTTTGGGGTTCTGGTGTTTTTGTTGGATGCTAGGCGGGATTGCCGGGGATGAGCCTATAGGGGGCGTGACACCAACTGCCAAAACCACGTTCCGCTGACTGGATTGGTTCTGGATCCGGTGGAGCTCCGGTTATCTGGCAGGGTAGACAGGTGTTGATTAGCCTTTCGACCTTCTCGTCTATCTGTGGAAACCACACTCGGTGCCGGATTCGAGCCTTCGTCTGAGCCATCCCTTGGTTGCCTTCATGGGCTAGCGCCACTATTCTGTCCTGGAGGCTCGACGGGATGACAATACGATTTCCCCTGAGCAGCAGTCCTTGCTCTGTGATCAACTGGTCCTGTCGTATGGTGAACATCCCCGCGAGAAACGCCTTTGCTTCCGCTGTCCTGTTGTGGGTGTTCTTCATGAAGGACTTCCAATCGCCTGAGATTGCAGCACGTGTCCTTGTGTGTTTCCAATTCAATGTCCTCGATGCTGACAGCCTTTGGTCTCATGGCCCACACCACCTGGCAGATATGTTCCTCGGTCTCTTCGGCTACTTGGACTTCTTGTGGAGTCGCCGCTCGAGGGTGTCTTGATAGTTAGTCCGCCAGGTTTCCACTTTCCGGCTGATAGGCCAATTCAAAATTGTACTGCTGGAGGTGCAATAGCCATTTGGCTATTCTGGCCGGCGTGTGAGAGGATGTGCCCATGAAGATAGGCAACAGGGGTTTGTGATCCGTAACTGCCGTGAATCTTCGGCCATAGAGATAGAGGTGAAAGTGACGACACCCCCAAAGTACGGCAATTGCCTCCTTCTCAATGTGCGAGTATCGCTGCTCTGTCATTGTGAGAGCTCTTGACGCGTATGCAATGGGCCTTTTCTCCCCTTCTTTGGTGACCTGCATGAGGATGGCCCCTAGGCCGACAGGGCTTGCATCCACAAATAGTTCAGTTGGGAGGTCGGTGTCATAGTACGCCATCTTTGTGTCAACTGACAGCGACTCGTGATGTTCTCAAAGGCCTCCTGATACGCTTGCCCCCATTCCCACTTTGTGTTCAGCTTGGTAAGCTCTCGCAGGGGTTCAGAGAGGTTCAGAGAGGGTGGCCAGGTTCCGCATGAACCTCCCACAGTATGTGGCCCTCCCCAGGAAGCTGTGCGCACTTCAGTGGGTGTCATTGGCGGACTCGCAGCCTGTATGCCGGCAACCTTCTGGGGGTCCGGGGAAATGCCAGTGCTGCTGAACTTGTAGCCAAAGAAATGTTTCCGTCTTCTAGCCTGCCCAGGAGCGTTTGTAATCTCCTCAAGTGTTCTTCTCTGTCCTGAGCATGGGTCAGGATATCGTCACTTACATTTAGGACACCTGGTATGTCCCGGATGACCTCCTGAATTGTCTGTTGAAAGACTTTGGCAGCTGACGAGATCACAAAGCTTAGACGCTTATATCTTCGTAAGCCCAGGTGTGTCGAGAAAGTGCTTATGTATCAAGAGTCTCTATGCAGCTTTAGCTGGTGGTATCCTGCTATCAGATCAACCTTGGAGAAGACTCGTGACCCGGTGAGATTGGCCACGATTTCGTCGAGCGTTGGTGTAATGTGGCGCTCCCGCTCGATTGCAGTGTTCGGAAGGCGCATGTCTATACAAATCCGGACTTTTCCCGGCTGTTTGGGTTTTTTTGTGACCACCATCGGGGATCCCATGGTGTTGGCCCAGTAACCTCTGCTATTATGCCGGCTTCTTCCAATGCATTAAGTTCTTTCTCCACTTGTTCACGCATATGGAACGGGGTTCTCCTGTGTCTTACGGCCTTTGGCTGGACCGACTCGTCTATGTGGAGCTTGATTGTCTTTCCTTTCAAACACCCTATCCCGTTTTGCAGGTTGGGATACTGTGCCAGGATCTTCTCGACCTCTTCTGCTTCCTTCACTTGGCAGACGAACTTGACTAGCCCTAGGTCTTCAGCCGCATCCCCACTCAGAAGGAATTCGATCCCCGCATTGACGATGTAGATTTTCGATGGTAGCCTGTTTTCACCATGGCTGAGGGTGGTGCGGAATCTGCCAACCACCGGTAGGGGCTTCCTACAGCCATACGCAAACAGTAAAGTGTCTGTGTTCTTCAGATCTGGTTGCGGTTGCAGTGTCTGTAATGTGCTTGTGGGCATAACAATTACGGACGCTCCCGTGTCTATGGTCATCCATACCTGCTGGTTTTGGAGAGTGACCTGGCATCTGCGCCTCCAGAGCCCTTTTTTCTGCGTTGCATGTCCATGATCCAGGGCTGACACCAGGTAGACTTTCCTCCCTTTCTTCCACTGTTCCCTGCCGGGTTCATGTTGGGTCCCTGTGACGTCATCCCCTTCTTCCTCAGTCGAAGAGTTTGTTATTTCGACTTGCCTTGCACTGGCTTGCTCCTTTTTCTTGATCCCGCTCTTCTCTTGGGGATTATTCGGGGGCAGCAGTGCGGTGCCCGATGACCGGCACACCTTAGCATAGTGGTCCTTTCTGCCACATGCCCCACATGTTGTTCCTTGCGCGGGGCAGTTTCGCCGTCCATGTCGCAGTCCACCACACCATCCACACTCCGTGGGTCCCGGGATTTGTGGCTGCCACCTAGCTTGTGCATAGTTGCCGCCAGCCTCATCCCTTGAGGACTGTCTGTTGGTGACATGGGCCATCGGCAGGCTGTAGTTTTCGAAGAGTCGTCCCCATGTTGGCGGCCCTGATATGTGCCAGTTCCCTTTGACGGCCCAATTCCAGAATGCGTGTTAGAGAGATGCCCTTCTCACTCAGTACCATCCTTCTCAGTTTCTCCGATTGGATGCTGTTGATGAGCTGTCTCCGGATTTCTTACTCGACATTCGTGAACTCACACGATATTGCCAGCTTCCTGAGTCGGGTGTTGTAGACATCTAAGGTCTCTTCTTCCGCTTGAATTGTGGTACAGAATATAAAGGTTTCATAGTCAGGGTTGAGTTGTGGGAGAAAATGAGCCGTCAAGGCATCTTTTGCTTGCTGGTAAATGTCCTGGCCATCATCGATGATTAGTGAGTTAAAAATGCATAGCACTTCGTCCCCCACGTTTAGCAACAAATGTGATCTCATTTTTCTGGCAGTAGTTATGTCCTTACAATCCATTGCCATTTCAAATTTTTGGATCCATAGCTGCCACCGGGGGCCAACTGAAGATGGGTCCGTGAATGGGTCAAATGGCTGAATCATGGCAGAGGAGCCCCCTTGTGGGCGAGCTTGTGGTGACGACACTGATAGATTAGCCGCAAGCCTAGAAGGCGAACCAGGCCTGGGGGTGGACGTGCCGGTCGCCATAGTGGGGTCTCACTGTCTCTCAATGGGGTTTATGCGCCTCACCTTGGTACGTAGCTTCAGGCGTTGGTTGACCTTTCTGTGGCAGAAATTCCGAGCCACAGCTGATGGGACTGCTGCCTCGCTCCAGGTGCTTGCTGCTGTGATCACACGTCTGTGCTGCGTGTGTGATGATTACCCACGTTGTGCTGTGGTGCCTCTGGCCCCTGGGCACCAGTTGGTTGGATGTTGCAGCTCCCTGTGACCATGCTGTGAGGATGTGTCCCCTCCAATAACTGGGCCCTTTATGGGAAGGCAAGTAGCTGGAGCCAGCAAAAAAAAAAAAAATATATATATATTTTTGGGTGGAGGGGGGGGGGTTTGTGTGCCCCACCCCACCGGGAGTCCAAAAATTGTGCGCGTCGCTGCTAATTATAGACAGCTGGTAGGGCGTCGAACGCGCGTGCTGGGTCCCGTTTCCCTCGTCGCCAGTGTTATGTTCTGGCCCCTCACGGAGACAGAACGGTGAAGGCCTTTCAAGTGGGCGGCGATGGCGCAGCTCCAGCTGGAGCGAAATGAGATACACCACACGTTGTCTGTGTCTTGGCCCGGAACTGCCTCCCGTGGGCGGGGCTTTTATTAAGACGCCATGCGTCACCACGTTGCCGGACACAGGGCGGATGCAACAATGTGTTTTATGGAGTGGGGCTGGGCACAGTGCGTTCCTTCTACGTTCCTTCTACTGGGACTTCCACTGTAGCAGTGAACAGTACAGCGAATGGTTAGTTATCCTCCCGCTGGATGGGGGGGGTTTGGAGGATTTGGTATGTGCAGCAGATGGGGATATGTGTTTTATGCAGGGTATGAATTTCCAGCATAACAGTTCAGTTCTTTATTTCTCCTGCACGGGGGGCGATTTGGCATTCCCCAGGAAGGGGATTTTTCATTTACCCCTTTGCAGTGTGTGGCAGAGAAGGCAAAACGGAGGCCTTGTATTGCTTTCATTTACAATCACACATTTAAAGTCCCTATGAGACCCGATAGCATTGTGTTTGTTTAAAAGTTTGCCGATACTTTCTGAAATGCCTTTACGGCTTAATGACTTGTTTCTGTGACGTCGTTGTGACGTTTTCACGTGGGACGTCTATGTGCTTAGGAAGAGGATTAGGAGGAAGGAGTGATCCACGCAGTGCATGGGCAGGTATTTATTTTTATTGCGCATTTATAATTATTCATCTCGGAGAAGTGCCAGGTATATTTAATATTTTTATTTATATTGCGGTCATACACAGGTGTTTCAGAGCACGGCAAGGGAGGGGAACGGGGGAGAACAAAACTCTGATGGGGTTTGTTTTTTCTATTTTGATTTTAGTTGCACCAACAGCGGATCTTTCTGTGTCTTCTTGGCTGGTATCCTCATCCCCGGCTCCACCCACCCCAAACAGAAGTGGTTTATGGCCTCGCCGCACACGCCGAGGAAATTTCAGGGCAGATTCGGCTGCCGCCATCTTCACCCTTATCGAGTGGTGGAAATTGAAAAAATTTGGTGGGGGGTCCCACAAGGGCCGGGGCGGGTTTGGGGCGGGTGGGGTGGGTTCCCAAAGAGGCGGGGTTTGGGGGGTTGGAGCTGGCAGTTGACCTCCGATCAAAGGAAATGTCCAAAATAATAGTTTAAAATGGCGCAATTTCTTTCTTGCTGCTTCTTTTCCAAACTATATATCAATTCCACTTTCATGGCACTGCCGATGAGTTACTTCACTATGCGGATAATAGTTTTGACCAGTGTTGCTGAGTAAATATTCTTTAAAATGCACAATTTGCATCCCATTTTATAAAAAAACTCCCCCCTTGGGTACTATTCAAACATGGTCAGAAAAGGAATGAATTGCCATTTACAACTATGGGCCACTTTTTCATTGGTGCCCGAGACAATTATGGCCCAGTCGAAACCGCACTTCTACAAGGGAGCAAACCGTACCATTCATCTGTGCACCTAAACTACCAACAGCAATGTTAGTCTACGCTGTGACCTGAGCTCAAACAGACGATTATTTTAAGCAGACTGTTAAAGAATCCTTAAAAAGAGCAATTACTCTAGCTAGTGGTGAAAGAGCAAATAATCTGTGGGGAAATCCTGGTTTAAACCGAGGGATTGTCCTGCAACCTCACTCTTAAAGCCTGCTGATTTTCTTTTACTTGAACAACACCCGGCGCAGCTCTCCTCTGAAAGCAGTTGGGCGGCTGCATCGTGTGGGATAGTTTCAATGATAATATGGGTATTTATTTATTCATGCAATGTTTGACGGCTACCTGTATATTTTTTTATGCAATCTGACAAACATTGCATACATAAATGAATAATCGGGTCCATGTATCCGACAAACATTGCATAAATAAACTGGGTCGTTGTGCTGAGGACTGTTAACTTCCTCTGGTGACCCTGTGCACCCTGCACGGGGTCACCAGAGGAAGTTAGTTTAATACAGGTCACAGCTGCAGGAAAAGCAAAGTCCTGCTCTGTACATTTAGGGGGGCGGAGCCATCAGAGCGCTCATGGCGGCAATGAGCTGCTCTGCCCCCCTACGCTGTGCCGCCACGGGCTCTTTCTTTCTTTTCTTTCTTTTTTTTCCAAAGTAACCCAGCGCAGAGCATGGGTTTGGGGTTTGCGGCAGCTGACTCTGGCCGGATCCCGCGATCCGGCTACACATCTGGTGCCGGATCGTGGATCTGACGAGACCGGCCAAATGACCAGTGCGGCCGTTATCTGCGCAACACAGCTTTCACTGTTGTAACAGCAACAAACTCACTATGATGGCATGCAGTTCCCATGGTATGATTTCTGTTACTTTACTGCTATTACGAGGCGAGGGGTTAAGAACATTGCAGGGAGATGTGCCTGACTTTACCGGTCAATGCTGCCAGGCAGTGGATTGAGCTGTACCAGCCAGAGTCTGTACCACAAGATGTCTCTTGACCCCACCACCCCCATATTTCTTTATTTCTGTATAGGACCGACTTCCTTCATTTCCCTGTGACTTCCTTGATTTACCTGCGTTGTCTCACTGACTAGGTGCCTGCATGTTGCTTTGCTAGTATACAGTGCCAGCACGATAACCATGAGTATTTAGCCCTAAAAAAATAGCCATACTGTAGGCAGAGGTCTTCAATCTATGGGGCGTGTGATCCAGGACAGCGAGAAAAGAGAAAATGCATGCTCAGTTAGTGCAACTTGATGAGGGCACGGGAAATAAATGCAGCCTGGACGTGCTATTTCCTGAATTTGGATCGCGTGTCCACGCTGCGTTGCTGCTTCCTGCTGGTGACGCTAGCGTCTTATTGCCTGGTAAGGGATGCTGCTTCTCGGCTCAGACCGCCACACCACAGTTGGACGGAGTGCCGGGAAGCAAGCGTTTCAGGCCTTTGTCGGTCCCTCTTCTTCCCCGTCTCCCTTTGGACCCACGAAGACTAACGTGTGGGGAAAGGTTAGCAGGGGGGCTGGATCACTGCAATGCTGGTTCCCTCTGGACCCCTCTCCCTCTGTGCCCCCACCTTGCTTGGCCATGTGGGAATAAGAGGCGAGCGGCGACGGAAGCACGCATTGCCAGTGTTGTATGATATCCAGCTCCCCCACAGCAGATTGCTGGGCTCTCCAGCAATCTGCCGTGGGGTAGCCAAATATCATACAACACCGGCCTCCCCTGCTTTGGCTGTCCCTCTGTCTCGTCACCCCTCTGGTCCATGGGATAGCGCTGGCTGGGTCCGAGATCCGGCATCAGATGTCTGGCTGGATCTCGGGACCTGGCCTGCCTCAGCCATGACTAGGCTTTATCAAGCCCCCAGCTTTGCAGAGGGAAGCTGGGAGCTTGGTGACCTAATCTAAGCAGGGCTCCTTTCCCCAGCCGTCACTCGTGCATTTCCTGGTTCTGTTTGCTCATCCCGTTTGTTTTTTCTGTCCTGAAAGGGACACCACCGAAATCAATAGGCCATGAACATCACTGTGGCGATGAGGGGTGTGGTCACTGTTGAAAGCAGGCATTCTACATGCTGGACACATTATTGTTTAAATGTGCGTTTTACACATTCAAAGGAAAAAAGTAATTTCCAAACTCAAACTCTGCTAAAACTTGCATTCACTAGTTTTCTTTGAGGTGGGTTTGTGTGTGTGTGTGTGTGTGTGTGTGGTTTATTTATTTATTATTTTATTTGTTCCCACACCAATACAATTTGTGTGCCCCTTGCTTTGTGTTTTATCACATGTTATATTCATAAAGATGTTATGTTTACAAATAAATGCTTCCATTGTGCTGACAGCAGTTATTAGGAAATGTGGGTTCATGGGTGCCAAACAGAGGCAGAAATACCCCAACCCATCCCTTGGCCAAACCCATTTTATAGCACTTCCTTTTTTTATAATTGCAAAAAGCCCTATCGATTAACAAATTTTGCATATTTTTATTTTATTGTTTTGGTTAAATTCAACCTTAAACACAGTCTCAGCAATGGTCTGTCAATCTGCTGAGCTACCCTGGGAGCCATCTACTATAGAGCAAGTCTATGCATCCCATGATATACTAAAATCACTCACTGCCAACAGTACATTGGTTGCACCGCTGCCATAGAAGTGATTTAAAGTGGAATTCATGTATATCATCCTGCTGTGGGTGCCAGGCCTTCGCCTGCATGTGGCCATATGTTGCAGAGAAGCCAAGGGCCCTCATGTCTGGCTTGGCAGCCGTGGCCGTCTGCTGCTACGTTAGCGCTGTCACCTAACTGCAGTATAAGGTACATGGCTATTACTCGATGTTTCCGAAAGTTGGCTCGGTGAGTTAAGAACTACTGTGTCGTATTCTGTGTAAGATATGTAGATGAATGATTTTAATGCCAGCAGGCTGGACTTCACAAAGGGTAACCGATAACAAGCTGATGCTCTTTCTCTCGCTCTATTATTATTATTTTTTTTGGTCTAGTATGAGTCACGTTTTCAGGTATGTGCTCTTGACTGCTCTCTCTACCAGCTGGGGTGGACTGGCCTATAGGGAACTTTTGGAGATTTCCCAGTTGGACCCTGCACCCTAGGTCCCGTTTGTGTGCGGGGGAGGATGTGTGCCGACTGGCAGAGTGTAGTGCGCACATATTGGTACGGTCAATCTAGTACGTTAATAATACTTTTTTTATTGTACTTTTTCAATTGCAGGAACACAAATCGGCTTAATCATCCCATCTTGGACAGCAAAGTACCCAGCAGCAATGGCACCATAAAAAATGCTGACATCTGTATTAGGACTTTCCGACGGTAAGAATGTCTTTTTTTTAAAACAACTGTATTTTGCTGTGGGTGGGTGGGGTAATTTTAAAGGTATAGTAGGAGTCCCAATCAGGTATTTCAAACCTATTATTGAGGGTGTTCCTTTCTCATGTCCAGTTTGGGGCGGTAATGAAAAGTTCACATCTCATGTGGGAGTTGCATTTACAGTGCACTGTGTACTCTCTCCTGGTTTCCCAGCATTACGTCCTGCTTACTAGCTGATGCTTAACACCCAAGAGCTGGTTTTAACCTCTGCTCATTTTGAAGTCTCAGATAGACCCATCTATCCTTGAGTAACTGTGTTCATTGCAGCAGCATCGCTCCAAGCGTTGGTGTGTCAACCTAACCACATGTGTCCCAGCAAGAAAAATCCAGTGAAGCACTTTACCTAGTCACGCAGGCAAGTAAGGATTTCTTCTCCCTACGTAATATTGGTTGAGTAGAAGTGCTGAAGGTTTATATCGGCCCTGTGAGATGTGCATCCAGGTGTGGTTTTCGCCGCCCTGTGGCCTAGTCCAGGACCACACTTCAACAAAAAATTCGAGCCAGAACTTCGTGATCTGAACAGGGATCTTCTGAGACTTGTATCAATGTGGTGTTTTTTTTTAAATCCAAGCAGCATTTCTGACCCATTAGTGCTGAGTTTGTTTTTCCCCCAAGCTGTTCACATGGTTTTGTTTTTCGCCCCCCCCAAGCCATTTCACGTGGTTAGTTTTAAATCTTATGTGGTGTTTTGTCAATATAAATCTTTTAAAGCATTTTTAATTTTTGAAAACTTTAAATGGTTTAAAAAAAATAACGTGACATAAATTAACTTAAAATAAATAGGCTCCTTTTTTAGATGGATCATTGGTACTAAGTGAAGAAAATATCTTTTTCATTGTACCGATTGGGGCGGGGGGTGTCGAATTAGAAAGATATGATATGATATAGCATTTATAACGCGTCTATACACACGGGTTTCAATGCGCGACGAGGCAAGGGGGGGAACAAAGGGAGGACAGACAACGATCTTACTAGGCCAGGTGTCATTCAGATCACGCAAGTCCATGGGAAGGGGAGAAAAAAGGAAGAGTGCAAGGGGGAAAAGGGACAGGGGAAAGTGCAGTACATGGGAAGTGGAATAAATAAGATAAGATAGATAAATAAAAAACACATAATAAAAAAACAGGCAAGTCAAGGAAGTGCGGTCAAAGTGCTGGAAAGGGGACTGAAGGGGTACAGAAAACTGTCCCCAAGTGCAAGGGTTGCCAGGGAGGCAGTGCAGGTGGGCAGTTGACAGGGCCTGGGCCAGAGATCAGAAGGTTGGCCAGGTAACCAGTGCAATTTCAGTCAGGAGTTCAGCAAGGGAGGGGAGGAGAGAAAGCAGAAGCAAAGAGGAAGGTTTTGAGGTGTTTCCAGAACTGGAGGTGGTTCTCCTCGAGTTTCAGGGAGGCAGGAAGGCTGCTCCAGAGAGAGGCCCCTGCCGAAGAGAGTGATCTGCCACCAACTTGTTGCTTGGAGAAGCGACTGACCCTGAGGGAGTTGGACGCAGATGAGCGAAGAGCTTGAGAAGGAAGGTATTTCGGAAGAGAGAGTTGAAGGTATTTCGGCCCCAGACCCCAGAAGGCCTTGTGTACAATGCAGAGGTTTTGAATTTAATCCTCGCAGCCACTGGGAGCCAGTGCAGAGATTTCAGTCCGGGAGAGATACGATCCCTGGGCTTGAGGCCAAGGACAAGTCTCGCAGTCCTGTTCTGGATAAGTTGTAGAGGGCGGAGACTGGAGGCAGGAAGATTTAGGTAGAGGCTGTTACAGTAGTCTAGCTTGGAGAGGACCAGGTCTCTGGAGACAGTGAGCTTCTGGGGGAAGGATAGGAAAGGAAGAATACCTCTAAGGAGGTGCAGCTGGTAGTGTGACCTCTTAGAGACATCAGAGATGTGAGGGGAGAAGGAGAGTGCAGAGTCGAAGATGACCCCAAGGTTTTTTGCCTTGCAGGTGGGAGTGGGAGGAGGGCCAAGACAGCTCTGTGACCTTTGAAATAAATATCCAACGCTACTTCTAGTCATGTCCCCTATAGCAAAAAATTCTGAATGCTGCGTTTACTAATATTTGCCCTCTAATTTGAGTTATTGCAAGCAATGATTTTGAAAGAATGTTGTTTGGCACCCACACCTCCATTTGGCACCATTCTACACCAGATAAACATTTTGGAGTCCATGTGGAGAGAGGGGCCCAAGCCAGGTACCTTTTACTTAGGGAAGGCTTGGGGGTCAAACAAGTTTGAAGACCACTGCCCATAGAGTGACTATCTTGTTATCAAGAAAAACATTTTTTTTAAAAAGGCAAAAAACCTAATTGCTATCTTGCTGGCACTGCTATATGTTACATATATTTTGATTGCTAGTTTGGATGAGCAATAATCCTTCCTGGTCCCTAGGGGACAGTGCACGTGTGGGCTTCAACGGCAGAAGCTTAAAGTACTAAACAAACCTTTTTTAAAATCCCTGGTTGCTTTAGTGTGGTCCATTAGCCACATGCTTACTGTGCCCTTGTGTGCGATGTTGCTATGTGTAAGGTACGGTGCATATACAACTCGTACACATGACCGCACCTTCAGTGGGTCGGAGCGAAATCATTCCAGTGCTTTACTGGGAAGGAAAGAGTTGCATGGACCCAGCTATACTCAAGATTTGACTCTAGTCGTCTGCTTAAGAACATTGCAGTGTTGCATAGCCCCTGTGAGAATGTGTCTCTTGTATATAGAGGGCATAATGCTTGTAATTTTCAATAAGTTGCCCAGACAGCTGCATGCCAGTGCACAGACACCCGCTGGCATAGATTTCCCTTGTGTGGGGATTGTTGATGTGTGGCTTGTGCCACTTTCGCAGCATCTTTAATATTGCTTAATTCTGAAGCAGGGTGCCAGGTGGCAATGTTTTGTTTGGCTAGCATGAAGGCTGGCTAAGTTTTGAAGTGTGTGGCAGACTGTTTGAGCCGCTGTTTGGTACAGGGTGTGCTGCACACACCTCCAGGTGTAGTCTCAGGCTGGGGATTGTTGAAACGCCCTGATGAATGAGTTCTTTGATTCCTGCTTTCCTCCTTCTGGTGGCACATGGTGCTTTTGGCTTAGATTTGCTGTTGTGATTCGGCGCACAGAGAATGGTTGCAGATATTGGCCATCCAAGCTCTCATGAAGAAGGGAGAGAAAAAGACTCCTCTAACCAACAGTGGGCAGATGCCCCCCATCTATTTATTTCTCTTAGCAATGCTTGCAACCTGATCATTGCTTTCACTTAAGCCATAGACCACCAGCCAACTAAAAGAAAGTGGCATCCATTAATTGTCCAGCAACTGAATTTGCATTAAGGAGAGTTTCAATGCCCCCCCCCCCAACACACCCCCCCGGTTTCAAGCTGGGGAACATTGTTGAGATTGGTGTAATGTGAAAAGTGTACAGGGCCGGTACTCTGAAGTTCAAGGTCAAAGCACCCCTAAAGAGGTTCTGTAAAGCTGCCCCCCATAAAAAGAGAACTGTCTGGCATTCAAAGACTCTTATTGTATGCTTTTGAATATTATTTTTTCACTGCTGGAAGTTACCGATGCTATACCCGCGAGGCAGAGCTTTTTACGCCATTTATTTTAAAGGGCACATAGATGGCTTGTTCACCCCCGTTTTTCCATTGCTTTTTCGGTTCACAGTAGGGCTAGTTGTGCCAGCCTTTATGCGCAGGGGACCGTGTTCTAATTCCACTCATGCTCTACCGATTTACGTTTAGTTTGTTCAACACTTTGGGGAAATTGCTACATGATTTAATATATACAAATGTAAGTTTCAGGGACTCTGGATTACTGCATGTTCTAGTTATACTTATGTCACATTCTCTATATAGGTTGATGAGGTTCCCAGAGGGATTATATTGCCCCTTCTCCCAACCTCTTGTCTTCAGCAGTTAATTGAAGTTTGCCTGTAAACTTTATTGAATGCTTGCTAGGGATAGTGATCCCTGTCATTTATCTTTTTTGATCATTGTTTATGATGATCTGGGGTGAATGCTTTTTATGGTTCTTCTTTTTATCTAGTGATGGGACCAGTTCATTCTCGTTAGATGATGTTGAGCTATTTTCTTACTTGTCTGGATTTTTCAGCAGCCTTGTGTATCAGGACTGGCGCGGTAGCAGGAGTTTTCTGACCTGGGCGTGAAAGGAGTGCTGTGAATTGCTTTGCTATTTGAAAGTGGGAGGTCACTTTATTCCCTTAAGTGCCAAGGGCGAGGTATCTTGTCCTTTGGATTACCTCCCTGTTGCCAAGGACGAGATGCCTCGTCCTTGGCACCTGTGGTTAATGAAACAAAACGTTAGAAGGCAGTGAATGGCAAAATACCAAAATCACCAAAAAAGGCCTTGGCACTGGGGGGAAAACCCATGGCAGTTAAAAGGTTAAGGCAGTGGTCTTCAAGCCTTTTTATGCGGACCCCCCCCTTGAGTAAAATAATTTCTGCCCCCGCCACAAATTCGTATATTTTCTATTAAAAAGTCACCATAATCCTTCAAGCCCCCCACCAACTGGCATCCTTTGGGCCCCCCAGTTTGAAGGCCTCTGCCATAAGAAGCCCTAGCCGTTCAGCATGCAGACGCCCCCTTTTCGTGGGTGGGGCGACTCCTTCCCAGTTCCACACAATGACCTATATGGATCAGGCTGATTGCTTTCAAACCGTTGCCAAGTAGGGGATAAATGTTCCTACTGGCTGCCCCTCTCTGGCTTTAATGCTGTTGCTGCTCCAATGCCCCCACAAAGTCCATGCCTTCCTCAAATAGGTGCACCTGACCCTCTACGTAATAGGTTATCTGCATGTATCCAGCCGTGGTGCATGTGTGATAAACCATGCCTCTGCAAAGTTTACCCATGGCTTGTTTTACTTTTTTGCAGGATTTTTCCACTGCTATGAGTGCCGCACTAGTTCAGCTGGAGTGCATAATTTATTGCTTATTAGCGATGCTTATTGGGGAGGGGGGGGGTTGTGACCCTTCTGGAGGATAGTGCCTGGCTCGCTAAGGTGTAACATTTACTTTTTGTTCCCCCAGTAAAGATATCTTTGGTCATGGGTTCTGTCACTGCATACCCTCCTATTTCCTGTACATGTTGCTGCCTGCAAGGTGGGGTTCTCTATGGTTGATATTTACATTTAAGAAACTGAAACATGTGTTTGTCTTTTAAAGGTCACACACAAAATGACTGCAGCATTTTAGGTACAAGAGCTCTGCAGTTGAGAATGTATTGCCTTGCCAGAACACACACCTCTAAATTTGCAAACAGATGCAACTAGTTAAAGCCACAATGGGTGGAAGTCTTGGAGGAAGCTAACCAAGCACCAAGAGACGCTTCACTCATAAATCGGGGCACATCAGGCAGGAATATCCATAGTAAGCCCACTATAAATTAATGGTTTGGGGTACAGACCCGGTTCACAAATACTTGGCACATACTAAATTTACATATTTTCTTCTTTTAGACAATAACTCAAATCATCATGGCACTCTTTGATTCAGACAATTCTCTGTACATTTGAAAGGATGGGGAATTTGAGCCTTTGCAATTCCTGGTGAAGTTGCTGGAGGGTATCGATGAAAGAAGAAGAGAAATACGTGAAGAAAATGATTTCAAGGAGTCATGCTTTTCTAGTTAGGTAAGCAATGTGTTTTTTTTTTCTTTCATCTATTTGATGTTTGGGGGAGGAGGGTACGTCCGACGTCCCTATGTGGAGCCGTTCCCATTTTTCACACATACAGATGAATGCTATACAATGCCCACCTCAGTTACAGCATCTCTTTCCTCTAGAGTAACTATAGATGGTCTACTGATTTCTCTTATGTTATTGGCGAAGCGCTATGGGTTGAACGGCCTCGGGGACCGTAGTCCAGGTCAGAGTATGTGTGCAGCTAGGACAGAGAATGGATTGCTATTTGCGAATCGCACTCTACCTCCTTAAAGTTAGGTATACAGTCTTTTAGAATGAAAGTAAAGCCATATCATCAGGGTATTCATCTGTGGGTGAAATATATTACTATTATTCCCCATGACAAATAGTAACATCTTTCATATAATTCGAATTCTGGTACAGCACGCAGCCCTGGCAATGCACCTTATATCTGCCTCGCAGGGTAGTTAATCGTATTCATAAAAAAACCAGAGCCAATTTACAGCTCTAGCGACTCACCTCTCTCTATCTCAGGACATGAACGGCCATTAGTTCTGAACTGTGTCCCCGTCCACCCCATGCTGTTAGTGCCCTATTGAGACAAATCACTACCCTGTATCACGTGATGGGCGGCGCCTAGGTAGGATGCACGGGTTAGATCTCTATGTCTTGAGGGACAGAACGTAGTCTTCAACATTGAAGCAGCGCCTAATTTACACGAGAACTCAAAATATTGGCCTCTGCAAACCTTACGGAAGGTAGTGGTTTCGGAAACAGAGTGTTCAGCCGCGTAGGTGGGCCGTTCTTCTGTCGTCGTGTCCTGCGCCTCGCCCTCGCACCAACGGTACCCAAGATGGCAGGCGCGGCCCTGTTGCCATACTTGCAATTGTCTGGAGGTGGACTCCTTACCTTGCAGGAGCTTGCTCGATGTGCTCCAAGCGAACTGGGAGGAGTCTAGCATAGCGTCCTATGGGGTCACCCCTCGATGCGCCCCCTGCTCTGATGATGGAGCAGTACAGTCCACCGTGGACGCAGGATGCGTCTCACAACTGCATCAAAGATGGTGGGCGCAGCCCTAGCCACATACCTATCGTTGATTGCATGTGAACCCTTCCTCCTGAGGGAGCTAAGTTGCCCGGAGTGTTTCTAGCGAACCCGCAGGAGCAGATGACCTGTTCAATTCATCAGAAATGCTGTAGGTACCTACTTGCCATGTGGGAGAATTGGGGGCTTGGGGGGTGCTAGATGGGCATGATATAGTCATGGTGATGATTACTTGCCTAATTAAGCAAAACAATATGTATCGGTGTGCGCGAAACAACAGCTCGCCGTGTGACGGAGCTCTCATTGCGATGTTTACAGTAGATGAGCATACTACGCCTGTAACAGTTGGGCCTAGGACTTATGATTGGAGGAAACGTCCTCATGCAACAGTATTCTGCATGATTTGTTATGTCTGAGCGATCCAAACAAAAGAAAATAGGTGCCAAAAGTGTATGTACAGCATTTTGCCTAACGATCTGGACAGATGGAAAGTGTTCTGAAATCAAGTGCTGATCAACAAGCCAGTGACAAACAACTGATTACCCTCAAGCAGTGCTTTAAATGGGCCGGTGTTGTATGCTATCCTGCCTCCCATGGTTGCTTGTGGGAGGCAGTGTTTGGCAATCTTCGGATTCACGCCTACTTGATGGCTACAGCCATACATACAGCCCGAAATGAAAATCTAATGTGATAGCCTGCCCTCCTACAACTCTGTTCAGGGATTGACCACTGTCCTCGAGCGTCCGTGCTGGATAGCATACAACACCGCCCTCAGAGCTACCAGATAGGCGTGAGCTACCGGGATTGATATGCCTCTGCGTATGATTTACCCAGCTGCCAAAAGAGCAGAATGTGAAAATGTCCCTTGCAATGTCGCAGAGAGGACTTCAGAAACCGGGGTGCCGTATCCAGAGGGAGGGTTTTGAAAGGGAGCCCTCACTAGCGGTAGTGTGTTAAAAGTTTCACGGTGTCCCACGCAGCAATTAAGTGAACAATCTCAAGTGTATCCCCATCGTTGGAAATGTTTAGTCCACCCCGTCGAGGTTTTATTAATTGCAAGCAGGCACTCATCTTCCATTTTGAGGACTACAAGTCCCAGAATGCAGCGTACAATGTGATTGCTAAGGGACACGTTGAACACCAAACATCCACACACATCATATTCTGATGCCTACAGCCATACATACAGCGTGAAATTAAAATATAACGTGACAGCCCGCCCTCCCAACAGCTCTGTTCCTGGGATTGGCCGGTGATCTGTGTAGCTCCACCCCTGTCCTAGAGTGCTCGTGTCCATCATTTATGCAGTTCTCGTATTTTCTTCTTTTGTAGCGGCCGTGGAGAGAGGAAGGGGAGACTGGGAAAGAGGGGGTTTAAGTGGCATGGAGTAGAACCGAGCTCTACACTGCGGGGCTGTGGTGGGAATACAGGAGCCTGAGGCACACACGGGACTGAGCAGGAACAAAGGAGGGACCTTTCTGCACCGATACATAATGAAAGCACAGTATTTGAAAGGCTACTGAGGATTACAAAAGCCCTGTACAGTGGTTTAATTGCTGGGATAAAAAAATAATAAAAATCACAAATTAAAACATTTTGACTTTTCTGTTTCATGACACCAACGTAAAATTGTTTACTCCCCCATGTACGTAGACACATCAATGCGGAAGAATGCCATATTAAGAGAGCGCTAATCACCATATTGCTGAAACGAAGCCCCTGAATGTTTTATGGAAATGCTTAACTCAAGGTGGTCTGTTTAGGGGGCTTCGTGCATGGACAACATTGTGTGATGAACGCCAACTTAACTATTTCATAACTTTTGTGTGTTTTATCACTGTTCTATAGCCAAAACATTAATAAATGTAAAGAAATATTATACCAAGCAAAAGGAGTGTTTAGCGAAGAATGGTTTCACACCTGTCTGGATCAGGTGTACCTGTAAATAAGTGAACACAAGGTAGGCTGCAGTCTTGTGGCAGGATGGATGCCATACTCCCACTTGTCATGAATCCTCCTTGCATGTTAATTCCACTCTCTTTATCACCCCGCGTGCCAACCCCACTGCACCCCGTGCGCCAACCCCACTGCATCGCACCCCACGCCACTCCCAAACTACACCATTAAGGGACTCCTACCCAAAGTCAAACAGTCTGTTAAACAAGGAACGAATTGCCATTTGCAACAGTGGGCCACTTTTTCATTGGTGCCCAAGACAATTGTATGCCCCAGTCCCACTTAGGCTCCAGATAATGAGGACTGGGCACACCAAGATGGGAGGGGCTGGTTTGAGTTGCAGGGAGACCTGAAGTGTTTTAATTGTTGTGCTTATGCCCCCACCCCAAGTGGCGTGAAAGTGGTCAGAGGGAGCCTCTGACTTTTGCAATGTCACGTAGTACATGCGTACTACTTGACATTACAGTCGGAAGGGGCAGCGCCAGCACTTGACCCGCAGAACTTTCCCCACCGCAATGCGCCGCCCCACAAACTGGGGAATTTCATCCCCTTCAGAGCCTCCAGGGAGCGGGGAAATTGCGAACCACCCTGGCGATTGCGCCCCGGGCAGCTGCCCGCCCCGCACGGGCCAAGAAGCGGGCCTGCACCTCAGGGTTAACAATTTCTCCCAGTGCATGGATTAGCATTCTTTTTTATTTATTTTTCCATTTGTGCTTTGGTTTCCAGCAAACCTTGCACACGAACATGAATATTTAAAAGTCTCCTATGCACAATTAGACAAACAATACAGGCCATAAATATAAACCATCTCCCCAGATAATGCAAAATCATACACAAATATAAACTTGTCAAGTCACACAGCTTTCTTGTTGCAGCTCAATTAAGCCTACACATTTCACAATATCAGAACAATGAAGCATCTGTTAAGTATAAAAGCAAAATTCTATAACCTTTTTCCCAAACCTTTTATTTAAACAAGGATGCGAGACATACATAGACAGTAAAATATGGCTGCATGCATAATGCACAACATTCCCGGGTCCAACAAGCCATCCCACCACGGAGGCCCCAATGCGATAATGCATAACCCTGTTAAAATAACAAAGTACCACACCAAGGACATCACATCAGGGAATAGTTTGAAAGTAGAGATGGTTTAAAAGTTAGGGAGGGAAAATTCTGGTAATAGTCAAGAAATGGGAGCCAGAAATCTAGATACCCAGGCAGCGCATTGTTTTACACATGCAGTAACTTATTAGTCAACCAAGATGTCCCATACCTTAATCCACCATTCTGCCAATACGGGCCCCATAGGAGCCATCCATGATCGTGCTATTGATATTCTAGTTGCTAAATATAGTTGTCGCCAATTGTGCTCTGCAACCAGATTTAGGGTACACATCTTCCACTGAGCGACCCGATAGACCAACTAGTGTAGCCAGAGGTAAGTCCACTCTAGTTCTTTCCTTAATTTGAGACAGTACAGCAACCCAAAAAGTGTGGATCACCTGGCAGGACCACCACATATGAAAGTAGCTTCCCGAGGCCGCACCCCATCCAGCAAGCCGAATTCAAAGCAGCATTAATTTTATGTAAAGTTAGCAGAGGCCGGTACCATCTGTAGCAAAGTTTATGCATACATTCTCTATTGGTTACACATCTAGAGGAGGCGTGGTTTCTAGCCCAGATCTCTTCCCATAAATCCTCAACAGGGTGTCCGACATCTGCTTTTCAAATGGCAATGTAGGAGGATCTGGCGGTTAGTAAGTTGCTTCCCAAAAGTTTATAAAAGCATGAGATTCTACCACCATTTATGCCATCCTGTTGGGTACATTCCAATACTCTCACCTCGCGGGTCACCTGGCTCCTCACAGTTGTGAAATCCAGTGCTGAATATGACCATATATAAATCGTTCGCCTTTGGCTAGTGAGAATTGAGCCTTACGTTCAGACACGAGAGAGGAGAGCCCCCCTGGTACAGCTGATGCAAGCAATGCAGACCCCCATTATGCCAATTTGAAAAACTATTCCCAAAGAATCCTAGGGAGAATTCTGGATTACCAAAGACTGGAGAGCACGGTCTGACACCCGGATTCACCCCCTTCTTCATAAAAGCCATGCGCCATTAATACTGCAAGATCTTTGTCGAGCTCAAGTGTGTGTCAGATCGGTGAGCTTAGTATGGTCGATAAAGGGTAAGAAAGATAACCGGCAGGAGGAGTTGGCTTGCTCAAGTGCTACCCATCTGTGAGGGGACCTCCAAGCCAAAATGTGTATAACCCGAGCAGCCACATAATACCTGAGAAGGTCCAGAGCCGCCATTCCTCCCCTCCGGGCATCGCTTAAAACCTCAGCTTTTGGAACTCTAGGTTTTTTGCCCACCCAGATAAATTGTAGGACGCTATGCTGTAGCATACGTACTTCAAGGTTGGGTATCTTAACTAGCAAGGCTTGACAAAGATACAAGAATCTGGGTAAAAGATTCATTTTTACTGCAGCGATTCATCCCATCAGTGATATTTCCTGCTTACTCCAACATTTAAGATCTTCGGCAAGATCCTTAAGCAACCCTGGGAAGTTGACCCAATATACATCCTGCGGGGGAACAGGAATCCTCACCCCCAGGTACTCAATAGTGTCAGATGTCCACGGAATTCAGCAGGTGGATCTCGCAGCAGCAATGACTTGCTTGGGCAATTGCACACTTATGGCAAGGATTTCTAGTAATTGACAGAGAAGCCATTTCAAATCATCTTAATTCAGACATGACGGCCACAAGGGAGGTTGGTATATTAGTTAACATGAGCAGGACATCATCGGCATAAAGATCATTTTGTGTTGCACCCAAGCTACCTCAGTTCCTGTGATCTCCGAGTTGTCTGTGATCCTTTGCGCAAATGGCTCCATTACAAGAGCAAAAATCAAAGACAGTGGAC
This sequence comes from Ambystoma mexicanum, assembly GCF_040938575.1. Lineage (NCBI taxonomy): Eukaryota > Metazoa > Chordata > Amphibia > Caudata > Ambystomatidae > Ambystoma > Ambystoma mexicanum. Next base: position 848,509,697 of record NC_090933.1, on the reverse strand, counting down.
AACCCTGCTCAGTTCCATGAGCGATAGGGACAGGGGCAATTAACCCTTATTCGAATAAAAGGTCAATGGTAGTTAGCCAACGGGCCAAATCCAAAAGCAAGCAGAACCTCACAAAGGTAGGGCCAGTGCACTCTGTCGAATGCTTTAGTAGTATCCAGTGTGAGTACTCCCAGGGCAAAACTATCCCCTCCTGGTCTAGGATATCCAAGACTCATCTGATGTTGTTGTGTGTGATTCGCTGTGGAATAAACCCAGCCTGATCCGGATTTATCAGTTGGGGTAGAACCGTCCCCAACCTTGAGGCCAACACCTAAGTGTACAACTTGGCATCCAGGTTCACAGAAATTGGCCTGTACGGGTGACAGTCCTGTGCGGGATTCCCCAGCTTAAGTATTAAAATTGTAGTTGACTCCATCGAAGGAGAAACCCTCCCTAAATCCGGGAACAAGTTGAATAAGTTAGTCAAAGGTTTGAGTAGTTGTGGTTGAAAAATCGTATAAACGATGCTGAGAAACCATCCGGACTAGGGCTCCTGTGTTTAAGGGAAACTATTGCTATTGCAACCTCTTCCGTGGTTACAGGAGTGTCTAAGGCCTCCTGACCAGTAGACTAGAGCCTGATTTGGTAGTCGGGCGTAAGTCGCAGGGGGTGGAGGGGCCCTGCTGCAGATGCTGTGGGAAAATATAGTTCAGAAACTTCCCTTTTCGCCGATTCCCTGTACTGAATATTTATGTCTGAGTCTACCAGCACTGCTATAGTATTCGTTGTATGTATGGCCTTCAATTTATGAACCAGAAATGTATTCACCATATTACCCATGGCATAATAAGATTGCTTAGCACGAATAATCGCTTTGGCCGTATGTCTTGCTAAGTGTGCTTCTAGTTTATTTCGCGCTACCCGTAGGCTCTTCCTGGCCATGACAGAATTGAAATGCTTATGAAGCATTTCTGAAGCGCGCATCTCCCCCTAAAGTGCCTACCTTAGGGTTCTATTCCTATAAGTGCAAGCAGTCATGTGAGCAGTCAGTTCCCATCTAATCACTGCCTTCATAGGGTCTCATACCGTGGCAGTCGGAACGGTATCAGTGCTATTTTCCCTAAAGAAATAAGTAATTGCCTTAGTTATGGAGTCCCTTCAACACCAAATCTGAGACGGTCGGGTCGTGCAGCTTCCATGGGGGCCTGCTAACGGGGGACAACCTATCAACTGAAAGTGTACACTCAACCGCTGCATGATCTGAGAGTACATGGGTAGCAATGAGTACATCTGATACAAACGGAATCAGAAGGAACAAGTTACTTATCTGTAACTATTCTTCTCCACAATGGGTCTGGCATGGATTCACATGCTCATGAATATTCCCCGTCAGGTCGGGGATCAAAAAGAAAAACAGTCTCACTTTCTCTTACAAACTGTCTTTCTCCGATAAACCAATCACTGAGCTCTGGGTCATACTGCCCCCAGCCAATGACTGCCCTTCTCCCTAAGCCCCTCCTCTGGCAGCCATCTTCAGATTTAGTAACCCATAAAGTGGCAGTATGATCAAGAAGAGGGAGGGTTTGCATGTGAATCCATGCCAGACCGATGCTGGAGAACAATAGTTGCAGGTAAGCAACTTGTTCCTTCTCCAGCATGGGGTCTGGCATGGATTCACATGCTCATGAATAATGAATACATAGCAGTACAACATTACACAACCACAGGAGGTGGCAAGGCTCAACAGAAGCAAATACTCTTCCCTCCGGAACAGGCTCACCTTCAAGCGAACAGGTTGCATAGCACTGCTTAGCCAGCCTTGGCTCCTCTCTGGAATCCCTGTGGATGCAGCAGAATCTTGTGAAGGTGTGCGTGGACCTCCACATAGCAGCCCTGCAGATGTCCAGCAGGGGCACACCAGACAGGAACGCCGTCGTCGCAGCGATCGCTCTAGTAGAATGGGCTCTCGGACGGCCGGGCAGCGGTTGGTTTGCCAACCAGTGACAGTGTGTGATGCAGTCGGAGAGCCCCTGGAGATGGAAGCCTTGGACAAGGCCTTCCCATGGTTCACAGGACCAAAAATCATGAATAGTTGAGATTTCTTCCGGAAACTCTTTGTGCGTGCCACATAGAACTTCAGCGCACAAGCCACATCCAGCCAGTGCAAAGTCCTTTTAGCCGGCGACAAAGGTTTTGGAAAAAACACAAGCAACACCAAAGGCTTGTTGAGGTGGAATTTTTGACAGAACCTTTGGCATGAAGGAGGGGTGCGTCCACAGCACCACCGTTATGTTGGGAAAAGTCAGCTAAGGCTGTTCGCAGGAAAGGACCTGGATCGCACCTACCTTCCTGGCAGAGATGATGGCCACGAGAAAAGCTGTCTTCCACGAAAGGAACTTGAGAGGGGCCTGATGCATATGCTCGAAGGGAGCCCCCATGAGCCTCGTCAGCACCACGTTGAGTCCACACGCCGGGGTATGGGCCTTCACCGGCGGTAATGATCGAAACTGTCATTTGAGGAACTCCTTGACTAGACGGTGGGACAAAAGAGAAGACCATCCTGGAGACCTGGTGTAGCGGGAGATAGCCGCCAGATGCACCTTGATAGAGGCGTGCGTCCGCCCTGCCTTGACCAAGTACAAGTATGGAAGAATCTGCGGAGCCGAGATATTCAGAGGGTTGATCTTCTGCGTCCGGCACCACATTACAAAACGTTTGCACTTGTGCCCGTAGCAACGAAGAGTCGATGACGCTCTGGCCCTGGTAAGGACCTCCCTGCAGTCTGCCGGCAACTCGTACACTCCAAACCCTAAGGCTGCAGGAGCCAAGCCTTCAGGTTCAGCGATCCTGTGTCGTGATGTAGGATTGCGCTTCCTTCTCTGGCGAGCAGATGCACAACCACCGGCAGCTTAACCGGGGTACCAAATCTGACTCGGTCACACTGGGCGACGGGGATCATCTTGCATCGCCACCGTTTGAGTTGATTGATGACTCGCAGCAGGAGAGGCAACGGGGGGGGGAATGCTGGCAGAACAGGCCTTCCCAAAGAAAGGAAAACGCATCCCCCATGCTCCTCGGCTGGTGGAACCTTCTGGTGAATCTCTGGCATTTGGAATTAATTGCTGTCGCAAACAGATCGATCTGGGGTCTGCCTCATTTGAGGAAGAGGCTGTTCACTTGATCATGTCGCAGTTCCCACTCGTGGCAAGAGCAGAGCTCCCTGCTGAGGGAATCGGTAATGGTGTTCTTGACTCCAGCCAGGTGAAAAGGAATGAGGAACATCTCTTGGCTGACTGCCCAGTGCCACAAGTCCTGCGCCTCTCTGGGGAGCGCTGGGTATCTGGTACCTCTGCTTCCTGATGTAGAACATCGTGGTGGTATTGTCTGTGAAGACCCTCACCACCTTGCCCTTGAGTGACAGAAGGAACGACTTGAGGACCCAGAACACTGCCCGCAGCTCCAGGACATTGATGGGCGATCCCTCTCCTATGGTAGCCTCAGGCCTCTGGCGTGGAGACATCTGGTGAGGGCTCCCCAGCCCTCCAGGGAAGCGTCTGTGGTGACTGTCTCTTGGTATGGGGGGCTCTGGAAATCCGTGCCCCCGGCGATGCTGGAGCGCACTCCCCACCACCTTATCGCTCGACGGAACTCCTCGTGGAGAAAAATCTTGTCTGCAAAGCTTCCGGACACCTGGATCCTCCAAGCGTCCAGGAATTCCTGAAGGGGCGCATACGCAACCTGCAGAGTCGGATCAGGTAAATACACAACGACATCATGCTGAGCAGCGACTTTATTTTTTTATTATTATTATTTTTTTTTACATTTACAACACGCACCGGGCGAATTCAATCATAATTGGGCGCAGATGTATCAATTGCCACTAGACTATGGGCCTCATTATGACCCAGGCGGTAGAGGGTTAACGGCGCCGGTAGTGCTGCCGGTGCCGTTAACTCTCTACCGCCTCATTACGTAGTCTGCTCGCGGGTCCTGCTAAGGACGTCTGGTAAAACCAGGCGTCCTTAGCGGGACCCGCTAGCAGACCAGGATGCTAACAGGCCCGTCATTAATGGGCCTGTGGTTAGCATCCTCCCTATTCCCATTGAGCCCTATGGGGGCTCAAATGGGAATGGGGATGTACCGGGTCCGGGTTCCTGGAATGGGGGAATACCGGGCCCTCCAGGGTCAGAATGGCCCGGTATTTCCCCATTCCAGGAACCCAGACCCGGTACCCGGTATGGGGGTAGCCATGCCGCTAAAAGCGGCATGGCTACCTCCATACTCGTAATGAGGCCCATGTCTTAATCCACTTAATCATATGAGATTGAAATACACCAGCTAAGGTCCAGGAGAGTTCTAACAAAACAGATAGGTCTTCACGGCCTTCCGCAATGCCGGAAAGGGTTTAATCACACAGATTTCTCTGGGTAGTTTATTCCATGCTCTTGGACTGTAGACGCCGAATCTGCGGTCCCCTTTGCTCATATACCTGGTGCGGGGCATATGAAGCAGATTTTGATCTGCTGAGCGCAACATGTCTCCTGATTTTATCTGATAGATATCTTGGTCCTGTCTTGTTAACACACCTATAAACCAAGTAGTTGCCAATGTAGGGCTCTTCTTAATTTATAGGTTGGAGCTGATTTTTTCCCTATACACCAGCCTAACCGCTGCATTTTGGGCCACCTGCAGTCTTCGCAGCTGATATGCTGGTATACCCGACAGCAATACATTTCCATAGTCTAACCTCGAGTTGACCAGAGTGCCAATGACTACCGCTCTGTCCTCATTCGCAATGAATGGTAGGATATATTTCAGTAGGCGTAGTGAGTGGAATGTTGCTTGCACCTTCACACTAACGTGAGCTCCACTTCCCAGAAATTCAGCTGTGTCCCCAGGAAACATGGGTAGTGTAAATGCTCCCTCTGCAGATGGTGCTTTGAAGCGAATAGAGTCACTTCTGTTTTGCTGGCATTCAGCAGTAGCTGGTTCGCACACATCCAAGCCTGTATTTCTTGTAGGCACCGTTCAATTATTTCGTACGTCTCCTCTAGATTCTGTGTATCCTCTAGAACACCTGCGTACGAGTGAAACATTATGCCGTACTTCCTCAGAATGTCCATGAGTAGTTTAACATATAAATTAAAATGCAGTGGGGAGAGGGACGATCCCTGCGGGACTCCACAGCTTTGTAATCCTGAATCTGACAAGAAATCTCCAAGTCGAACTCTTTGTTCTCTTCTAGAGAGAAAAGATTCAAACCATTGAAGAGCTTGTTTCCCTACTCCACCCACTTCTCTGAGACGTTTCAGCAGGGTCCCATGTACAACCATATCAAAGACGGTGGACAGGTCCAACATGACCAACAGAGACACGCCCCCCTGATCCACCGTCTTCAATAGATCGTCCCAGACCGTCAGCAACGCTGTCTCCGTCCCAAAACCTGGTCAGAGGCCGGATTGCAGTGGGTCCAGCAGATTCTCCTGATCCAGATGTTCCTGCAGCTGAGCTGTCACAATTTTTTCCAGAATTTTCGATGGCCATGACAATCCTGCCACTGGCCTGTAATTCTAGAAATTCTTAGGGTCTAAATTAGTTTTTTTTAGCAGTGGCGCGACCACAGATTTCTTCAGAATCATCGGTACTACCCCTGAGATTTGTTAACAAATTTTGTGATAAATGGGGTAATATCTGGAGCTATTCGTTTAGCTACTGAAGATGGAATAACGAAGTGTACATCATTAGTAGCCTTCAGCGCAGAGAGCAAGGTGCAGACACTTTCCTCAGATACTTCCGTAAACATAAATAACTTCTGAGCCGCCCCAGTGTCTTCATCATGAGATATGCATTCTGGGCTAATCTCCTCTGTTACTTCCAGATCCTCTTGGGGATGTAATGGTTTAATTTCCATAATCTTTCCTTGTATTAGCTCTATTTTATTTATAAAGTAATTATTAAAAGCATCCGCCTGTGCTTGTGTTGATTCAGGTGCTGCTGACGCACACCCAGGATTTGCTAACTGGGAAATAGCAGCGTACAATTCCTGTGGCCTGTTCATGACTTTGTCAATTTTCCCCCGTTATAAATTTAGCTTTGGCTTCAAAAATGGCTTTTCCATATTCTTTTCGGGCGCTCTTGACATGTTCTAAAATGCTCTCTGTATGGTGTCTTCTCCATTTTTTTCTCTAAAGATCTCACCTGTCCCCTTTTCTTGGCCAAATCTGGCGAAAACCAGGGGTTACATGGCTTTGTTTTTTTGGAGAGGGGCCTGTTCATTACATAGCATAGCCATGATTTCCATGCCTTTATTGAAGAACTCCTCACATGGAAGAGCCTCTTCAATCTGTGCCAAAGCATGTTTCAGAGCTTCCCCTGAGATTTTCAATAAATCTTTTTGCTTGCAGAACTGCCCCATCCAATTTTCCGTGTGCACTTCCAGAGTTTTCTTATGCACTCTCAGTTCAAATACTATGGCATAGTGGTCCATCCACGATATTGCGATTGTCTCAACATAACAAATTATCTTCCCTCGATATAGCAGGACATCAAGACAATGGTCCTGGCAATGTGAGGGGGATGATGCTAGAAGTTCCAAAGCATGGGCTTTCAGGGTCTCCTTTAATTCTCTCCCATCCCCAGATGTCACCTCCTCAGCCCATATATTGAAGTCCCCCAAACATAACAGCTCGTTATATTATGATATTTAAACTTATAGAGCGCACGGTCGCCCAAGGGCTTCATGGCGCGAAAGTGGAGAGCTGATCACACTGAAGATGGCCTAGGAGAGTGGGAGCTAGAACAAAATGGTCTTAAGGGCTCTTCTAAAACCAAGATGGTTAAAGCACTTCGTTGTGCCGGAGGGAGATTGTTCCAGAGTTTAGTCGCAGCCATGGAAAAGGCTCTACTGCCGACCCTTTCATGATTGAACCTAGGAACAGCAAGATGTTTAGTGGCCGAGGAGCGCAAATCATGTGTAGGGGTTTAGTGAGTGAATTTTGATTGCAAAAACTCAGCTCCTTGGCCGTGAACTGCCCTGTGCACAATACACAGGGACTTAAAGTGGACACGCTGCCCCACCAGAAGCCAGTGCAGTCGACGAAGTACTGGAGAAATGTGGGCACCATAAGGAGTGCCAGTGGCTAGCCTAGCTGCCAAATTCTGCATGCGCTGAAGCCACTGTATTAGGCCGATCGGCTGTGACAGATATAAAGAGTTGCAATAGTCAATCGTGAGAGGACTAGGGCAGCCACCACGGGGGGCGGAACGCTTCTGGTATCATGGGTAAAGCCCTCTTAAGGAGCCTGATGTGATGGTGGGCGGTTTGGCACACAGCAGTCACTTGGTTGGACATAGAAAGGGTGGCAGAGAGAATAACGCCCAGGTTTCTCACTTTACTAACTGGGCTGGGAAGAGGACCCAGAGAGGTGGGCCAAAAAGCTGAGGTCCACAGTGAGTCTGGAGGACAGCCTACCACCAATACCTCAGTTTTGTCGTCATTAAGTTTGAGCCAGTTCTGGTCCATCCAATCACTGACAGCTCTCAGGCAGTCATGAAGGCACAACTACACCTCAGCCTGATCTTGATCTAATGGGATCAGGATTTGGGTGTCGTCAGCATAAGAGTAGCAGTTGAGGCCATAAGAGCAGATGAGGCAGACCAGCGCCCAGATGTATATGTTAAACAAAATTGGGGAAAATGAAGATCCCTCTGGGACACCGGAGGTGAGGGGGCAAGAAGAAGAAAGAAAGAGGGGCATAGCAAGGGTTTGGGTACAGTCTGAGAGAAAAGAAGTGAACCATGCAAGGACTTGGCCAGATATCCCGATCTGAGCCAGGCGTGAAAGCAGAATGGGGTGATCAACCGTGTCAAACGCGGCTGATAGGTCCAACAGAATCAGAGCTCCAACACCACCCGCGTCAACTAGCCTGGACATATCGTCTTGTACAGACACCAGCACGCTTTCAGTGCCTCTCCCTGGCCTGAAGCCAGCCTGAGCAGGATTAAAGATTTTAGAAGATTCCAAAAAGGAGGACAGAAGGGGAGTGAAAAGGGATTCCAAAAGTTTGGACAGAAAAGGAAGTAGAGAGATAGGGCGGAAATTAGCGGGGACCGTGGGATCAAGTGTGGGCTTCTTAAGAAGGGGAATAACCCTCGCAGATTTCAGCTCCGAAGGAACTAGACCTGACTGACTAGAGTCATTGATAGCCGAGGTAATATCTGCTAGTAGGTCTGGGGCGATCTTCTTCATAATGGTGGCGGGTTATAGCATCTTCAGATGAGGATGATTTCATTTTCAAGATGGCAGCTAGCCACTCTCAGTCAAAAGTGGGAAAGTAGACCAACTGACTGAGGGATCAATAGGGGGGGCAGGTAATAGTATAATGGCATCTGGCATCATTATCGCAGGGGATCTCACGATATCAGAGTGAATCACTTCAATTTTAGTGATGAAGAATGAGGCAAGGTCGTCGCACAACTTTTGAGAGGGCTTGACCTTGGACGTAAGGGCCTCAGAGGAGGCTAAGGAGTGTACAATCGAAAACAGAGTTTTGGGCTGACATAGGGCATTTTCGATTTCCTGAGAGAAAAAAGAAGATTTGGCCAGTTTAACCCCAGCCAGATAAGTAGAGAGGCCAGGTTTATAGGATTCTCTAAGAACAGGGTTGTAACTGTTTCGCCATTTGCGCTCCATTTGTCCGAGTTTCAGACGAGCAAATTTAAGCTCGTCCGTAAACCAGGGTTGGGGGGGTAGTCTGGGGCCTTGGGTCAGTTTAAGTGGGGCGCATAGATCTGCGACGGCCACAAAGGATTGGGAGAGTGATTTTAGAGCTAGTGGCCTCCAGGAGGCACAGTTGGTGGCTATTTGGGCGCTGAGTGCCTTAGTATCAACCGAGCGCTAATAGCGTAATAGAGTTTTAGGCGGGAGAAGTTTAGAAGGTGGGTTCGCTAGTATAAATGTACAGAATACTAAGTGGTGGTCAGACCACACCACTGGTTCAATGGGACCAGGACATAACAGGGAGTCCTTGGCAAATACTAAATCAAGCGTGTTCCCATGAGAATGGGTAGGGGCTTGAATCAGTTGTTTTTGTAGATGCAGATCAGATAGGCTATGAAAGAAGGAAGTCAACTCAGTAGGTCTTGGCAGATTGAAATGTAAGTTAAGATCCCCTAATACCACTAAATTGGTATATTGTAGATTCAGGCAAGCTACAAGCCTATAGGCTCGGGAGGCCGATATATGAGCAAGAAATAATTAATACAAGATGGTGTAATGACCCCTCTAAAAAGAAGAGCTTCCATATCGAGTGAGTGAGGGCACAACAGTTGGGTGACAGCATACTTGTCCCGGAAAATAACCGCGACTCCACCCCCACGTTTGGGGGGTGGGCGGTCGTGGTGGATGATGAGGTAGGCAGGGGGAATGGCTTGGACTAATGCTGGCGCAGAGTTGGGTGTAAGCCAGGTTTCTGTCAGGCACAGAAAATCCGGCTGCCTGCTAGACAGTAGGTCCCCGATTTCACCAGTGTGAGCTGGAAGAGACCTAGTATTCAATAATAATAGGGTAGGGGTTTCCACAGTGGGCTTCAGGCTGCTGATGATGGTAGCAGCAATAGGGGTCGTAGAAGGCAAGTGATGACGCCAGCCAACTGGCCAGAAGGTTTCTGTAGGGGCAATGGAGAGTAGAAAGCTTCTATCGAGCACTCCCTCCCGTCCCCTCCCAGCACAGACGGGCTTGCCTTAAGCGCGCCCTTGGCGCGCGGGCGGTCGATCCTGCACATATGTGCAAGGATCGGGCCGAGAGCGAGGCGGTGGGCGGGACAAAGGGCGTAGAAAGAAGACTACGAGTTAGTCATAGCTCTGTGTACACAACCCTGCCTGCCGAAATTGTTTTGCAATGTAGCAGCATTGCAGTAAGTAAAAGCAAAGCACTTTCCTTCTTTCAAACTCCTTCAGGCATACATCATGCTTATTCCCTGTGTCTGCCAGAAATAATTCTAATTTCTCCAGGAAAGCCTGTGCTGGGCCAGGAGGACGATGCCCAAAGAGAATTTTTATAGTTTTATTTGGAGAACACTAAATACAAGCATGCCCCTTCTGACTTGATGGTCCGCACCGTGGCAGTCTTCAGTGTCAACAGCCATTGCACCTTGCCCTTCATGGCCACTATCCTCTCTTCTAAGGGGGCGTTCAGGCAGGAGACCAAGTTGAGCATGGCCCCCAGAAAAAGCACGTTCTGCGATGGTATCAAGCAGGATTTTGGATAGTTGACAAAGAACCCCAGATCTGTCAACAGCTGGACAGTCCTCTCTGTGTGTTGAACTGCTACTTCCCTGGCGCGGATGAGCCAGTCATCAAGGTACGTGTACACATGTATCCCTTGTAGGCGCAGATGGGCCCGCCGCTGGCGCCAGGCACTTCGTGAACACCCTGGATGCCGAATTTAGTCTGAAGGGAAGGGCCTTGAACTGGTAGTGCCTTCCCTGTACTACAAAGCACAGGACCTTCGGATGCTTCTTGTGAATGGGGATGTGGAAGTATGCATCCTCCAGATCCAGTGACGACAAGAAGTCCCCTTCTTCCAGTTGGCCGAGCACGTGCTGCAACATGACCAACCTGAAATTTTGGGACTTGAGGTATTTGTTAAGGAGCCGCAGGTCTAGAATGGGCCTCCAGCCCCCAGTCTTCTTCTTCACCAAGAAGTATCTGCAGTGGACTCCGGAACCCACAGTCACATTGGAACCAGCTCTATCGCCCCCTTTTTTAATATGGCCCGTACTTCCCACAGGAGCGGAGGGTTGTGATGCTCCTGCCGGGCCATCAGTGGTATCCGCGGAAACTTCTTCTGGAACTCTAGAGAGTGTCCGTGCGCGGGAGCGCCCAGCACCCATCGGTCGGTAGAGATCTTTTCCCACTCGCTGGACCAGGTCAGCCCCTTTTGCCTTCGAGAGGGCGGCCGCCACCAGCTAGATCCTCAAGGATGACTTAGTCTGGACCACCTGGGCCTTCAGGGGCAGGTTGGACACCTTTCCCTGCGCCTTGGTCTTCTCCGGCTTCTCCCGCAGCTTCCCTGGGTTAACCGATTTCCTCTTCAAGGAGGAGCTGGAGCGATGACTGGAGATGGAGGCAGATGTGAAGATGAACGTGCACTGCGCATCGTGGGACCCACTTGTGCGGAAACCCAGACGAAAACAGAGATGCGGTACTTGGCCTTGTCTTGGGCCCCCGCGGATCGAGCACCCTCAAAGGACTTAGAAGCCAGCTCTTTGGACCGGCCAGTCCTGGGTAAGGCATGCCCCTGCTTGCCGCACAGGGTGGAGGCCTTGGCGTTGAGCCATGCCGCCAACCTACTGTGACTGTCCTTGACGGTTCGCATGGAGAACCCAAGGCAGATTTCACAATATGCTTCCCTGTGGTCCAGATGGAGACAGTAGAGGCACTGAGAGTGTTTGTCCTCCACAAACACGTTCCTCAATCCGCAGCTGGAGCACAGCTTGAAGAGGGAGCCTCCCTCTTTCTTCTCCTCCGACATGGTCTGGCGTGCAATGCAGGCCCAATGGCGTTCTGGAATCTTCCATGAAACTCTTGATGATTCTTGCCCTTAAGGGGCGTTGAAAGACACCGACAAACAGATCCCTGCTTGCCGGTCAAAGGAATGAAAGAACACACAGGCTCTATTTGACAAAAATAGAAACTTTTTATCGAAAAAAACGCAAAAACGTAGAAAAGCTCTCTGAGCACAACACGCGGACTCCCAACACTTTGACGTGCGGTAAAAATGTGAAGATGGCTGCCAGTGGAGGGGCTTAAGGAGAGGGCAGTCATTAGCTGGGGGCAGTATGATCCAGAGCTCATTGACTGGTTTTTAGGAGAAAGACAGTTTGTAAGTGCTAGTCAAACAGTTTATTCTTTTACTGAGGATTCCCGGCCTGACAACGGGGAATATTCACGAGCATGTGAATCCATGCCAGACCCCATGCTGGAGAAAGGGAGAAATGAGCCAGAGATCGATCCTTGAGAAAGTCCTATATACGTGTAAAATGTGTGTTGTCAAGTTCTCCCTTGTGCAATAGCCTCCACAAGTAAACCAGATTAATTTCCCTCAGAACTTTAATTGAAGACTTGGCCAGTTTAAAGTCTGTAGCAGAGGGTGGGTGTGATTAATCACAGGGTCAGGTACTACATTATAACCCCCTACCCCCACCACCAAGATCACTTGTCCATCTGCAAAAGCAGTCTTTTCCGACAGAAAGTCCACCAGGAATCCACCCTGCTTCTCACTGGCGGAATAAAGAGATATGACAGTAAACAGATGACTGCCTAACAAGCCCTTGACCCCTATAAACCGACCCCCCAGATCATTCTTCCCTCCCAACTCAACAAAGAGAATTCCTCGGGAGAATAAGATCCCTGTTCCACCTTTATTAGTTCTGAAATAGGCCAGATATTGTTTAGCAAAGTGTCTATTGCGCAGTCTATGAAAATCAGAGTGACACAGGTGCGTCTCCTGTAACAAGGCTATGGAACATTCCTTGTCCCTCAATCTCTGCAACACAGATTTAAGGTGGAGTTCAATCCGTGCACATTAAGAGCAAGTGCTTTAACTCTGGCCCAACAGGGAGTCCGCTAACACGACCTCGGTGCTAAGTGGAAATAAGAGATAAGCTTAAACTAAGCAGCTGTGATACTCTACAAGTAGCAAACTGAACATGACTCTTACCATCCTGCATCCAATTTTACCTCAACATTTACGAGAACCCTTCCAAAAAAGCCCATCCCACACCACCAACAAGAAAGACTCGTAGAAAAAAAAAAACGGCTCAGAAAAGGAGCTATCGGGCCTCATTACACGGATGGCGGAGAACCATGGCGCTATTAGCGCCATGGTTCATGCCGGTAAAATACCGGCACCGCCTTGGCGGAAAGGGGAATTACCGCCCCATCCCAAGGTTGGCGGGGCGGTAATTCCCCCTTCCACCATTGCCCTTCCCCAATTCCCATCTTTGCCCCATAGGGCTCAATGGGAATTGGGAAGGCGCTAATTATGGTACCGCAAATTGCGTTACCGTAATTAGCTCCTTGGGTCCCTTTGCGGGTTGGTTTTTAATGCCTGCAAAAAGCAGGCGTTAAATCCCCCAACCCGCAAAGGGACCTCTTAGTAAGGGGGTAAGGATTTACCGGTATCGGTAAATCCTTACCGCCATCCGTGTAATGAGGCCCGATCACAGACCGGTGCTATTGCCTGCTGTTGCCAGGCCAAAACACAGTTGCAAATCAATAGAGAGAATATTCATGCCATCGCTAAGTCATCCGCTCACAGACTCTAGTTCGTCCAAACAGTTAAAGTGAACCAGAACCTATAGAGATAAGTAAAAAAAAAAAAAATCCAGAACTACTTCACCTGCTTGGGGCCAATCACCTTCATTTTACTCCCGAGGGGCCACCAGGGTTTCGCGCCTTACCAGCTCTTGACCACAATCTCCTCTGTGGTTTAGGGACCCAACCTCATGAGGGCCAGTTGGCCATGATGACAGTAAGTCCTAAGCCTCATGATATGGTGTTATTGACCAATGTTTCCCTTCCAAAGTGAAGAACATAGCAGTGGAGAAGCCCCTTCTGTAGTGAATACCATCCTCCCTGAGCCACACAGTAAGTGGACAAAGCATCCTGCGCCTCTGGATTGTGAAAGTCGCCAGATCCTGGGATATCTAAAGGTCGGCGCCCCAAAAAGTGAAGGCTGCTCTGGACGTGCGCTTCCATGATGCGCTGCCTAAAGGTGAGGAAATTGACTACTGGGAACATCAGGTGGTTGGCTTGATCCGTCTCACAGAGACCCTCAAAGACTATGGGTATGGTCCAGTTCCACCTTGGCATCCTCAGACAGTCAGAGAAGAGACCAGAAGAGGACACAGACCTAATTCAGCAAATCTGAGTCACTTACAGATCTATGCATGTTGCGTAGCCTGACATTGTTACGTCGTGAATGATTGTCGATGTCCTCCTGCTTGTGTTCCAGGGCCTCACACCTCGGAAGGCATTGGGAAGCATCGCAAGACTCCAAGGTTTGCTCAGAAAGAGTCCTTAATGTCCCTAATACGCTGTTCTGCCTCTGTCACACGTTTGTCAATTCTCACAACTTTAGAGGAGAGCTCTGCAACACTGTTTTGGAGTTCCCGCTTCAGTTCCATCAGCAGGTTAGCCAGATCCGGTTTGGTAGCCGGTAGAGCCATGTCCTCTACCCTCTCCTGGGGACACTGCACCAGCAGGACAGCGTTGTCAATCTTCTTAGGTCCTTCACAGGCATGTACCAAGCACGCAATATCACCATGTAACAGCACAGACAGATGTTGTTAAAATAAATCTCTGAGCCAATGAGTAGTTTGTTTGGATTTCAAGAGAATCCAATTCTTTTATTCATATAGGTTTTCTTCTTCGGGCATTACTGGTAAAGGATATGTTTTCTCTGTGTCTCTCTGGAGTTTCCAGCAACAAGATGACAACCAAATTGCTTCCAGGTAAGGACTAGTTTAAGTCTCTCTAATGTTCTTCACTTTTCTCCCTGTTGTTCTTCTTCTTCTCTCTGAACTTTCTCTCAGTTTTTAAGTCTCAACTTGGTATTCCAGTCTGTTCCCTTATTTCTTCTGTCTTCCTATTCGTGTATGAGTATGAGGAATGCGTGTATTTTTTTTCTTTTTAAGTTGATTCTTTTCTATTAAACTTCCTTCAGTTACCATAAAGGTTCTGCGCAACACTACTTCTTGCTTATACTTTCTTCTTCGGGCAAAGACTTTCTTTAGTAAATCTTCTTGGACCTCTTGTGAAGAGGCGTCTTCTCTTTCAAGTAACACAGCACTAAAAATAAACATATGGTACTGCAAACTCCATAGCGCAATGGCACAAGTGTTTACATTTCAGACTGCGATATTGATCGCCTTTTCTCAAGATAAACTTCTTTACTAGAAAGCGCAATGGCGCCAATTACACAAGTCTTTCAGGTGGTAACGATCGCCTACTTTACTTAACTCAACTGTTTTCGTAAGTGCAACGGCGCTGTTATAATTCTTTTGACGTCCGGTTCACATAGTCTATTAGGCGACAACGATCGCCTGGTTCATTTAACGTATCTATTTTCTCCAAGCGCAGCGGCGCTGTTGAAATTCTCTCGGCGTCAGTTTTACAATGTCTATTATGTGATGAGACAGTTCCTAATGAAATCAAGGATCGCCTTAATTAAACATCTACGCGCAGCTTCAGTTTCCAGCGTTTGCTCTGTAAGCTAAAGCGCAGACGATATCGATCGCTTCATTGTTTACTTAATGGCTCACCTCACTTCTTTGGTTCAGTTGTATTCACTTTCCACCTTCGTAGTGACAACGGACATTCCGTCTTCCAACCCTTCTTCGGTTACGAACACAACGGCGCTAATAACACAGATCTTCTTTCATAACAGCTTCCGCCAGGATTCTTTCATGTAGTTATTTTTCCTTAGCTCGTTAGCATATATTTTTAAACAGTCGAGACATGTCAAGGAGTTTGGTACTTAATCATTAGTACACCCAGCTGTAACCGTCATATTCTGCCTCTCTCTCAATGACGCTTGTTCCCTAGGTAACCAACAGAAGAGTCACCATTAGAGGAAAGTCCATACATGAATGATTTTCTGTATTTACTTCCTGTATTTCTGATCATAGGCATGCAGTCTATAATATCCAGGCACAGAGCTATCCACATTGTCACACCCCCTCTACTAAGCCCTTACGCTCGGGAAGGGTTTCAGCCCTGGATAAGAAATCAGCTTGTGTCAGTAATTTTCCAGGTTTATGAACAGTCTTAAAAGAGAAGGGCTGGAGTGAAAGGAACCACCTGAGTACCCTCTGGTTTGAGTCTTTATTACGGGCAAGCCAGACTAAGGGAGCATGGTCTGTTATTAGTGTAAATTCTCTTCCCAATAGGTAATAGCGAAGAGCATCAATGGCCCACTTGACTGCCAAGCACACCTTTTCTATTGTTGGATAACTCAACTCATGTGGTAACAGTTTCCGACTTATGAACAGTATTAGCCTTTCCTCCTCTCCCTGGTTTTGCAACAACACTGCCCCAATGCCTGGGCCTGACGCATCCGTCTGAAGGAAGAACGGGGCCTCAAAATCTGGACAATGTAGAACAGGCCTAGTGGTCAGTGCCTCTTTTAACTCATTGAAAGCTTGCAGGGTCTCACTGGTTTGCCAATTATTTTTTGTTAGAGAGGTTTTCTTTAGCAAATTTGTTAATGGAGCGGCTAACATAGAAAAATGTGGGATAAACCTCCTATAATAACCCACAAATCCCAAAAAGGCTCTGACTTGCTTTGGAGTTTCTGGGAATTTCAACTGCATAATAGCTTTTATCTTCTCCTCCTGGGGTTTGATTAGACCTTGACCCACATAGTACTCTAGGTATTTATTGTGAAAGGTAGCCATATGGGTTTTCTTGGGATTTACGTGTAGACCAGCTTGTCTCAGGGTTTTAAGTATACTCTCTAAGTGTCGCAGATGTTCTGACCGGGTGTTACTGTAAATTATAATGTCATCTAGATAAGCTCCGACATACTGTTCATGACCTCTTACGATGTAGTTCATCAGTCTTTGAAACGTTGCTGGTGCTCCATGTAAACCGGGTAATACTGTGAACTGATACAACCCTGTAGGAGTGGCAAACGCGGCCCTCTCCTTATCTGAAGGTAATAATGGGATCTGCCAGTAACCTTTGGTTAAATCAATAGTAATCAGGAACTTGGCTTTCCCTAGATTATTTAATAAATCTTCGATCCTTGGCATGGGATAAGCTTCGAATTTAGATATTTCATTCAATTTCCGGAAGTCCATGCAAAACCTTACACTGCCATCTGGCTTCGGAACTAGGACAACAGGCGAGCTCCATTCACTATGGGACGGCTCAATGATTCCCAAATCTAGCATCTCCTGAAGCTCTTGGTTGAAGGCCTTTATCTTCATTTCCGGCATTCGATATGGTCTGAGTCTTATTATGGTCTCCGGTTTGGTAACGATCCGGTGGTGAGTTAGCATAGTCTTCCCTGGTAGTGAGGAGAATATCTCCAAAAAACCTTGTCATAAATGAGATAATTCATTTTTCTGGATAGATGTTAACTCCGGGTTAATGTTCAGGCCCTCTAGTCCTATTCTCTCCTTGAATTTTGGAAAATGCTCTTCCGGGGGCACATCTAACGTTATGGCGACAGTTTGGACGGTAGGTGTCCATTTTTTTTAGCAAATTCACATGATACGTTTGACAGGGTATTCTTCTCCCAGGCTGTCTCACTTTATACGTCAAAGGGCCTAAGACCTCTTGTATTTCATACGGCCCCTTCCAAGCCGCTAGCATTTTGTTCTCTGACGTAGGCAATAGCACTAACACTTGTTCTCCTACATTGAAGGTTCTTAATTGTGCTTTCTGATTGTAATACCTTTCCTGGGTTAATAGAGCTGGAAGAAGATTATCTGAAGCTATAGCCTGTAACTTCTCAATTCTTTCCTGTAGCTGAGACGCATACTCTGTTAGGGTTATTTCACGTTCTGGCTGTTCCTCCCAATTCTCCTTCAGTATGTCCAGAAGAGTCCGAACCGGTCTTCCGAACAGCCGCTCAAACGGTGAAAACCCTGTTGAGGATTGTGGGGTGTTCCTTAAAGTCATCATTATCATGGTAAGATCCTATCCCAATCTTTATTTTTGGGAACAGTTGTTTTCTTTAACATGTGTTTGATGGTTTGATTGTAGCGTTCGACTAAGCCATCCGTCTGTGGGTGGTAAACTGCTGTTTTTAGGTGTTCAATTTTTAGCGTTTCACAGACTTGTTCAAGGACATTGGACATGAAATTTGAACCACGGTCGGTGACAATCTCTCGGGGAATTCCAACTCGTCCAATAAAGGGAATCAGCACATCACATATCTGTTGTGTATTTGTGGCTTTTATTGGAAATGCCACTGGATATCTGGTCGCATAGTCTACTACTACAAGGATATATTTATGGCCGCTCTTTGTTGGTTCCAAAGGTCCCATGATATTGATTCCTATACGGCTAAAGGGCTCTACAACGAGTGCCATAGGTTGTAGCAGTGCCTTCTTCACATTGGCCCTATTCTTCTTTTGGCACTCCTCACATGATTGACAAAATTTAACAACTTGATTGTACACTCCTGGCCAATAAAACCTGTCAAGGATTTTTTTAGTAGTCTTTTCCGTTCCTAGATGACCTTCTCCAACTTTTATGTGGGCGACTTCTAGGACGGTCTTGTAGAATTTCTTGGGTATTAACAATTGCTTTAGCTCCTCCCCGTTCCGAGATTTGGTCACTCTGTACAACAACCAATTTTCCTTTACAAAGTGTGGACCTTGCCCTGGTGGGTCTTCCAATGCCCTCTCTGTGGCATATTGTAATAATGGATCTAAGCTCTGGGCTGACCTAAAGCTATCCCCGTCCTCATCTAGCCTCCAGTCAACTGCGACAGGGCAAATATTTTTGGCTCTCCACTCCTGTTTTAACACCCTTTTTACTTTTCTGTGTCTTAACAAGTGGTGTAAGTATTTCCTCTTCATGAAAAGGGGCCGTTTCCAACCAGCTCTTCTCAATTTCGTGGACTAATTTAGAAAATGTTGGTATATCCGATCCAATTAGTAAGGGTTTGGGTAAAGTAGGTAATATAGCAGCTCTCACGTTCATAGTTTCCCCGGTCATCTTTATCTGAACCTTCTTTGAAGGAGAGGTCTTTATGTCCCCGTGGACACATCGGATAGGTATTTCCCCAGATGAACAATAACTTTCACCTACCAGCTCTGTTGTTACGGCCGCCTGTAGACTTCCTGAATCGACCAAGGCGGTGGTGTGCTTTCCATCTACCTCCGCATCACACGTATACAGATATTGTGACTGTCTTCCTGGTGTCTGTTCATAAGTTTCAGTCTCCTTTACGGACTCAAGAACCCCTACATCCATTGTTTAAGTCTTTGGTTTCTTCGGGCAGAACCTGGCAAGGTGGCCCCACTCCCCACAATTGAAACACTGGGGTCCTCGGACAGCTGTCGAAGACTGACGATAGTTGATAGGACCTTCACTGTTGGGTCTGGAGCGTATCATTTCTCCTTTGGGTTTTCTCAGCATTGAGTGTGGCCACCTCGGTTGTGACATAGCTTTACTCGCAAAAGTATGAGGTCTAGTATTTGTTGTATAGGACAATGCTTTGCCTTGTCCAGCCTTCTGATAAGCGGAGGCTACATCCACAGCTTCAGATAGTGATAGACGATGGTGTTGTCTAATCCATCTTTGTACAGGACCAGGAAGTGCTTTGATGAACTGTTCTAAAATCACTTTTCCGGTTATTTCTGCCAGGGAAGACATATTAGGCTGTAGCCACTTATCAGATAATTATTTTACTGTGTAAAACAATTGCCTCGGCGTTTCTTCTCCGAGTAATTTAACATCTCTGAATTTAATTCGATACGTCTCCTCATCATGTCCCATTCGTTCCAACACCACTTTCTTCATGTCCCCATAATTGGTATCGCCTGCGGGATTCGCAGCCTGGTATGCACACTGCATTTCACCGGTCATTAATGGTGCGATGTAATGACACCATCTCTCGGCGGGCCACTGTGCATTTCGAGCCACCCTTTCAAAATTTACAAAAAAATGAGCCGGGTCCTCACCAATCGAGTATTTTTGTGAAACTAAGGTGGGGACTTGAGGGTTGTTTCTGACATTTGTAACTTCAAGAAGCTGGGCCTGATGCATCTGTAATGCTTGTTGGAAAGTGAGTCTATCAGCTTGAGCTTGTTGGTTCTGCATTTGTAGGGCCTCTTGCAACAGTTGTTGGCCCTCAGTTAGGGTCTTAATAAGGTCCTCCATGGCGCTCTCAAATTCCCACCCCTGACACCAAATTGTAACAACACAGACTGATGATGTTAAAATAAATCTCTGCGCCAATGAGTAGTTTGTTTGGATTTCAAGAGAATCCAATTACTTTATTCATATAGGTTTTCTTCTTCGGGCATTACTGGTAAAGGATACGTTTTCTCTGTGTCTCTCTGGAGTTTCCAGAAACAAGATGACAACCAAATTGCTTCCAGGTAAGGAAAAGTTTATGTCTCTCTAATGTTCTTCACTTTTCTCCCTGTTGTTGTTCTACATCTCTCTGAACTTTCTCTCAGCTTTTAAGTCTCAACTTGGTATTCCAGTCTGTTCCCTTATTTCTTCTGTCTTCCTATTCTTGTATGAGTGTGAGGAATGCATGTATTTTTTTTCTTTTCAAGTTGGTTCTTTTCTATTAAGCTTCCTTCAGTTACCATAAAGGTTCTGCGCAACACTACTTCTTGCTTATACTTTCTTCTTCGGGCAAACACTTTCTTTAGTAACTCTTCTTGGACCTCTTGTGAAGAGGCGTCTTCTCTTTCAAGTAACAGCACTAAAAATAAACATATGGTACTGCAAACTCCATAGCGCAACAGCGGGAGTGTTTACATTTCAAACTGCGATATTGATCGCCTTTTCTCAAGATACATTTATTTACTAGAAAGAGCAACGGCGCCAATTATACAAGTCTTTCAGGCGGCAACGATCGCCTACTTCACTTAACTCAACTGTTTTCGTAAGCGCAACGGCGCTATTATAATTCTTTCGACGTCAGGTTCACATAGTCTATTAGGCGACAATGATTGCCTGGTTCATTTAACGTATCTATTTTCCCCAAGCGCAGCAGCGCTGTTGAAATTCTCTCGGCGTCAGTTTTACAATGTCTATTTATTTTATTTTATTTATTTATTTATTTGTAATTCGCCGGTAACTCACAAGTTTCGGGGCGCAGATACATGGACACGAAGACAAACAGAAATGTGATGAGACAGTTCCTAATGAAATCAAGGATCGCCTTAATTAAACGTCTCCACGCAGCTTCAGTTTCCAGTGTTTGCTCTGTAAGCTAAAGTGCAGACGATATTGATCGCTTCATTGTTTACTTAATGGCTCACCTCACTTCTTTGGTTCAGTTGTATTCACTTTCCACCTTCGTAGTGACAATGGACATTCCGTCTTCCAACCCTTCTTCGGTTACAAGCACAACAGCGCTTGTAACACAGATCTTCTTTCATAACAGCTTCTGCCAGGATTCTTTCATGTAGTTATTTCTCCTTAGCTCGTTACCATATATTTTTAAACAGTCGAGACCTGTCGAGCTTGGTACTTAATCATTAGTACGCCCAGCTGTAACTGTCATTTTCTGCCTCTCTCTCAATGACGCTTGTTCCCTAGATACCAAGAGAAGAGCCACCATTAGAGGAAAGTCCATACATGAATGATTTTCTGTATTTATTTCCTGGATTTGTGATCATAGGCATGCAGTCCAGTAGGGGTCTTTCCCCTCTTTTCCATCACAGCCTCCAGGTAACAAATCCATGGACCGGAGGTAGCCCCAGCCCCGATAAAGAGAGATCAGGCAGTATGTGATCTATGCACATGGACTGAGGGCTCTTGACTACAACGCTTGTGAAGAGAGATAAGGCAGCATGTAATCCATGCACAGGGACTCCAACAGATACCACTATCACCCATGTAGTAGGAGTCACAGCACACCCAGGCACCACAAACCTAGGACCAACCATGGCAAATTACAGTCCCAGACCCACACATCTCTGCCCTGGAGAAGAGGGTCAGCTGCTCAGTTTATGGCGAGCAAGGGTTGCAGGTGCCATGTTGGAGTTGGTGCAGTCCCCGCTCTGCTGATTCCAGGATTCCCAACCCTGTCCAGCGAGGGCTGCGGGTGCCGAAACTCAGTCCCTGCATGCCTTGAGGCTTCACCTAGGCAGAGTGAGGATTTCTAGGCCATTAACACTGAAGGCCCGGCAATGTCCGGAGACTGTTAAGGAGGCATCCGTGCGTGGTCCTCCCAAGTCACACCCCCCCTCGATAACTTTTAAACATGTTTCACAACGGATATTTAAGAAGCAAATGATTCTAAATGTATACCAATACGCATCTTTTTTATTTTGGATAGAATCTTATTATTGGTTCAAGGTCTGCTACAGAAATAGAGAATTTCACCTTTGGCTCTTACCCACCTTTAAAGACAGCAAAGATCAGAAGAAAAAAACCTCTCCAAGCATCAACCATGCCACCCAACGTTGCTAATCCATACAGTGACTATACCAGTTTCACATTTTAGAAAGAAATTGAAAGCAAGCGTCCCCAAACAGCACGATCCTCCCCGCAATGAGAGACAATGAAGGACTCTCCCAAAATGGGAATAAGGCCAAGACAGAGTGCGGGTGAGCGTAAATGGGAGTTTATCAATCAGAATTGGGCATGCAAAGAACTCTGCAAACTCCGAGAGCGCTCTGCCTGACAATAGCAAAGACAGGCGTATATATTTACAAAAAACGTCATCAAAACCTACATACTATAGGGGGCACAAGTTCATTGGGATTGGGTGGCGACGACTAACTATAGGTGCTGCTGCGGTGTGGTTGGTCTTGGCTGGAGGACGTCACTGGTCACCCTCGTGGGTTGGGCTGGGCCTGGCAGGTCGGCTTGAGTTCATCCGGGCGGTGTTGGTGTGCTGAGGCGGCCTGTGGCAGAGATGAATGCCTTTCCTGACTTGCTTGCCCTCTGCCATGCACCCCGCAGTCATTCAGTCATTTACAGTTCTATTCTCTTTAGTAAATCTTTCAATAGGTTAATGCAACACAGGAGGAATGCACCTTGTGAGGGGTCTGGAGATAATATATCGAGGCCTGGTTACTTGTGATCTGTTGACCGGGACCGTGGGTCGCGGGGCTAAGCTTCGGGGACTGGGGCGGGTGGTACAGGTCTTTCTGTCTTGTTAGAAGTGGTTATAGATGTTTCGCTGTGTGTCGTCAAAGTGTTGGATGTCCTGATCGCACAGGGCCATAAGTCTGAGACAGTCCGGTGGGTTGTGGGGGTTACAAGGGGGCGCTTGAGTTTAAACTAAGGTTTACTGCTATGCTGTAAATAATGCAGGTGGCTGGCCGCTGCCTTGGGTGCTGCAGTGGGGTTACAAGTCTTTGAAGCAGCTCCAGTCAGGTCGGGGGAGACGTGATAGCACAGAGCGGGGCTCTGTTCTCATGTCTTGGCAGTCTTCTGAGGGAGGGAGGGGGATACATCGAGACCTTGTACGCTTTCACAAAGGTATCTCCCTCGTGTGTTGCCAAATATAGGTAAAGACATCGCAAACATTTGAATACTTTCTATAATACTTATTTAAAATCACTTCAAAACATGCATTTAACCTTGGCTGGGTGTGTTTCCATTATACCCAGTCCGAGCACCATTTTTGTACATTATATTCTAGCAGCTACAGTGTTTTAGTTACATGCATATATATTTGCAGTAAATGAGGTAGTGGTTAGATCAGTGGAGTACATAGAAAACGATCCGCCCCTGTACGTGACGGTGGTAGCATATGAGGGGCTCAGACATTCACACATGATAAGTGCACTCTTGCGCATTCTTGACATGAGTTCATAGTATAGTTGCATCCGCTTTCTCGCGTACTCTAGCAGCATTAGTTTTAGTTATGGCGCGAAACCATGTGAGGTAGGCTGCCCAGTGATACACGCAACGAACAGATCCCTGGAGCGTCCCTTTATCATTAGCATCCACCTGTAATGGTGCGGGCTCGTTATAGCTTATATCATGGGAGCATACTCTCTCATTTTAATACATTCTACAGGCGTGTATATTTTGTGGAAGAAAGAAATAATGCAAGAGGACTTGACATTCATATATACATATATATGTAAAGACTGTCTGCCATCAGAGGACCATTTTGCTGTTCATTTCACTGTTCAGGCCTGCTGGCTGGGTCATGCTGATAGTGATGGTACACTGCGGGAGGTGAACTGTTACAATGTTAGCGTATTGCGCTAGCTCATGTCCGTCTTGTTCGTGGGAACGTGCTCGCAGCGGATCTGCCAGGGTGCTGCGGCAACAGGGATGTTCTCCAAGGGTGGGGGCCGCGCTACAGTGCGCTGAGCTCACACCATCTTTACCGGGCAGAGAATGGTTTTTGGGCCTAACTAAATTTGTGTTGTGATCAATACATGTGGGCATTCGATACATGTGGGCAATGTCTCCAGTGGGTGAGCCCTCCACCACCTGGGCCCGGGTGGCATGACGGAACGCCCAATGGGCCATAGCCCTCACCTGGGGAAGAAACGCAGGCGAGAGGGGTCTCCTGGACCAGTCCTCCCCTACATTTCCCCCCTTTCGTTACTAAAGTAACGAATTCTTTAACTCCTCTATCCTCCTACACTCTGCTTCGTCCATCACCGCCTCATCCCATGCAGGAGTTCCTTTGATAGGCATCCATGCTCTGCACACCCCCCTTAAACTCTCACCCCTCCTGGCGTATTCATCTGGAGTACACGTAAGATATATGCACCCACCATCTCCTTCCAAATCTACCCACACTTCCTCGTACCATTCTAGTATGCGGGGCTCTTTGATGGTGGTGTGCCAAAGCTTATCTACAATATCCTTGTCATGGTACATGGGCACCAGTTGGTACCTTGGTGTGTTGTCTACCCCTGTTTGTACTTGTGCTTCTTGCACCGTTTTTATTGTACCGTGTGAGTTGCCCATTGTCACCATCATCATTGCACCATTTGGTACTGCGTTAGCACAGACTCGAAGACCCACCTGGCATAGGCAGAAAATCAATAGGAGGAACACCACAGCTGGCATCAAAAATTTCATCGTTGTTCCAAGCCATGAGGGGACCCAGGAGAAGAGGTTATCGAACCATGTACTATCTTCTGCTCCGCCTTCCATCTTCATTTTTTCTCCTAGGTTGTGGACTGCTTCGATCACATGGGACAGGGAGCCGTTTTCTGCGTCTTCAGAAGGTACGAAAGTGCAGCAGGCACTTCCTATTTTTCGGCAAACATGGCCGTCCATCGCCGTCAACAGGTCCAGGACATACCTGTTTTGCATGGTCATCAGTCGCAAGGCTCTTAGTTCGACCTTTATTATGTTAAAACCTTCTTCAGTGTCGTTCGCCAGCTGAATTAATTCCCAGCGTTTTATCTGGAGCCATTTTGCGTTAGCCCTTGCTTGGACACTTGATACGAGCGAGGCAAAGAATGTTTCTGCTGAGCTGAATAATCGATATTTGTCTGGGATCTGGGCCAATAGTTCTGATGATGCCTTCGATATATAGTTTGATGCTCATCTGTTGCGGGTCAGCACCTCTTCCTTGCTTCCAGAAGACAGGACATACATTCGTGGTTCTGCAGTTGGTTGGCCCACACTCTGTTGTGTGCGTTCCTGTGTCCTTTTGCTTCCATCGATGTGGCTTTCTGGTATCACCATTAGAGCTGAGTGCAGAGTGGCCATTGAGCAGCTGCCACTCCACGACGGGGGGAGGTGTAGGTATGCCTGGTTTCCACATACCCAATACGTGTCCATAAGGGCCGCAGTCCCTTTCCTTAGGTCTGGGATAGTGAGGGTTTTGTTGCACTTCTTGTTCGTCCCCATGGACGTTCTCCCCTCTCCTTTGAAACATAGTTCATAGTCTATTTCATTCTGCAACTTGAAAGGCTTTTCGATGGGCGTGACCCAGGTTAGTTTTGAAATGTGTTCTCTCCATACGGGTGTGCATGTTTCTTCTATCCATTGCAATTTCTCCGGTGCCACACCCCTCAGTGCTTCAGCTTTACACATGACTTCTTCATTCTTCCACTTGTTATCAGAAAAAAGTGTCCCTTCGATTGCAAAAAATGGTTCTTTCAGACATACAACCCCTGACGGTTTTGGGTAGCACGTTTTCTCGTTCTGCAGCATTTGAAAAGTCACTTCATGTGCCTGGAAGGTGTTCTTAATTCTGCACAACGTGAGATGAAGGAGACATTGGGCATCTATAATCGGCAACTCTTTGGGTAACAGTACTTTGGGTGTACCTGATGCGTGAGGGATGAGGGAGCAAACATAACAGCTCTCGTTTGTTGTTTGTTTAGCTGTGGCACTCATATCTGCATACCACTTATTTGTTTGGTGGGGGTGTCGTGGGTCTTCCATCTTATCTAAGCCTAGCCCATAGTACTCATCATACTTCCTCCTTCCTGCTTCCCTCTTCCGTCTATTGTTCTTATTCCTCATATTCTTCCCGATTCCCTGGGCAAGAGACAAAATAGACCCCCCTTTCTCATTCCCGCCCCCCTTCACCCAGTCATCATATAATATTTCATGTGTTTCTCTCATTCTTTGATTCTCTATGGCCGTGGGGGCAGGTTGGCTGGTGGGGGTATTATACAACCAGGATATGGCAGAGGGGTTTCGGTCGTTTAAACTGTGAGCATTGTAATTAGACATCTCAGGTGGGGACAGTGTGTTGTTTTGTCTTTCACTTTTTGGCTTTCCATCGTGTGAGATGACAACATTGGGTGACGTAGTATAGTAGCCCCACACAAGTTTAGTTCCATCCCATATCAAAAAATCACCTTCCCTTGTAGTTGCGTTGACACTTGCAGTTGTATTGGTCCCAATAGTTGCGTTGCTCCCTCCCCCCTCGTTCATCTCGATAGAGATGAACGCTATGAACCAGTATGTAACCAGACCAAATAATAATGTAAAAAACAATATAATGCACGCAGATAGTCCACATTCATACGAATATATACATTTCACAGTTAACCATTCTCTAATTCTAGTAAATTTATCCGTTGCAGGCCGCCCGTTAGATGCCATGGAAGCTCCTGTTTTAAGATATAAAAGTGCATTGAGTGCATACATGTAAACATTTTTGTTGGCACCATCAGTGCCAATATACATGTGACGGGGAATGGAAGCGGGTGGGGATACGGGGAGGGGTATTCACAGACAAGGGTGTATACACGCTCATAGTTTGGCATTTCATTTAATATATGTATATGATATATTCATACTCAACAAGATCAAAGTTAAAACAAAATTTTCCCTTCTTTTTGTTTTTTTTTTCTTTATCAGTTGTGCATTTCTTCAAATTCAGTACCAGCACATACATGCAAGTTCATATTCAGTCATTCTGCTCAGTTGCAGCGTTTGCTGTTGTCTGTGCCTCCCCATCTACCTCCTCTTGTACGTTGCTATATGCCTTCCGTACATCGGTCAAGTGCACCCAGTACCTCAACCCTTTGACCTTTACCGCCGTAGGCGTGCAAAATATTACTTCATATGGGCCATGGAATCGTGGTGCATTCCACCGACGCACAAAACTTCTGACATATATCCAGTCGCCTGGCATTAGCTGTAGTTGTTGCTCTGGCTCCGTGACAGCGCCTGTTACATTTCCCTCTTCTCTAGTGAAGGGTGGGGACAATTGCTTTGCTATCACGCGCGCTGCCCTTGTCAGTTTCTTTAAATAGTCTGTGAACTCATCTCCCAATATCGCGGCGCTTCTGTGAGCGTCTGAGTGTTCGCGCAGTGGTGAGTGTGCTGTGTTCATCCGTCTCCCAGTCACGATCTCGTGCGGGGACAAATGGTGGTCTTTGCTTGGCTGGTTTCGCAACTCAAATAGCGCAAGCGGTAGGCAGTAAATCCAATTCTTTTTTAATGAGAAGCATAGTTTTGATAACCTGCCCTTCAACAGTCCGTTCATCTTTTCCACTACGCCATTACTTTGAGGATGATAAATTGAGCATAATTTATGTTTTATTCCCAGCAATGTAGTCACTTCCTTAAAAAGCTCATTCACAAAATGAGTGCCATTGTCTGAGCGGATCACGTCACAAATTCCCCAGCGCGGGAATACTTCCCTTACTAGGAACTTGGCGGCGCTTTTGGCATCGGGTCGCGCGCAGGGTCCTGCTTCCACCCACCTTGAAAATGGGCACACGACCACAATCATGTCCCGTGCACCATTACACCTTTCCCCCATGTCTGCGTAATCTATGTGTAGTTCCTTGAATGGGCCAATGGGTTTAGGGATTGTTCCCCGGAGAGTGCGTAATGTCATCCCTGAATTGTATATTTGGCATGTTGTACATTCCATTGCCAATCGAGACACATGCTCCTGAAGACAGGGCACGAACCATTCTTCCTGTATTTCTGCTGCGATGTGTTGTTTGGTGTTATGTGCAGGGAAGTGTAGCTGTTGAAATGCAATCTCTAGTTGCTGAATTGGCATTACCACCTTCCCCGAGTTATTTTGCCTCCACAGTAGGTCTGTTCCTGACTTGCTGCACCCTCGCTTTGTCCACAAGAGTTTTTCCTCTGCACTGGCTCCTTCCTGTAATTCTATTATTTGTGGTATGGGCATGATATTATATCCCTCTGGGGGCTCTTCGTTTGTTTTGTCCTTAAGCATGTACTCACCTGTGTCATTTTTCTGAAAATAGGAAGCCTCCTTGGCGGCCGCGTCCGCTGCCGCGTTCCCTAAAGACACAACATCTGTGTTGGACGTATGTGCTTGGCACTTTACTATTGCTACTGCAGTGGGGTTTTGCAGGGCCTCAATTAACTCTTTTAACAATTCTGCATGCTGTACAGGTGTTCCATCTGCCCTCCTAAAGCCCCTCCGCCCCCATCTTGCTAGTCCTCCATGTACTGTTGTTGTCATGTAAGCTGAGTCTGTGTATATCGTCACTGCACAACCCTTTGCTGCATGTAGTGCTTCTATGAGTGCAATCAGTTCTGCTGCCTGCGCGGAGTAATGTGATGGGAGACGATATTGTACCAGTGTTTCATACTCACCGTCTTCTAACCTCACCACTGCCATGCCAACGTGTTTTTCTCCCGTGTCCGCGTCAATTGATGCGGACCCATCCACAAAGTACACTTCCCCTTCGCTTAGAGCGTTCTCACACACCACTGTCTCCTCCCCGCTTCCTCCTGTGTAGGTTGCGCAATCGTGGTTCTGCATGTCTTCGAGCGTGCACGCTTCTGTAATTAATGTGGCGGGGTTCACTGTCTTGCATCTCACTATATGGATGTTGGCACTGGACAGTATAACCTCGTAGGCGGTCGCCCGCTGTGTGGTCAGTGTGCTTTTTGATCTCTCAAGTATTGCAAATAATGAATGTTCCACAAACAATGTCACAGGGCAACCCATTACTATTGTGGCACTTTTCTCAATCGCGAACGCGGCTGCAGCGAGTGATTGCTCGCACGCGAAATGGCCCTGCATCACGGCATCTAAAGTGCCACTATAGTAAGCCAATGGCTTGTGTCCTAAAGATGTTTTTTGTGTCAGGACTGCTGTCATCAGTGTTTCCTTGCAGTGTGAAAATAGGTAAAACTCGCGTCCATAATCAGGGTTTGCGAGTACTGGGGCGCTTGAAATCAACTCTTTTAGTGTTTGGAAGGAGGAACTCATCTCTTCTGTCCATTCCATCTTCCTGTTCTCCTGTTGGGCCACCTTTAATGCTTGTAATAAGGGCCTGGTGTATGCCGCATAATCTAATATCCATGCTCGGCAATAATTGCACATTCCCAAAAATTTCTGCATGTCTTTTACTGTTGTGGGTTCTTGTACTGATCTTATGGCTTCTACCCTGTCTGGTATTATTCTTTTCCCATCTCTTGAAATCAGCTGCCCTAGGTACAGGACCTCTGTCAGACAGTACTGTAGCTTTCCCTTGTCCACTTTGTACCCCTTGTTGGCCAGCAAGGTCAACAATGTTACGGAATCTGCTCTGCATGTCTCTTCGTTTCGTGCGCAGACTAGTAAATCGTCTACGTACTGAATAATGGTGCTCTCAACTGATAGGTTTCCTAGGTCTTCATGTAATACACGATTGAAGATGCTCGGGCTCTCGCAGTAACCCTGTGGTAATCTGCAATGCTCATACCTTTTACCCCCCAGTGTGAAGGCGGTAAGGTATCTACTCTCTTCAGCCAGGGGTATAGAGAAAAATGCGTTTTTTAAATCCACTACTGTGAAATGTGATGCCTCTTTCGGGATGCTGCATAGTATTGATGCGGGGTTCGGGACTAGAGGGAACTCCTTCTGAATTACATCATTGAGGGGGCGTAGGTCTTGTATCATCCTCCACGACCCCCCTTTTGCTTTTTTGATCGGATAAATGCAAGTGTTACATGGGGAGTTTGAAGGCACTATTATCCCTTGTGCTAGTAGGGCATTTATTGTCTCTTTTATCCCTTCTTCAGCTTCACGAGACAGAGGATACTGTTTAACTCGTGGCAAAATTGCTCCTTGCTTTAGCTTTATTACCACAGGCTGTACCCCATGTAACAGTCCCACATCATGGGGGCCTGTCGTCCATAAGTTGTTTGGTACGAGCCTCATGTCGTCATCAAAAAACGACGGTGGTGCTCCTACCACTGTCATCAATTGGGCGGGAGTCTCCCTGGCTTGTATTAAAATATCACAGGGCATCGCTATTTCCATCACTATTTCACCATCCCCTTCTGAGTCTGAGAAGAGATCCTCATCTGTTACCTCTCGCAGGGCGATGTTGGCGTTTGTGCATAGCACTGTGCGCCACTCACACCCTTCCTCATCCACTCCGATCACAGCTATTCTTTTTGCTGACACTTGCACAGCGTGCAAATCTAACGATACCACTGATCCTGGTGCTGCGTTGGGGCATACTATGGGGCGGAAGAGGAACTCCGCCGGGATCCTCCAGTCCATGCTTCTCAGCTTGGGAATTATGAGGGCCAGAGTCTTCAGCCCTTTGATAAACATTTCCTCATTTTGTGGCAGTCCTCGTATTTCCTGCGTGGTTGTGTGGGCTTGCACTACCAACATTGCACGCAAGGGGCATATCCCGGGTGTGGAACACACTATCCCTCTCTCGGTAAATGATATGGTCATGTTGAGTTTACTCAGGAGATCCCTCCCTAGCAAGTTAATTGGGGAATGTTCGTAATACAATAAGGGTGCCTTCACAGTCTTACCCCCCACTGTTACATCCAAAGCTTCTGTATAAGGAACTTCAACTACAGCCCCAGAGAACCCCTGCGTCTCTAACTTCCTGTTAGATAACGGGAATCGGCCCTCTCTGATACATGATTTCTCCGCTCCCGAATCAACCATGAATATAAATTGCTTGTCTCCTATCTGCGCCCCTACCAATGGTTCCTCTGCTGCATTGTAGGTGGTGGATAGAACTGGACACGCAAGTGTTCTCTGTGGGCTGTCCTATGCGGGGTATCTCGTCGCCCCTCCCTCAGTAAAGACATTTCCGGAAACTATCGACATGCTGCTGTAAGGTGCTGGCGCGGGGGCCCCGTTTGCTGTTGTCGCGAAAGGGTTACCTGGCGTGTATTGCATACTGTCATTGTTTTGGGGGTGGTTCTGTGTCCTATACTGGTGTCCTTGTTGCTGGCCCGTGGTACCCTGGCCAGGGTTCCTTAGCTGCTGTTGTCCCATTGGGAGACCGTATGGGCTTCCCGGGTGTGGATGACCATAAGCCTCCCCCTCCTGGAACCCATTGTTTTGTCTACTTCTGCACTCCCTGGAGTAATGTCCCCATCTTCCACAGTTCCAGCAACTCCCTTGGGGGCCCCTGGGACCCTGCCATCCATTTCCTCCCATTCCTCCATACCCCTGTCTGCCTCCTCTCCGGCCCCTGTACCCACCTCGTCCCCCTCGAGGGGTCCACTCTTGCCACTGCGGGCTTCCACCTTGCTCTTGCTCAGTCCACTGCCGCTGCGCTGGTCCTGCCCAATTAGTTGCCACCCTTCCTTGGAGTGCTATCAGCCCCTCCTCCTCCTCATCTCCCTCCCTACTGTGTGGGAGCGCGGCTACTGCTGCTGCAACCTTCACTAACTTTGACTGTACTAACTTCGCCTCGTCTGCCAATCTTTTCTGCGCCACCTCCTTCTCCCTCTCCTTGATTCGTTTACAATGGTGTACTATTATGCTTTGAATTTCTGGCCATCCTTTTGCTTCAATACCTGCTATCTTGTCAAGCGCCTTCTGCACTTCCTTTGGGAGCCCTCTCTTTATAATAAAATAAAATAAAGATGTCGATTGATACCAGGGCGTGCCCGTTTCGGCTCTCCACATCTCTTGGACCCGGAAAATATAATCCATAGCCTCTTCCCCGTCATTCATTGTACACTGCATCACTGACTGCAAGTCCGGTGTGTCTGGGAATGTTTCGCGTAAGGCATCCCACACCCTGGCACGCACCGTGTTAAATGATGCCCCATCATGGCGGTCACAGTCTAGCGTTACTCCCGGGAAACCGGCCTTAACCCATACCCTTTCAGCCTGGTCACCTACCGCTGATACGAGTAGACTTTTCACATCTCCTATGGCTAGGGGTACCCCGGCAGTATGTTTCTCAAAGGCATATATCCACTTACTTGCCCCTCCTGACAACGGGGGCAATAGCTTTAATAAATTGGCTTTATCCATCTGTGCCCATGGGATATAGTTAGGCCTCCCTCCTCCCCTGTGTATCAACGGGAGTTGTAGCCTTCCTTTTGTCGTTCCGTCCGGACCCGTTTGAACTGTTGATGTCCCCAGTGATGCCATTTTTCCCACTCTGTTCCTTAGTCGGCCCGTCCACTCATCATCCAGGGTTCTCAGCGAACACGTACCTTCCTCCCCCTCGCTTCCCCCTCCTATTGCCATACTCAACCTGTCGCTTTCTTCTACCTCGTCCCTTATATCACACAGCAACTCCTCTCTAATTCCCCCCCGCCTTTCCTCACTTGCACCATCTCCCTCTCCGGGCCCTACTTCTATTATTCGCGTTGGTTCTTCCTCAATTCTGAACAAAATCTCGCCCTTTTTCCACCCCTCTTCAGGCTTTCTATTTTCACCTAGCGCTCTGGACGTACGCCCTGATCTAGTTGCATCTAGTGCTGTCCGTTCGCATATGTCTTTTATCCTAGGTATGTAAGTGGGATCACTGTACCCCTCTGCGGGCACAGGCTTCTTTATTATCGGGTACAAACTTATTACCTCTACTGGTGGCGCTACACTTGAGCCTTCTTTGACATCTCTTTGTATTAGCAGTGGATTGTCTGTGGTGGACGGGAGATCAGTATTTAGTACTGGTGTCTTAGGCGGTGGTATCTCTTCAAATAACCTCCAAAGATCTAATATTTCCCTCCTATTTTGCAGCTGCTTTCCTTTGTATTTTAGATAAATGCATGTGGCCACTGTATCCAGGACACTTTTATCAAACAACCCTCCCTCGGGCCAAATCTGAGGTAACCCCTCCCCCTTTAGCTCGGTCACCCATTGGTCATGATATTTTTTAATCCGCTCCACGTATCCTGGGAGATTCTTACAAATATGTGATAAGGGTGTTTCAGCCCCCATCTCTGTGCCCTCCTAGTGCTGATGTGCCTCGTGTGTTTGCAACTACAATGTAAATGTCGTATCAATATTATTCTTTATATTTTACTTCACATTCAACGTTGGGTCCCTTTGGGCTCTCCCCCTCCCTGTCTGCACAATACAAAACTGGCCGTACACAATATCTATTATGTTCTTTTTGAGGGGCACATACAAGAGCAACCCATCCTTTGGTTTGACAATGTCAGACTGGAAATCAAAAAGGTACTCACTCACTCCACTATATTGGCGTTTTCTGAAGAGAGAAAAAACTTTTATCCGACCACACTTATTATGACCATTTAACTATTATGTACTTCTAATCGTTCACACATTCACAACGTCAAAATCTCTTCTAGCACATACGAGGTGCACACACCTCTTGGCACCATTCACCATTCAAGCTGCCCTCCCTTTCCTTCCTAGCCGGCTGTCCCTAATCGCCTTATTTGAGTATCTAGATGCGCATATATATATATATAGATATTAACCTGTTTTCCCCTCCTTCTAGTAGGACTTTGTTTCTCTTACTGTCTCCCCAAGTCTGTGCTAATCACAGTTCTTTATTCTCCCCCCTACCCTTAAGAAAAGGAAAAAAGTAATAGCGGTCACTAATGTACTCTCAGTGTCCCCTTTTGCTGAACACTTTTATTTTATACTCCACTTCTTCATATATTCCCAGTACTAGTTAAGATAGCACTATGCGGCGCCGCCTTCCACCCCCTTTCGGAGCTAGGTTCCCGTCACTTTTATCTCTTATTCACCTTTTAATCCTAATGGCCATATGCAAAGAAAAAGCAAGGAAAATTTAAGATGATCTTTAGTAGATCTGCGTACCCCCTCTTCGTTTCCTGTCCTACACTTCACTCCCCGCTCCCCTTAAGATCGCTCGCACTCAGTACTCACGTGCCCGTCTTGAACCGATACTCTCCGAAACTGGGTCCGTCCAGGCAGTGTCGCCGTCAGCTCTACAGTCAGCCCCGGCTCCGGCGAGCGGTACTCAAAGGGGATTTTTCAACCGGGATCCCGTACCCCCTCTCTATTGAGTGCGCACTTCTTAGTGTACCGGTCGCCGTTGGCGGGCAGCCTCCCGGAGCCGGCTCACCGTGCGTATCCCTTTTCGACCGGAGATTCTCGTGCCAAACGGGGACGGTTAGAAGGAGTTTAGGGAGAAATAAAAATCACGCTATCGGGGTCACCACTGAAAGCAAGCGTCCCCAAACAGCACGATCCTCCCCGCAATGAGAGACAATGAAGGACTCTCCCAAAATGGGAATAAGGCCAAGACAGAGTGCGGGTGAGCGTAAATGGGAGTTTATCAATCAGAATTGGGCATGCAAAGAACTCTGCAAACTCCGAGAGCGCTCTGCGTGACAATAGCAAAGACAGGCGTATATATTTACAAAAAACGTCATCAAAACCTACATACTATAGGGGGCACAAGTTCATTGGGATTGGGTGGCGACGACTAACTATAGGTGCTGCTGCGGTGTGGTTGGTCTTGGCTGGAGGACGTCACTGGTCACCCTCGTGGGTTGGGCTGGGCCTGGCAGGTCGGCTTGAGTTCATCCGGGCGGTGTTGGTGTGCTGAGGCGGCCTGTGGCAGAGATGAATGCCTTTCCTGACTTGCTTGCCCTCTGCCATGCACCCCGCAGTCATTCAGTCATTTACAGTTCTATTCTCTTTAGTAAATCTTTCAATAGGTTAATGCAACACAGGAGGAATGCACCTTGTGAGGGGTCTGGAGATAATATATCGAGGCCTGGTTACTTGTGATCTGTTGACCGGGACCGTGGGTCGTGGGGCTAAGCTTCAGGGACTGGGGCGGGTGGTACAGGTCTTTCTGTCTTGTTAGAAGTGGTTATAGATGTTTCGCTGTGTGTCGTCAAAGTGTTGGATGTCCTGATCGCACAGGGCCATAAGTCTGAGACAGTCCGGTGGGTTGTGGGATTTACAAGGGGGCGCTTGAGTTTAAACTAAGGTTTACTGCTATGCTGTAAATAATGCAGGTGGCTGGCCGCTGCCTTGGGTGCTGCAGTGGGGTTACAAGTCTTTGAAGCAGCTCCAGTCAGGTCGGGGGAGGCGTGATAGCACAGAGCGGGGCTCTGTTCTCATGTCTTGGCAGTCTTCTGAGGGAGGGAGGGGGATACATCGAGACCTTGTACGCTTTCACAAAGCTATCTCCCTCGTGTGTTGCCAAATATAGGTGAAGACATCGCAAACATTTGAATACTTTCTATAATACTTATTTAAAATCACTTCAAAACATGCATTTAACCTTGGCTGGGTGTGTTTCCATTATACCCAGTCCGAGCACCATTTTTGTACATTATATTCTAGCAGCTACAGTGTTTTAGTTACATGCATATATATTTGCAGTAAATGAGGTAGTGGTTAGATCAGTGGAGTACATAGAAAACGATCCGCCCCTGTACGTGACGGTGGTAGCATATGAGGGGCTCAGACATTCACACATGATAAGTGCACTCTTGCGCATTCTTGACATGAGTTCATAGTATAGTTGCATCCGCTTTCTCGCGTACTCTAGCAGCATTAGTTTTAGTTATGGCGCAAAACCATGTGAGGTAGGCTGCCCAGTGATACACGCAACGAACAGATCCCTGGAGCGTCCCTTTATCATTAGCATCCACCTGTAATGGTGCGGGCTCGCTATAGCTTATATCATGGGAGCATACTCTCTCATTTTAATACATTCTACAGGCGTGTATATTTTGTGGAAGAAAGAAATAATGCAAGAGGACTTGACATTCATATATACATATATATGTAAAGACTGTCTGCCATCAGAGGACCATTTTGCTGTTCATTTCACTGTTCAGGCCTGCTGGCTGGGTCATGCTGATAGTGATGGTACACTGCGGGAGGTGAACTGTTACAATGTTAGCGTATTGCGCTAGCTCATGTCCGTCTTGTTCGTGGGAACGTGCTCGCAGCGGATCTGCCAGGGTGCTGCGGCAACAGGGATGTTCTCCAAGGGTGGGGGCCGCGCTACAGTGCGCTGAGCTCACACCATCTTTACCGGGCAGAGAATGGTTTTTGGGCCTAACTAAATTTGTGTTGTGATCAATACATGTGGGCATTCGATACATGTGGGC
This sequence comes from Ambystoma mexicanum, assembly GCF_040938575.1. NCBI lineage: Eukaryota > Metazoa > Chordata > Amphibia > Caudata > Ambystomatidae > Ambystoma > Ambystoma mexicanum. Next base: position 848,473,301 of record NC_090933.1, on the reverse strand, counting down.
AATGTCTCCAGTGGGTGAGCCCTCCACCACCTGGGCCCGGGTGGCATGAGGGAACGCCCAATGGGCCATAGCCCTCACCTGGGGAAGAAACGCAGGCGAGAGGGGTCTCCTGGACCAGTCCTCCCCTACAAAATCAACACAGAAATGCTCACCACATTAAACTATTCCAAGGTTGAAAACAAATGAGTATGAGGTAGAAGGGATTAAGGAAAAAGAGTTATGAAGGAAAAAAAAGGTAAGGCACTTAAACCTTTCCTGGAAGAAGAGGAACAACAAAAAGAACAGGACCATAAACATCACTGAAAGCTTTAAGAGATTGTAGAATAGCCATATCCAAGCCAAAAGCCCAGCTGGTGCACACTGCTCAGGCTATCATGAGAACCAGACAATATTACTGCACCCAAGTGAATAAAGGGAACATAATGCTGGCCTATAAACTACGGGTGGCCAACACTAGGAATAGTATACTGTGTCTTGCTGATGAGAGAGGGCTGGCCAATTACAATGAAGAGGGGAAACCAATCTAATCCAAATTATTTCTGGGAGTGTGGTAGAGTGCAGTCTACTGCAGTATTGTGACTGTCTGTTTCCCTAGGACCTGGTTGCTGGAGGCCTGGTTTTGGAGTCGCACCATTCTTTGAAAACTTCTCGTAACGCTGAGTCCTGTGCTGGAGTGCGTTAGAGTGCAGTCTGCTGCAGTCCGTAGCGAGAAGCAGCCAGTAGATGAGAGTCACCGCTGGACCAGAATAGTTATATTATGCCATGATCATATGATTTTAGAAGCAAGACGTTAGGAACTCTGTCTAGCAAGGACTCTGTAATTAGAGACTCGAAGCTTAATGATCCAGATCTGGGCAACCTGGATTCTCCCCAAGCACTAAACAGGGAAAGTGTTTTGACTCCAATATTAACAAGCAAGAACGTGCCAGCCAAACTGGCTTGCCTTACCTGTGCTAACGACCCAAGTCTGGGCAACCTGGATCCTATCCAAGCCCCAAACGGGCAATGAGTATTGTGATGAATCCGATGGAGTCATCACTGTTTACCCGGCGGTCTACTCCTCCCAGGTAGCCAGGGGACGACAGCCGCTACCTGATCCTGACCCTGGGGGCGGCTATATGAGGGAGGATCACATGTGAGGAAACAACTACCAGGGAGATATCATGACTTAATTGGAGACGTGGGTTGTTCCCAGGAGAAAGACCCTCTAATGCCCAAGACCTTAATGGCCTATTGCCATCTATTTCTTCCCCCTTGTAGAGGAAGTAAGAAACCTCTTCCCAATTTTCTTGATGTCAAACTCCCGCCTATGACCTGAAGAATAAAAGCTCTAGCAAAAACCCTTTTGCCTTTGGTGCACCTTTATGTGAGACTGCTCTTTCATGTAAAACCATTGAGAGACTATCCAAATACTGTGGGCCTCATTACGAGGCTGGCACTCCCGAAATGAAGGGTGCCGTTACGGGACCGGAACCGTTCATTACGGGACGCCCTATTACGAGGTTCCCTTTGCAGGACCCGGTAAGGATGCCTGGTAAAACCAGGCATCCTTAGCGGGTCCCGCGAGGGGACCAGGGAGCTAATAACGGGCCCGTTATTAACGGGCCCGTTATTAGCTCCCTCCCCATTCCCATTGAGCCCTATGGGGGCTCAATGGAAATGGGGATGGGTTTTTTCAATGAGGAATTACCGGGTCCTCCAAGGTTGGAATGACCCGGTAATTCCTCATTGAAGGAACCCGGTACTGGAACCCGGTATGCCATGCCCTTATGCCCTTATGCCCTTAAAGGCAGCCATGCCCTTATGTCTCAATTGAAGAAAATGATCCCGTGCATGCGTAACAACATCCATTCCGTACACCAATACGAAAATCACTACATGTACCAGAATGCACAACACCAAAGTGACAAAAAGAAGCACCACCACAGTCAAGAAAACCCACACCACCTGATACAAAGACAGAGAATACATATGCTCCCACCCACATACCACCATTGGCCTGCACACTAATTACCCAGGCCCCTTGCCTGTTAGAAGCGCACAATCACATATGCTTCGGATTGGAATTTGAAATGATTCGCAGTACATATATATGATTTAGTGTCACGGACATAATAGTATTATTGCATTGTAACACAATAATAACACATACATCAGTTCCATTTGTGAGTTGTACTGAAAGGGTCAGAGGTCATGTTGGCTGCTCCAAAATGGGCCAAATCGTGGTCTTCTGTCACATGAGCCAAGGATGGAAATAGAGTTCAGCTTGGAGTCCTAGAACAACAATAGTGAGAGCCTGCACCCCCATATATTCCCGACGACAAGGATACTTTGCAAGGCCAAGTTCAAAAACAATCTTCATGGCAGAAGCCATGGGTGATGAGAGATGCTGGGCTAATTGGGTGGGGAGGTAATGTCCAGTCCACCTCCTGGCACCTGGGTTTGAGCTTACGTGCTGCTAAGTGAACTGAATGTTCCAGACATGGCACAAGTGTGCCAACCAATTGTAGAGGGCCGTATAACGAAGGGCCTTATAGTTTGAAGACAAATGATAAACTGTGTACTTTACAAGTTTTAAGAGATAGGCATAAGTTGTCCACCTGACAGTGGGCAGCAAATCTCAAACCTAGTCCCTATGCAATGTATACTTAGTTCTTCCCCTTAAGCCTATCACAGCCTTTTATAGGTTTCCTATTATTTGCCATGCAGTATGACATCATGTCTGACGTATTCTTTGCATATAAGGATGTTTTAATGAGAAAATCATCAAGAGCCTGAGCTAATGTCCGTTGATGTCCGTTGTAACCTCCCTGTTTTAGATAATTGTTAATAAAACAGTACCTTTGCCATCTTCTCGAGTTGGTTCGATTATTTGGACTCAGAATTAGTCTGCAACCCCATCCATTGCATGAACATTACTAAAGAGCCATATGCTCACGTGGTAGCGGTGCGGATGGTTGAAAAAGATCCAAACTAGTTTGTCTCCAGAGTTTCGGACGATCAGGCATCCTCCACCATTAGCCGGAAGATCACAGGGTTTCCTGTGGAGAGCGGCCGATAGAAATAAATTTGCAATAGGTGTGTTCGGCCATGATATCTTGAACCCCCACAATCAAAAGGTATCTCGGCGTCCAGGGAGGGGTTAGATGGGGCATCTACATTGGTTGGGACCAGATTAAATGTAAAACAGGATGACCACTTGCGTTAGTGTGAGTTAACCCCAGGGAGGTAGGTGATGCGAATTACCATAGGTGTGTTCAGGCCATGATATCTTGCACCCCCCACAATCAAAAGGTATGGGGGTGTTCCGGGAGGGGGTAGATGGTGCCTCTACATTGGTTGGGACCAGATTAAACATAAAACAGGATGACCACTTGCACTAGTGTGAATTACCCCAAAAGAAATAGGGGATGCAAATTACCATAGGTGCATTCAGGCCATGATATCTTGCACCCCCCACAATCAAAAGGTATGGGGGTGTCCAGGGAGAGGTTAGATGGTACATCTACATTGGTTGGGACCAGATTAAACATAAAACAGGATGACCACTTGCGTCAGTGTAAGTTAACCCCAGGGAGGTAAGGGATGCGAATTACCATAGGTGTGTTCAAGCCATGATATCTTGAACCCCCCCACAATCAAAAGGTCTGGGGGTAGATGGTTCCTCTACATTGGTTGGGACCAGATTAAACATAAAACAGGATGACTACTTGCGTCAGTGTGAGTTAACCCCAGGGAGGCAGGGGATGCGAATTACCATAGGTGTGTTCAGGCCATGATATCCTGCACCCCCCACAATCAAAAGGCATGGGGGTCTCCAGGGAGGAGTTAGATGGTGCATCTACATTGGTTGGGACCAGATTAAACATAAAACAGGATGACTACTTGCGTCAGTGTGAGTTAACCCCAGGGAGGTAGGGGATGCAAATTACCATAGGTGCGTTCAGGCCATGATATCTTGCACCCCCCACAAATAAAAGGTAGGGGGGTGTTCCGGGAGGGGCTAGGTGATGCCTCTACATTGGTTAGGACCAGAGTAAACATAAAACAGGATGACCACTTGCGTCAGTGTGAGTTAACCCCAGGGAGGCAGGCGATGCAAAATTACCATAAGTGCATTCATGCCATGATATCTTGCACCCCCACAATCAAAGGGTATGGAGGTATCCAGGGAAGGGCTAGGTGGTGCCTCTACATCATTTGGGACCAGAGTAAACATAAAACAGGATGACCACCTGTGTCAGTGTGCGTTAACCCCAGAAAAACAGGGTATGTGAATTACCATAGGTGCGCTCAGGCCATGATATCATGCACCCCCACAATCAAAAGGTATGGGGGTGTTAAGGGAGGAGATGGGTGGTGCCGATACATTGGTAGGGACCAGATTAAACGTAAAACAGGATGACCACTTGTGCAATTGTGAGTTAACCCCAGGGAGACAGGGGAGGCGAATTACCATAGTACATGTAGGGGGACTGCTGGTGTCTCTCCCTGCATATATATGGGGTGAAAATGGGGTTGAAATAAAAAAGTCAACATTTATGGGGGTCATAGTAATTGGGGCACAGTAATCACATAGATCCGTCTTGGAAACCGACACAGAATTGATAGTTGTAGCTGTAAGGGGAAGGGGATCTTTCGGTTGGAAATGCCCCATTGTAGTGCGTGATGGCTGAATGCATGCCGAAGAACAGCACTGCTGAGGACAAAAGGAAAGGAATTACACAGACTCTCACTAGTCTGCATTTCATCCCTATACAAACTGCCCAAAATTTCAGGTAGGGGGCTGGAGCCTCATTATCCCAATAGTGTTGTATCCATGACATAGCACAGCCCATACCAGTCACTTGCAGCAGTGTGTGATAGTGTGCACAGTTTACCAAGCCGGGGGTGAACAGGGAGCTTAACTAAAATTACGTAAAATACTGTTGACTGCCCTTCCCAATAACACATGCTGAAGGGAGACCCTACCGTGCCCCCAACCTGCATTATGACAGAGTTGTGTGACTGAGCCCCACCTCCCCCTTTATCCTTAAGAGAGGTTCCTGCGGTGATTGCTCGTGTTTTGATGTTGGAATCAAGGTTATATATGCCATAAAAAATGTTTAAAGGCATGGTCTAGTATAAATTTTTATTGTCCCTACGGGTCGGCCATGTTTTTTTAAACCTAAGTGGCTCGATTTTATAAAACTTTCCTATGGACCTTACCCGAGTTTTCGTCCCTTAAACGCACGCGAAAACAAGCACCAGGGAGCCACCATTTTCTGATAATCCTATCTTTTTCCCCGATCGCCCTGGCTGACCTGCTTTTGCGGCACTAAATCAATTCCCCCGCCCCTGAGCCTGTCATCAGCAGACCCGTACCGCCCATTTCCCAATGCCAAAGCACGTCTCGTGTCAACATTTGCTGCGCTTCAGCTAATGACGTGTCGCAATGGAAATGGCAGGACGCCTCTTTCCTCAATAAGTATAAACAGACTGTTTCACAACACACAGCAGCAGATTTTCGATTCCATTCCTCTCTCTGTGTTACTTTGAGTATTCTGTGACTCGTTTCAGTGCTCTGGTCAGCTACCTTCGCCGCTTGTAGTCCGTGTGAACAGATACCAGTACCACCGCTATAAATTATTTTAGTTTGTTTAACACACAATGGTTACAATAATGCCCTACATGTACGAGCCCGAGTATACCGAGGAGGAACTACTGGAAAGGGAAGCACGCGAAAACTATGGGGATTTGGACGGCAGTTGGCAGGACGAATCAACAGTGAAGAGCCTGGGCCTAGTCGAATGGACGGCGTCTCCACCTGGTGCACATGCAATCGGTGCGAGCTAATGCCAACTGAGGACGAGAACTGCTGCTGCCGAGAAAACTCAGGATGCCTGGCCTACATTTCGGAAGGCGAGCCACGACTGCAATGCATCACCGAGCTGCCAGACTTCAGGGCAGCCTGCCTCACACGGAGCCGTGTTGAGAATAATGATGGTGCTTATGCACGAACTTCGCGCAACTGTTCGTCCTTGTAATCCGAGTAACGAGTAAGTATACTCTGCTTGTCATACCACTCCTATTTCATGTTCTTCTACTATATCCAAAATTACATCTACATATCATTGTAACGCATGTAAGTCGTTCAATAGTGTGCATTGTCTAGATAGCATTTGTCCGTGCAGAATGCCATTAGTTACAAGAATTGTCATTGACAACAAACGTTTATTGAACTTATCTTGGTCATTTAAAAACAGTTTGTTTCATTCCTTTTCACAGGTGATAAGGAATGGCTGGTGGCTGGTGGCCTATCTTTCCTTTACATGGTGGCTCCACGGGAGGCTTGGACACCGCGTTCGAAGAGTGATACCCGCCTATGCCGTTCGTGCCATTAGAGAAACGTTCCCGAGTGACAGCGGTCAGTACAGGGGATTTTCTCTCGCTGTGCTGCAACCTGACCTGTATAATCTTTAAAGTCTTGTATTTTTGTGTCATGAAAATAAGATACAAAATAAAACACCACATATATTTTAACAACGGTTGTTTCGATTTTTTAAATGAATCAAGTGTGTCTCCATTCAAGGATGGACGTCAGACATCTGTGCTCCGAATGGGTGAAGGTCTGGTCGCTGTGAAACAGGGTGGTCACTATCTATCTGAGCTAACATAACAGATTCTCGATAATGCATGCACTAAATAATACTTGTTCAAGGTCTTTCAGTAGGTCATGTCTCTATAAAAGTCACACATATATCTATAATAGCAATTACCATTGGATTATACAGGCCTTAGGGTCTTGACCACGATAATACACCGGGTGAAGTGTGGGTCTGTGCTCACAAGAATCTCCGGTATGTGGCATTTGTTATTGATAAGCAACGATATACTGATATATAGGCGGTTTGCGCCAGCGGATGCGCGCAGGCATGGGGGGCTGTCAGGGGCGCGAAAGGCCAAGGTGCCAAACTACATGTACACTTCAAAAGGTATCCCACGCCAAGGGGCCATCAGTCACATGGCCTCCTCAGACCCCGTGTCTCCAGCCAGGCCTCCCCTTGAAGCAGGCCGCCCCCCTGCAATCCACATAAGTGTGTCTCCGTTCAGCAGTCTTACTGTGCCTTATCTGCACGCCCCAGGCCCATCCATCCCAGCCCCCTCTATCAAAGGCGGTTCGCGCCAGTGGAAGCGCGCTGGCATGGGGGGCTAACAGGGGCGCGAAAGGGCAAGGTGCCAAACTACATATACACTTCAAAAGGTATCCCACGCCAAGGGGCCATCGGTCACATGGCCTCCTCAGACCCCGTGTCTCCAGCCAGGCCTCCCCTTGAAGCAGGCCGCGCCCCTGCAATCCACATAAGTGTGTCTTTGTTCAGCAGTCTTCCTGTGCCTTATCTGCACGCCCCAGGCCCATCCATCCCAGCCCCCTCTATCAAAGGCGGTTCGCGCCAGTGGATGCGCGCTGGCATGGGGGGCTGTCAGGGGCGCGAAAGGCTAAGGTGCCAAACTACATGTACACTTCAAAAGGTATCTCACGCCAAGGGGCCATCGGTTACATGGCCTCCTCAGACCCCATGTCTCCAGCCAGGCCTCACCTTGAAGCAGGCCGCCCCCCTAAGACCACGACATACATACGTCATTCATTCACAAACACACCCCTGTTTCTAATACTTTATAAACCACTTGATATGTCTCATGAGAACATCTTTGAGCCTTGCAAGTCAACTCCTGAACGTGTTACCTGGCAACCACTGAGATCTACGCTAATCTGCTCGTCGCCGTGCTATCCGTGAACTTCTGTGACCGCTTAGAGCAAACCCATCAGTGTGCTACCTGTGGCCACCCACCTATTCTCCTGCAACATACTGCTCTGCTTGCTGAATCCAACTGTTTGTTGGTCAAGGTAAGGCCATGTATCCTAGTCATATTTTGCAGATTTTTAAATTTCTATCTATTTGCGAGTTGAGTACACAATACTGCTAGGTTCATTGGTCTCATTGCTATTGACTTGAGTTTCCATTGCTATGCTATCAATAGATCTATTTATTTTCATCTGTGTCTATTGTCATCGAATTGCACCCTTCGGGGGTCCAGTCTATAATGTAAGCATGTTTCCTTCTCTTGTAATACAGAACATCCAAGGGATGAGTCACATGTTCAGTTTTTAGTCACATCATTTATACATTTCTGCAACTTATGCAAATACTAAGCCGCACATAATGAAATGGTATAGTTCCTGCGACCAAAACAAACCTTGCATTGATCATTGTATGATTCATTTACTTATGTATCAAATCTTTATTCTTGAAGATTGTATAATAATGTTGATATTTACTTTTCAGATTTATCAACAATGCCTGCCTGTTCGATTAGCGGTTGCCCTTCGAAGACCCATGCGAAATCTGAAGGCACTACAATGCATGTATTCCCAAAACTGATGATCGAATAAGAGAATGGGTCAGACATTGCGGATATCCACTGGATGAGCTGGAAAGTAGGGTCCAACAAGTCTTACAGGACAAGAGGGGTGATCGATACCGCATCTCCAGCCGGCACTTTTCCTTGGACATGTACACAACACCTTGGGTAACAAAGAAGAATAAATGGCGAATGACACGGAAATTTCTCGAAAACGCTATTCCCACTCTATTCGTCCACATTCCGCCACCGGTGAGTTAAGTGTCCGGATTTAGCTTTAGGCCTTGCGGTAGTGTGTAGGTATCCGAACGGATTAATTGATATTGTAGGTGTTCTATCCCTTGTAATAATTTCGATATTGATATGAGTGTATAGTTTTTTGAATAATGACATTTACCAATATATTCTTTTTCGATTTCATAACCCACAAACACAATGTAGATATATGGGAACAGGGAACAGTGCTGTATTGAGCATTTTACAAGTATTCTGTCGCCTTACATGTCTATTTTTAATATTGGCCTTTTATTATCAATCATTAATTTACCTTTACAACTTCTTGACTATCCCTTGAATCTGAAGCAAGAACATTCTACATCCTTGACGTGGTCGCAGTTATCAACCACTTCTAGCGCCTATCAGGTAATCTTACTAGGCTAATCCGCTACAGACTTGTTTTATGCATGTCAAGTAATATTTTTATTTTATCGTGTAATCATTTTACTGAATGTTTGGTTAGTGCTTTCCAATTGATATACACCTTAGTTATCGTCCACTGGTGTTTGTTTTCAGTTATAATTAGTGTTATCCATACTAATGCAAGTACTGTCTTTCAGGGAGATGCTGAAGTGTCCGCCACATCTACAACATTTCTAGATGTTCTTCAACAGCAGGAGGTATGGATACTGACAGCTCCATCGAGCGTCATCATCAGAGCTTGAATTCTTGTCGTTTGATTGTTCTACACAATGTTTCATTCGTGGTTAGCCGTTGATATGTACCTGTGCTGTCGACCCCAGGTGTGTGTTATGTTTTCACTATTGTAATCCTCACTAATGCAAGTACTATGTTTCAGGCAGTTGATGGAGCGTCAACCCCTGCACTTGATGCAGAGCCTGACATTCAAGTAAAGGGGAAGTGGAAGTGGGACCATGCGTATACGAATCGGCGCAACAGCTTTCGGAAGTGCGCACTACATTTGCAACATCCATAGATATTCTTCAGCAGCACGAGGTATGGATAATGACAGCTCCATCATGCGTGATCATATAACGTGATTCCATTTGCTATACTTTCTTCCCTATTAACGCAAGTGCTGTGTTTCAGGGAGACGACAAAGCTTCCACTACAATCACAACATCCAATTTAGATGATGCAGATGTAAATAAATCAGAGAAAAAAGTCGATGAAATGTGATCATATTTAGATTTTCCTTGATTCTTTTGGACAATGCATCATTTGCGGTTATCTCTTTATATGTACCTGTGCGTTTGACCCCAAGTGTGTGTTATTTTTCCAATATTGAAAACCATACTAATCCAAGTACTGTGTTTCAGGGAGACGACGGAGCTTCCACCACAATCACAACATCTCATTTAGATGATGCAGATGTAAAGGAATCGTTGAAATAAGTCGATGAAATGTGATCATATTTGGATTTTCCTTGATTCTTTTGGACAATGCATCATTTGTGGTTATCTCTTTATATGTACCTGTGCCGTCGACCCCAAGTGTGTGTTGTGTTTCCAATATTGAAAAGCATACTAATGCAAGTACTGCGTTTCAGGGAGATGCGGATGCCTCCTCTCCAATACAACCATTCATGGCAGTCCATTCAGAGCCAGAGGTATGGATACTGACAGTTCCATCGAAATAGATCATCACTGGTCGAATACTTGTCGTTTGATTGTTGCACACAATGTTTAAATCGTGTTTGGCTATTGAGATGTACCTGTGTGTTTGTCCTCACGTGTGTTTTATGCTATAGTAATGAAAGTACTATGTTTCAGGGAGACGATGGAGCCTCATTCCGTGCTGTCTATGCGGATACAGAAAATATAGTCGTTGCAGCGCAAGAGGAAGGGAGGACATGCGGAAACGAATCGGAGCTACAGCGTGCAGATGTTGAAGGTCGAGTCAAAAAAGTTGCAAAGAAAAAAAAACAAAAAAAAGGTTAGTTACAAACAGTTCATAACTTTAAAAAAATGTTTGTGCTGGGGACTATTTTATGTTTTTTTCCAGTCAATTCTACTACACTCCATCTTGTGTTTAAACTGAACATCCCTTTTCCAATCTCTCCTCCAGTTACCCGTGGGTGTCAGAACTATACACACACAGACAGTGAAGCGAATGAGAGATGTGGCTTGCCAGACCGTGTACACTATGGAGGAACTATTAATTGAGGTGAGGCGTGTTCAGGCTCGAGATGCTCATGTCCAATGACCAGAACATGAATTAACTGTGTTTGGAGACTACAGCAAAGTTGCATTGGACCATAGCTACAGTGCGACCGCACCACCACAAGAAGATGTTATTGAATGTATTGAAGATAGCTCTGAAGTAGTTGCAGATCAATTTACACCTGTCAAAAATTTGCCACCAAAAAACCTGTCGACATTGTTGTGTTCTCCCATCAATGTTGAAGTAATAGATGTTGAAATGACAGAGAATGAACCAGCCGCAGCATCCATAGACGCATCAGAATTTGATATCAGCGATATTACTTTCCAATGTGTTGAAATCTCCACAACGTCACAGGCCGAAACAACGTTGACGCAGGATGACAGTCTAATGAAAGAGAGCAAATACATTGTATTTGACAGTTGTTTGATGGAAATTATAAGTATGCTGAAATGTGTGCATTCCATTAGAGGAAAAGTATGTGGGAAGCCATTGATTAATGTGACTTGTCAAATAAAAGGCAGTAACGTCAAAATAAATGCCGCCTGTAGATTAAATCATAGGTTCTCAGGGTCTGCACAACCAATGCTGGGGAAACTGCCAGCAGGCAATCTACTGTGTGCAGCTGCATCACTTTTTAGTGGCTCCAGTTTTAGAAAGTTCGAGGCTTTCTTTCAGTTTGTGGGACTCCATTTCATTTCTAAAGCGCTGTACTACATATACCAACATGATTATCTGTTTCCGGCCATTAGTGATGCTTGGAAAATTGAACAATTGTCTCTAGCAAGTACATTCGAAGGCAAACGATTCAGGCTAGCCGGCGATGGACAGTGCGACAGCCCTGGATTTTCTGCCAAGTACTGCACCTACCACTTTCAGGACATGGATAGTAAGAAAATTGTGAGTTCGGTGGTCGTGCAGGTAACACAATGTACATTCTCAGTGGCCATGGAGAAACTGGGATTTATAAAATCAGTGGAATATCTACAATCAAGGGGAATGCACATCAACCTCATAGCCACGGATAGACACGTTTCAATTGCCAAGACAATGAGAGAACAGTTCCCACATATTAAACATCAATTTGACGTATGGCATCTTGCTAAATCAATCAATAAGAAAATCTCGGCTGCAGGGAAAAAAAAAGGTTTTGAAAGTATTTTGCAGGGTTCACATTCTATCACCAACCATCTTTGGTGGAGCTCAAAAACTTGTGAGGGGTCAGTGGAAATACTACTTGAAAAATGGCGGTCACTGATGCACCACTGTACCAACGTTCACCGCTGGACAGCAAATGAACATTTCCACCAATGTGAACATGGCCCTTTGTCCCCAGAGGAGGCACAGAAGAAGAAGTGGTTGATTCCATCTTCACTGACACACAAAGCCATTGAGAAGATTGTTTTCAACAAAACTCTATCAAGAGATTTGAGAGGATTGACAGAATTCTGTCACACAGGAGATTTGGAGGTGTTCCACAATATGTGCCTAAAGTACAGGCCAAAGCGCTTGCATTTTAGCTTTCGGGGCATGAAACATCGCACTCTACTAGCGGTCTTGGCCCATAACAGCAATGTCGGACGTGAACAATCTAGGACTAGGGGTAAAGTAAGGATGCCTCGCTACACTAAAGTGTTTTCAAAACGAAGTAAGCAATGGGTGATCAAACCAGTCTATGATGAAATGCAGTTCGACTTTGTGAAAGGCCTTATTGTTGCTGTGTTAGAAAAGCATGGATATGGAATTTTGGACGTTTCTGTGCAGAGCAGTGATCCATTGCCACCGAACATTGCGACTGTGCCATGCCCACCGGAAGCACAGCTGATTGTGAAGTACAAATCCTGGTTTAAATAATTGCAATACGATTGTATTTTTGTAAATAAATGTTATTGTACAGTGTACCTGTAAACCTAACCCTACCTTCACCATCATGGGTGGCGAACAAGCTGGGTGTCATCTTTGAATTCTCTCTATTCACCTCACATATGTGTATGTATATATTTTTCTCATGTCTCATCTCATGTAAATGTAAATGCTGCGCACTGTTAACGGAGGGGAGGCTTGCGTATTGCAAATAATAAAACAAACAAACAAACAATAAATCTCACTTTTAACTCAACTCCTGTGGTACTTTATACTTTCCCTGACCGTCCGCCAAAAATTAAATGTCTCAATTTGGGCTGCAAAGCTCGCAGACAACGGGGACAAAATTGGGGCACTTAGAACGCGCCAGCCAAGCGGGCCGTGGCATTTGGGAGAGAAGCCAGTTCGCATTTGCACATTGAGGCGCACTACATAGACGGATTCTAAACTTCAAGTTCTCACAGATGCCTATACTACGTGATGTTGCAAATAAAGAATGCGAAGGACAGCGCCCAGATGAGGCCCAAAAGTCGCACTGGAAGTATAAGGGTCTATTGTTTTTTGACCTTGAGACAGGGACCATGCCGAAAGAACTATATTTGAAGGCAGTGCGCAATAACGTAAGAGACGATAAGGCAGAAAATTCAGAAACTAGACCGAGTTTCATTTTAGTTCAGTATACGAAAAATCGTTGTCAAGAGCACGGTCCGTTTTACAGACTGCATTACGAAGAGACACAATGGAAATTTCAAATATAATGTAAGTAAATCTTTACACGCTTTTATACCGTAATGAAGATTTAATGAATGGATGCATGAATAAATGAATGAATGAAGAGCTAGGAAAAGCAAGTAAAACATGTTTGTAGTGGGCACATGGGCATGCAGGTCCACTGGTCTCACCGATTTCGGTCCTTGGCCCAGCCACTTTTCCCTGCACTGCCTACCTGCACTACGGGACTGTCTCTGTATCCTTCAGCCCCTTCTCCCGGCATTTACCTTGCACTTGCCACCAGCTGGCCCTATTATTTAATTTGAATTCAACTAACCATGTACAGCCCTTCCCCATGCGCGATCAGAAAGACACCTGGCCTAGTAGGATGTCTGCCCTTGTTCCCCACCTGCCTCGTCACGCCTAGAAACACTTGAGTATAGGCGCGTTACAAATGCCATATCATATATCATATCATTCCTCACGCATGTAGACTAACTGTCGTTTATCATTGTGTGTTGGCCTCGATTTATCTCGTTACTTTTCGCATTGATTTTAGAGACAAACATACTCCATTGAACTATCCTTGCAAGCAAATAGTTTCTGATCGGCCGTAATAAATAAAATGAGTAATATTAATGAAGTTCGGCTAGCGAGACTAATTATAATTGTTTTGTTTTCATAACAGGTATTTGATCCCATTCTGCCACTGCCATCTGTTTGAGACACCGGCGGATGGATTCTTCAGCAGACACCTGCAGTTTCGTGTCAACAACTGGAGCACGATCACCATATTATGGGACGATCGCCAAGGGCCCACATGCCCTTACGCTGTACTAGTGGCTAGAAGCAACATATCAACCTTTAGGCTGGACTAGTGCCTAGTTGATGGAACAGCCTTGCGGTTCACCGTGCTTCCACAGTGATTCTTTTTACGAAAATGAACACTCTGTGTACCATAAAGGAACAGCGCGTGACTCAAGATGAAACGGAACAGTTATTGCGGATACAGATAAAAGAAAATAAATGGCTTTCTGAGTTCATATGGCAATTGCTGAATATTCTCTAAACATTTAATGTCAAATAAATGTACTTTACCAAATGTACCGTGTTGCTGTTTCATTTTAAAGTACAGTTTCATATTCCAAATTGTGGCGCGCTGTGTTGTGAGTTGATCTGTGTTGGTTTCCGGGTTCTGTGTGGAGTCGCGCAGAAGACGACTGGGCGCGTTTGCCTACACAGCACAGTAACGTCACGGAGAGAGGCGGGGAATATGAATGTTTTGATAATGTCAGGCTCAGGGGCGAGGGAATTGATTTAGTGCCGCAAAAGCAGGTCAGCCAGGGCGATCGGGGAAAAGATAGGATTATCAGAAAATGGCGGCTCCCTGGTGCTTGTTTTCGCATGCGTTTAATGGACGAAAACTCGGGTAAGGTCCATAGGAAAGTTTTCTAAAATCGAGCCACTTAGGCTTAATAAAACATGGCCGACCCATAGGGACAATAACATTTTTACTAGACCATGCCTTTAAGCGCCCCATCTGCTGTCACAGTACAACCTTTTGACTGTAGTGTGATGTTGGAATAAAATATAGAAAGGTTAAATCGCTCCATAGGTAATTATGCCATAAAAAAATGTTTAAGCGCCCCATCTACTGTAGCAGTACAACCTTTCTTATGATTATACCATTTAAAATAATAAACATATGTGCAAATGTACACAGTATTCAAAAAACCCCAACATGGGAAGCCGTATATTATACCATATTGTATGATATTCGGCTTCCCATGACAGAGTGAAGGCCCTGAAACAATGCCCACAACTGCGCCCACCTGGTAGCTCACGCCCACCTGGTAGCTCTGAGGGCGGTGTTGTATGCTATCCTGCACGGACGCCCGAGGACAGTGGCCAATCCCTGCACAGAGATGTTTGAGGGCGGGCTATCACATTAGATTTTCATTTCGGGCTGTATGTATGGCTGTAGCCATCAAGTGGGCGTGAATCCGAAGTTTGACGAACACTGCCTCCCACAAGCTACCATGGCAGGCAGGATAGCATACAAAACCGGCGCTCAGTGTCTGCACTTATTATTTTTGAGTACCTGCGTGTCTAAACACTCGAAAGAGAGTACCTGTTCAGAGGTGAAAATGAAAGCTTTTCTTTTCACTTTATTGCAACTTAGTCCCACCACTTGCAGTGCCCATAAATGTCTCCTTCAGGGCTTACCCTGCACATAGAAAGGAGAGACAAACATGCATCTTCTGTGCTCTCAGAACACTGGACATGGAACACTGTTTCCCTAAGTGATTCCCTACCGATTTTCTTATTAGGCAATGAAAGCGAGAAATAAAACTCCCCTTCTAAAGCTTAGTTTACAGCTATGATATCTGCTATTTTGATATGCAAAAAAGAGTTGTCTCAATATAGATATTCAGACTGGAGGTTTGGGTGAAAGGATCTCGGATGCACTGCTTTACCAAAGTCTGTGCTATTTGGCACATAATTTAATCTCACAGGGCATTGCCTGCAACAGGGCGTGCCTAGAAGAGACCTGTGCCCCGTAGCTTGGTGACGACCTGGACTTTTTTCCCAATTAAAGCACTGCCCTCAAGGACATGTTTCTTGAGGTGAAAGCAGGCCATAGTAAAGTGTCTACTCAAATTGAAACATCACGCACGAGTGGATATTCAGTATGAACTTTCTGACATTGTTGAGCACACAAAGGTGGTAGAGAATCAGCTTGTCTCCACAGAACGAAGCCTGTTAAAAATTGAGAAACACAAATAAATTGAAGCCCTCTCTCATAGATGCAATATGCAAATCATTGACTTTTGGAAAATGTGAACCCATAACTGGAAACAATTATCCCATATCTCTTCCCAGATGCAAGCTTTTCTAAACAGTTTGTAGTCGAGCGAGCACACAGATTGCTGGGTCCATGATCCAAGCCGGGTGCTCCTCCAACCCCACTGCCTGTGGTACTTTTCAAAGTATCACAATTGTGTTCAATGATTCCCTGTCCTTTAAGCGACTGTAATTAATTAGTGATAATTAACCACAAAGTAATGACATTGAATTTCTTTCATCGACACTTAAAAAAAAAATGGAGGGGTTTCCCCCATGGCCACCCTTTGGCCTTCATTGCAGTGAGCTTGAGAAATGGGTGAACTGAAATGCGAGAACATAACCCTTCAATTCTACCCAAATTTTAGTCTGGGAGTTTAAAAAGCCCAGAAATCCTTGGACGTGTTAAAAACTCTCCTGCTCACAAAGCAAATGGAGTATTTAACAGTGTACCCTCCAAAGCTCCGATACTTGATCATTGCAAGATCCACTTCTACAGCAATCTGGAGTAAGCTGTGCTGTCTGTTGAAACTCTCTTTCAGAGGATGGAAGCATTTGGTGCAAAGCTGAGGAATCACTGATTATGTCTGATAGCTGGCCCCTGCTAATGCTAAAAGCTGTTAGAGGATGACTCAGATTAAATTACCCGGCAGCGTTGTTACATTTCTAGGACACGAGCAGTTGAAATCCTATTACACCACATTAACTCGTATTGCCCGGGATATGGGTAGACGTCCTGAATGATACTAAAGTGCATTGTAAGATTTTTTTTTAAATTCTGCTTTATTTATATTTTGCAATATCATACATCATACATAGTACAGCCAATTTCTTAAGGTCGTACACAAACAAAACTGACATATGATTGGCCTACACAAGCCTTACTCATATGTTTCCCCAACAACACCCCTACCCACCCCAAAATCTGTCAACTCCACCCACGACCCGAGGGAAGCCATAACTAACCAAGCACTGTGGCATCTGTCCTGCACAGCCACCTGAATGTCTCTGACACCTCTGAACCTGATCAGCTTACCCCTTTGTACACTGTAGGATCAGAGCATTCTCCACACTCGAGTTACTCCCCGCCTGCCCCACCCCATCGGCTCCCCCATTCAACATTTACGCTTCTGTGGACTTATATCTGTCCCGAAATTCCCCCCATTCCAACTGAAAGTTTGCCCCCCCTCCCATGTATGGCTTCCGAGATCCTTTCCATCACATATGTTTTTCACAACGCTTATCCATTCCCTCTTCCCCAGGAGAGACAATCTTTTTCCAGTGGATCACCAGGGAGGCCCTTTCCGCTAGCAACAAGGAATGCGGCAAGTGCACTAGACCTCTGTATTTCTCCCCCCACACCCCCTCTGCCCTCCAGTCCACATAAGACCAACAGTGGTGTCTTTGTTCTGGGAACCCTGTCCACCTCTTTGATCCACCCTAGGACTTCATCGCAATAAACTTGGACCTTAGCCCATCCCCACCACATATGACAATAGTCGGCATGCTCCCCACATTCATGCTAGCATAGAGGGGTCGGCCTCTGGAACATCTTAGAGAGGCGCACTGGGTTGTACTGCCACCTATGAAGTAGCTTGATCATGTGGAGTTTATACTGACGGGCAATGGAAGTTCTGTAGGCTCTTCAGCACATTTTCCGCCATAGCACTTCGTCTACTTCTCCGCTCAGGTCTCTTTGCCACGTAAACCAGAGTTTCTCCGTACTTCCCCTGCCTGCCTCCACCAGGGCCCCATACAGGGATGAGATCAACCCCTTCATTTACCTTCTCGAATCAAGGACTTTCTCCAGGGGAGTTAGCTTCCCCTGTGCCATGTCCTTCCGCGCATCAACTGGAAGTACACCCTTCAGCTGCAGACCCAAGAAAACTAAAAATGTTCCTATTCCCAGCACCCCCTCCAGGTCGACCAGTGAAATGAAGCGGCCCTCCCTCCATAGCTGGCCAACCCTTGTGAGGCCAGCGTCAAACCATGTCTGTAACCTTTCCAAATTTGTGATCTGCTCTTCTCCCCTGGTGACCACAATTGGCTCAGGGGGGAGGTGACCTCACCTCAGTTCCCTTCCGCCACAGACTCCAGATCAGACTCCAGATAAGCCCTATGATGGTATGTTCGCTAATCCGCCTCAGAATTTTGTCTCTCGGGGCCAAAATCCATTCTCCCACCATCGCCGGTCTGTGATGAATGTTCTCTAGTCCCACCCATTGACAGTCCCTTTGCTCCCTCAGATGTAGAACCAGGACCCTGAGTGGCATCGCCTTTATAGTCCTAAGTCGATATCCGGCAAGCCCACCCTGCCTTTTCCCTTTGGGAGAACCATGACATCATATGCCAGCTTCGTTTTCTTCCCCTGCCATAAGAATCTCAAAAGGCGGCTCTTGACCTCTTGAAACATGGCAGATGGGATTTGAATCTGAATCATCTGAAAAAGAGGATCCGTAGGAGGAAGTTCATCTTTATCGTATTCAAGCGCCCCAACCAGGAGATCGTCAGTTTACCCCATTTCTCTATGTCCTCAAATAATTTCGCTAAGAGTGGCGGGAAATTTGCATCGAGACAACCACCTATCTCCCTCGTAACATTAATGCCTAAATAACGAAACTCATCCTCCACCCTCATCCCGAGTGCGTCCAAACCCTGTCTTTCATCTGACCCCCAACTGGTCCAGGTAGAACAGAATAGATACGAAAGCCAGAAAGCACCCCATACTCTTCCACTATCTCGACCACGGCGGGGACCGAGGACACTGAGTTCCTAAAATGTAGCAGGAGGTCATCGGTGTATAAGCCCAGTTCATATTGCACCCCGCTAACGAGAATACTCTCTACCCGAGGATCGTTCCAGAGTTTTCGGGGCAAAGGGCTCCAGGGGGACAGCAAAGAGTAACAGTGAAAGGGGGCACACCTCTCGCGTACCCTGCCCTAATTCAAACCATTGTGAAAAATCCCCATTAGCGGCCACGCAGGCCTTCGGGCCCGCGTATACTGCCCCGATTCTACTTAAAAAAACAACCTGTCCCCCAATCCGAATTTGACCAAAGTTGCCCTCAGGAAGTCCCATTTCACTCTGTTGAACGGCTTCTCTACGTCTGCAGATAAGAGCGCAGGATAATCCACTCTACCTCGGGCCTCTGCAATCAGATGCAGGGATTTGTGTATCGTATCTGCCCCTTGTCTTCCCCTTATGAAACCCACCTTGTCGGGATGCACCAGTCTCCGCATAAGTACATCCAGCCTTGAAGCCAGGACCCAGATGAATAACTTTGCGTCCACATTGAGGATTGAGATTGGGCGGTACGAACCACAAGCCCTGTTGTCCCTGCCCTCGAAATATATCACTGTGGTAAGAGCCTGCACAAATGTCTTCGATGCCTTCCAAGATGTGATTAAATAATTTGACCAGGTGTGGGACCAATAGGCCTGCGAATGCGTTGTAAACACCAACAGTGTACCTTTCCTCCACGGTGCCTTTCCCAGGTGCATCTTGCGAATCGCCAACAAGGTCTCTTCTCCAGTAATGGGGGCATTCATCTCCGTAGACTCCACGGGGGTCAGCTTTGCTAAGTGCACCTCAGCCATATATGGTCCCACCCCCTCTGAAAGGACCTCACCCCTATATAAATCTTCGTAGAAGTCTGCAAATGTCTCAACCACCTACCTTGACGACGTCTAGAGTGTGCCCCCGGAGCCCACCACCCCCGCTAATCTGTAGGCACGCTGGGTGTGTTGGTGCACTGCCAATGGTGCATCCGCCATGTCTCCTTTTTCATAATATTTCTGCTAAAAAAATTGAAGCTTCCGAATTATCCTGCCCTCATCCAGCAGCCTCCTCTTATCATTTCCCTCGCTCCTTCCGCTGCTGCCTGTATCCGCCCTTCCAAGACCCCAATGTCCTTGCGCAGTATATTCTCCACCAGAGTCCTCTCCCCGCGCAACCCCTCCCTGATAAAAGAGGTCCCTCCAAGTCGCCCTATCCGCGTCCCATACAGTACCCTGGTCCACCTCCCCTGTGTCATTCAGGAGAAGTATTCCTGTATTGCCTCCTCAAATTCCTCTCTGAACACCTGATCCTTCCACAGGGATACATTACATCTCCATTTTGAATTGTTCGAGACCAAATCCTTCCAGGACCAATCTAGGGATACCATGTCATGGTTGGACCAGGCAACCGGGTGGATCTTTGAGCCCATCACACCCCCCCCAAGCCAGGTCCCCCGAGATACAAAAGTAGTCTATACGAGTATAGATCGCATGAGGCGTGGAGTAGACCGTTAATCCCTTTTTTTGAGGGTGGAAGAAGCACCACATATCCTGCAGGTCCAGACAATCCTTCCTACAAACCTCCCCAGTCAGTCCAATGCATCTTCTATCCCATTGTGTATCCACCCACATATTGTGGTCCCCGCCCACACCCAACCGGCCCGCCCCTTCGTTCAAAACCTTCGACAACATAGGCTTTAGAAAGCGCATCTGCCCATGGATAGGGATATATAGTGCCACAAAGGTAAATCGGACCCTCTCAGGGAGCCCACTAGAAACATGTCCACACTTTTTCAATTTCCAATATCAGCCTTTCTCGCATCTCCCGAACACCTGGTTGAGAAGACCCCATGGAATCTTCCTTTCCTCTCCCCTACTATACTTCGTCTCTTGGAAGAGAACATCCATCCCCATTCTTCGAAAACTCCCTGGCCACAAATGACCTTTTAAGTTAGTGAATTTGGCCCCTTGATGTTTAATGTGCAAATTCACAATCAATCAGAACTGTCCCCCCTTTTCAGGTCCACCATTCCTTCACTTCAAATCTCACCGCCTGGACAGACCACATCCTCCACCACCCATTTGACCCCTGGGTCCAACAACTCGTTGCTGATCCATCCCCCACTCCCAACTGCCATTTCCCACCCCATCAGCCTCCGGTCCAGTCCAATTACCATCATTGGATGAACACCAGACCACCAATAGGACCCGGTCATCTGGATCACCCCAAGCTTCCCCCCACACTTGAGAGCCACCTCCACTTATTCAAATCCCAACCTTATTTACCCCCCTCTCTGAAACAACCCCAGAACCATTCACTGGCAGTCCTCCGGGGAGTCCACTACGGTAGACCATTGCACAATGTCAGTCCCACCTCAGCCTCCTCCCTCCACCAGTTTATCCACCCCAGGGGACCCATCGAGGCCGCAAACAATGTACCCATAAAACTGAAAGCCGCCTACCCCTAGTACACGTGGGAAAAGGCCGCGAAAAGGATAGTGAGCCGTCGGGTTCCGTTGGCCCCTGCCGGTGGTGTATTCTACTTCTGGATTTCCTCGAGCCAGGAACCCTATACCTATTCAGGCCTTTTATTCGCCACTGTCTATCTTGGGCGCCCTTCAGTCCTCCTTGTGTTGCTTCCTCCTCACTCATCAATTCTCTGGTGACCCTGCGAATATCATCCTCTGTGACCAGTTTGTAGCTATATCCTTCAACCTCAAAGGAGATAGAGAGGGGGAAGCCCCCACCTGTGCCACACTCCCTTCTCATTAAGCCATTTATTGAGGGTCCTGCACAGGCGTCTCTTTGCCACCGTGAGCGCTGAGAGGTCCAGGAAGATTGCAATTTCTGCGTTGCCCAGCATCGCTGTGCCTGCCCCTTTCGCTTTCTCAAGGATATTCTGCTTAGCTGGGTAGTTGTGAAACCACGCCAGGACAGACCTCGGGCCTCTGCCAGCCCCACCCGCTCTGTGTACTCTGTCTTTTGTGCTACTGGATGGTATCATCCCCAAATGGTGCTTTCCTCGTGTCATGCACAACCCTGTGCAGGTCCCTTTCCGTCTTGCCCTCTCACTCTGGAACCCCAAAAAATCTCAAGTTGGTCCTCCTTTCTTGAATTTTCAAAGTCGTCCATCTTTAGGGTGACCTCCCCCTCCCTTCTTTCCAGTTCCACGGTTCTCCTGTCCATCTGAGTCTCCAGGGATGTCTGGTTATTTCCCACTGCCTGCAACCTCTTGTCTGTTTTATCTATTTGCACATTGATTTTGTCCACTTTTTCTCTGATGTCGGCTCTCATCCCACGAATCTCCTCCAGCAATGAGGCAATATCCCTCTTTGTGGACACCGAGTCCTCACCTACCTCTGCCATGTTCACTGTTGGGGTAGGTGCTCCCATACTTCGTGAATATTCAAATTTCCCCAGCTTCGATTTCCAGTCCATTTGGAAAACTGGGCCCTCCGTGTGGGTCGGGCCCAGGCTCCACTCGGGAGGAACCTCCAACCTCTCTTCCGTTGGTGATGTCCTTCACCCGACAGCGCCCTCCTCCCCGGGTACCCTCTTCCTGGGGCCCAGGAGATAGCAGGCAATATGGCACATTGCCCCATTCCAGACCTGCTGTGTGTTCTGCTCTGTCCCAATTGGCTGTCAGGTCCTGGGCCTCCCCACAACAGGCAGGGGTACAAGCTGACACTGCTCACCTTCTTGGACCCCCCTGAAGAGCCTTTCACCCACCCTTGAGGCACCAACCCCACTGTCCTCTGCCTCAATGAGACAGGCTGCCTCACTCATCTTGTGGTGTGCAGACCGGTGTCCTCCTGCAGGCCATTGTGGGCTAATCACGAACACCATCATGCAAGGTGGGCAAATGCCCCAGGCCACTGCCCGGGGGTCCACACCTTCTGCCTCACTGCGCCGCCCTCCGCGCTGGCAGGCTCTAAGGGCAAGACGCTCGGTCTTCCGGATCCAGTCCTCCACACTGCTGCTACCTGGCCTCTACTCAGTGGCCTGGGCCCCTCCCTCACAATCCCAATGTTACGCCGGGGGTCACGGTATATCAGCAGCTCCACCGCTGCATCCAGGGAAATTACATTCGGTTTCACGGGGCGGACTTCGGTTGTATCTCCATCGAGAAGTGGTAGGAAAGATTTCCCTTGGGTTCAATTTTTCCTTCATTTATGGACCCCTTCCTCACCCTCCCCCAACTTATTTTTGTGTGACTTATCTAACCTGACTTTTTTCCAGTAGAGCACAGCCGTCAGCTGCACTCCTCTGGGCTTTTGCTCATTTGTTGAGTTTGTCCTTCAGGCTGTCAATACTGGGAAACTATGTTTCCCTTAATCTTTGACTATGTTGCCATTTCTTGGTAACTTTCTATGTGCAGTACCGCGCATAGGGGTCCTTTTTGTTTTATGGCCATAGCCACCCTCTAAGGATTTATTGGTGTTAGTACAAGTGTGCCTAGGACGAACTGGTGGCAGCAGTTTTACTTCTTTTTGATGGGATAATCTCGCGTTTACCAGGTTTGGCCCAAGACTGTGGCCAGGGCCGAAAATGAGCATGCCACGAAGTCTTTTGCTCTGACCTTTGGCCATTTTGTCCCTTTGCCTTCGCCAAGGTCGAGAGACCCAGGTATTTCTTACTTGGGCATGAGCCACCCGGGGGAAAAAAACACATCTTTTGCGGGCTCCTTCATGTCACGTGTGCTAGTGCCCAGGGAGAGGGTTGGAACTGTCTGGTCCCAATCCACACTACTGGTGCCAGTATGTCTGGTATGCCTGAATGACTGGAACCACCGTGGGCCACAATTGGCCCACGCCTAATCTTGGATAAGAGAAGGGGCTCTACATCCTTTCCGGGTAGATCAACTGAAGTTCACACCGAACTACAGAAAGAGCCAAGTATCCTGAAACGAAAGAGCAGACCCGTGTAACCACCGGAAACATGCTGCAAGGTTTGGCACTCTGACCTCGCTGTTGTCCGGTCGGACCCCATCTTTTGTATCGAACCAAGAAGGCCTGCAAGGGCGCATCGGCCCTTTGGGAGTAGTGGGATCAGCTACTCTCGGCACCTCCTGCTTACCCTCGCAAAGAGACTCAGGACTTTGGGAATTGCTTACTTCTGGCCCTGGGCCCTATCCTGCCAAAACTCGTTGTCCTAGCTCCTCTGGGTCGCAATTTATGAAGGTGCGCCATGCCGCAAGTATTTGTGGTCCCTGTGTCTCCCAGCTGTGGTGACAGCCGCTGTAAGTGCCTGCAGACCTGTCCCCCTGTACCCTGAGACATGCTGCATTGAAACTGTCTTCCTTTCTTTTTTGAGAGCAGAGAAAAGGCTACTGTCCCGCCACGGATGATCGTCCTGTCCCGCAGCCGCTGAGAGCCGGAGCGACGTGTAACTGCAGCGGTTAAACCTACAAGCGACCTGGGCTAGACTGGCAAAATTTGGTCCAGACTGTGTCGAGGGTCGGTGAGAACTTGCATCACTTACCGGTGGCCCCCTGGCGCATCCACTTGTTTTTACGCACGAGAATCCCTGAAAAGATACTAACCTCAGCTAGGCTAGCCTGCACTCCCCAGATATTCCCGAACTCCAAAAGTCGCTCTACCTGCAAGGGTAGACCATCCTCGAAGATTAGTGCATTATTCATCATCACCTCAACCCCCTTCCTGAACTACTACAGCTCCTTGAAGAGTACCTGCTTTCACTCTTACGCACGACCGTGCGTTAACGCACTGCTGTACTTTTGAGCACAAGGCTCCCCTCTGCATAAGCTAGAGATCGACTGCCTAATGTGATGATTGTGTTTTACTTGCCTCTTCTGTTGCATTTTGTGGTTGTGTTCTTCGCCTTATCCGCATTAGGCTAAACGCATTTTGTATACAAGTTAAATAGTGAAAAGTGTTTGTAATAACTGTTATATTATTACTGTGGTTTATTCGTGGTTAGTTATAAAGGCCAATAATAAATGTATTTTTGATATACACTTGTCTTGATATACACTTGTCTCAGAGTATTCTGTGGAGTTTGACTGTGTGTGCTCATTGTGGGCTTCTGATCACTCTCACCACTCCGGGCACTTAGTCTTGACCGGAGACTTAGTCTTGACCGCCTGCCATAGATTGGTCTGGTTTGTCCAGAAGGTTCCCCTGTTCCACCAAACTAGGGTGGCTTCTGCCCACCAGGTCAGAGTTTAGAAATCCATCTTAACAAAAAGCAACCACTATGCCTGGGATTCCGGGACAATGTGCCCCTTATCTTCCCCCACAATATTGTGCGGCCAGTGTCCATCTGCGGGGTGGGGGGATTACAGGGATTACAGGTAGGGGCTCTGGCCACCTTTCAGCCCAGTGACCCGGGAGCGACACAATCCAGCTATATGAGCGCACCCCATGGTGGCCTCCCCTGTATAATGTTTTAATTGGGCAACAACTAGCTCAAGTATTGTTCCAACCCACCCGAAATCGGGTGTGAGCAATTTATATTCATGGAGTAAAGGTTTTTATTTTATGAGCCTGGAACCCCACTCATGATATCGATTCCCTATAACCTCCTTCCCTTTCGGTACAAGAAACCGAGGGTTGTACAAAAGGACTATTTATGAATGAAATAGAAATAATTTAAATATTAACAGATTATACATCTATGAAATGCTGGTGCTATGAAATGGTGTTTGAGACAGTATAATAACATTTAAGCCAATTGACGGTATCCCATGTTTATTGCGCTATAGAACACATCTCATTGTTAACTTCAAAAATACTTTGTTTTGAAAAGTCAAACATTGACACTACACACAGGACCAAGACGTTTGTTTTATATACATTTATTGTAGTTTAACTACTTAACCAAGACTCTGTAAAGGACACAATCCAGCTATATGAGCGCACCCCATGGTGGCCTCCCCTGTATAATGTTTTAATTGGGCAACAACTAGCTCAAGGAATGTTCCAACCCACCCGAAATCGGGTGTGAGCAATTTATATTCATGGAGTAAAGGTTTTTATTTTATGAGCCTGGAACCCCACTCATAATATCGATTCCCTATAACCTCCTTCCCTTTCGGTACAAGAAACCGAGGGTTGTACAAAAGGACTATTTATGAACGAAATAGAAATAATTTAAATATTAACAGATTATACATCTATGAAATGCTGGTGCTATGAAATGGTGTTTGAGACAGTATAATAACATTTAAGCCAATTGACGGTATCCCATGTTTATTGCGCTATAGAACACATCTCATTGTTAACTTCAAAAATACTTTGTTTTGAAAAGTCAAACATTGACACTACACACAGGACCAAGACGTTTGTTTTATATACATTTATTGTAGTTTAACTACTTAACCAAGACTCTGTAAAGGTTTTGATGTTGATTATGGTGTGGTGTCCCAGCAGTTGCAGGGGTAAAAAAATGAAAGTCGCAAACTATTTACCAGGCATAAAAAAATCACCTCACAGCATTGCAATTCTCACAGAAAGTGCTAGTTCAAATGTTGAGCCCTGCTGTTTGTGGGCAGTGTATAAACCGTTTGGTGGCTCAAGGATTGCTTGAGAGCACTGTGAGAATTCTGCTGTTATGGATCCAGTTTATTGCATTGTAGTTGTGTGAGCCAGCCGCGTGCTCGGATAGTCGGACTCCATTGGATCGTGTCAGGTTTCATCAGCGGTTGAGTGAGCCCCCGTTTTATAATTTTATTTGAATTATGTGTAACACTCGCTGGACGAACTAGATCGTACTTGGGCACCAATGGAAACAGTAGATCGCTTAACACGACCAAGTATTAGCAGACACAGCAACAGCAGACGTTGCCAGAAGGTCGATTTTTAAAGTAGTTTGACCATCACTCAGCCACTTCAGAGGCTTTTCTTTTAAGGCTTTATGAAAGGGTAGGAACGATTTCAACAGGCAACTTGTTCCACAGTTTGGGACAATACACTTCAAACCTTCGTTCGCCACTATAAACGCAGGCAGAGGATGGGACTACTAACAGCAGTTTATCCCATGAGCGCAAAATTAGACAAAGGGCTTTAAAGTAAGCTGTCTTTTTCGCTGAGCCAATGAAGGCATCACTTTAACCCTGAAATAGGGCGAGGACTTCCTTACTCTCAATACCAGTCTTACTGCTGCATTTTGCACTCTTTGCAGCTGTTAGTATTGCTTGGATGGAATACCTGCAAGAAGGGCCATTGCAGTAATCAAGTTGGGAGTTCAGCAGTGCTCCCACCACCACTGCATGGCCATCCGCAGGGACAAACGGGAGTGCCTGTCGCAAAAGACGCAGTGTGTAAAACAGAATGTACTTCAACACCCATCAGGTCCTCTAGCCAGATACAGCCATGGTCACTCACTTAAGTAGCAAATGACAATTCCATACACAGAAAACAAGGTGGGTGGGGACGCCTCATGGGGTGAGGAGATGTTGCCGTGCCTTGTCATCTGCCTTGGTAAGGTGCATGTACAATTTTTAAGGATGGTCAAGACTTTGCAACTGGCTGTGGATTTACCATTGCCCCTATCGCCGAAAGAGGGTACATCAGGAGGCTCGAGTGGCATGACTGTTTCAAAATCTATGGCCTTTGCCAAGGTTATTGCTGAGGCCGTTTCTAAATGCACAAAATCAGTAAAGATGACTTCTTTCTTTAAAATAGTGGCACCATGGCTTGAAACTGATATGGGGACTACGAATCAGTCCTCCAGTGTTAATATGGCAATTCATCAGACTTCATATATTGCAGAAGATGTTGAGTGACCCAGACGTTACAGCTGCTGCTGATTCCGATGTAATTGCATCATATTGGGTTTTAGGGTGGGCAAATGATTAATCTTCACCTGATACCCTGCCAGATCTTTCAATTGCCTATTCTCAGGACTCGGATACTTCGTTATCATCATACACTTCGACACCAGCGCCCATTCCACCTAGGAAGCTGTAGGCAGAGCTTGGACAATTAGACTATAAAAGTATGGATAGTCAAGGTGGTGTTTTGTGAGGAATTAATCGTGCTCTGTGTTCTGGTCTCACTGTATGAAGGGCTTAAGACCGAATCGCAAATACATTCCGCTCACCTGGAATCACTCTTATGTAAATTTGATTATATTAATGTTCATAACAAATGTAAAGAATTCTAAAATAAGCGGCCTTCAGTTAATTCTACAAGGTGCGCTCGTACTGGTGGGAAGGATGTGGAGTTAACCCCAACCTGGATAAGTAGGCCCAGCAGGCGCAGGTCTGAATGAGAGCAGGACTTTGCATCTAAGTTACCATGTTGTAGTGTGGTACAGCAGGGTAAAGCTCCTACGTCAGCCTTAGCTCCTGTGCATGATTGTAATTATGTCCCGCAGTCTAACCTGTTGTGTCATTCTGCACTGTCCTCATCTGTTCAAGTGCACTCCGGGTGAAAGTATAGGTCAGGATTGTGCGATCGGAAACAATAAGCTCTCTAATATTATGCTGGAAGGAGTGGGTTCGGTTGATTTTATCTGGTGTAAGAGATAAAACTGCCTGTAAATAAGAGCAAAAAGGTTCCATGTGTTAATTTCCACCGCAAAAATATCGCAATGCAAAAATATCGCCATATTTTTGCAGCGAAATTTGCATCATTTTTTAATGTTCAGGGGACACCCCCGCTCCCACATAATATCCCCAACAAAAATATTGCCTATGGCGAACCAACCAGCAAAAAGGACGGAGACAATTCTAACTGAAACATTCTGGCGAGAAGACAAGTAAACCGGGTTAAAAAAAAAAATAAGCCCATACATAATTCCAACAAGCAAGCGTCCATAAAATGTATGTTCTCCTGTCAGTCAATCTTCAGTTGAAGCAGTCTTGGCGGAATCATTGGTAAGAGTCATTCAAGACAACAAAGTCAGTTGGTAACCACAGAAGGTTTCACATTGGCTGACGATTCGGTTACGTGTACTCCAATGGCAATAAGCATGATTGGCAAAATGTATGTCGCATTCTGTACAAACTGACAATCCACTAGCTATGTTGGGTTCTGATGCTATAGCTTTGGAAACATTTTATCTCCCTGAGGCATCTGGTCAAAAGGCAGATTCTTCACTGGGTGTAACCTTGTTACCAGGGGTGGGTAATCAGGATCTAAACCAGGAAACCTGCATGGTTGGTGGGTCTTTAGAGCAAAATCATATATTGGCTAATAATTCCCAGGCGGGAAGTGCTCCCAATGTTACTTTTTGGCAAGTGGGGGTAGGTGATAAAGTGAAATGGCATATACAAGTTTATAGTGTCTTTTAAAGGAACTAAAGGAGCTGAAATTGATACTGGTGCCCTTGGACCTTTGGGCCCGAGTATAATTTCAAACTCTGAGAGACTTTGTATTCAAAGGTCACTTTACCATCTTGTCGTGGAACACTGAAGGAAGCAATAATTTATGTACAAATCCTGCGGTTGACCTCATCTCCAAGTTAATGGCCTCCCTTTCGCTGGATGGATATGTTTCATCTTTTCGGTCTGCGCAAAAGGGTGGTCCGTGACGGCTGTTTTGTGGTCTGTTAACTCCCGTGAAGTCTTCTAGAGAGTTTGAAGTTATTCAATCAGCAAATGTTTGCATTGGTGTTTTGGCCACCCATGCTAGAGTTCTTCGGACATCCTGTTTATAAACGTTTACTGGCACATGGGTATTAGTAATTGTGATTCTTTTTTGGACCCTCTTGTATCGTTCGCAAATCAGTGGAGTGACAGTATTAGGTGGTCAAATAATTTTGACTGGTGGACTAAACGCTAAATGTATAGGTGTTGACGTATCCATAGGAAGGGGGCCTCAGTTAGGAAAACAGTTCTCCCAAAAATATGTTGCCATTGGCTAAAAGGTTTAGGCAGACTGAGACTGTGTATCGTAAATGGGTGCAACCCACTGAGATGTTCCAAGTAATTATACCTGCCATAACAGGGAGTTGCACTCTACCATTGATTATATTTTTGTAGGGGGCTGGCTATTTTATAAATGTAAAACCGTTAGGGTTCAGGAGTCAGCTTCGAGTGACCATTGCTTGTTATCTATGAAATTTGAATTGTGAATGAAGATGGGCAAGCCTGGGGGAGTCCTTGTTGGAATGGAAATATTTGACTTTTACAGTTAATAAATTTGGTAGCTTTATGGAAAATGGCCTAAAATCTTTAAATGGTCTATCAAAATCTTTGCCAATTTTTTGCCAGAAGAATCATTTACCTGCATATGATACTGAAGTAGTTGCAATGAAAAAAGATATGAGATCCCAGATCAGATTTTTAAAATTAAGGGATAGTCTTGACTTATCTGGAATTTCTTGCTAGTATTGGCAAGGTAAAATCAGCCTATATAAATTGGCTAAGAGGTAATTGTGCACTTAGAATCCAGAGAGATGAATGTATGTTATTAACTTTGCGTAATAACAACTCTCAATTCTTTTGGAGGTTGATAAATGATCTGGGTGCGGCTTGACACGTGATTGATTTGACACTGTGGGTCCTTTCCTCGAATGGCTCATGTGTACAGCGTTCATTCGCTCGCTCGTCTGAGCTCCTGGAGGTGTCGGCGTGGCAAGTGCCGGGCATTTAGGCATTGACAGCATTGACAGCTGTGAGGACTGTGACAGCCGGGGCCAGGAGGCTTTGTATGGCGGTGGTGCCCCACAGTGTGGTCCTTTTCTGGGCTTGTCGAGAGCCCGCTGTGTGTTGCGGTAGCTCTCTCCAGTCGGCTCCTTCCCAGTCTGGGCTGGCTGGACAAGTGAGGAAGGTCACGGAGTTGAGTAGGACTCTGTGCGGGGGTTTCAATTTTGACACAGCTGGTCAAAGCTGTTTGAGCTGCACTTCTTCAGTGCATTCTTCCTGTTTGTGCACTGGAGAGTTTTTCTGGAGAGTTTTTCTTAGGTGCCATTTGTGTGTGTTGGTGGGATCTGGAGTGGCTTGTTAACTTGGAGCACCCTTAGTACAGTCACCCCTAAACACAAATTAAAACAGCTGACACTACACTACCAGACTTTAACGTTTATGGCCATAGCGGATGTGTAGTAACTGTGGGGGAAGACCCTTTGAGCTGCCTTCTGCCATTTAGCCCACTTTTGGCTTCTAAAAGAGCCAGTTGATATCACGTCTTTGATCAGTGAGAAATGGCAGTAACTGCGGGATTAGTCCCTTTGAGCTGCCATTTCATCTTTCACGCACTGGGGCCGTATTCAGCATTATCTTGTCTTGTCTTTCATCTGCTATACATCTACTAAGCTGATATGGCATTTCACTCTACAAGTTCCTTAACTGCACCCCCCCCTCTTAGAGTACTTGCGTGGCGTGTGCTTCAATTGATTAATAGAGCACACAAATTAGATAAATATGATAAGATGGCAGAAAAAGACCTGCAAAATCATCAAAAACTTTGTAAAATTGATCAACTCAGCCTTGAGGCGGAAGAAGGTCTGAATAGTGATGCAACTGTTCATGCATGACCCGAGTCATTAACAGACGGCCACAAAAACTCAACCCAGAAATTGGATGAGAAAGTCTTTATAGCAGCAAATGACTTAATATTCCATGACAGTGCCTGAATAGGCGTAGGGAAGAAGCAAAAGAGTGATCCACATAATGAGAGGCGAAACTCGCTATTTTTAGCTGACAAGCTAATTGAAGACCTTAAAAACATAAATGCGAAATTGACCCTCCCGCCGTCACAGTGTAATAAAACGACAATTGATGACAATGTAAAAATCATAAAAGCTCCATTGAACTTGAAAGAAGTAAATGGTTTTTTAAGCGGTATACAAATTGAAAGGAGTGCTGAAGACCTAGTATTTCTACCGCCCAAACAAACGGTGACGGATTGCGCCCAGTACTAGTCCAATGACTATAGCCTGTTCACAGAACAGAAGGAGATGCAGCTCCCCTGTACAAAAGATACAAAAAATTACATATACTACAGCTAAGGAAGAAAGAAAAGGTGCGAACATTGACGGGAGATGCTCTATATCTGATTCTACTGAGACAAGTGAAGATAGCTCTTCTGATTCAGACGCACCCAGAACCGCAAGAGGTTTTTCTAAAGTGCGACAGCAAAACTATATAAGAAAACAAGCCAGCTTGCAACGTTCGGTTGATCCTCAAACAGACTGCTATGAATTAGTAGAACAAGTGATAAACCAGCTTAGACCGAATATAATCTCTGCATTGACAATAACTGTGGCACCATTGATAAAACTATATGAACATCTAAATGAGAGCCTCAAAGACCAAATTACCATGATGGCTTTAGTATACACCAAATTAATAAATATGGAGCTTGTACAACAAGAAGTGAAAAATCACACTGTGAATAACCAAAGGAACAATGATGCCTTTGTTGCACAAATAAAGGACCAACTGAAAAACAGCGCAGATGACGACTCTTAGCCGAGGTGGCACATGAAGCATTGATTATTCTAAAAAAAACAGCAAATGATCAATGAAGAAAATCAGCCACAGCGGACTGTAGCTGTTGCAACACTTCCCGAAAGATCAAGAGTTGAGGAAGTGGTCAATAATGAACAAAAGGTAGAAGGAACAACGGCCATGAGCTCTTTAGCTGTTGGTGAACTACAAACAAACCCTGAAATTGCAATTGAGTCCTCACCATCGACCAATATTGTTATATTAGACTCTGTAGTCAAATATGAAACAGTCAGATGCTGTGCCTATGATGAAGCCATCAAAAACTAAGAGTATAGTTATGGAAAATATCGAAGATGAGGCCGAAGTTAGCCATCCATCGACCTGTGTCGCCGAATTCAGAAATGAATCCAGAGCGAACGCCGTTAAAAAATGAAAAATTTGCAATCTTTGACAAAAATAAAAGAGAAAGTATGATCAAAGCAGGAACAAAAGATAAACAAAAGATAAATTGCCTATGAAACAAACAAAGAAAACGAAAAACATGCCAAATAGGAAAAAATCAAATATCAAAAATTTGTGCAAATTTCTAAGAAACATGAAATCATTAAATGTAATGATTCAAACTGCGAGTAAGCTAACTCAAAGTCTCCAGGTGAATGAATCTGTAGTTATGATTGAAAAAGCGGAGAATGCACAGACAAACGGAAAAAAGCAAGTGATCATAACAGAAACTGAAGATGATGATCATATGATAGAGGAACTGGCAAACCTGTCCACTTACGAATCTAATGATGATGATGTAACACTGGACGAAGAAGAACATGATGAGGAAAACCTTATGCTAGGCTGGCATAGCAATAGCGATCCGAGGTCAATACAAAATGGAAAAATGAGCCAGTTAAGAACCTGTACTATCGAGGTTACACCTGAGAAGGATAAAAACAGAGTATTCAATTTCAAGAGTCAGAAGAAAAAACAAAAGTCCCAAAAAAACGCTTGACTCTGGATGAAAGATGGGCCTCACCAAACTTTAAATCGGCCGAGAACTTCAACCTCATGCAGGCAAAATCTCAAGAAGTAAAATCTGATAACAGAGAGCAGATATATGGCGAAGTAGTGGGTGAAAAAACGGCCCATAAAAACAAAGAAAGAGTTACGATAGGGAATGAAAAGGCTAAGGAAGATTGGAGAGAGGATAAGAGAGTGCCATTCGACAGACAGAAGCTGTTGACAAAGAATCAGCAGGACATAACTTCAAACTTCTGCCTTTTATTAGAAAGAAATGTTTCCATCATATGATGGGCTAATTCTAAACAGGTACAATGTGTTAAAACATCTGAACCATCTTCCACAGCTACGCTCAATAACAACGAATGATATAAAAACAGTTGAATTCATACACGACACAATAACTGATTGTGTATTGCTACACATCTATTCAAGAGCCATCAGAGACATTATTGTAGAATATACCTCTGACTTTGACGCTTTGGGATTTGGAATAATTGAACCTTGGGGTGATTCCTCACATATAAAAACAAAGACACCAGGAAATCAACAACCCAAAAGATCTGAAGGGATCAATTTACAAAGAAATAAAATCACAAAACAAAAAGTCAACTTTGAAAGAGCTACGAAGAGCTCAGACGAAGATTATGATATGTTCCCCTGTGCCGAAGTTAGACTTGAACCAAAAAAACAAAACCAAATCACATTTGCCTGTAAAGAGAAGGAAGATCTGAGTTAAAGTCCCATCAACAATAGCCAGGAGAAAAATGACGATGAGACATGTTGGAACTGGGTTGCCAGCACACTTAATACGCAACAAAACAAATACTGCCAGTTAAAAAGGATATTGCCGGTAGTAAGGACAGGTACATGGAACACAAGAGGCTTCATGCACCTGTTTAACAGTCTTGGAGGCACCAGAACTTTACACATCATTTGCCTCCAAGAAATGTGGCTTCTTAATCAGCCTTTGGTGGAAGGCTATGAAACAGCCTAGAACCCGGCCATAAAGGAAGCGAAAGGAAGACCAATGGCAGGGCTATTGACTTCAGTAAAACTAAACCATGGCTTGAGAATAATAAACTCTGTTAATGTGACCCCACACATCCAGTATGTTGCAGTGGAAATAAAAAACGAAAAAGCGAAAGACAACGCAAAAGTTCATATAATTAATTTATATTGGCAGCACAATGCCTTGGATGAATGGGTATATCTTGACGTTATATGCGATCTAATAGACACAATACTTTCTAGTGAGAAGAAAGCCAAAATTATACTCTGGTGATCTCAACATGGAATGTTTGAAAGTACAAAATGCGATAGCTCCACCAAATCCAAAATCAGACATAAAGAAAAACCGGTTGCTTTTAGCATGGGAAGAAGAGATGGAAGTTCGAGGAATGAAAATGCTAAATGGAAACATGAAAGGGGATACCCCCCCCCCAAACCTACTTGGCAAAATGAGAACTCCACTACTTCTATGTCTCAGAAAATTTGGTGGGAAATATTGAAGATCTAAAGGTAATTGACATACAACACAGTGACCACGAGCTGATAAGAATTACCTTGCAAGGACTAAAGATGAAAAATGAGGTGCGATGGACCCACAAAGTCTCCAGTACACCGGGTAGAAATCGTCTAAGACTGAAAGAGCAACAGATTACAACAATGACAAATCTGTTAACAGGAGAAAAAATAAAAGACTATGGATCAAATAGAATATCCTGCCCTACTGCAAGCCTATATTGAAACGTCCAAAGGAAACAACTCAAACAATTTTAAGAAGATTCACGTGTATGACAGGGAAGTAGTCGGAAAAAAACATGAACTGTGAAAAATCATTAGGAGTTTACAGAAAAACACAGCTAAAGATTATTTGAAACACAAAAATGAAGCTCAAAAAAGCTATAGTAATTGGCTGCAAATGCACAAAAATGCAAAGGCTCAAAATGACGCCGAAAAAATGTTGCAAATCTCATCATAAAAAAACGGCCGCATGTTTTGGGAAGTGATAAACAACTTGGCAGTCCCTCAACAAGCAATCCAAACAAATATGGTGATGGAAGCAACATGGATAGAGCATTTTGTGAATCTGTTTATTAAAAACACTGACCGCGAGCATAGTGAACAAAACACACCTTCAACCTGGGACATCTCCATTGATAAGATAGATATCCTTTATCAAAAGGTTGAGCTCGTCTCGAGCTCCTGGACCATATGGTCTCACAAACCTGACATTAAAATTACATCCTGATGCGTGGGCTGAGTTCTGCTTTATCCTGTTTAAAAATATAATTGAGGGAAAAAGAATTCCAAACTCATGGAAAAGCACAATAATTGTGCCTGTGTTTAAAAAGGTATTAAGAACAGACCAAAAAAACTACAGGCCAATCGCCCTTTTAGGTGTTGTGGGAAAAATATTTGCAACCCAACTGTTATTACAACTGACAGATTGGATAAAAGTGGCAGGAGTGGCCGATGATCGCCAAACTGGTTTCGTTAAAGGTGTTGGATGCAGACTAAATCTAATGATAATTAATCTACTAAAAATGGAGGCGATAAGGAAAAAATCCAAAGTTTACTTAGCCTTCATAGATTTGGCTGACGTGTTCGACAGTATCGATCGTGAGCTTCTCTGGCAAAACTTAGCAAATGGGGGTGTCCAGGTAGCTTGCTTGCTGCAATTAAAGAACTTTATTCTGGCACCATGATAAGAGTCAGATTGGAGTTAGAAGGAACACTTTCTGCAGCCATCGCAACAACAAGAGGTGTGAAACAGGGGTGTCCTCTTGGGGCCACTCTATTCAGTGCATTTATTTCCGATGTAGAAAGAGCATTTGAAACAACAAGATCCTTTGCTCCGAAAATAAACGCAAATCGACCTGGCCATATACTATATGTTGATGACATTGTGTTAATGGATGTAACCCCGATTGGTTTGCCAAGAAAATTGACGGCTCTCAAAGAGTACACAGTTGCAAATGGTCTCGTGATTAACCCAACGAAAGCCGAGATATTGGTACTTCAAAATCTAGTCGGATCAGGTAATCAGCGAAAATTCAATTGGAAATTGCAAAATAAACCCATGCGACTCACGATGGAAACCCAGTACTTGGGAGTGACGATAAACTTGCGTATTAATGATGACAATATGGTTGCGAAAATCCGTCGGAAGTGTAAAGCTGTAGCAGCCCAAGGAGTCGTATTAAATAAGAAGTACGGGAAATTCACCTTGAAACCGATTATTGAATTCTATAAAGCAAAGGTTATCCCAGAATCTTTGGTGCCAAAGATATGCTAGGCTGTCCGGCTGGGACATGGTCCTGGTGCGAAAACGCATTCTGGGGTAAAGTGCTATCATTGCCTAGAGGGACCCCAACTGCTTGTATTCGATATGGGCTCGGTTTATCTTCAATCAATGCAAAAGTGATGTGGAACATGCTGTCAGTGTATAGGAAATTTTTGGGAGCGGATGATCTTCCTCAATATCAAATTGACGAAAACGATGCTGGTGTCTCAATTCTGAGTATGTGGAAACAAACCTGTTTGAATATATTAAAACAACTACAAACTGACCAACTGCTATTGATCCAGAATCCTAATGCAGTAAAAAAGAAATTATGGGACCAAGACTGTTGTGAAAACCAAGACCAAAGATCACTCCACTGATGCATGGTCAAAAATGCTTCCGAAGCGCGGATTTTCAATACTCTCCCTAAATATCTCCAAAATGTTCCATGCAAAAAAAGAAGGAACATCCTCTTGAAATTTCTTTTGAAATTGTTCCCAAGCAATAATGAATATAAGAAGCAAAGACAAAGATTCGACAAAGATTGTAGATTTTGTAAAACAGAAAAAGAAACGTTAAAACATCTTGTACTATATTATAAAAAATTAAGAAACCTAAGAACAACATACTTGGGACCGGAAATTCTAAAGCGGCCGCATTTAAACGGCGAAGACTGGTGGAATATAATTTCAAAAGGAACAGACTTTAAACTCATTTTCGCATTAACATTTTATTTAGAGAAACTGGAAAGTACAATGCCAGCTCAGGTTTACAACTAGCATGTGATAAAAAGGGAACAGCACTGGTAAGAGGAAACAAAAGGAATGTACCCAGAAGTGTGACAGCTGATACAGGCCTGGAGGGTATTCACTCTGTCGCCTTGGAAACAGTGAAAAAATAAGCAAATGTAAACAAAGGTACTAGACCTCATGGTGTTTTTATCTGCCACCGGCAGCTCTACTCGTAGTAGGTGTAATCATGGGGGCTAAATCACAGCCACTGTTAGGGACCAAGCCCACGGTTTCTCTGATAAACAAGGCATCCCATTGAAACATCTCTCACATAATTTGCCCAAACATCATTCCACAAAATATTCTCATGGCTAGGAGAGTAAGCTGGGTGGGTAATATGGTAAAATCTCTTGAGGGTGACTGCATCCTGATTACATTTGCATCCCTAAGAACTGCTGCTATGTACTAACTCTAATCGGAGAATTCTATGTCTACCGGCGGGTATAAGAATCTTCCTGTTGCCCTTTTTCTTTTTTCCATATATTACTCCTACCACATTAAACAGTGGTTATGATACAGGATACAGGAGTTCATATTAGCAAGGGCTTCCCAATGAAACAACCGATCTCAATACTGGCACCCAGTCCATTTCAGGTGCCTGAATGCAATGTATTGTTGGGTACTGGCAATCGGTTGAATATCCCAAAGATTAGTTCTAATCTAAATTCATTATTTGGATCCATAGTCACTGTGACAACCTGACTGACAGTCCGGGCACCAAAGACCTGAAGGAGGCTTGGTGGGGCCAGGAGGCCGACAATCCAACACAACTGGAACCCGAGAAAGGAACGCATGCATGCCGTGAAGCTTACGGACTCGGCTGTGTAAAAACAGACATCACAGAAACACTGGCTCATAGAACAGGTCTATCAGCAGCCGCGGGAAGGGAAATGACACCTTTAATCATTCTCCACGTCAAAACCAGCAGGTTACTTCCGCGGTCAAACCGCTGTTATCACGCCAATACCATAAAACCTTACGAGCGAGTTAGCCCCCAATGTAATGCAATGCGGAACAAAACAGAAAATCTCATTAATGCCACACAGACTGCTGAATCTATGCAAAACTTACTGTTGCCTTTAAAACTGAAAAGAATGGAAACCAGCGTTCCCCACGAGGCACGATTGCGGCCTCCATTATGGTGACCAAGATCCTCAGAAGAAGGGGGCGGAGCATGGATGGGCTTTTCAAGCTTTTGGTCGGGGAAGCCTCCTGACTGGTTAAAGAGGTTCAAGTCCTTATTTAGGGAGGGAAACGAGGAAGAACTGAGAGATTTGTTTCCTTTCTGTTTCAGAGGTCACCAGCTCGCGAGGAAAAAGCAGATACATTCCGTTGGGCGTACGAAGACTAACCTATGCTTTTTGCCCTATCCTCTAAGCAAGCCTGCTTATAACGAATTTCGGACTAAAAAAGGGGAATTAACCCACCTTAACATTTCTTTTTGCATTATTTGAAAGTCAATAAAGACTACTTTTTGTTGAACAGAACGCCGGCTCATAGTGATCGAGAACGCTATGGAAGCCATAATCAAAGCCCTCACAGACGGTCAGCAACAACTGCAACAAGTGATGCAGGTGCAGTCGCATCAAGCGCAGACTGACCGGCAGGCATTACAGCAGGCTCTACAGCTACAAGCAGCCACACAAGACACCATCAAGCAAATTACTGAGACTTTGACGACCACAAGGGGTAACTCCATAGCCCCAACCAATGTACGACAAAAGTTCCAGCAAGGAGAAGATCCTGGGTATTTCTTTACCAACTTCGAGAGAGTGGCCAGAAATTCGCAATGGCCGGTAGAAAAAAGAGGGGCACTTCATTGCTCCATTATTGATGGGTCCCTTGCAAGGAGCTTATCAGGCGGCTAATCCAACGGGTGACGCTACCTATGCCGATATCAAGAAAACCATATTAGAACGGATGGGTGTGGATGAAGAAGCCTACAGGACTAGGCCAAGGGGAACCCGCCTATGAACCAGAGAGACCCCCAGACAGCTGTATTACCGGATACATGATCTCTGTGACAAATGGTTAAAGCCAGCCTCCGGGTCGGTACAGGATATTATGGAGAAGGTGACACTCGAACAATTCATAGAAGCCCTACTGTCCGCGATGCAAAGATGGGTACGTCAACACCATAGGCCAACCTTAGCAGAGGCCATTGATATCGCAACAGCATTCCAAAAAGCAGGGGCTAGCCGCCCTCCTTCACTAGAAATCAGCAAACCAGTACCCAAAAGAACAGCCTTCCCCGAGGTAAAGACCATACAACCGGCGCAGGGAACTGGATGGAATACCACGACCAGACAACCACAATGTTTTGACTGTGGAGAGTGGGGACATATTGTCAGGTATTGTCCACGAAAACCAAAGCTGGAACCGATGGAAATAGGATATGCACAGTCCCGGGAATACCGAAGAAGAAAGGATACGTATCTGATGGAGGTCCGGGTTGATGGAAAACTGAGACAAGCTCTTCTCGACTCCGGAAGTGAGCAGACCGCCATAAAACCGGAAGTAAGCGGGTTGGCAGGGGAGGGAAGACAACCATTTACTATTGCCTGTGTGCATGGGGACACAAGGGAATATCCCTCCCAGGAAGTGGAACATGAGGTAAAAGGGGTTAGCATGAGTATGAAGGTCGCCATAATGCCCCATTTACCAGCACAGGTGCTAGTGGGTAAAGATCTGCCTTTATTTGAAGAATGTGTGCGGGATCAAGAGTGGCTACGTACAGCGACCTATGCTCAAACTGAGATTGAACCTAGCATATACCAAAGACCTAAGAAAACCAAAAGAGAAGTAAGAGAAACAAAAAAAACTATGGCAAGAAAAAAACGATATGTAGGAATAATTGACTGGTTACCAGAATCAGGGAACAAATCATTCCGGAGTGAACTGTTATTAGTCCCAACTTTGAAGCATGCCCGAGACCAAGCGATATCAGGTATCAATAAAGAAGGGGCGTATCCTTGGTTCAAGTCAAAGAATGGGCTGATATACTATGTAACCTTGGACCAAAAGAAGGACAAAATGGAACAGCTACTAGTACCGTTGGTCTTTAGAGAGACCGTACTACGGATGGCCCATGACGATGTTGTAGGAGGTCGCTTCGGGAAGGAAAAACACAGGAGAAACTACTAAAGCGCTTCTTTTGGCCTGGAGTATACAGAGAGGTGGCCAAGTATTGCGAAGAGTGTCCTGTATGTCAAAAGACAAGCCCACACAAACCAAAGAAAGCACCTTCACATCCCATGCCCCTCATAAAGGAACCTTTTTCCAGAATTGGGATAGACCTGGTTGGACCATTGGAACCCAGCAGTCATGGATATGCTTACATGCTGGTAATAGTGAACTATGCAACAAGATGCCCCGAGGTCTTCCCTATGAAGGGCATTAGTGCCACCCAAATTTGCAACCAATTAGTTCCTTTTTTTTCAAGGGTGGGGTTGCCAACGGAAATAGTAACGGACCAGGGATGCAATTTTGTGTCAGGGGTGATGAAGAAGGTATGCCAACAGATGCGCATCAGACAGATACATACTTCCATATATCACCCTCAAACAGATGGGTTGGTGGAGCGATATAATAAAACCCTCAAGATGATGCTCAAAAGAGTCACGGCACCAACAGGAAAAGACTGGGATAGAGTGTTACCATGGGTGTTAATGATACGGAGAGACACACCCCAATCGTCCACAGGATTCTCTCCTTTTGAGTTGATATTCGGACATAAACCCAGAACAGTCCTAGATATAGCCAAGAAAGAATGCGAAGAACAAGAGAAAGAAACCCATCTTACCGACTACGTACTTGAGATGAGAGAACTCTTTGTCCAGCTGAGCGTGGGAGAGCGGTCGCCGGCAGCCCTTGAGGGAACTGCAGGCCTTGGATGCCTTCCTGGCCCATCGGGCCCCCGTGAGTAGAATTCGGCACCTTTTGTTTTGTTGTTTTTCATCCGCGCTCTGAGCGCGTTGTCTGTTCCTGATCCCCCCCTCCCACTTCCTAGTCCTCCTCGTGCTCCCGCCTCCCTGCCGCCCACACCCCCCCTCCCCTCCTCCCTCTTCCTATAACCCCTCCCCCCCCCCTCCTGGGCAGCCCTCTGCCCGGCAGCCCCCTGCGGCTAAGGGCCCCTAGGCCAAGGGCGACTCCTACAGTTGCGGCTCCCTGTGTGTCTGCAGGTGTCCGCAGGGGACGCTTGGCGCCAGTACTTGCTATCCCCGTCCTCGCCCACCCCACCTACACCTGGCCATTGCACTTGCTTGTTGTCCTCACCTCACTGTGTCACAGTTGTGGTAAACCATGGTTTTCTCCCCCCGCAGGACTCTCTAACTTAGGTGGCCCCACCACTGTGTACCTAATTCGCATACCGTTGTTTGTTCTGAAAATGTGGTAAACCAGGGTTTTCTTCCCCCACAGGACTCTCTAACTTAGGTGGCCCCACCACTGTGTACCTAATTCGCATACCGTTGTTTGCTCTGAAAATGTGGTAAACCAGGGTTTTCTCCCCCGGCAGGACTCTCTAACTTAGGTGGCCCCACCACTGTGTACCAAATTCGCATACCGTTGTTTGTTCTGAAAATGTGGTAAACCAGGGTTTTTCTCCCCCCGCAGGACTCTCTAACTTAGGTGGCCCCACCACTGTGTACCAATTTCGCATACCGTTGTTTGTTCTGAAAATGTGGTAAACCAGGGTTTTTCTCCCCCCGCAGGACTCTCTAACTTAGGTGGCCCCACCACTGTGTACCTAATTCGGATACTGTTGTTTGTTCTGAAATGTGGTAACTTGTGCTTGCCACTCTCTTCCTGTCTGCGTGCTCTTGCATCGTCTGTCCCCCACCCACCCCCTCCTACTCCATGGTGATCTCTATCTCGCCTATCTTCTCTAACTGCTTCTCTATTGACTATCCTGCTCTCCTCACTAAATCTGGTAGGAAAAAGTTTAAAAAGGACATCCTGGTCTCCAACCCAGGGCTCCCTATTGCTGACACCTACACTAGTGCCTGCTCTAAGGAAACTCTCACTGACATCCTCTT
Organism: Ambystoma mexicanum; assembly: GCF_040938575.1. NCBI lineage: Eukaryota > Metazoa > Chordata > Amphibia > Caudata > Ambystomatidae > Ambystoma > Ambystoma mexicanum. Next base: position 848,430,819 of record NC_090933.1, on the reverse strand, counting down.
TTTCGTGCCTTAGCCTGACCTATGGACCCTTCATATGGTCTCCGTGCTCTCTCCTTTTTCCTCTTCTCCCATTAATGGTGGCACCCGTTGGGATGTCCTCTTGGCCTCCTTCCACTCCTCTAAGGCCATCATTAATGTCTATGCTAATGGGACCGTCTTGGTCCAAGGCCCCCAGGCCAACCTTCACCTCTTTGATAGACGCTTCCCACGCCTCATCAACTTTCTTTCCTCTCCTACTGTCCCCCCTCCTCTTTCCTCATCTACCTTGCCTCTACCCTCCCTCCCTGCCCCCTCTCATGCTCCTTCTTCACCTCCTTCTTCTACGCCTCTGCAGGGCGTACCTCTGATCTGTACCCATCCCCGCAAGGCCTTCAAGGTTGGCAACCGCCTCCACATTGCCACTCTTAACTCTCGCTCTGCCATCAAGCATTCCTCTGATATCTGTCGCCTTCTCGAGGAACGGGACCTTGACGTCCTCGGTCTCACTGAGACATGGTTCACAGCCAGCTCTGTCACTAGCTTTGACACACTCCTACCTGATGGTTACATGATCCTCTCTGTGCCTAACCGTGCTGGGGGGGGTGTTGCCCTTATCTTCCCTGAGTGGATTCCTGCCACTGTCATTCCTACGCAGACCTACTCCTCTTTTGAATGTCTTGTCTGCCGACTCTCTCTCTCTCCCAGCCATTCCCTTACCGTGGCTACCATCTATCGGCCACCTGGTCAAATTTCCCCCTTCCTCTCTGAGTGGGCTGACCTCTCCTCCTCACTCCTGTCCGCTACCACTCAACTCCTTTTTCTTGATGACTTCAACATCCACCTGGATGCCTCCTGTCCCCCCACTGGACTCTTTCGTGACCTCTGCGACTCTCTCTCACTCTCTATTCTCCCGTCTGGGCCTACTCATTCTGCAGGGCACACTCTTGATGCTCTGATCTCTTCTGACCTTCCCCTCTCCGTCCCTCTCTCCATTCCTCTCTCCTGGAGTGATCACTTTCTCCTATCCTCCCACCTCACCCTCCCTACGCCTCAGGCAAAGCCACCCTCATCATCGCCACTCAACTTCTCGGCCATCCGACCCATGAAGCGCGTGTCAGTTGAGGCTTTCGCTGCCACCTTCTCGCCCCCCCCCCTCCTCCTTCGGCTGACTCCCACCCTGACACAGCCCTCTCCATGCTCCACTCTGCTATATCTGATACTCTTGATATCCTTGCCCCTGTCATGAGAATCCGCCTGAAGCCCAAAGCCAAATGTAACTCCTGGTATGACTCGGATCTCGTCACCCTTAAACGCAAGTGCAGGGTGGCAGAGAGGAAATGACGTGCTTCGTGTTCATCCTCTGACAAACTGGCCTGCCGCCTGCTCCAAAGGCAATACCGTCTCTCCGTTCTCATCAAGAAAAGAGCCCTTATCCAAGCCCGCATCTTTGCGGCATCTAACAACTCGGCTGAACTCTTTAAAATCTGCAAGGAGCTTGCCAACCCTCCTGCAGTCTCTACCTCTCCTGTCCCCTCCCAGGCCCTCTGCACGGCACTGGCCTCTCACTTCATCTCTAAAACTCAGGACATCCTGTCCTCACTCTCCTCCTATCACCTCCCCTCCTCTCTTGCCTGCTCTTCCTCTGGCCCTTCTGCAGCCACCCCTCCTCCCTCCTTCTCTGCCTTCCTCCTTTTTTCTGCTGATGAGGTCTCCAGACAAGTCCGATTTATGAAAGTCTCGTCTAAACAGGTTCACCCCTGTTCCTCCAAAACTATCAAGGACCACATCGACTCCCTGGCTCCCGCCCTGGCTGACTTTTGCAACCACTCCTTCACCTCTGGAGTCTTCCCATCCCCCCTCAAGCACTCCCTTGTGCACCCTCTTCTTAAGAAACCCTCTTCCGACCCCTCCTGCCCGGCTAACTATCGCCCAATCTCCATCACTCCCTTCCTGGGCAGGCTCCTGGAGAAACTGGCCATCTCCCAGCTTAACCTCCATGCTGAATCTGTTGCTAGCCTTCATGACCATCAGTCTGGCTTCAGAGCTGCCAGAAGCACGGAAACTGCTCTCCTGAACATCTGTGAAGACTTACTCTCCAACCTTGATTCTAACACTCCTTGTGTTCTCATTTTGCTCGATCTCTCTTCTGCCTTTGATAGTGTCAACCATGCCATCCTGCTCAACCGTCTCCGTGATAACCTGGGTATCACTGGTCAGGCTCTGGCGTGGCTGACTTCTTTCCTTTCCAATTGACCATCCCAGGTCCAACTTGGGTCCTTCCTCTCTGACGTCTTCTTCTCCACCTGTGGTGTTCCCCAGGGATCTAATCTCTCTCCCTGGCTTTTCAACCAGTACCTGTCACTCCTTGCTCACTGCATCGCCGCCCTCTGCCCCAACTTTCAGTGCTATGCGGACGATACCCAGCTCATTTTCAGGCCACCCTCTGCCTCCTCCTCTCCTTTCCTCATCTCTGACTGTCTGCTATCCAGGTATGGTGTGCCGCCAATGACCTCTGCCTTAATGCCAGTAATACTGAGATTCTACTCATTTGCACACCCACTCCCTCCTTCCCTGCAGCTCTCTGGCCGGCCTCTCTTGGCCCTCTTCCTGCTCCTACCTGCAAGGCTAAAAACCTCGGGGTCATCTTCGACTCTACACTCTACTTCTCTCCTCACATATCTGACGTCTCTAAGAAGTCACACTACCAGCTGCACCTCCTCAGAGGTATTCTTCCCTTCCTCTCCTTCCCCCAGAAGCTCACTGTCTCCCGAACCCTGGTTCTCTCGAAGCTGGACTACTGTAACAGCCTCTATCTTAATCTGCCTGCCTCCACTCTCCGCCCTCTGCAACTCATCCAGAACAGAACTGCGAGACTTGTCCTTGGCCTCAAGCCCAGGGACCGTATCTCTCCAGGACTGAAATCTCTACACTGGCTCCCAGTGGCTGCGAGGATTAAGTTCAAAACCCTCTGCATTATCCACAAGGCCTTCTGGGGCCTGGGGCCAACATACCTTCAACTCTCTCTCCCTAAATATCTTCCTTCCCGAGCCCTTCGCTCATCCGTCTCCAACTCCCTCAGGGTCAGCCGCTTCTCAAAGCAACGAGCTGGGGGTAGATCTCTCTCCGCGGCAGGGGCCTCCCTCTGGAACAGCCTTCCTGCCTCCCTGAAACTTGAGGAGAACCATCTCCGGATCCGGAAGCACCTCAAAACCTTCCTCTTTGCCTCTGCCTTCTCTGTCCCTCTCCCCTGCTAAATTCTACACTGAAATTGCACTGAATCTGCAACTGGGCCACTCTCACTGACCTCGGTCCTGGGCCCAGCCACTCTCCACTTGCACTGCCTCCCTGGCATCGCATCCCCTGCACTGCGGACTGTCTCTGTATCCCTACAGCCCCCCCTTCCCAGCACTTGCCTGCACCTACCTTGCACTTGCCACCAGCTGGCCCTATTTATTTATTTATTTCTATTCTACTTACTTGTACTGCACTTCCCCCTCCCCTTCCCCTTGCACTTTTTCCCTTCCACTACCCCTGCACTTGCACGGTCTGAATGATACCTGGCCTAGTAGGATCGTTGTCTGTCTTCCCCTTGTTTCCCCCCCCGCCTCGTCACGCCTTGAAACACTTGTGTATAGGCACGTTACAAATGCCATATCATATCATATATCATATCATATCTTACCAAACTAAGAGAGATGGCCAGAGAAAATCTGGGGAAAGCCCAGTCCACTCAGGCTCAATACTACAACCGCAATGCCCGTGTTAGAGAGTTCCAAGAGGGTGACATGGTGCTGGTTTCGTTGCCCACATCTTCCAATAAAATGTTGGCACAGTGGAGGGGCCCTTACAAAATCATACGGGTTCTGGGACTTGTGAATTATCTGGTGGAACAACCAGACAGGAGAGAGAAACATCAAAACTATCATGTCAACCTTTTAAAAGATTGGAAAGAGCCCGAGATGACTAGCATGACTATGAACCAACTAAAGGTTAATGGAACAGAATCCGCTCTGCAGGCAGTTCAATGGGGACCCCAACTCAGCCCAGAGCAGAGGAAGGAACTGGAGACTCAGCTGCAACCGTTGGATAACGTTTTCTCGTTTTTTCCAGGGAAAACCCACCTGGTAGAACATGTCATCAATACAGACCCCTCCCAAACCGTGAGGGTCCGTCCCTATAGACTACCAGAGGCAAAGAGGGCAGCAGTCCAAAGTGAAGTGGAAGAGATGCTATGCTTAGGGGTAATCGAACCCTCAGTCAGTCACTGGTCGTCACCCATAGTATTGGTGCCTAAGCCGGATGGAACCATCCGTTTCTGCATGGACTAAAGAAAATGTAATGCTATTTCTGCATGGACTATAGAAAATGTAATGCTATTTCGACCTGTCAGGCTTACCCAATGCCTAGGATTGATGAACTAATAGAACGATTAAGCACAGCCCGGTACATCAGCACTATCGTATTAACCAAATGTTACTGGCAGATCCCACTACGCGAAGAGGACAAACTGAAGACAGCGTTTTCCACTCCCTCTGGGATGTACCAGTTTACGGTACTACACTTTGGGCTGCACGAGGCCCCAGCCACCTTCCAAGCTTTGATGAACCGAGTCTTAGCTCCCCACACAGAATTCAGTTTGGCGTATCTAGCTGACATTATTGTCTTTAGCAAAACATGGGAAGAACACCTAAGTCACTTAACAACAGTAGTCATCGCCCTAGGAAAAGAAGGATTACACATAAAACCAAAGAAAACAATCCTGGCTGCCAAGGAAACAAAATACTTGGGATACTTTGTAGGCAAAGGGTTCATCAAACTTCAAATCGAAAAGGTGAAGGCAATAATACAGCTACCAATGCCCTGCAACCGGAAGCAGGTAAGGGCTTTCTTGGGCATCGTAGGGCATCATAGAAGATTCATCCCAATCTTCTCCAGCATTGCCAGTCCACTAACAGAAGCCCTTAAATCTTCTTATAAGGAGGATGTGTCACAGAACCCATCTGCAAAAATGGCCTTCTGGAATTTAAAAAAACACATAGCCTCACTTCCAGTCTTAAAATGTCCTGATTTCGGGAAAGAGTTCTATGTACAGACAAATGCATCAGGGACAGGACTGGGGGCCGTGCTTTCACAAGGCACCGAAGACGATTTGTTTCCAGTGGTGTTCATTAGTCGTAAACTTCTACCTCACAAAGTGGCGTATTCAATGTTAGAAAAAGAATGTCTAGCCATAAAATGGGACATTGAAAGTCTACGTTACTATCTTCTGGGAAGATCCTTCACGGTGTTCACCGACCATGCACCCCCGCAATGGTTAGCCATACATAAGGATTCAAATCAGAGGGTTCTAATGTGGTTCCTTACTCTCCAAGCATACTGTTTTAAAACCATACATAAGCAAGCTGCATTTAAGGTTGTCCCAGACTATTTGTCTCAGAGTCTGGAGCAGCCCGACCGGCTTTATGCCGAAGGGGGTGTGTGTGACAACCTGACTGACAGTCTGGGCACCGAAGACCTGAAGGAGGCTTGGTGGGGCCAGGAGGCCGACAATACAACACAACTGGAACCCAAAAAAGGAACGCATGCATGCCGTGAAGCTTACGGACTCGGCCGTGTGAAAACAGACATCACAGAAACACCAGCTCATAGAACGGCTCATAGAACGGGTCTATCAGCAGCCGCGGGAAGGGAAATTACACCTTTAACCATTCTCCACGTCAAAACCAGCAGGTTACTTCCACGGGCAAACCGCTGTTATCACGCCAATGCCAGAAAACCTTACAAGCGAGTTAGCTCCCAATGTAATGCAATGTGGAACAAAACAGAAAATCTCATTAATGCCACACAGACTGCTGAATCTATGCAAAACTTGCTGTTGCCTTTAAAACTGAAAAGAATGGAAACCAGCGTTCCCCCACGAGGCACGTATGCGGCCTCCATTATGGCGACCAAGATCCTCAGAAGAAGGGGGTGGGGCTTGGATGGGCTTTTCAAGCTTTTGGTCGGGGAAGCCTCCTGATTGGTTAAAGAGGTTCAAGCCCCTATTTAAGGAGGGAAATGAGGAAGAACTGAGAGATTTTTTTCCCTTCTGTTTCAGAGGTCAGCAGCTCGCGAGGAAGAAGCAAATATGTTCCGTTGGGCGTACGAAGACTAACCTATGCTTTTTGCCCTATCCTCTAAGCAAGCCTGTTTATAACGAATTTCGGACTAAAAAAGGGGAATTAACCCACCTTAACATTTCTTTTTGCATTATCTGAAAGTCAATAAACACTACTTATTGTTAAACAGAACGCCGGCTCATAGTGATCCATTACAGTCACGAAAATAGGTTGGCCCTCATTTGCTTGAGAAGATAGATTAAATACACAGTGTCTCAAAGAGAAGGCTGGTCTGCTCACAGGCCTGGGCTTTTAGTGATTCTTCTCTATCATTGAAGACTCCTATTCTTTCTAACTCTGTGGGCTCCTTGTCATTTCTGTACTGCAACATAGCAGGAGCAATCCGCAAACTGATGTGTGCGCAAACTACTTCCCATTTGAGAAAGTATGATCTAATTCTATTTCAGGAAATCTGGTAACTTCAAAAGTTGGAGTTGAACTGATACACTGCTTTCCTAGTTAATGCTATAAAAGAAACAGAAGGGGCCATGTTTTGGTGGTCCTGCTATTTTTGAAAAAACTTAATTAAGCTGTTCTATCACACCACTGGTTCTCAATTCATATCTTAAGCAATAAATCTGGTGTTGTGTAATAGGAAAACAATGATTTCAGTCAATTGTTTAATAGTCCCCAAGGTTCTGATAAAATGAGCTGCTTTTGTAAACCTTAAACAATTGATGGAATATATAGTGTTGAGCGAGAACTCGCTGTCCAGCTTAAGTCATGTTTGGGGTGTGGGGGGAATGGCCCCTCTAGAATACATTTTATTCCCTAGAGTAAATGGCTTTTGGAATTTCAGAACCAACAATGATATATCCTCGTACCTGCGCACTGGGATTTGTTTTTTCTTCCTGGCTCTTAGAGTGGGGGCTTCGAACAGTGAATGGTCGTACATTCAACGACATCCCTGGGAATTGCGTTCAAAGGTTATCGGGAATTCAACGATTTGTATTACAGCTAAGGATTGGCCACAAATAGAAGCCTTCCAAGTGATCTGAAACATATTTAGTAACCACTATCCACTATAACTGCTACTTAACTAGTCATTGGGGTGAACCTAAAGTAACGCATTCCCCCACCTATCAGAGGCAACAGTGGCCAGTGGTAAACGATGAATTAACTGGGGCAAAATAGAAACACATATAATCCATACCCAAATAATTGGCAATAATCTACTGTGTATTTGCATTATTGGCCAATGATTGTAACCTTTTGGGAAATGCAGTCTTTTTTGACTCGCCAAATACAAATATTTCAAAGTTGTAACATACTAATGGTGCCCAATATTCTGAAAAGAAACAGAAGTGCTACCTCAACCAAGAATGTTGACTGCTGAAATTAAATCTTTGGCGTATTCTTTAAATGCTTCCCCAGCCAAACACGAGGTAATTACTGCATGGGCAAACTACAAAAAGTCTTCAGCCCTGCGTAAATTGGAAATGGACAGCCTTGTGTGGGAGTTGTTCTTGGAGGGGTGTGCTGCAAATAACTCAAAAACATTCTGGGACCTTATAACAAATGCGCCCACGCCCCTTTACCCCTACAACCGAAGCCTTAATGGTACATGACCAGGTGTGGGTGGACCACTTCTCAATACTGTACAAGGAAACCACTACCACATCTGAAGTAGAATCAACATTTGAAATTGCTCAGCGGACGATCAACCAATGATTCAGGTTGATGGAGAATGTACAGTAATAGAGACAATAGCCAAACAGGTTCACAGTGGCTCTCCTGGCCCAGACAGCCTCCAGACAAGATGGAATTCTGGGCACCTATTCTCACGGTCCTTTTTAATTCGATCATTAAATCGGGCAAGGTCCTGGAATCTTGGAAATGTCATAAAATTGCCAATTTTTAAAAAGGTGAATAGTTCCTGCCCATTGGCTTATAGACCAATATCCCTTCTAGACACCACCTTCCAAATATGTGGAAGGGTGGTGTTACAAAAAACTGGCGCTTTGGATGAGACAAAATAATATTGTAGCCGAAATACAGCTGGGCATCTGTCCGGGACTTGGGCCAGGCGAACAAACCCCTTGATCTTCACTTAATAATTGCTCACTCTTTGTACACAAAACAAGAGCCTCTGTACCTGGCCTACATGTACCTGAGCACAGCTTTTGACAAAGTTAATCAATCTAAACGTTGACTAGACTGCTCAGGTCTCTGAACGGTCCAGCAGATATTCTATATATTCAGAGACTCGTACACCTTGATACCAAAGCATGTGTCTGAACTGGAAGAAATGGTTGCTGTACTCACTATTTTAATATTGCTTCGGGAGTACGCCACGGGGGTGTTTTGGTCCGCTATTGTTATCCTTTTATATAAATGGGTTGCATCAAATTCTTGCATAAACTGGTACTGATGTACCCAAATTGGGAATATGTGTCTTACTGTTCTGACACGCACAGATGAAATTGTGCTTATAGTGCTGACTGCGCAAGCCCTGCAGTTCCTAATTGATGCGTGTACCACTTTTATGAATCCATTAGATCTTCAATTAAACACGAATATGTGCATTAAAAGTAGACATTGCAATTAAAAGTAGACATTGCAAAGGACCACAGTTGCGCAAACGCTTTTCCTATTCCTCAAGTGTCTGAATTTGATACCTGGGAATTGGGTTCTGGGCAACCTTAATGGGTGGCCCCCACACTGACAAGCAAAAACTCAATATTAAATAAACTCTGTGGGGGGTATTGCTAGATTCACAAAATTCACAACAATACGAAATGATACTCAAAATCTATGCCATGGAAACCGAACCTGCCACTCTTTGGGGAATGTCTGTGATATGTATGCAACAGCGGAGAACATGTATCTCAAAATATTGTTGGATCTTCCACAGTCCATATCCATTTAGAGCTAGGCAATCATCATTTGTAGGACGGTCTAATGATGGAGCGGGCTCACCATTTGGATTAGTTTATGGCCAAATCCAAAAACGACACTAACTCAATTCGTTATTGCCAACCGATCAAACCTGGGTCCCTAACCATTGCTTGGTTTGAGTATATTGAGGAAGTGCTCAATGGAAATCAATGCTGAATCAATTTTCTCCTCGCCCATGCTCTTAGATTTACCGACAAGGGTGGATATAGTCAAACAGACCAAAATCTTATTTCATGATTTATGTGAGAGCCTGGAACTTCAGAGAACTGCTAATCGCAATTATGTAATGCTTGCCACAAATAGAATCCAGGAATATTTTGTTTGGAGAAATATGTTGATCACAAGGGCTTATTGCCTTAATTGTTTGCCTCTCATGGCAATAACCGCGACGAAAAGTGTAATATATGCTCTGCTACACGATAGATGTGCAAAATGTTGTATTCTTTTGTAGGTTCTACCAATATGTTGGGGCAAGAACCATATTACCGTTGTTAAGAGGAGCAGGTCTAACGCAATGTCCCCCGGTCCTCTATGAGAGCAGATACACCGCTAATAGGCTGGGCATTGCTATCCTTCCACAGACAGACCTTAAGAATAAGGTCTAGGAATGTTACTCTCGAAGTTAGATCATTTTTAAATTGGAAGAATTTTATTACAATTGCTTGGTGTATATTTTGTGGAATTGTATTCAGAAGAAATAAATCTATCTGTGCCTTGCATGTTTTGCAGAGGCTACTGGAGCTATTGATTCATGCTAATAGCTTAATTTGAAGTATGACTCCATGCCAGACGCTGGCCCTTCCTTTCCTTCATGTAATGGACATAACACTCGCAAGTTCGAAAGGCAAAGAGCAGATGTGCGTTGTGCAATTTAGGGGCAAAGAGGCAGCTAGCAATTCACTCCAAATCTGAAGGCATGATTACATTATGTAACATGCATTGTAAGTTGCTTATTTAGACTAATGCACACATATTGATTTTGTTTTTGGACTGCAAGGCCGTCAGGGAATGTGCAAGGCTGAATCAATGTCGGAGACACATAAAGCCACTGCAATGTGCCCTGCGGTCATGCTGGCCTGTCATGCAAGACACTATGATTTTTATCTCGAGTCTTGAATAAAATCACCACTGAATTTAACAGTAATGAACAGCTGGCTTCATTTAAGAATATAGGGATTAGATATTTTCACATGTTTGGCAAAAGAAACCACTCTGTGGGGTACACCGATATGAGTGCCTGGGAACCCAAAGAGGACACGCCACACATTGTCGTGGTTTCGGAGTGCCCCTGCCTGTGCCTTGGCGGGGCCTCCCTTTTATTTCTTTACACATGTGTGTCGTCACCTGACATTGGTGACGTCCCACGTCGCAACATCCCATCAAACTTCCCCGAAGCAACCTGCAAACAATAACAACAGAAGATATATCGGTAATTCTCCGGTAGTTGTCAGTCCAGCTCATAGTCCTGGAGTCTCTTTGGGGGTCGCCAGTCGACCCGCTGGGGATATCTCCCTCCGGGTACTCCTTGAGCCACTTTCGCTGCAGCATGGTCCTGACGAACCTGCTTCTCATACGTCAGGCCAGACAGGTGATTCTTCATCTTCTCCACGGACCTCCACCTTCTCCTTCGGGTCTGCCTGCGGGGATTGCAGCATTTGCCAGAACCAACTGGAGTTTCTCATCATGGACTCTCATCCACGTTGGGCCATGATCATTCTCCCATTGCTCCTTTGTGTACTGTCCATGGCATGGTCTCATGTGGGAGGCATAGTTTGTGGGTCAGATTCCTTGTTCGCACCAGCACAGTGTCGCCGACCACCACCGGGTCATCTCCTAGTCGTCGGGTAGTCTCCCGCTCGTTAGCCTGCTACTGGCGCTCTCTCCATCTTGCTGGATTGGGCTCTGGATGTGTGCTCCGGGATAAGCGACGCGACCTTGTACCCCAGAAGGGCCTCAGCCGGTGACATCCCCATGGATGCATGCAGTGTTGTCCGGTATGCCATGAGGAATGACGTGAGTGCAAGGTCGAGGAGCTGCTCCTTGTCCACAGCGATCCGATATGCCTTGTTCAAGGTCCTCATAAATCATCCTGTGTATCCGTTGGCTCTGGGCCAGCAGGGAGTGATGTGTTTGTGGGTCACCCCATAGAACCTCAGGAAATGCTCAAAGTCAGCCCCTTGGGAAGGTGGCCCGTTGTCGACCTAATAGTCTGGGATCCTAGGGCCAACAAAGAGCCCTTAGAGTACCGGAATCACCTCACTGGCCGCCGTGGATACCACAAACTGGACACCCGGGTACCTTGAAAATTCGTCCAGCACCACTATAAAGTGCTCAGATAGCAAGACTATTCCGAAATGTATGCTGAGTGCTTACCATGGGGCCATGAAAAGCATCGCCGCCTGCCACCAGTTGCTCCCGGCTCCAATTCAGGGAAGCATACTTTCTTCCGAGACGAGCCTTGGTCTTGCTGGGCTCCTGGTGACCAACATGTGCCATTGCCAGGAAATTCTCTTGTAATGCCAATGGAATAACCAGCTGAGTCCTTTGCAGCAGAACCCCTTCATGTCCATCTGGTCAGACCCTCCACAGACCCGAAGGAAAGCTTGGGCCTTGGGTGTTTCATTGCAGACAAAAATGACTTCCACCGGCCCGCTTGCAGCTGGACCATTAGTTCTTGCAGGCATGAGTCACCCCTGGTGGAGTCAGCGATGTTGTTTAGCGACATTAAGTTGGGGACAGATACCCTTCTTATCATGGAGACGAATGCCTCCGTGGTGTCTGCCTCTTCATTCGCAGCCTTTTGGGATGCCCCCTCTTGCTGGGTGTCATGAGAGGTAGTCAGCGGGGTTGTCAGCTCCAGCTCAGAATAGCAGGGTTACCGCATACTCCTGCAGCTGGAGGAGCCACCTTTCCAAATGTATTGGAGGTCATGGTGCCGAACCCGTCATGATCGGGACTAGGGGCTTGTGGTCCGTGTAGATACAGTGACAGAGGTGAACATTTTTACAGCCCCACAAAACCGCCAGAGCCTCCCGCTCAATCTGGGAGTAGCAGCGTTCTGTTTCCGACAGGGCTTTGCTGGCATATGCTACTGGCTGTCTCACTCTCTGAGCGTTCACTTGTAGAAGCACAGCACCAAGCCCGACAGGGCTGGTGTCCACAAAAATCTCTGTTGTCTGGGCGCATTCCAAGAAGGCCATGTCTGTGTCTGTGACCAGAGCCGCTTTCACCTCCTGAAACACCTTCTCCTCCGCTTCTCCCAACTGCCAGTCCTGGTCCTTCTTTGTGAGTACTCAGAGGGGTTCGTGATGGTTGCCAAATTTGGGATAAATCGCCCAAAAAAGTTCACCGTCCCCAGAAAGCTGAGCACTGTCGGCAGTGATTTGGTTGGGGGGTTGGGGAGGAATGTCCTCTTGATTTCGTTCCCTTTCCTGGGATCGGGGAATACCCCCGTCGTGAAAGACAAAGCCAAAAAAAAACACCTTTTGGCTGCATTAACCTGTATTTGTGTTTATTGAGCGTTATCTCATGTTGAGTAAGGCGGTTGAGAATCGCCTCTAATCGAGGGAGGTGATCTTTGTGTGACTTGAAGAAAATGAGCACGTCATCGCTTACATTCAGGACTCTGGGGAGCCCCGCCAGTACGCCCCTTATGGTATTCTGATACACCTCCGCTGCCGTGAACACCTCAAAGCTCAGCCTCTTGTATCGGAAAAGACGAGAGCGTAGTGATGGGCGTTGAGTCCATGTTGAGGGGTACTTGGTGGTATCTGGCTTTAAGCTTGAGAGTGGAAAACACGTTGGCGCCTTGTAGATCAGCAAGGATGTAATCTAGGGTAGGGGGTGGGATGACGCTCCAACAGCTAGCCCTGCTTAGTAGCTGCATGTCTACGCATATCCGAACCTCAGGGGCCTTGGCCGTCACCACGATGGGAGACACCCACGGTGTGGGACCCACCACCCTCTCGATGATGTCCACCTTCTCTGGCTTCCCCAGCTCCTCCTCTGCTTTCTGCTGCAGATGGAGAGGTATGCAGTGGTGTCATAGGGCCACCGGTTGCACGGATGTATCGATGTGAAGCCTCACCACCTTGGTTTTTTAGACATCTGACTCTTTAAACGAATACGGAAATTTCTCCAGCAGCCCTTCAGAGTCACTCATGTACACCTGGAAAGCGAATTGCACCAACCCCAGGTCCTCCGCCATCGCGCAGCTAAGCAATTTGCGATGGGTGTGAAATGGAATGTGGTCTCTACTGACCCGTTGTCGTGATGTACCGAGGCACGCAAGGCCCCAGCTAGCGGTAGAGGAGACGAAACCCCTTAGGTGAAGATTTGAATTTTTGGGTATTGTAGCACTGGTGGTGGTGACAACCTCTTAAACTGCACCGCCAGCATCACATTGACTGAAGTTCCTGTGTCAATGAGCACTGTTACATCCTTTCCCATCACTAATACTAAGCACTGTGGTTTGCGCTGTGTTCCCAAGTTGCCCAAGCAGATCGCAGACACGAAGAAGGCATCCTCAAGGTCCACTGTACCCTCCAGACATGAGGGCGTCTGTGCTTGTTCCGCTCCTAGTGCCGCTACTCTCCTTTTGGCAAGTCCAGGGCGGGGTGGGTGGCAGTCTTGCTGCCTGAGGGCCAGGCCATGGTGCACGGCACATTCTTGCAAAATGATTGGGCTTAGCGCATCGCCCGCAGCTCTGTCCCACCGCTGGTCATTCCCGCTCATGTGGCTGCAGTTGTCATATGGCTTCTGCTTGCCCACTTCAGCCATCCTGCCTGGCGTTCTTGCTCCTTGCAAGGGTCGTCCTCTGGGCTTCGGTGCACCATCAGCCATTACTGCGTGCACCATTTCGACCGAGCCTGCCTTGGAGGCCTCTTCCATCTGCGCAGCACAAGATGACGACAGTTCTTGTGCCCAACCCAGCTCCAGAATCTGCTGCAGTGGAACATCTGGTTCCTTTAGGATCTGTCATTGCAGGGATGTGGACGCGCAGTGCTGAATTATCTGGGCGTGGATCTCATCAGTTTTATCATTGAGACAGCAGGACACTGCCAGGCGCCAAAGCCACGCATGTTATGCATCAAGCAACTTGTTCTGGTCCTCGTGCGCCTGTCAAAGCCTGAATCTCTCTTAGTCCCGGTTGGCCAAGGGCTAGGAAGTAGGTCTGGAGCGCAGTTTTTACCTCTGCATAGGTGTCATCACTGGGCTGTAGTGACTTGAAGATCTGGTGTACCTTGGTCCCTGCATATAAGAGGAGCATTGCTTTCATTTTCTGGTCATCGTCCTCCCCGGAGGTGGTGAAAAACATTTCCAGCTTCTCGACCCACGGGTCCCATATGGGCCCCAGCGTCGCTGGGGCCCCTGTTAAGTCAAATTCTGGGACCGGAGCGTCTGTGAAACTTCTTTGTGCTCCCTGCGGGTCTGGCAGCATCCCTGTGTGCGCTCGACACTGGTGTGGGACTGGGACGTTGACACCGACGCACCCTCTCAGTCTGTATGCATGAGGTACTTGGTTGGAGTCTGCCTTCTCTGGGTGCACCTTCCTGTGCCCAACCCCTTACGGAAGCCGCATGAGCACCCAAAGCGGGCCACAAGCTGCTACCAGGCCCGGGCCCATCTTCGTCACCGGTTGTTGGGTTCACCGGGCTGAGTACCAGGGAACCTAAAGAGGACATGCCACACACTGTCCTGGTTTCGGAGTGTCCCTGACTGTACCTGTGCGGGGCCACGCTTTTTATTTTCGTACACACGTGGGTCGTCACTCCACATGGGTGATGGCCCACGTCACAACACACACTGACAACAGCAGTCCCAACAGCAGAGGCATTGGAATCAGATGGTTCTTTTCTTATACTATTGTACTATCGAGTTGGCATTGTATTTACTCATCAAGCACTAGCCACGCTTGTAGAGAGATTTCAGATTTACACAGCAAGCGCAGCCCCCCACCAAAGCAGCTCTGCTGTGTCAGTAGACCTTGACAAAATAGATAAAAGTAGGGTCTGGGTAGGCAGGGGGTGGTTGTTAAGCAACTGGTTGTTCTCGCGCCTCATTTTATTACAACTGATTAATTACTACCAGAAAAGAATCTAGGGGGGGCGTGACTTAGTTTACATCCTGCAGTGGCTGCCTTGAACAATCTTGAGGACCTGGATTAATCTCCAACTCCAACCCACTCATTCTCGCGCACCCTCTCCTCCCCATGACACTGAGACCTTGCAAACAATTGTAAAATTGAAATACAGACCTAAGTAAAGGGGGGGGGACGTTGCACTTCATTGGAGCCTCAAAGCTGCTTTGCCTGCCACTTACCAGCTTTGTCTGCTTGGTTTTTGTGCTTCTTGGCTCAATGACTGGAAGGTGCTGGCTGGGCAGCTGTGGGAAAATGAGCATGACGAAAACAAAGGATGCTTATCTTTCAGCTCCCTAGATGCAGGTGCTTTTCAGCCACTTTCTGCCAGCTCGGTCAACGTGCACATCTGCCATATAAGGCCCGGGCAGGCTCTACTTACCAGGTGAGAGGAAAGCCATGTGGCACTTTGCAGCCTCTGTGTGCACTTGAAGACCCCAATGCGGTACACCTGTGTGAAGTAGGTGATGGGAATTACCTGAACCCTACTGGTGACTCACATAAAACATTATCAATACACTAGTCACCTCAAATGTCAATGCCTCATTTACAGGACTAGACTTTTATAATGCACATCACCATATATACATTTGTTTTAACACTGAGTGCACATCCACCATGGGTTGAAAAAATGCATTTGAGGTCAGGTTAAACCTTTCTTTTGATAAAAACAAAACTAAATCAGAACACCCCTGCTTATTAAAACCCCTCCACTTATATTGAATAAACATAACCCCTTGCCCTCTACCCAATAAACATGTGAGCATCTCGAACAGCATTGCAGAAACCCAATTAAAAAGACAGGCTACTTAACACACCACATGTAAATTGCTTGCTAAAAGCAAACTGTATGTAGATTCCCTTCAGGTTTGTATTGCATTAATGTGTAAAAGTGTACATTTTTCATTTTCAATGGGCAATTTAAAGTTGGGCAAATGAGTAGCAGTTAACCCTTTTCCCCTGATGCTTGAGAGCTTAGTAACAGAACTCTGCTAGGTGATGTAACCAGGAAATGACTTCAGTACCTTATTCTTCGAGGTGTGTACACAGTGAGATATCCTTTTGGCTCCCAGAAAACTACTTCTGTGCTTGATCATTACACCGAAGAAGGCAGAGGATCTCCCAGAATGCACTCAATAGGACCTATTCTATCATATCTATAATTCCAGAAGCACATAGTCAATTCATATACCCCTGCCACCTCAAAACTTTCAAAAATAAAAAGGGGTGGGATTTCATCTATTCTCCTTTAGAGTATCTCTCCCCTCCTGAATTATGTTCCATTAACATTATACTTGCATAGGATTTTCTTTTTTGCTGTCTCGGATAGGTAGGTGGGCACTCAGCAAGCTTGGGTCTGTCTTCTGTCTCTTTCCCTAAAGAAGGCGTAGGGTATACATTCCAGGTAGGCCCTACTTTCAGTGCTCTGCTAATAATCCAAAATGGGTCCAAAAGAAAGCAATATATTCTATTCTCCTTTCCGTTATTGTCAATTCTCCTTTCCCTCCTTTCCACCCATTAGTCAGTGAGTCTCCAGTGTCTATGCATTTGGATTTTTATAGATCAGAAACCAATACAGAAAACCAGACCATTAAGGGGCAAATATCTTGTGGACCTTTCCCCCAACTGGTATCCCTTGTATCACCCCATTTGCTCTTATTCCCGCCAAAAGTGGTTCAAAGTAGGTAGCGTAGAGCAGGGGGTAAAGGGGCCACCCTCCTTAGTACCCCGCTGGACCCTAATGGCCTCGGCTAATTGGCCGTTTATTGCCTATCTCAAGGATGGATTCTGGTAGTTGGCTTTGACCCTCTTTAGAAATGTATCCCCAAAGCCCATGTGCTTCAGTGCTGTGAAAAGGAACACTCACTCCACCCCATCAAAGGCCTTTTCCGCGTCTAAAGCTACACTGCAATTTTCTTTTCGTTTGCCTTTTCTATAAGATGAGCTATTCCCCTTGTATTATCACTCGTCTGCTGGCTCCTTTATGAACCCCATCTGGTCCTTGCCGATTATGTTTAGTAGGATCTATTCCAAGCTGTTTGCCAGAACCTTTGTATAAATCTTTGCATCCACATTGAGGGCTATCGGCCTGTAAGAGCTACATACGGTTGAATCTTTATCTTTTAGTAGTAGGACCACTTTGGCCTCTTCCATAGTTGCTGTTACTTTTACCTTTTTACCCATATCCTTGAGAAGAGGGACCAAATATTGAATCGGAGTTTCTCTGAAGGACCTATAAAATTCTGCACTAAACCGATCGGGCCAGGGGATTTATTTTTGGGCGGGGTCATAATAGCCCTTCGCACCTCGTCCAATGTGATTTCTTCTTCTAATGCTTCTCTCTCCTGGTCAGAAATTTGGGACCTAATCCAAAGGTGGGCTTTCAACCCAGTCCAACAGAAGCAAGTAGCCCTATGGGTCAATCACCTCATGCACCATACCAAGTGTTGGAACTAGAAGTCGGTTTGGCCCTATGAAAAAGACATATGGGCAATGTAGTCAAATGAAACCAAGGTCTGTAGATCGAATGCCCAACAATGGAACAGTATCAGCCCATGCACATATTCCCACGTCACAGCACAGGGTGCTTATGGACAAAAGGCAACACCAGGCTATACCCATCCATTATCACAGGAGTTTAGGGGATAATACAACCAAATCCAGCCACCAGAAGGTAACTGTGGTAACCATAGGAGACCCGGGCAATTTGAATACAATCAATATAGTTCTAGAGTACAACAAAATTACTTCAAGGAACAAGAATGATTTCAGAGTTTAAAATAAGGTTTATTGCATTTTAAAGTGTAAAACAGAACATGCGCATGGCCCTCAACATGAGCGACTTCCCAAATACATATCTAAGGGATCGAGAAATTACAGACAGTAGATCTTGGGGGCGCTCCGATTACTTTCTTTTTCCCTTACGCTAAAGAGAACTAATCAGTGCAATGACAGGTTATGGGGCTCTCCAAACCCGTTCCCATGGAACAAAAGGCAATCACCCTAGAAGAAGGAAAAACACACATTTTGCTGACCCTTCCTATACCCTGAAAAACCAAAAGAAAAAACTCTGATCTGGTGACTCCGCCCCACCTCCCCTCTGCAGAATCATCTACATGACTTAGTCAGTTGGTGGAATGAACGCTACATTGCCCAAGTGTCTCTCCGTAGTCTCCACTTGCCGTAATAATACCAGGTGCAGCGTATATATCTCCACACACAGATATTCCAAAATCAGATAGTGGCCCGAAGTCCAAACCCATTACTTGGTCACCCAGAGACGAATCTACAATACCAAGCCATTCCCTCTCCAACTACCATATTACTTACAGACAAGCATGTTATCAGGCCCCTGAGCAAGGTCTAGACACTATCAATTTAATAACCTGTGGGGGTCTTAACTATCCCACATGCATAGTGCTGCCATAGCTGCCCCGCCTTTCCCATAATTCCGCAGCAGCTTTTTCAGTGCCTTTCTCTGAGATCGACTTCAGTAACGTTTCTGCTCTCTCGACATCCCAGAACAAATACTCTTTGTCCTTCCATGTTACTCTCAGCTTAACTGGTAGAAGGAGTCCCACTTTCACTCCTCTGGCAAAGTCTTTTTTTAAGTTACTGGCGCCAAGTCAGGAAACAGAAAAAGCATGTGTTGTTGGTATTGCAAGTTGTCCCGTTCAGCCACCGCCCTCAAGATTCTCACCTTGCCTGGAACATCTGCAAGCTTGACAATTAATGTAGGGCCCCAGACGGTTCTGCGTTCTTGTTGAAAGGATTAGTTTTAATTCTGTAACATTTGTCCACGTATATGGGGTCATCATCGACCTCGAGCCAAGTGGTGATAAAGGAAGCTGGGTCATCTCCTTCTACCCCCGAAGGGTGGCCAACCACTCTAATCTGCTTAGCCCTTACTAGATCTTTCAGACATTCAAGCCTAGCGGCCATCAGTCTATTATTACCCTTAATGATGGCTTCCACTTCCTTGGTCGTATGCTGCAGTACCGTGAGCATCTGGGAACTCTGTTGTTCAAGGTCAATGGCTCTCTGTTCGAATGAGGAGGTTCTTTTGCCAAGCTGCGCCAGCTTTTCAATCAGTTTATCAAATTTGTTATCCAACCCCGCTAGTTACTTCTCAATACAACTTAGCGCTGCCAACACCGGATCCTGAGAAGGTGAGGCAGGATGGCACTCATCCTGGGTTTTCTGATCTGTTCCTTTACCCTTCTAACCCCATTACTGTAGTCCTTTACCTGCCCTGGGGCATCACGATTTTGTGACTAGGAGCTAGAAAAGTGGGGCCCACCTGACTATTATCTACTTCGGTTACTGTGTCATGGGGTTGACAACTGTATAAATGATGCGCCTTTGGGGTAATTGCTGCTTTAGAGGTATATTTATATGTATTACCTTAGCGCTGTGTTTCCATTTACTTCAGAACCTCTTTGCCCCAGACAAAAATGGCCGCATTCGCTATGGCTTCAGCAGCCATATCCAAATGGTGATCACTGCCCTCATCGAAGATGGCCGCTGCCCTCTTCTCACTATGGATGATAGTCTTTCAAGTCTTCCTCACTGCCAAATGGGTGTGCCTCCGGTGAGACCGTCAGTGGGGTATCACCACCTAACCAGGGGGTTGTGTGACTACCCTTGAATGTTGTCCCTTCTCCCATAGTGGGGACCCTTCCCATGTGGTCAGGGCGGTGCAGCCGCAGTCCAGTAGTCCGCTTGGGGGGGGAGGGGTTGATGCACCGTGGAGGATCACATGGGGAGGGAAAACTCCTATGGAAGAATAGGTGAAACCATAACTGTGTGACAAAGAGGTGCAGAGTAATGTGGCATTACGCCAGAGCACTAGTAGATTTGTATCAGCCAAGTATAGAAGCAAGATAAACAGTGAAGAAGGACTTTCTAAGGAGAGAGACCCTCCCACAAGAAAGCAGGAGATTTGAATGCCAGTAGCAGTGGGGATGCTGAGAGCACCAAGAGCAGGATGCTTGCCCGTTGGCAGAGGCGTTCCCAAAACCTCTGTGGCAGACGGCAACCAGAGAGGAGCAAGGGCCTGGGCATCCAGCCAGAGAGGAAGGCTGTAGCGCATGAAGAAGCAGAGACGTGCCGCTCAGAATCAGGGAACCGCTGCAGAGCCGCCGGGCCCTGGAAACAGTAGAAGGAAGCCGAGAAGGCTTGAAGCACCCACAGACAAACCGAAGACCACCGGAAAGCTCTCCAGAGAGATCAGGCAGACCCGGACAGTTGGTGGGCCGGCTAAAAGGAGGGAGGAATACAAAGGATGGGTCACAGACCCACCCCAAGATGGATGCCTCCAAAAAGATCTTCATAGTTGCAGTCCCTGGCAGCCTAGAGAATCAGGTAGATATAATTGGAAGGGAACTGAGTCTAGGACCTGCACCCACAATGCTAATCCAGTCCTCCAAGAAGATCCTCATAGTCACAGTACCTGGCAGGCTAGTATACCAAGTCAACAGAATCCTAAGGGAAACAAGTGCGTGTCTAGGACCCGCACCCACACAGAGAATCGAGGCCTCCAAGGAGATCCTCATAGCCACAGTACCTGGCAGGATCGTATACGAGGTTAGTTGTGACTCAAGAAAGCATAAAGACAATGAGAAACCACTGTATAAAATACTGAAAAGGGAAAGTCAGTAAATCGAAGTCACATGTTGATTAAAAGCCAGAACAATCTTCTTAGTCGGAGCACCTGGCAGGGTACTGTACCGTGTTAGCTGCGAGAAAAAGGCAAAGGAAACCGAAACAGTAGCCTGTGAGGACATTGTGCTAACAATAATTATTTTAGTTGACACAAGTAGGAGAAGAGTAAACCTGGTTGATTAGGGAAGAGACTGGAAAGAAACTAGGGTAACAGAAACATAACCCCTAGGACTAAGTGGGCCTTGTAGGAAGCCAAGAGCAAGGAAACCCATCTTGGCAGTGTGGGAATCCAACAACCTGCTGGGACAAGGTTGTCCGTCATTTTGGAAGTTGTTTTTGCACACATTTATGAACTGGAGAATAACATTTGAACCACATAAGCAGAATACGACTCCATTGGACGTTAGTTTGAGTTGTTAGTGTGAGAGCCGGAAATATCTGACACCATGGTGGACTTGTTTTATTTTGTCATCCTGACAGACCCATTAGTTTATTTCTTTGAGGCAGGTAAACCCCTCTTAGTTTGAGGGACAAGAAGGCATTTCTCTAGCCTCATTTTGTTAATAAAAGTTTATAACTGCCAACATGTTGCCACTTTGTCGATCTCTTAATTCCACACCCTTACAGTTGTCAGACCCATTTGGAACTTCGCCCCCCTCGCTCACTCCTCTGCTTTTCACTCCAGCGCCGGGGACCGTGCCGAGGTGCACCGGTCCCTCTCCAGTCTTATGCACCTCACACTTCAGGCATGGAGGCAACAATCCTCTTGGCAGAACTTAAAATCTTGTCCTGAGGGCATCCGGTGCTCAATAAATAGTTTATGTGTGTGATCTCCAGTATATTATGCCTTTCTCGGGCACGGTTTTACAGAGCACCTGGGAAACGCTCATGCACCGTCACCCTCTTGGCCATGCACCCCGATTTCAGAGTTTACACAATTAAAGGTGCTTGCTGAGCAGGTAGGGCGACTTTGTGCTAGCTAAAGCAACCACCAACAAAGGGCAACCCAGAGTGAGGAACAAAAGAGTGATGCTGGACAAGGGACCTGTACGTGACTAGCCATATAGACCCCCCCAACCTGTGGAGCAGATACAAAATGACATGCTACCAAATAGATAGGCATGGATGCACAATAACTTAAACTGAAAATAAGGAATATTACAACATTGGAAATAAAAATGCATGCAAGAAAGAGGTGTGGTTTAACCTGGGGCTAAGTATTGATTCCATTCAAGAGTGTGAGAATGGTGAAAGACCAGGGAAAAATACACATGGCTACACCAGCTTGGGCTTTGGGCCCAAAGAACAGCGGAAAAGAAAACCAATAAAAGGAAAACATTTTGCAAATGATAATGGTGATGATAAAAATAAAGAGATGAACCATATTGGTAATGATGTGGCGCTCCCAGTATGGATGGTGAAAGAAATAATTTGTCTATGAGGATTAAGGACCTAACATACATATTGCATTAGATGATGCATTTTAAAAGATGCAAGTGAGAACACAAATCACACCAGAAATAAATGTAACAGGACTTGGTGAGGAGAATCTGGATATAAAGAACATAAATGGGACTTCATTGCCCACAGGTTCTAACATTGTTCATATTTCCACAGATTTAGAAGTCAAACAAAGTATGCACACAGTTGAGCCACCAGAGGAATATTTCGTGCCACAGATGTTCAATGAAGTGCAGAAAACAGTGAAGTACAAGTGCAAGGTAAGTTATAAACACAAATTGATACTGCATTACAGCATGAAGAAAAGAGTTCCTGGAAGCGTAGAGAGATCCGGTAAGGTGGAGAAAATATATGAGGACACTGATATCAGTATTCTGAAACCAGCAAAGGAGTTGAGTCTAACTATGAGCAAATCTCTTACTCAGGGAGGCTAACTTCAGGTGGACTTGTAGGTTAGGAAACTAAAGAAAGGACACAGGAAAATTGTAACAATAAAAAGGGGAGTCAGTCCTGTGATCAGTAACAACTCTCACTTTTTATGCATCGTAGAGGAACGTGAAAATTGTATTATGACCCTTACACGGCGGAAAGACAATACAATGTGTTCGCAATGGTGTACACCGGAGCGCAGGCTACTGTGAATTCAAGGAAACTGCCAGATGACATAAATGATGGAAAGCAACAACAATACACTTTAAAGTTACAACAGATGGAGAGACCTGTCTACAACTTTAATAGTGAGGAGATACGTATGGAAGGTGCTGCTGAGGTTGACATCAAGGTAGAGAAACCTAAATTGAGACAAGTGGTGGCAACAACTATCGAGGAAACCTCATTCTTATTGGGCACAAATTGTTAAACGAATGTCGCTGCTAATTGATGGGGTAAACACTGTTCTCTGGTCTTTGGCCAAAAATCCATTGAAGCCTCAAAAAGTGGCAAACCATCAGAGTAATACAAAACAATGTCATAACATAGCGAAGTCAGAAAGTGCAGTGGAGGTGTTTCCTCAGATTAGGTGGCTACTTAGTGATACTGTCATTCTCATTAAAGATTCATTTAGACCCGAGGAGGAACTGGCAAACAATGTGGATGAAAAGTGAGATTCTATTTACATGAGGAAGACACAATGTCCTTTGAGGAACCCATTAACAAATCAGGCAAAATATATATTGGCTATTGCTGAGATCCACATGGATAAGGATCGCCCGTACATACTGGTGCACATTGATGGGAATCCAGAAAGGATTGAGGCAGAGTAGGCCTTTGAACAAGTTTATCAATGAGAAGGTGTTTAAACAAATGCTTGACAGAAAAGAAATAGCAGTTTTTACCATTACCAAATAGGCTAATATTTGGATTAGGCAGCCCTGATCAGGGACACCGAGTCGATGCATGTTGAAAATAGAGCTAGGAGCCAAGAGCATCTATTACAATGTGTGGGATAATAAGTTGAACTAAAGCCCAAATCTATCTTGGAAATGATATCTTGCACAGAAAAAGCGTGGTTCTAGACGTATTGAACAAAATGTTAGCTCCAGATTGTGTGCAGCACCACAAGAATTTGAGAACAAAACACAAGTGTGTTGCACAAGTTTTGACCTATGCAATTGAACTACAGGTGAAAAAGGATGTTTGTATTACTGCATTCACAAGACCGTTTTCAGTGACATTGAAACTCTGAAAGGGGCAGTGGCATTTGGGGTCTGATACATTTGTGTCTATGAAAGAAGTCATGAGACAACAAGAAATAGTGTTAATACACACCACTGGTAGATGTTGGGGGAAGTCCCATACAGGTACTGGTAGATAACATGGAACATCAGGATATTCAGTTGGAATAAGGTATCCCAATGGGGATGGCAATTAAAAAAATCATACCATACAGCAGAACTAAACAACCCAGTTATTGGCAATCTTCCTGAAAGTTATGTCACCCTAGGAGCTGAAATGCTTGAATTTATTGACACCAAACCGAATGGCATCTTCAGGGTTCAGCCCTTATATCCATATAAACCTATGGATGTGATTTCTCATCCCCAGGATGACTGCATTCTGTTTCAATTGGATGACAGGGGTCAAGAAGACTGGCAGCAAATTGAGATGGAGGCTGAAATGCCAAGATATTGGAGAGTGGTGTCATTTCAGAAAGATACTGCCACACAATTGGAGGAAAGCGCATAAAATCCCCTCCACCCCCTTTCCTGGAAGACTTTCCAGATGTTTCTACACTTATAGAGGAATACGTTCAGGCTGCAGCTGCCTGTACAAATGACTTGGAGACTGAGGCGGGTCAGAAGAAGGACACTGAATCAGACTTACCGTTTTACTAATATTTTATGAACTAAAAGGGTGTAAACTCTTAACTTTCCCTAAGCTACAGGACTTCATACCTAATGAGACTTATGTGCTCGTTCCTCGTCCAAAACAAGTAGTGCCCTCTGTCCAAAAATAACCTACTCTACCGCAACAACTAAGGAACAGGAGAATGACTCCCTTCTCCTGTTATCTGGGGTTTCCACCCAGTTCAGTTTAACAGGGTATTTTCCAACAGTTCTTCTTTCCAACAGTTCTTTCTAACTGTTTTCATCAAACTATACAGTTCCGACATGGGATTTTTCAAAGCCTCAACCTTCTCTTTGAATTTATTCTTCATTCTCTCCTTTTTGGTTTCCTCATGGTTAACTTTAATGAAATGTATCTTTTTTTTCATGAAAAAGGTTTGCTTCTTTCTCTTTACCCAAACGTATAGATGCCTTGTTTTGTATTGTCCACTCTTTCTCTTTACTAGACGAAATCTGAGAGTTACAGTATTTCTTGCTAGTAATCCCATGTGCTTCTGGCACTTTCTCTTCACTATGAGAAGTAGACACCTCCCCATAGCGATTTCCAATCTCTTAATCAGGACTGAGACGAGTATGAGCATTTCAGTTATTATTCTCACTTTCTTCAAGTATTCTCACTCCTTTTCAGGAAGGGGATGAGTACGAGCACTCCAGTAATTATTCTCGGTCCCCCCTCTGGGGTCTCTTGTTCTCTGTTCCTTGGGGATAACGTCACTGGTGCTTGCATTTATCTTATTTTTATTTATTGGACATTTTTATGGCGCCTATACAGCATACAGTGTTTCCTGGTGCCACAAGACAAAAGGGGAGCGGGTACAAGGGAGGATTAACAACAAAAAACAGTTATACTAGGCCTTACGACATTTGGATTATGCAAGTGCAGTAAACAAAGTGCGGGGGGGGGCAGCACTGAGGCAGGGTAAGCGCTAGGGGAGCTCATGGAGGGCATGTGCGCAGGGAGACGGGGGGTGGACCAGCCTCAGTAGGGTAGTCTGGGAACGATGCCCAAAGGCAATGCTGGTAATGGGGTACTGGAAAGACTGGTAGGAGAGCCTGGCCCCTGTAAGACTCCGAAGCGACCAGGCAGCCAGTCGTAGCAACAGGGCGTAGGGGGCATTAGAAAGGGAGGGGAAGAGGGAAGGAGAATAGTAAAGTCTTGAGGAGTTTCCAGAATTTAAGGAGAACTGGTTCAAGACTGAGAGGGGCCGGGAGGCCATTCCAAAGGGAGGCTCCTGCCGAGCATACCCCCCACTTTGTGCTTGGAGAAATGTTTGACCTGCAGAGAGTCAGAGCTAAAGGACCAAAGGACTCTAGCCGGGAGGTATTTAGGGAAGGGAAAGTTGGATATAGCGCGGTCGCAGGCCCCAGAAAGCCTTGTGGATGATGCAGAGGGTCTTGAATTTGGCAGGCACCAGAGCCAGTGGAGAGATTTTAGGGCTAAAGAGATGCAGTCTCTCGGTTTGAGGCCAAGGATAAGTCTTGCAGTCCTATTCTGGATTAGTTGAACGGGGTGGAGGGAGGAAAGTGGCAGATTGAGGAAAAGGCTGTTGCAATAGTCCAGCCTGGAGAGAACCAGCACTCTGGAGATATAGAGATTCTGGGGAAGGTGAGGAAAGGGAGGATGTCTCTGAGGAGGTAGAGCTGAAAGTGGGCTGCCTTGGCAAGGTCCGCTATATGAGGTAAGAAGGAGGGGGGAGGAGTCAAAGATGACTCCCAGGTGTTTTGTTTCTCAAGAGGGTGAGGGGAGGAGGCGCAAGGAGGGCAGGCAGAGATTAGGAGGGAAGGAAGGGGCAGGAGTTCCAATGAGAAGGATCTCAGACTTACTGGCATTAAGAGAGATCATTAGCAGCACACCATGCCTGGATAGCAGTCAGACATTCTGGAATGAGAGAGGAAGTAGAAGGGGGCCGCTTAA
Organism: Ambystoma mexicanum; assembly: GCF_040938575.1. Lineage (NCBI taxonomy): Eukaryota > Metazoa > Chordata > Amphibia > Caudata > Ambystomatidae > Ambystoma > Ambystoma mexicanum. Next base: position 848,404,260 of record NC_090933.1, on the reverse strand, counting down.
AGGAAAGCTGTGTGTCATCCTCTTAATACTGGAAATGAGGAGAGAAGGTGGAAATCAAGTGGGCAAGAAGGGCAAGGTAAATGTTTAAAAGCCACGGCAAGAGAATAGAGCCCTTAGGGCCGCCGCAGGTAGAGAGTGAGATGGAGGAGAGATGCGATTGGGACCACGTTGGTTTCTTGTTTCTTCCTTATTACTTCTAGCAGTCTTTCCCTTCCTTCTTCATTTGGTCGGTTCTAAGCCGCTTCATTTTCGAATAACGGCATTGTGAATGGACCTCCTGGTCCACCGCATTACATTGGCAGTCACTCCACCACTCCTTTTGTTCGGGATACTGTGTGCTCTTCTCGGTCTCTCGCTCCTCTGGCTTTCTGCTCCACCAAGCCTTGGACTCCACATCCAGGCGCTGCTCCAGCCTTGGACGCTGCACGTCCATTTTCTCATCACCAGCTCTCACCCAGATGATTTAAACTTGCCAGGTCTCACCATGAAGTCCCTGTCGCTTGGTTTTATGAGGTTACCATGGGGCTTCCCTGGCAAGATGTCACAATTCTTCCTCTCTGTTAGTCTCAGGCTCTGTATTGCTCCCATGGTTTTCTTCATCCCAGTATCATCTGAGTATTCCTTTCCAGGTATCTTTGAGGGATTTGAATGACAACATACTATTGAGAGATTCTTTATCCTTTTTTTCAAAATACATTGGAAAAGAAGGATTAATGATGTTTATTGTACTTGTCATTTATATGGCGCCTTTTTCCTTTATTATAGTCTCAAAGCGCTGTTAATGGGAATGCCCTCAATGGAGTGAAGACCACAGTGTTGAGAATGCGTGTGCGCATTTGGCAAAATGAGGCTTAGCAGGACTTACCTGGCTCCGGTAGAGAGCAACCTACCTATGCGGTCCGGCATGTGGATGGGTGCTGAGGAGTCCGGAGTTGGCGCGAGTGCTAGAGACTCGCTATGTGCTCACCGCGCTCGATTAAGTATTTGCTGCTTTCTGATGTCGGAGGTGTTTAAGGGCCTCATCACGACTTCGGCGGTAACCCTTAAATCCGGCGGTAGCTCTATTACCGCCAGATTTAAGGGTCCGCCGAATCAGGGCTTCGGCGGATTTTGCCCCAGCTCTGAGCGTGAAATCCGCCGACGGTATTAGTGCAAAAATTCCAATTGAGTCCAATGGGGAATGGGGCATTCCCGAATGGGTTCATTGGGGAATGGGGACTTACGTTACCGCCGAACTTGTGATCTGGCGCTATTAGCGCCGGGGAGTTCGGCGGTAGGGCTAATACTGCCGGCGCTAATAGCGCCAGCGTTACCGCCCAAGTCGTGATGAGGCCCAGTTTGGTGTAAGCAGGTGGAGAATTATGTGACCAGTACGACCACATTTTGTCATAGTCCTTTCTGTATTCTGATGTGTGCGGGTAGCCATGCCTGCGGCCGGTGTCCACCAGAGTGGTGCGGTATACGTACCTTGTTGATTCGGCGGTGATTTGTTGTTTGTGGTCGATTTCTTGCATCTGCGATAAAATGGTTAGCAAAAGCGACAGTCTATGCGCCAACTATTTGCAACTAGAAGAGCACAGGTTGTGCTTCCAGGTTCCTCTAGGCGGATAGCGTGACAAGTCTACCCAGATATCAAGCACTTAGTGAACCTTCTCAATTGTTACCTTTTACCATTGGCAGCCCATCCTGTAGCATACATGCGCAATACCTGCCCATCCCTCAAGTCCTTATAGTGCAATTCCGGGGCTAGTTCTTGATTGCCTTCCTGGAGTAATACACGAGAAAACCCCCACCTGGCCTTCTGGCACGAGCCATGGCACAATTCCTCCCATGAGAATTCCCCACTGTGCATCCCAATCTGTCCGATTGTGATGGTGGTGATTCTATCACAACCTCTTTGAGTGCGATTTGCCTGTTTCCCCATACATGCCAGGTGCAGTGACTAATCAATCCTGTGACATTTCATAGAGTGAAAAAAGATATGAAGGGCTGTGTTTCAGCTGGTGGTGATTGTGGGAAACCAGGGTCATGATTGGTGTATGATAGTGTGTGTGGGCCCGGGCTGCTGCGATAACGGCAGGTGCTGCGAGGCCGGGCCGCCATGAATATGGATGGCACCACCTGATGTTCCAGAGTGTTCCTCTATTCAGAACCGGGAATAGGAATTGTCTGATGTTCTGGAAGGAGATTTGCTGGGATGTGGCTTTGGGAGTTCCCGCGTGCCTCTACCCTTAGTGAGGGTATTACGTAGCAGGCTCACTTGCCTAGCCTCACAGGGAGAGGCTCCTCCCTCGGATTTGTCACAAGACCAATTGATGAAGATAGTGTTAGAATTCAAAGATGTTTTTGCTTGAGATGCATATGATTGTTGGCATACCAATCTGCATGTCACTATAATTGCCAGAAAGTTATGATGGGGAACCTGTATCCTCTTGCAACAATATAGGCTACCTTTAGCATGCTACATTTAGTAATTGGCCGAAATAATCAGTTGAGAGGGATAATTTACAATAGAAAATGTATTGAAGTTTATGCACAACCATTCACTAAGCTATTGAAACAAGTTGGCCAAGTGAGGACAGGAAAAACATGAGGCGGTAGCTACATTAAAACACTGTTTGGCAAAAGGCTCATGTTTAGCTTATCCAAAAAATAATGTATTTATGTCAGCAGTTTTGTGATAGAGCCACAATTCCAATATTAAGATTATCACAGGTAGTAACAAAGTTTAACACATGTGAGAAGACCCTGTTGACAACCGTCTGGGCATAGTGTGTGATTATTGAAACTGCACTTTGGGCTCTACAAGTTTTGCAAAGTAAGGTGATCAGGTCAGGAAACCTATTCCAATCAAGGATCACCTCATGGGCATTCCCGGTGGTGGTGAGATTTGGACAGAATAAAGAGTCCAATGACATAGGGACTAGCAGAATTACATGATTGTGCATTTATTGGAACACCAGAAAATGCAGAATCAGTAATAAATTTGATTGAATATGAGCACTCGACACAACGTTTTTGAAGATGAAACATTTAAAAAACTCCCAACTCTATATGTGGATGGTTGTGCATATCACATGAGTAATGACACTGATAAGGAGTTAGTGGCAGGGATTGGAAAAGAGTGGGCAGACAATGACCCCATTCCATCACTGAGTATGCAAATGGGTCCTAGTAGTAGGCAGGTTGCAGAATTGGTTGCCATCTACAAGGCAATATCCACAGCAGTAGAAAACCAGTTGAAAGAGATTGTGATTGCTGGAGATTCTGACTCTGCAAGAAATGGCTTTGTGGAGTATTTGCCGGGGTGGAAAATGAAAGGGATAATCACATTGACAATCCTGTTTCAGATAATGATATGAGTGTCCATTGGAAAAAGAGAAGGGGATGCCCAGAAAAAACAGGAGAAGACTGGGAAATGACAAGGCTGGCTAATTGGGCCAGTACTGGGAGAGCTATTTACCAGAGAGCATTTGCTTGGCAAGATACAGGTAAACGTGGTGACACACCAGAGCAGGATTTCATTCATGCACAAAAGAAAGAACCAGTAGTGGGTGCATTATATAGTCACGTTTTAGACTCAGAAGAATCCCATTACAGAGGAGGACTGCAAATGCAAAGATTAATTGAGGATGTTATTGAAGAGTAAAACACTGTTTCAATTACAGAACAGGTTATTGATCAGAAAATCAGTTTCAGATTTCTTTTTTATTTTTACAACTTTTAAAGTTTTGTACAACAGGTATGTCTGAGGTCACAGCAATGTTTTCCACATTTCGGCAGCAATATCCCTGCCCCAAGGCTTTTGCCCCCTCTCTCCATTCCTCCCCCTGCACAGATTCGATCTCCTACATCTTCACCCTCATCCCCATTTCCCCCAGATTTGTTAATGTTTTTGTGACCATCCCCTATGTTTGTACACCACTTGGTCCCACTGTTTGATAATATCCATCCCTGTTCTCCATGCTCCGATTGTTGGGGTGTCGGGGCTCGTCCACTTTTCTGCAAAAACATGTTTGGCCATTGTACATGCTGTGTTTATAAGGTTCTTGTCATATCTATCCATATCATCCTCTCCCCAAATACCTAGTAATGTCCCCTTCGGTTCTCAGTGTAGTGCCTCTCCCATGTCCCTTCCACTTCTCATCTTACCCTTCCCAGTACCTCTGCAGCTTCGGGCACTTCTACACCATATGAATAAAAATCCCCTCCTGGGTTTTACATTTGGGACAGATGTCATCATGTTTTCCCATTCCCTTTTGGCTTTCCCTCGAGTAGTAGACCTTTCGCAGGTATTTGAATTGTATTAGCTGCAGGTGGGCTGCAATGGCTACCTCCCTGGGGTTGTAGGCCCCCACCATTCATCATCACCAATATCTTCCAAGTCCTGCACCCATCTCTCCTTCAGCTTGTCTAACGGTGTCGTGGAGTTAAGATTGAGTGTTTTATTGAGGGATGAGACCTGCTTTCCTGTTATGTCTACGTCCAGTACATTCCGCTTGAGGGGAGAACCCTGTGGGAGGTCCGTTTCTTCATTCACATAGGGTGCCAAAGCAGAACTTGGCTGCAGGTATTTGTAATGATCGTGTCCAGAGAGCCCCCATTGCTCCTTTAACTCCTAAAAGGACCTGCTCCAATCAGAAGTCACTGCATCACTTATCATATGTATCCCCTTGGCATCCACTCTGACCCCATTGGACATGTTGGGTACCCTTAATGCCCCTGTTCCCCAAAATCCTGGCTGCCAGCCTAAGTTTCTGCCCCCAGCCTCGGTGCCTGTGGGCTTGTGTCCAGAGCACGCCCACTGCTGCTGTAAGTGGTAGGCGTCCAGCCATTTGGGGTTTCCAAAACCACATCTCCTCCCAACCGTTCCTACCCATCATTTCCAATTCCTTGTCCACCAACTCCTCTCTACCCCCCGGTATGCCTAACCGTTTGCTATTGCCAGTTATATCACCCAGTAGTAAAGCCTTAAATCTTGGAGACCTAGTACTACTTCCCATATAAAGCATCTCCAGCTTGACTGTAGGAGCCTTCTTTTCCCAAAGGAATTTCCTCAGAATCTTGTTTTTCCTATCGAATTCCCTCACCTGTATCCCCATCGGGGCATGCTGCACGACATACAATAGTCTGGGAAGGGTCACCATCTTGTGTACCGCCACTCTTCCCATCAAGGAGATCGGGAGGGTCATCCACTGTCGGGAATTTTGCTCAAACTGTTTGACCGCTGCGTAAAGGTTCAGTTCCCTAAAGAATTTCTCGTCTTTTTGGACCAACACCCCATGGTACCTATTTATTTTCAAGTTTGTTTATTGGCATTTATCATGAAAACAGTGACACTTGGCAGGTCAATCATGCCATACAATGCAAACTCTTTGGAATAGTATATTAATGAACAAAGGTGAGGGGGAGCAAAAGGAAGAGGAGGAGGGAAAGGAAAAGGAAAGAAGGGGAAGAAAAGAAGAACAAAGGGGGGGCAAAAAGGGGGAGGGGAGAGAGAGGAGGTAAGAGATACGAGAATAAAGAACTTCTGAACAGTAAACAATAACCTGATAACATTAACATAAACTATCTCCTTATCCAGTCTTCATCATCCATTTACTGAGTATGCAGTAGGGGGTGGTATAGGGAAGGGGGGGATTCTTGGGTGCAGCAATTTCCTTAGGTGTTTAGGGGCCTCCCTCGTGGGTTTCTAGGTTTCTGCAGTTCTGCATTGTCCAGTTAGTGTTTGCTCATGGGGGTTTATCGTCTGAGGGGTAGATTATTGTTCTAACTATCTCCCTCCATGCTTCTAGGGTGGAGCTGGACTCTTCAGTGGATCTGGCAACGCTATCTTCCCATGCCCTAGTTTCTGCGTTAATCCATCTGATAAGCTTGCTGTGCCAGGCGTCATGTCTGGGCCCCGCTGACTTTTTCCAGGACATGGCGATATGTCTTTTGGTCAGGAGGCACAATAGGTCCATTAATTTCACCCGATGCTTAAGTTTGGCCGGTCTGGGGTACGTACCTAAAAGGCATTCTTCGGGAGTCCATCTGTAATTGGAAGTTCCTGCCTTCTCGTACGTCAACTTGACTTTTGCCCATAGGGATTGCACTGTGTTGCACTCCCAGAACATATGCATGAGATCAGCCCTGTCCGCTTTGCACCACGGGCAGTTGGGGCTTGCCTTCTTGTTAAATGTCGCAAGCCTGTGCGGAGTGAGGTATGTCCGGTGCAGGATGTTTAGTTGTATAAAGCAGAATCTGTGGTTCCTTGATACGGCCTTGGGAAATGCTAGCGCCCTGCTCCATTCTCCCTCCGAGAGTCTGTTTCCCATTTACTTTTCAGGGTCTCTCCGTTTGGATTGGGGTTATCGTCGAGATGTCCGTATATTTGGGAGACCAGTTTCTGTCCCTCACCTAGGTTATATAATAGAGTTGTGAGGGGATCAGGTTCGGGTTCTTCTGGCCAGGTGCCCCATTTGTGTCTTGCTATTTCGCGTATCTTCCGATACCACAAGTATTGACTAGTGGGTATCCCGTCCATGTTCTGTAGTGTGCTGAACTCTTTAAAGGAGCCTTCTTCGTATAGATCTCCCCACGTGTAAACTCCCTTCATCTCCCAGACCCTGAGGTGCAACAAGTCTGTGTCTGACCTGCACAGGTCCCAAATCATTGGTATTTCTGGGGAGTACAGGTGTGTTAGGTTTCTTAGTGATTTCGTTCTTTGCCAAATTTGTTTCCCCAGGGTGGCTATAAAGGGTGTGTCGCTCATTTGGTGTTGTGGCACCCAAATAATTTCTTTCAGTTGCAGTGGAGAGATCAGGGACTGTAGCAGGGGAGTTTCAGATGTGTTCTCATCGGCTAGCCATTTGGACACAAAGCTGAGTTGGGCTGCTAGATAATATTTTTCGAAATGCGGGAGTTGGATTCCGCCCTGAGCATATTGTAGGACTAGCGTGGAGTGTGCTATTCTATGCCTGCCCTGTCCCCAAATGAATTCTCGAGTTATTGACCCTAATAGGCGGAAGAACGGGCTCTTGATGTAATACTGCACATTTTGGAACCTATACAGGAGCCTAGGGAGGACAATCATTTTGGTTATCGAAATTCTCCCCATTGCCGACAGTGGGAGTTTTGCCCAGAAGGACATTGACCTGTGCAGTGCGGGTATTGCTGCATTTGTGTTATGCTCGTGCATCAGTTGGGGAGTGTGCATAATCTGGATGCCCATATAGCGGAACTTGGTGGTCTGCCACTGTATCTCTAGTGTTGGGAGCTCCTCCAAGCATCTGTCTTTAAGGCCTGCTAGTGGGAATAGGCAGGATTTTGCCTTGTTGAATTTTATGCCTGAGACTTTGGAAAAGTTGTCAAGAACCTCCAGCATAGTTGGGACATTGGGATGCGGGTCTCTGACGTACAGAAGTACATCGTCCGCGTAAAGTGAAATTATGTGGTCTATCTCCCCTAGCCTTATTCCGGCATCAAAAAATTGTTTACGAAAATAAATAGCTATGGGTTCTAGCCCCAATATATAAAGCATGGGGGATAGCGGGCAGCCTTGCCGGGTACCTCTGCGTATCTCCCAAACTTCTGACACGTGTCTCCCAGTTTTTACCCGTGCCCTTGGTTCAGTGTAGAGTATTCAGATCCACCTGATGAATCGTGGGCCAAACCCGAATTCTTTCAGGACCGCTAATAGCCACTCCCAAAAATATGTAATCGAATGCCTTGATGGCGTCTAGTGATAACAGGGCATAGGGTTCAGTGCTCGCGTCTGTTTGTGCAATGATGTGTTGAAGTCTGCGTAAGTTCATGGTCTTGTTCCGGCATGGGACAAATCCACATTGATCCGAGTGTACAATATCCCCTATCTGTCTGGACAGTCTCTGGGCTAGGATTGTGGTTAGCACTTTAACATCATGATTGAGCATAGCCAGCGGGCGATATGAGTCGCATTGCTCCGCCGGCTTCTTTGGCTTAAGGACTGGGATTACTAGGGTTTCCCCTCATGCTATCAGGTAAGATGCCTCGTTCGTATATTTCCTGGAAGACCTCATGTAAGAGTGGTATCAGGGAGGAACTATAAGTTTTATAAAATTCTGAGGTTAACCCATCGCTCCCGGGAGCCTTGGCCGTAGCTTGTGCTTTAATCGCTTCGTCAATGTCTTCTGTGGTAATATCTGCCTCTAGTGCTTCGGCCTGTGTTGGAGAGAGCCTGGGTAGCCCTATCTCTTCTAAGGTATCTGCTATTTGGTCCCCAGATATTTCTATTTCGTAAGAGTATAAGTGCTTGTAATAGTTCTTAAAGGTATCATTTATTTCCTGTTGGGTCTGGTATGTGTTGCCCTGTTCGTCTTGGATCAGGGTAATGGTGTATCTGGGATGTTTCTTCCTGCAGAGCCAGGCCAGGAGCCTACTAGGTCTGTCTGCTTCTGTGTGTGCCCTGTTTGTTCTGGTGGCAAAGTCAAACTTAGCAAGCCTGCCCAAAGCGGTCGAGCACTCCTCGCGGAGTGCTCTAAGTCTGTCTTCGTGTCGTTGTGGGTCTGTGAGGTCCGTACTAAGCCTCTCAATCTCTGACTCACCCTTCTCTAATTCTTCGCGTAGCGATCTTCTGATGCCACCTGCTTTTGCCATGACCTCTCCCCTGGTCACTATCTTTAAAGCCTCCCATACCATGCTTACATATTCTATGCTTCCCTTGTTTAGTTCTATGTAGTCATCTATCGTGTTCTGCAGCTCATCTCTGAATGCTTGGTCCAAAAGGGCCATTGTTGGCATGCGCCACATAGGGATGGGGGGCCTGGGGCCAGTGTGGTTCCAATTTACTATTAGGGGGGAGTGGTCCGAGATTGTCCTTCCCAGGTATTCTGCTCCCTCCATCTGAGGTAGATGTTCTCTACCAACAAAGATGTAATCCAGCCTCGTATGAAGGCTGTGTGGGGATGAGAAGTACGAGTAGTTTTGTGTGTGGGGATGAAGCTCCCTCCATATATCAGCCAAGTCTAGCCTGTCTATCAGCGTGTTTAGCGCTGTCTTGGCAGCCATAGTGGTGGTAGGCGGCGGTAATGACCTGTCCAGCGTGGGGTCTCGCACGCAATTGAAATCCCCACCCCAGATGAAGAGGCAGTCTCTGTGTGGAGTGGTTATGTCGTACATCGAGGCCAAGTAGGCGGGGATGCTGTTGTTAGGTAGATAAGTGTTTACTATGCATAGCTCTTCCTGTTCGATGTGGCCCCATACAATCACATATCTGCCCTCTGGATCGCTAACAAATTTGGCTAGTCGGAAAGGGAGTTGGGGGTGAATCCATGTATATACCCCTCTAGCATATTTCGAGTAAGCAGTTCCAAACCCCTGTCCCCCCCAATGTTCCTGAAGTTTGCCCATGGATATCGCAGTGCAGTGCGTTTCTTGTAAGAGCGCTAGTCCCACCTTTTTCCTGTGTAAGTATGACTTGATTCTATTCCTTCGAAGGTAGGTGCCGAGGCCCCTCACATTCCATGTCATTTTTACTTCCTCTGCCATGTCACTTTAGGTTGGGAGTTGCTGGTTACGCTGTCCTGTAGGGAGGTTACCCACATAGTGTTGTCCTCCCCAGCCCTTTCCACCACTTCCGTGTCAATGTTTTCTGGAGACTTACCAACTGTTATAACTTTCATCCAAACGAATGAATAACCAAAAACGTTTAACTGCAAACTTCCCCCAGCAGTTGCTTCTAACTTGCAGCTCTCAGGGGCTCCCGAGCCTTCTGGGCCTCTCCAGGCCGTTCGGTGCGGGTAGTGTGTAGGCATTTAACCTGCACTTTCCGTGAGGGGGTGTGTCAGCAGTGTATCTGCTCGTGGTTCTTTGTGGTCCTGCCCGACGTAGCTATATTCGCAGTGCGGTCCTTTGTAATATCTGGTAATATCTGGTTAAGCGTCTCATCTCCAGCGTGGGACCTTCCATAGGTGTTCATTTCGTTGTCGTTCACTTCTCTTTATTCTGCTATGGGTCCTCTCCTTTCTCCGCTAGATTGTTGTGCTCCATCCACATGGTTGCCACCAATGAGGTCTCTAGGAAGATTGCCTTCCCTTTGTATAAAACTTTAAGGCGAGATGGGTATAGCAACATGTATTTTATGTTAAGTGTTCGTAGCCTGGCTTTCACTGGTATGAAAGAATTTCTAGCTCGCTGTACCGTGGGGGTATAGTCAGGGTATATGACTATTCTGGAGTTCTGTCTTCTGATCTCTTTGCCTTCTCTAGAGTGTCGTAGTATCGTTTCTCTGTTGCGGAAATTGAGAATTTTCGCTATTATCGGGCGCGGGTGCGACCCCGGCAGGGGACGTTTTTGAGGAGATCTGTGGGCGGGCTCCACTGAGAACCCCTGGGAGAGTTTTCCCACCCCTATTTCTTGTAAGAGCAACGTCTCTATAAAGTCTGAAGGGTCCGAGCCCTCCATGTCCTCCGGGACCCCCAAGATCCTAACATTATTGCGCTGAGTGCGCCCCTCCGCATCCTCAGATCTCGCCTCCAGCCTCGCTACTTTCAGTTCCAATTCTGTTAACTTTGCCTTCAGGTCTGAGGTGTTAGCGACGTTGTCTCGCAGGGTAGCTTCATTGGTATTTACTCTTTCCGTTAGGTTGCGGGCATCCTGGCGCATGAGTTGCATGTCCGCCCTCATTTCCTCTATTTTAGTTTCAATAGAGGTGCGTAGTGCTGCAATAGCTTGGAGGACTAGGGTGTTTTTGGGTTCTGTTTCCAGCTGCGATGGCACTGAATTGGGATCGGGGTCCTGTTGCAGCGGCTGCTTGGGCCTGACCGTCGTGTAGGAGTCCATTGTCGTTGATAGATTTGTCTTTGTTTTAGGGGGGGGGGCGTCTCTCCTTTAAGTCCAGTGTACTGTCCTATTCCTTCCTGCGCTCCACTTGATCAGCCCAGCCTGCCCCAGGTCTATTAGCAGAGTAACAGCGTGTGTGAGAAGATTCTAGATCCGTGACTCACTGTTTTTCCCAGGCCGAGCCCCTCTCCCTCCACGGTCGGGCGTCCCCCGCTTTTAGGTCGCGCTGGGCGGTATCATCGAGCCCCGGTTCTCCTCACTCGGTCGCCTCCCACCGCCCGCCTTCTCTGACAAGGGCCTCTCGTTTTTCCCGCTTCAGGCGGCGTTCAAGGGTCTCCGTCCACTATCCCTCTGTCCGAGGGTCCGCCTCTACCTCCGCTGCAGGGACCCTCTGGATCTCAACACCTCCCAGGCCCAAAAGTGTTGCACCGCTCAGCGGGTGTAGAAGGTGGTGGTAGGTGAGACTATTTCCTTTCCTTCTCGGCGGGACCTCTCCGTTCAGGAGCGCCAAGTCTCATCAGTGGCAGCGAGCGCCGCCACCTTGGATGTCAGGGGGGCGCCTCTCCCTCCGCTCCGTTCGAGACTTTGTTAGGTCCAATTTCGTTTCGGAGTGGGGCCGAGTCAGGGGGGAGAGGTTCCCCTTTCCGCAAGTATGATTACCAATGCTGTCTGTGAAGTTTTTACTGCGTAATTCCACTCGTTTCAGGATCTCGGCCAGGAGCGCCACGGGTGCACGTCCTCACTGCATGCGTGCTGGCCACGCCCCCCACCCCATGGTACCTAAACCAGTTCTCTGTAACGCTTACCTGGACTCCTCGGGAGCGTAATGCCTTCCCAGCCTGTGGACCTGGTACCTTGGCACTACGATTCTCCTTCTGTTAAACAACAATGACAACAATAAAAATGCTATAACATCTACTAACGGAGGTTGTACTGCATGAGATGTATATTCCTTAAATCCCTTCCTTTCTTACCTGTGTTCATTTATTGTGGAGCTCTCCATCCTGCTTTTTTACAGGGGCGCGTTGTGATGAAGAAACAATGGTAACGTGGGTAGCTGATGTATTCTGTTGCTTCTTGCCTTGAAATGTCTCTATTTTTCAAGAATGAGTCTTTGGGTAAGTAAGTTGGTGAAAGAATTGTAATCCTTAAGGGCTCGAATAATTTCCTACTTTGGAGAGATCTCTCTTTCTAATAATTTGCTCTTTCTTTATCTTTTTGCAGGTTCTCGGGATTTGGGATAAGATTTATGACTGTGGATGACCGCAGAGTTACTCGGGATGAGAAAACGTTTTAAAACGTAAGTTTGTCTATACAGAGTAACTGTAGCCTTCAATGAAGAGCGTGGAAATAACTGAGGTGAAAACTTGAAGAAACATCAGGTACGTAAAAACACATTAAACATCTTCTTTTATAAACTGTTAAGTTTGTTAATGAAATCTTGTGTTGTTTGCAGGCTTTCGGAAAGCTGAGGAAAATACCTTCGGTGAATGCAGTGGCTGCGGAAGAAACCTCTGACTGAAGATGCTGCGGCTGTGAATGAACTTTCTGATGGAAGATGCTGCGGCTGTGAGTGAAACTTCTAACTGAAGATAACCGCTGCGGAGAATTACTTCGGTCAGGTAAGTCTTTTCTATAAACTATTGTATTCTGTAGTTTTCTGTAAGGCTAATGTCTCTATTTTCTCCTTTTACAGGTTCTGTGAGGAGAAATGCCGGTAGCGTTACACGCTGGCAGTGGAGAAGACGCTGAGCGCGCGTTCCAGCAGAGGCGGGGCTTAAATGGCTCCCTGTGCAATATGAATAGAACGTGCTGCAATTTGTGAATGGATCTTACGGCGGCCATGTTTAATGTATAAAAGTTACTGTTAAACATTACAACCAATTGAACTTAGCCCTTTCAAGGGATCGAATTCTAATCTTTTCTCTTGTGTTTTGGGAGCTTACTTTACATTTCCTCTGAGTAAAATGGTCCCATCCGGTCCTCAAAGTTTAAAACCCTAGTCTCTGCTTCCACCAACAGAAATCAGTTTCGAGTCATATTCTGTGGGTAGTCACTGTGTCCTTTAGGGGACTTATGTTACATCATCCCCATGATGCAATAATAGCAGGTGTGTAAGCAGTATGTTTGGTGGAGAAGGAGCAGCAGGAGCCTCGTTTATTTTTCAGGACATTGTCCAGTCTGCCTTAAGTTTCAACTGCTTTGAGGAGGAACAGTAACCAAACCCCTGCGCAGAGCGGTGTGTAAGCAGTGTGTTTGAAGGTTGGAGAGCGGGTTCGGGGTTGAGCTGACTCAAAACCACCTTGAATTGTGGTGAGACTTTACTATGTTTGGATTTAGTGCCTCCACACTGCTGATTACTTTCAGAACTCTGTAATACTTGGTTATTTGTCTGCGCATCTGGCTCTGCTCTTGTGTTTGGGAGTGTGAGTGCAGGATTCTGCCCACAGTCCTCTCACTTTAGTTACATCATTGGGAGTTTGGGAGTGTGAGCATTGGTGATCAGGTCATTGCCCACTCTCCTTCTCCTTTTTATATTTTGTTTGCTACAGCTCCGGTTTGTGAAGCCGGACTAGTTTCAGAACTGAAGTCTCCTGCGCTATTTATATAATCCTTAACACATACAGCTCCCTTCTATAATAAGGGTGGGAGTGATTAACATTCCTATGTGCGGATTATGGAGCGGGAAAACGCGAATGCATCCTCATAGGAAAATTCAGTATATTTCAGAGGCTGAGATGTTTGCTGCTACAAACTTGTCACTCCCCCTGTCATCAGAGGGGTTGGGGGGTCAAAACACCTCTGGGTTCTGCTTAACATTGTGAGTGAGATGCATTTATTGGTTGGAGCTTCGGCAGCTCCTACATGTTCCATCGCACAACAAGCCTCCACCTTGACGAGAACGAATTAACTGTTAACATCTTTCTTTCCCTCTCAAGGGAAATCCAAGTTTGGGGGCAATTGGGGAGTCAGATATTTGTGTTAATGTGGACAACGATGTGCCTAGTTTTGATGACGCCCCTCGGGATCTTGTAAAGAATTCTTCAACGGACAGTGACTCTTTTTTGATTCTCCTCCTGCACAAGCACAGCCTAGGCAACTTTCCTCACTAACTCCTAGAACAAACTTTAGATGGAACACCCCTTTGAATCAAACTTTAATTGAAATAAATCAACTTCTGTGCCTTTTTGTTCTTTTTATGAAGGACTAAAATCCGAAGTTAAGGCCAATTCTGTAGCACTTGAATCGTTACTGTTCAAATTTGATAATATGAAATTGCATATTGCAGCTAAGGAGTTTCTTTTTCAACAAAGATGAAAGATCAACTAGTGATGGTGTCCATGCCCCTTTTGAGGTTTGTAATGATCCTCCTCCTGTGGTAACATCTAAGTTAATATCAGACACTTTGTCTGATCAAGAGGTAATTTATTTAACATCAAGGTACCCTTCGACTATTAATAACATTGATTCTGACACTGAGGTTTATTGCTCTATTTCACATGCTGCCTCTCTGCCTATTTTAACTACTAATATTTATGAGAAAAAATATGGCGTTAAAAAGATTTTGCAACAGCGGAAAACTAGAACATGTTCCCAAAAAAATGTCCTCGACATTTTATTAATTCCTTCCTTATTCAGCCCACAGTAAAATCAGTCTTGTTGAAACCTGTCTCAACCACTTCCAAGTCATTCTACACACATGCTACATTAGCTGGAAATACTTCTGCTTTTAAACTAATTAATGGGCCTACTGATCTTGGACCAGCAAAATCCTGCTTGATGGGGATGGTTATACTGACAATTTGAACGTAGTTGTAAACATGGAACAGCAAAATCTTGTTCTATGCCGATTGGGACAAGTAATCGGTATCTATTTCAAACCTGGGATGATCAACATTTGACCTCATCTAATGTGAGCTCAGTGTCGGGTATACAACCTGATCGGATCTTTTCATCAGTAGTAGGTGGAGAGGTTAATGTGGCCCCTGGGACTGAACATGATTTAAAATATTTGGTGAGTCACCAAGAACTTTCCTCACTGCTGCAAGGCCAGACAGTACCTCTCTGTCTCTCTTTATGAGGGGGTAGGTTCCGTCTGAGCATGCTGCTATTGAGGTTTAGTCACAGATCTATCTATGTTTTTCTATTGCGCCACAAACCCGCAGCCCTCAGGGCGCTCACAATAGGGTCACATACAAAGATAGTGAAAAGAGCAAGCAGAAAAAAGAAAAGTACACTTTAGTACAAGCCAAAAGCAGGAGATGTTATTAAACAACAGGTGTGTTCAAAGGGTAGATGCCGGAAGCAGTGAGATGCCTACGAAGGTCTCGACACTGGGAGGGGGCCCTATGATTATGGTGGTCTTAAATTACATGACTGCACAGGAGCCTGAATTAACATCTACTAATTTTCTGTTCAGTGGGACATTGGGTAAAAAACCTGATTAATGACTCTGCTGCTCGGTTTCCGGTGGGGCCTGATGTTCTCAGCGGGCGAGAGCACCATCTTAACTTGCCTCAAACAAAGTTTCTGGTGAATGAGAAATATACTAAAGTGGAACATCACTGTTATTTTATTTGAACAGGTTTATTACCTGAAAATCGCTCTGTAATATTGAGACAAACTGCTATTCAGCAACTGCAATACCGAATCTTTCTGGAATTTCTTTTGAATGATTTGCAAAGAGTAGATTGCATTGATTGTTGTAGAGCAGATTGTTCAATTGCCTTTAAGTCTAAACTTGTGTTTTTTTTAAATAAACTTTATTTATTATGCATGACATTGCAGCAAAGAAAACGAGCAACATACAGATGGTCAATGAGTTTGCATTCTGTGTACATATTTGGATTGTATGTTATATATTACAGCAAAACGCCAGTTGAGGTGACAGTGTTCAAAGACATGAGTAACACAAGGGCAATCGGTCACATAGGTTAAGCGGTGTCAGGTACTGCAGGGGCCAAATCACCGGTCTTGTCATCAGTGTCAGTGAACATGGAGGAGATATGAGCGGAAAGGGGCCCAGATGTTCCTCAGTCTAGATGATATTGGTTGCAGGTGTGTCCTGCACTCTTCAGTGTCAGAAGCCCAGGTGACAGCCCGGAGCCACTGAGCGTGCGTGCCGGATCTAGGCTGAAGCCAAAGCAATAGAATACAGCGGGTCGCAAGTTTCTTAGAGTCGTGGCCTAGTCTGGGGAGTTCATGAAAAAGACATGTCAACGGGGAAGGGACAATAGTGCAGTCGAACATTTCAGAAAGTGAAGCGCACTCCCCCTCCCAGAATTGGGACAGGCGCGGGCACGACCACACCATGTGTATGTAATTTGCGTCATCAGATTTGCATCTCGGGCATGTGGGTGGATGGTCTTGCGTCATGCGGTGGAGTCTGATCGGGGTGTAGTGGAATCTATGAAGTACCTTAAACTGGATCAGCTTAAACTGTGAATTAAATGAGATTTCATGGGTACGG
This sequence comes from Ambystoma mexicanum, assembly GCF_040938575.1. Lineage (NCBI taxonomy): Eukaryota > Metazoa > Chordata > Amphibia > Caudata > Ambystomatidae > Ambystoma > Ambystoma mexicanum. The sequence goes on along the minus strand of NC_090933.1, from coordinate 848,387,990 downwards.
GCACACATATGATCCCAGTGCTGGTCGGGTATTTCGATACCCAGGTCTCTACCCCAGGAGTCTCTGAGCTTGGAAAATTTAGAGGCTTACTCTGGAGAGTGGTGTAAAGCCTGGAGACCTTCCCTTTGAGGGTCATAGCATTTAGGATTTCTGACAGTATTGGGTCATCCGGGGTTTTGAGGGGAAGTCAGGGAATCTGTTGAGAGCGGCGCAATCCCGCATAGTGTAACCAATGGGAAGGCCTGCCTCGGATGGATTCTGGCAGGTCTGACCATTCAATGAAGATACCCTGTTCAAACGTGTCTCGGACAGTGGCCAGTCCCACACCCACCCAATGACGCGTTGTTGCGACGTCCGCTCGAGAAGCTTCTGGAAAAGAATTCCAGAGGGGAAGGTCACTATAAAAGGGGTGTGAAGTCACGGTCCATTTCCACATTTTACCCAGGGCTAATGCCGTAGCCTTAACCGGGTGAAGAGGCTCAAGTTTCACGTTACAGGAGGGGAGTACTATATAATGGATGTCACAACCCCCTGCAGCAAGGCGCTCAAGCTTGACATGAAGAGGAGGATCATTGGGCATGAACCAAAACAACGCAAAATGGGCTTGAGCAGCCATCCAGTACCCCTCGAAGTTGGGGGCGTTAAATCCGCCCTCTGGCATTGGGATGGTTAGTGTTCCCAGTTTTAGACGGACCGCACCAGAATGCCATAAAAAGGTGTTGATGGTCAGTATTGTAAAGAATTCTCGGTCTAGCCATAGGGGAACATTTAAAAATCTATACAAGAGTTGGGGCAGTACCACCATCTTGAGGATGGCGTTCTTGCCAGCCAGGGAGATCGGTAGTTTAGCCCAGCCCACGCACTTTCGGGCGAAGGTGGTGAGATATTTCCCTAAATTGGCTTCATATAAGGTGTTTTGCTGACGTGTGACCGTCACCCCCAGATAGGTAATCTCAGATTGCGCCCATGCAAATCCCTGAGAGTCCAGGGGGGAGGTGGTGGCCTCAGTTAGTGGGAACAACACAGATTTAGAACAATTTACCCAGAGGCCCGATAATTCACCAAAGTGTACGACGTCTTCCAATACTGGGGCCAGGTAATGTTTCCCGGGGAACAGATGAAGAGCACAGCATTGTCTGCATAATGTGCGATTACCACAGGGGAACCTGACAACCGTATGCCTCTATGTGCATGTTGTTGTCGTATCCTGTCGGCCAGTGGCTCAATGGCTAGGGCAAAGATTAACAGTGAGAAGGGACACCCCTGTCTCGTACCTCTGGCTTTCAGGAATTGGATTGAACACAGGCCTCCGGTGCAAACTCTGGCGACGGGGGAGGAATAAAGTAGTTAAACCAGGATCTGAAGCTTTGGCCAAAGTTTCATTTCAAGGGTACATGCCATAGGTATCTCCACGAGACTGAGTCAAAGGCCTTCTGCATATCGAGGGTAGCCGCGACTGCTTGCGTGCTCGGGTCGAACCGAGTGAGTATGTTAAATAGCCGGCGCAGATTCAGAGAAGTGGAGCGACCAGGGATAAAACTGGACTGATCCGGGTGAATGATACATGACAGATAAGCGACAAATCTCAAGAGTTAATACCCTAGCATAGATTTTAGCATCGCAGTTGATAAGCGAGAGGGGGTGGTAGGAGCCACATTGTATGGGGGGTTTGCTCGGTGTAGGTAAAACCGTTATTATTACTTCACAAAGAGATAGGGGAAGGATACCTGTGTCGCAGGCCTAGCTCCATAGGGCGGACAATTGCGGGACAAGACAGGCTTCGCAGCGTTTATAAAATTAATCTGGGAGCCCATCGGACCCAGGAGCTTTCCCCGAGGCCAGCGAGTCTATAGCCTTGGAGATTTCTTCAGGCGTGATCGGAGTGTCTATAGCATCCCTAGTCTCTGAGGATAGGATGGAAAGCGGAAGGTTATCTAGGAATGTTTCTGTATCAGCAATAGTGGCTTTGTCTACGTTGGAGTAGAGGTTTTTGTAAAAGGAGCGAAATTCAGTGTTGACATCTTGTGAGGACAAAGCCAAAGTACCATTGGCGCTCTCTATTGTCGGGATATGCGATGTGCCATTCTCAAGTCGAATCAGCCTAGCTAGGACACGACTAGGGCGCTCGCCCTCCCCGTACCTGCGCGCAGACTGGGGGTCATCAAGGAATTTTGGTTCCCGCTCTGCATGAATGCGGAACGTGTCCAATTCATTGCCTATGCCGGCAAGAGTTTCAGCCAGCTGGGAGGAAGCATACTGGGTCTCAAGGAGGGCAAGCCTAGTCTCACTCTCAGCAATGTCTCTACGTATTGTCCTGAGAATTCCTGCCTCTTTGGAGATCTCTATGAACCTTATATAAACCTTAAATGCCTCCCAGAGCGTGGCCTGTGATTCGACAGAGCCAGTGTTCAGTGAGTAGAAATCGTCTATACTGGTTCCCATTTTGTTTCGAAGGCAACATCCAGCCGAGAATGTGGCTTCAGCCTCCATGAACGGGTTTTCGGGTTGTCTGCACCCCATCCCAGGGAGATCATTACAGGGGAGTGGTACAGGGGAGTGGTCGAGAAAGTTCTAGGAAGGATAGACATTTGGGTGATGACCTGAACAAGGGCGTCTGAGATAAGCCATCTGTCTATAGGTGAATGGGAATCGTGAACCGAGGAGTAGAAGGAGAACATGCGGGAGTCTGGGCAGATCAACTGCCATGCGTCAGCGATTTCAAATTGGGCCTGCAAATCTATGATGGTTCTGGCTGCCCTGGAGAGCTGACGGGGTCTGGAGCCTGATCTATCGTAGTTGACGTCTAAAATCGTGTTGAAATCCCCAGAGTATAGGGATGAGAGAAATCGGGGTCATCGATGTTAGGGCCATATATGTTCAATAGTACGACTTCTCTGCCCGGCAAGGCTCCAAAGAGCAAAACATACTGCCCCAGAGGGTGTGCGTGGGTAACTTTGTGTTGGAATCGGAGACGCCTATGTATGAGAATCATGACTCTGCGGTTTTGGGTGGAGTAGACGGTGCAATAGCGTTGAGAACCCCAGGACCTTGCAAACCTCTCACATCCGCCGGTAAGAGCTTGCGTTTCTTGCAAAAAGAGCGGGTTAACCTTGTGCCGCTCTATATACAATTGCATTTTACGCATTTTTGCGTGATTACCTAGTCCAACCAGTCTCATCTGGGAGGATGGACGGACCCGGATTCCCAGCTGCGTGTTATGCATTTTTCCCAACTAAAACCCACTCCGCACCCACCCCCACCGCTACCCCAATCAGAGAGGTGATATCCCCCAAAAACTTTAACCCAGTCACAAACAGCGGCGACATAGCTTGGGGGGCCTTGGAGGGCCTTGTGCCAATTCTGAGCGGTGGTGCATCCGAAGTGGGATATTGCCTAGGCATTGTGTGGTACACAATGTGGTAACAATACAGAAGCGGTAGGAAATAAGGTCAAACTAACAGGCCAGAGTCGGATGTCAGCTGATCCCATCCATCCAGTGGTGGATTGGGGAAGTGATCAACCGAGCTCCATCCCACACCAGGAGATTTCAACATTCAACAACAACCATAAACCAAAAGTGTCACCAAGGATAACATTCAGAGCCGGTCAGCCAGGGAAATGGCCTTCAATAAATTTAGAGGCCTCTTCGGGAATGATGAAGAACATTCGGCTGGAATGCTCGATCCTGAGTTTAGCGGGGTATAGCATCGTGTATTTGACCCCTGTCTCGTAGTTTCTTGACGCCCAGGAAGGTTTTCCGTTCCAGTTGAATGGCCACAGAGAAATCTGGATAAAGGTGGATCCTGGAGGAACCTAAGAAGAGGTCGCCTTTGGCCCTTGCCGCTCGACTAGAGCATTGTTAGGCAGAAACCTGTGCAGTTCCCTCTGGGACCACTGCAAAAGATTTAAGACTACAGGTGTTTGGCGGTTAATCCACTTGGTAGCAGTCTGTACCACACAGATTCACGTGGTAGCTGTGGCTGAGCAGTCAGACTTCCCTCAAGAAGAGTTAGGCATTATACAGAGTATTCACAATAGGTCAAAAGAACAAAGTAGAACAAGTAAACACTGACCAGAGCTTGGTGTAAAAGAGATATAATTATTTATTTAAAACCACACCTAGTAAAACACACAAGCGCTAATGTTAAGCAGTTCAAAAACACGGTCACTAAAAGATATACACTCCCTTATAAGAATATTAGACAAGTCTTAAGTAAAGCCCCACTTAATTTCAGACAGCGGTGAGCGCTTAATGCAGATGCCACTCTAATAATTTGTTTTAAAAGGGAGAGAAAAGCAGAGTATAATTTGAAACAGATCCCAACACTTTCACAAGAACACAACAAGAGAGGAAGGCAAGTAAAACCGTGAAGTTAGAGTTCAGAAGGCCGGATCCACTTTAAGAGGATCAGAACGAAATGTGTCCAAGGTCACACGGTCGAAGTGCACAAGAGTCTTGCAAAGGTTCAAAAAGAGTTGGACCAAAAGAAAGGGACCAGTTAGAAGGACAAGGCGGCCAGCCTAGTCCAGAAGGTTAAGGGATTATTATTACCTTGTAGCAATCTTTAGAAAGGGAGGCCTGGCGGACACGGTACCTTAAAGTGGTGTGAATACTTTAGCGGGGGCAGTTGTTCCTGGCAGCGGATTCAAGTCGGTGCTTCGTCCGGGGGAGGAGAGGATCTCGTCGGGGAGGAAGACAGGAGTCCGTTGCACTGCCAGGGAAGAAACCAGCCGCGGAGTTCTCAGGTAAAAGGAGCTGTCCTTTTATTCACGGTCCAGTGGTAAGTGGCTATCCGGTTGCCGGGGTGCTTGGCAAGGGCAATTCGACCAAAAGACGTCATGGGATGTGAGGAAAAGAAGGTAAACTGGTTGTGCCCACCAGTCAGGGGAAGAAGCCTCTCCAGCCGGGAGATCTTCTCTGTCGTCGGGAAGTGGTGAGTCGGTTCCGCAGGGCTCCACCGGTGGTGTCGTCATGGTAGGTCGGCTCAGCTTCTCCCTTGTCGGATTCTCAGGTCCTGTGGCGACTTCTGAAGTTCCAGTCCCCAAAGCCCTGCTTTTATGCAGCACACCCCCATTCACTCAGCCTAGCTGTCAATCAAACATGCTAAGTGGTGAGCCGGCCGGCTCACCACTTGGGCCAATCACACAAGAGTGGCACTTGAGTTACCAAGGTAACTCAGTCCAGGGTGCCTAAAACCCCCTCCGATACCCGCTGTGGTACCCAGACAGAGTGGCACCACTTATGGAGGCTTCTGTGGAGAAGCCTGTCAAAAAGTGGAACAAAGGGTTCGACTTGGGTTGGAGTCACAGAAGAGAACACAAATGCCATTTTAGAATCGAGTCCTGGCAAAAAATACCAACCAGCGAATTAATATTAAATAAATAAACCGGCGGTATGTTCGAGGCTATGAGAATTAAATAATTAAAGTTGGTAGCCTCGAACAATGGGAAAATCCCATAGGGATATATTCGCGGTCGAATATAAAAAGTAGTATCCACTGCCACCAGCCAAAACTCGATCAGGGGGGACGGAGACGTGCCCCCTCGACTAACAGACCCCAGGGCAATCGAATTGCCCCGACCAGTACGTCCACAATATGATGGTTTGTACCAGTTTCTGTTAATAATTTGGGACTAGTAAAGCCAATGGTGACTTTACATGCCCTGGGAGACAGTAGTCAGTCCCAGGGTATGGAGTCTATGGTGGGGTGTCACTATGACACCCCTGTGTCACTGCACAGAGGGTGCTGTGTAACACACATAGTAAAAACACATGAGACCCTATGGGGTAAAGGACCCCATAGCCCATAAAACACATGAACAGTCAAAGGAACACCATAAATCATGTCCAAGAGTGGGAGAAAAAGAGTCTCACTCTTGGCAGGAGAAAAAAACAAACTCCAGAAATCCAGCAAAGCTGCTGGGGGACTCACTAGGTTAGGAAATTCAACCTAAAGAGAGAATTCTCCCTAACAAACATCTATGTCTCGATAGTTTAATACTCTAGCCATGATGTAGCGGGGTGGGGCCCCTGTCCTAGGCTTCGCCATCAAGGATCGGTGGGCTCTCTCAATGGCGACCTGCGGGGAAAGTTTCAGAGAGTCTACCAATGAGAGCAATGTCCGCTCGACATAGTCTTCATGGAGCCTTAGATGTTATCCTTGGGGACCCCGATGATGCGTATATTGCGCCTGGAACGCGATTCAAGGTCCTCGTTCTTTTTGCTGACACCTGGACAGGGAATTCACTTCAACCCGGAGGGTTGCGATGTCGTCATCTGCCTTCCCTAGTCTCCACCTTCGTCACCAGAGCGTCTGTTTTCTCCATATGGGCTTTGATCGAGCATATGGTTCTGCTCATATCATCTAATTTTGAATGAAGAGCAGTGAACCCCTCCCTCGTATTCCATCATTTGCTGCGACTCTGAGGGTTCAAGGGATGTTGACAAGGGTGCTCCCTGCTCCGGTAGGAGCTTGCTCGGTTTCTGTGCTGCCTTAGTGTACATATTGATAGAACGTTGCTTCTTGTTGGCGCCCTTGGTCATGATGTCCACAGCCACGTGAGGGATAGGATTGCACAGTTCCCTCCATTATTGGGAGGGGGAGTCTTGGGCTGGAGATCTGACCGGCATGTGGCAAGGAATGGCCAGGGTATCCAAGGCAGTCTCTAGTTGACAGTCAAGTTACAGGGTTGTGTGTCCCAGAGCGTCGTCAGGCCAAGAAAGTTAGATATGGAGGCACGACAGTAGCCAATTATTACACCAGGGGGTCGGCCAAGCAGGTAGCCAGCACCTCAAAACAATAAGCAGCAGTCACATTCGCATTACCACTTGTCCTAGTGGTGGGGGGGCGGGTCTGCCTTCTGTCTTTCTCCTCACCAGGATAGAGCAGGGTGTATCGAGTCCATCCGTAGCGATATTTGCAGCTAGCCGGGGCCTCCAGCCCCCACAAAATGGACTGTGGCCTCCCATGTATATCAGGACTGGAGACCATGACAAAGGTGGTCGGTGTTGCCAATTAAACGTGTGTGGGAGCTCACAATCAAGTGAGCAACATGATCTTCCTTGTAGGCAAATATTATGTTCTGTCAGGCACTGGAAATAGGGGTGGGGGACGTGTAGCGAGAGAACTGCAGGCGGAGATGCTGTTTCACGTGTGTCCAGTGTTTTTGGATGAACGGTGTGACGCTCACTCGCTGGGTCCCCAGGCAAGTATTACAAAAATGGTGGCTGTGAAGCCCAATGTGTGGGACTATGCTCGCACAGGACCTAAGTGATCCGTAATGGGCAGATGGTTGATTCCACAGTGATGCCCCGGCAATTACAAGCAGTGTGTGGCGTGCAAGGCCCATGCAGCGCACCCCCCAGCAAGTGAGGCCCCCGCTGTGTTATCCGTATCCTTGAGGGGGCCGCTGCACCACTGCGGGGCAAAGAAGGACCGCGCCAACCCCCAGAGCTGCGTTGATTTCCAAGGGACTGTACCTGTGGTCTTGTGGGGAGGTCGGTCCTGTAGCTCCTTGGGCCGACCTGGTGTGGAATGCTGAGGTTGTGGTTACTGGCTGCGGCCAGCAGCACCCTCGGCCGCAGCCGCAGCCGGGTCTTGCCAGATCCGTGGGGCACCTAGTGTATCACCAACATAGTGCTGACAGGGCAGAGGCAATGTGGCAGAGGTGTCTGTCGGCTCAGGGGTCTCCGCCACGGAGCAGCGCGTTGCCGGCGATGAGGTCCTGGAAGTTGGCAACTGGAAGGCTAGCGCCGCAGGGTGCACATGGGGATGACCCCTCCCCCATCAGGCCACGCAGCCTCGTCGATCAAATCTGTGCCAGACCGCCCACTGTGGAACAGCAGTGCGGGTTTCTTCAGGGGAGCCCGACGGCACCCTTAGAACGCGGTTTCCTCCACAGTGGATCATTCACCGGAGCCGGAAACCAAGCGATACCCGCAGGTTGGTTATGGGAAGCGGCTGATTTCTTCACAGGAAAAACTGCAGCACCGCTACAGCATATTTTGAGGTTTAGGATCTACCCCCCCAAACGGAGCTCACGCTCAAGCAGCCATTCTGCGCGAGCGCAACAGCGCCCCCCGAACCTCTCTAAACTTGTGTTTGAATTTATTATGAAGGAGAGGGAGAACTTTAGTGTCTGGTGTTGACATCTCCCATAAGTGGCGATGTGAGAAGGGTATGGAAGCGGTCGGAGCGCTGAAATTTGATGTTTAAAAATATGATTCAGACTTCTGAACAGACCAACAATTGGTCATGGCTATTGAAAGCAGTGCAGCAAAAGTGAACCTCTTGTGCTCCTGATAAAATTGAGGAAGAGGGGAGGGGTTTAATCTTATTTCTTGGAACACAAGGGACCATGTGCACCTACTTAACAAATGCTGAGCTTCGATGTAAGCTTCAATCCTTTTCAGTTATTGCTCTTCAGGAAACCTGGTTGACAGAGACTCTTGTTATGGATGGCTATCATATTTCTTGCCAACTTACCAGGTGGGGAGCTGTTGGCCGCCCCTCTGATGGTTTACTTATTCGTGTTTGCTCTTGCTCTTCCATATCTGCAATTGGGTCGTATGAGGTATGCTTTGGAATTTGTGCTACCCATATTTGATCCAATATCAAGGGACCAATAAATGTTTTGATCCTGAATGTTTGACATGATAAATTGGGGTACTTGGATTCTATTCTGAATCGTCTTACTGACTTCCTGTTAAAATGGTATACCAGATATTTGGGAGGCCACATCGTTTGTTGGCGATTTGAATTCTGATAGTAAAAAAAACTAAAATGTGGTCACACGGATAAAAACAATATTTTCAAATAAATTCGACTTACATATGTGAACTGGAAGGGATAAGCTCGGTCAGTTAGAGGTTACATATTCATATTTTATTCATCAAATATACACCATAATGTAAAAATACTGAAGACATAATCATAAAACAAATGGTAACACAGTATAAAAGACATTTAGATTTAATAATATCTGAAAATTGGTATCATTGGTCTGCATACAGAGGGAATTTCCGAATTAGCATGAATTGCTGGCTAAGCATGATTACATATGGCCCTGCTGCAGTCAGGATAAATGGCTATGTTTCCCTCAGCTGGTAGACTTCTTGCTGTCTAAAAAGACATAAATAGTAGCAAGACATTTGTGCAAATCTTCATAAAGTGCTTATGTCTGTTCTGGAGAGCATACCACAATAAAGTGCTAAATGTCGACTACTAGTACCTTATATCATTTTATTTTGTACATATGTCAAGGTATCCCGTTGTTCTGTAGTTTTGACAAATACTTATATCTAGTTCAAAACAATCCAACAACAAAGAAATTAACTAATAGTCTTCATCAGGACACACACACAGTAAACTGAATTTAAGACAATAAATGTACATGAGCATATGCAAGAATTAGTTCATATCTAGATTTGCTCATAGCTGGTTGATGATGAGGTAATCTTCATCTCAGAGCATTATTCAGTCCACTTGTTCACTTGTTAAATCCAGTGGAGGTTTGAGAAAAGAATCTCAATCCAACCGCCTAAGCAATAAAGCAGATATTAGGAAAATCTCCATGACTCTGTTTAACAACGCATTCATTATCAAGGCAAATCCCCATCAAGTTGTGTCAACGATGGGGTGTATCGATGTCGAAATCAAGTATCCGTTTGTGAAGGAACCATGATGAATGACCTAGGACATGAAAATGCCGAATGAACACAGCAGTGGTCAATTCAAACAGATCTAGTGGCTGAGAGTAGGCTGCGCTCGACTTGTCAAAGGGAGATCGAAGTATCATAGACACATCCAGGCTTGCGCTGAATTCCCAGAATTGTTGGAAGAGGTTGGTAAGAAGGGAGTTTGGAGTTCCCATAAAAGAGGAAATTGCAGGCGCTGGCTGAACTGTTTGGATGGCCTAGGTTTGGTCGGTTTGAAGGATTGTTTTTCCTCTTTGGTAGCTGTAGCACCTACATGGACAGACTGTTATAATTTTTGGATTGATTAAAACAGTTGGATGTATTCTCGATGCACAAAGTTTGAGGTTACGCCTTCCCACCTTAGTGATCATGCAATGTTCGGGACCAGTTTTCCATATGAAGTATGATTGGGAGTCACCACAGGGCGCTTAGCTGCCCGGGTAATAGGATCTCTTGGGAATGCGGGCCTTGCAGACGGGTGAACTTCCATCTCTCATCTCTCATTTTTTGAACCGTTCAAAGGAATGGAAGTGTACCATCTTTGCCTCAGATCAAATTTTCTTTCTTCTTCAATTCTCTTATGAAGATGTCTGGGGGCCATAAGTAAAGGTGGGAGGTCAGGCAAGTTTGAAAGGTAAGGAAATACTGACTGATATGCCCACATCTATAGTGAAGAACTGTTGTTGAGAAGAAGGGATATGAGGAGGAGGATTATTTATTTTATTTATTTTATTTATTTTAATTCTTATAAAGCTCCAACATGCCCGTAGGCCTCAGGGCGCACATAGAAACTTAACAGGACAGACAAACATATAGAGAAGACTGTATAGAGCAGAGAAGGAGCAAGGTCAAGAAGTTATTCCATGTTGAACAAATGTTTTTTTACGGCGCGTTTGAATACGGAGTAGTTCTGAATCTGCCGCATCTGGACTGGAAGTTTGTTCCAGAGCAGGGGTCCCTGTGCATCAAGAGTTGTGCCACCAAATTTAGCTGTCCTAATTTTGGGCTGTTTGAGAATGATGGCCAAGGATGACCGAAGGTTCCTAATGTTTGGCTTAATGCTTATACGGTCTGACAGGTGGGTGGGACTACTGAGACTAAGGCATTTATGAGTCGTGGTTAATATCTTATGGGTTATCCAGTGTTTAATGGGGAGCCAATTAAGTTTTTTCCTGAAGGTGGAAATGTGTGTGCGACGGGACTGAATGAAGCTATTGCGCACAGCATTATTCTGAGCCACTTGTAATGATTGGATGTTGAGAGCTGTAGTGCCCGCTAGGAGGCTGTTGCAGTAATCCAATCTAGAATTAATTAGTGCGGTGGAAATAAGAGCGCAGTTCTCTTGTGATATGAATGGGCGAATATACCCTATTCTCTTATTTATGAGATCACAGCTTGATTTGATGCTGGAGACGTGAAATTTCATTGAGAGATCTTCGTCAAGAACAACTCCCAATGTCTTAACCTTCTTCTGAACGAGAATGGTGTTATCAGCAATATGGAAGCTAGCATAGTCAGGATCTAGTTTCGCCCTAGTGTTTTTAGATGCCACAATGAGAATTTCAGTTTTTTTATCATTGAGGGCAAGAGAATTGCAGGCCATCCAGTCTTGTATAGCTTTGTATATTTTGTTGATGGTTGCAGAATCGCTGATATAAAGGCCACTCAGGTGTATAACCACTTGAGTATCATCGGCATAGTTCGTATATTGCACGCCTAGTTTGTTTAAGAGGTCAAGAAGAGGACGAATGTATAGATTGAAAAGCAAGGGCGATAGACAGGAGCCCTGCGGAACTCAGCATGTCTGAGAAATTGGAGCAGATTGGCTATCGCCCACGCAAACCCTTACCATTCTGGGACCCAGAAAGGAGGCAATCCTTCTGGATGCATTTGCGGAGCACCTGGCAACCTCTCCGAGCCTTGACACCAGTAAGATGTGATCAACTAGGTCGAAGGCTGCGGAGAGGTCAAGTAACATGAGCAAGGCAGCTTGATTATTATCAGCTATGCTAGCTAAGGTAGATTTGAGATCTAGCATAGCTGTCTCAGTCCCATGATGTGCCCTATAGCCCGACTGACGGGTGCCCAGGATATTGTATTTTTCGACATGGGCCTGTAGCTGTAAATAGGCCAATTTATCAATTATTTTGAGAACATAAGGCACGTTGGTAATAGGCCTGTAGTTGTCATTATTTGCTGGATCGAGGTTCTCCTTTTTCAGTAAGGGTGTGATCCATGCCGACTTTAACAGTTCCGGCACTAGACCCTCATCAAAAGAGAGATTTACCAATTAGACATCTGAGACTTGTACCAGGCCTTACACCTGATATGGGCCTTGTTCTCATCAGAGGGATTCGCCAGTCCTATAAAAACTGGCCGGGGAACACTCGAGCAAAAAGACTACAGGATGACTCTGAAGACCTGTTACATTGTTTAAGGAATAAGGACTCTAAAGCATTCTGGAGGTTGACGAATAATATTGATTTCTCACAATCCAGCATGCAAACTAATGCAGTAACTGAATTGGTTTGGGCTGCCCATTTTAGTTATATTGTCATGATTTCTGCTTCCAAAAGGTCAGGGTTTTCCCAACTCCCTTGGAAGCAGATCCACCCAGGTTCCGAGTGCCAACCAGTCCCAATTGGGACCTTTTGGACCCAGTCCTGGCGCCAGTGGCACCAGACTCATAAATATGCCCAGTCCCAGCGCTGGAAGCGCCGGGCTCATAATGCTTGGGTGGACTTACCTGCAGCAGACCATGCTGCTTACTTGCCTGCCAGTTGAGTCTCTGATCCTCTTCTGTTTGGAACTACTTTTCCTGTTGGGTGGGGCAAGAGCCACTCCCTAGATTCAGAACACTGGAACTCTTCTGGAAAGCAGGAACTCTTTTCTTACCTAGGCGTGGCTGTGGAAGGAGACACCTAAGCACTACAGGAGGCTATTTAAACCACACCCGATGGATGAATCTTGCTTTGCGTTATTCTGCATCCTCAGCAGCAGAACGCTCATCGTGTCTTCTGCATCTGATCCTGGGCCTAAGGAAAAAGGCTTACCATTCTGAATCCAGTCTTCAGCAACACCTATAAAGACAAGAAAGAACAGGTTAGCATTACGGTCTTCAGTGACAGCTCTTCACTTACCTGGTCCATCGGCTGTCACCAACGCCTCGCGCTGCATTCCGGCATCTGAAAGACAAAGGCTTACCTACTCTTCGTGCGCTCCGGAGGTCTTCACACTGCATTCCGGCATCTGAAAGACAAAAGCTTACCAACTCTTCGCACGCTCCGGAGGCCTTCGGCGCTGCATCCCGCATCTGAAAGACAAAACAAGGTGCGTTTAAAGACATTGGGGAACTTTAATACTCACGTGCCATTACTCCTTTCCACATCTAACCCAGTGGGTATTCCGGCACCCTGCAGCCGCCCCGAACTTGTACCTGCAAAATAAAAAGACAGTTAGAGCGCATCGTGAAGCAGGCAACAAGCGCTTACTTACGTGCTTCCAGGCGCTTCTATTCATCACACGGGCTCCATCTTCAACTCACTTCAGCCCGCCATCCGCCATCGCCGGAACCCTGCAAAACAAGAGACATCATTACTAAAGACTTTAAAGACATTAGAATTACTTGAAACTTACCGTTCGTGCAGTAAACGACGGACAGCAGTCCTCTGAAGTCAAGAGGCCTGCTCTCCTTATCTGGTGAAGAAACTGGTTACAGCACCCTGCCTCGAGGCAGATGGAGAGCACGGCGTTCACTTACCTAAGGTGAGAGCGTTAACCTTTGGGGTTCTACAGGAGAAGAGAAAGGGAAGAAGAGAGAGACATTCAATAACCCAGTTCATTAATCCCACATTTTCTATCTGCAGACATCTTACCCTTCGAGCCAGACATACAGTGCACAGAGGTCCAGCCCAAAGAGCCAGCCGTGTGTTACACATCACCTTTGAAGATACGGTATACGCCCAGTCAAGACCGGCGCCTCTACGGGAATCAGGTGAGCGTTACAGAACGCAAAGCCTACCACAAAACTCCCGTCCAGGCGCTATGGAAACCTCGGATACCGACCAGCTAGCCCAGTTACTTGGGGAACTAAGGGCAGAAGTGCATGCAGCCCGTCAGGAAACGAACGCTCTAAGAAGGGAATTGATTATTTCCAAGGAGCGAACAGATGATCTCGCTAGACAATTGCTACAGTCACAAGCCGGACAGACCCCGTTACCCGCATCTGGGGGAAATCTTCCTTCTACATCCTCTATGAATCCAGTGCAGATCAACCTACCTGGGAATGTACCTCTGGCTCCGCCCGAACGATTTTCTGGTGACCCAAAGAGGTTTGCAGTATTTATCAATCAGTGCCGGTTGCATTTCTTATGCCGGCCAGCAGCCTTTCCAACTGATCAAGCTAAAGTAGCTTTCGTGCTTTCGTACCTTAGTGGCAATGCGGCAGACTGGTCGATCCCTCTAGTAAATCAAGATGATCCGGTCCTCCATGATTTTCAAGCTTTTCAGCTCAGTATGGAAAAACTGTTTGCAAGACATTCACAGGGGCAGGCCTTGGACAATGAGCTTCTTTCGTTGCGACAAGGTAATCAAGACCTTTTGGCTTATATTGCGTCTTTCAACAGACTGATAGTGGAAACTCACTGGCCTGAGGACAAAAGGATTACGCTGTTTTATAGAGGTCTACCCGGAGAGCTCAAAGATGTGTTAGCCCAAGTAGTGAATCCCCCACAAGATTGTTCGGACTATATAGACTTAGTCGTTCAAATAGATCACAGACTGCAGAACAGGAAGGCCGATCGTTCCAAGTTTGATGCTCGAGTATTTTCCAAACCGCCAACTCCTTCCAAAGGAGTAGACTCCGGGGAACCCATGCAAAAAGGGGGTCTGAAAGGTCCTCTAACACAAAAGGAGCGGGAAAGGAGAAAACAGTTGCAATTATGCCTCTATTGCGGAAACTCAGGGCACTTTCTTCGAGACTGTCCGGTGAAACCTGCCAAGAAGGCAGTAGGAGCTGCAGTTACCAAAGTTACAAACTCTGAGCAGGGAAACGACCTCGCCCGACAAGAATAGAGGTCCTCTTGCCGAGCGTGAAAACCATTTCCGTGACCTCGCATTTCGTGATACCTATGGTCCTCATTAGCCCTGATAATCCGGATCGATTACATGCAATTGAAGCTTACGTCGACAGCGGTGCCATCGGCAATTATGTGGATCATGAAATGGTTTTGAGGATGAATCTAACTCTTTGTCCCAAGGCTGTAAAGGACGTCATTACTACGGTGGATGGTACGGAGATAGCCTCCGGGCCAGTAACGCATACCACTCAAGAAGTGACGCTAGTAAGTCAAGATGGACAGCATGAGAAGATCGTGTTCGATGTGATCAAGGCCCCTCAGTTTCAGATTATTCTAGGAATACCTTGGTTAGAGAAACACAATCCTCTGATCGATTGGCGAGCAAGAACGGTCCAGTTTCCAGAATGTGTCTCTACTTGTCACCCTCCACCTGGTGTTGCACTGGCAGCAATTTCTTCAGAGACTCCCCAGTTACCTCCCGAATACCTAGAATACCAAGATGTTTTCCGGAAGGATCAGGCTAACTCTCTACCTCCTCATAGGTCTTATGACTGCCAGATCGACCTGATACCTGGATCTACTCCTCCTTGTAGTAGAATTTATGCCCTCACCGAGCCTGAGAACCTTCACCTTCGACAATACCTGGATCAATACCTGGCAAATGGATTTATCCGTCCTTCCAAGTCCCCTGCTTCTTCAGCTTTGTTCTTCGTTCCAAAAAAGGAAGGAGACCTTAGAACTTGTATAGATTATCGCTCCCTGAACCAGATCACCGTTAAGAATAGATATCTGTTACCTTTGATCCCTGAACTCCTGGACCAAGTTAGAAAAGCATGCATATATACAAAACTGGATCTTAGAGGAGCTTACCACTTGGTACGAGTAAAAGAGGGCGATGAATGGAAGACAGCCTTCCGCACCAAGTATGGGCTATTTGAATATCAGGTCATGCCCTTCGGACTTTGTAATGCCCCGGCCGCCTTTCAATATTTTATGAACGATGTCCTCAGAGAGCTCATAGATGTGTGTGTTGTTGTTTACATTGACGACATCCTTGTTTATTCTTCATCGGAATCTGAACATCGGAAACACGTGAAAATGGTCCTCGAAAGATTGCGTCAACACAAACTTTTCGCTAAGTTGGAAAAATGTGTTTTCAACGTGACTGAAGTTGAATTCTTGGGATTCATATTATCACCTGGCGGAGTGCGTATGGATTCAAAGAAGGTCGATGCCGTTCTCAAATGGCCATCACCATCCTCCGTAAAAGGTGTGCAAAGCATGTTAGGCTTCGCTAACTTTTACCGCAGGTTTATCCCCGAATTTTCTCGAATAGTCCAGCCCATCACTGCCTTGTTAAAGAAAAACAAACGTTTTGAATGGTCTACCGAGGCGGAACAAGCTTTCCAGGATTTGAAGACTAAATTTATCTCTGCACCAATCTTAAAACACCCTCGCCCCGAACTCCCCTACATCGTGGAAACTGATGCTTCAAGCCTTGCCATGGAGGCAGTTCTATCACAAAAGGACACGGTAACCAATCAGTTGCATCCCGTGGCATTTTGGTCCCGCAAATTCTCGCCTCCTGAAATCAATTACACGATTACTGACAAGGAACTTCTGGCTACGAAGTCTGCCTTTAAGGCTTGGCGGCATTATCTGCTGGGGGCCCGACACACCGTTACTGTGATTACGGATCACCGAAACCTGCAATATTTGAAAACCGCAAAAGCCCAATCTTCTAGACAACTCCGTTGGGCATTATTCTTTGCCGAGTTTGACTTCATAATTACCTATCGACCTGGTACAAAAAACGGTAAAGCTGATGCCCTTTCTCGGATGGGAGTGGAAGAACACTTGATCAACCCTAAACCTGTACCAATCATTCCCGAACAAAGAATTCTGGGTGTAATCGCCACAGAATCCATAGAGGAAGTTAAGGATAAAGCCAGGCAACTTGTAACTCCAGCAGACATACAGAATTGGCATCTGCAGGGAAAGGACTTTGCAGTAAAGGACAACTTATTATATTTCCAAGAACGATTATACCTACCCAGCACAGATTTACAGAAAAAAGTAATCTCTTGTTATCACGATTCTTTAATGGAAGGACATCCCGGTATAGCCAAGACCTCAGAAAAGATCAAGCGCTACTTCTGGTGGCCGTCTTGGAAAAAAGATATCAGAGACTTTATAATGTCCTGTGGAGTATGCGCCCAAAACAAGAGTCAAAAGGAAAGACCAGCAGGCCTCTTACACCCTATTGACATCCCACCTCGCCCTTGGCATACGCTTTCTATGGACTTCATCACCGATCTACCTCCATGCTCCGGATACAATACGATTCTAGTAATCGTGGACTTATTCTCCAAGATGGCGCATTTCATTCCGCTCAAAGGCTTGCCAACAGCAGCAACTCTGGCCCGAGAATTTCTCGAAAACATCGTCCGACTGCACGGTTTTCCTTCGGTTCTAATTTCGGATCGAGGTAGTCAATTTATTTCTCATTTTTGGCGAAGTTGCTGTCGGTCGGCTCAAATTGATGTGAGACTATCGACCAGTCACACCCTCAGACCGATGGACAAACCGAGAGGACCAATCAAACTCTGGAACAGTATTTACGCTGCATGCTGCAACAAACTGAAAAAACTTGGAAAGACATCCTTTGGATAGCCGAATATGCCTACAATAACTCTGTCCATTCGGGAACTGGGAAATCCCCGTTTTTTCTTTTGTACGGCAGTCACCCTCGAACCTCGGGGTTGGATCCCCTCCAAGATCTTGAAACACCAGCAGTAGACTACCTGCATTCTACAATCACCCAAGCCTTTAAGGAAGCTGTTTCTCACCTTCAAAGGGCTAAAGAACAATACAAGAAAGGAGCAGATCAACATCGGAAGGAAGCCCCTCAATATCAAGTAGGGGATCAAGTTTGGTTATCCACCAAATATCTACCTCTAAAAGGGCCACGCACATTCAACCCAAGATACTTTGGTCCCTATTCCATCACTACCATAGTAAACCCAGTAGCGGTCAAGTTGGACTTGCCCCTGCACATGAAGATACATCCGGTCTTCCACGTCTCTCTATTAAAACCCGTGCAACCTCAAACCCGACTAACCAAATCTCCAAAACCTATCCTAGTTGATGGAGAACTCGAGTTTGAAGTCAAAAGCATTCTGGACTCCAAGATCTCCAAATCTAAACTATTCTACCTAATTGACTGGAAAGGCTACGGCCCCCAAGAGAGATCCTGGGAACCTGCTGAATATGTCCACGCTCCTCGCCTAATCAAAAGATTTCACTGAACATTTCCTGACAAGCCAAAACCCCCGGAGAAGCCCGGTTTGGGAGGGGCCTTGAGGGGGGGTACTGTCATGATCTCTGCTTCCAAAAGGTCAGGGTTTTCCCAACTCCCTTGGAAGCAGATCCATAACCCAGGTTCCGAGTGCCAACCAGTCCCAATTGGGACCTTTTGGACCCAGTCCTGGCGCCAGTGGCACCAGGCTCATAAATATGCCCAGTCCCAGCGCTGGAAGCGCCGGGCTCATAATGCTTGGGTGGACTTACCTGCAGCAGACCATGCTGCTTACTTGCCTGCCAGTTGAGTCTCTGATCCTCTTCTGTTTGGAACTACTTTTCCTGTTGGGTGGGGCAGGAGCCACTCCCTAGATTCAGAACACTGGAACTCTTCTGGAAAGCAGGAACTCTTTTCTTACCTAGGCGTGGCTGTGGAAGGAGACACCTAAGCACTACAGGAGGCTATTTAAACCACACCCGATGGATGAATCTTGCTTTGCGTTATTCTGCATCCTCAGCAGCAGAACGCTCATCGTGTCTTCTGCATCTGATCCTGGGCCTAAGGAAAAAGGCTTACCATTCTGAATCCAGTCTTCAGCAACACCTATAAAGACAAGAAAGAACAGGTTAGCATTACGGTCTTCAGTGACAGCTCTTCACTTACCTGGTCCATCGGCTGTCACCAACACCTCGCGCTGCATTCCGGCATCTGAAAGACAAAGGCTTACCTACTCTTCGTGCGCTCCGGAGGTCTTCACACTGCATTCCGGCATCTGAAAGACAAAAGCTTACCAACTCTTCGCACGCTCCGGAGGCCTTCGCGCTGCATCCCGCATCTGAAAGACAAAACAAGGTGCGTTTAAAGACATTGGGGAACTTTAATACTCACGTGCCATTACTCCTTTCCACATCTAACCCAGTGGGTATTCCGGCACCCTGCAGCCGCCCCGAACTTGTACCTGCAAAATAAAAAGACAGTTAGAGCGCATCGTGAAGCAGGCAACAAGCGCTTACTTACGTGCTTCCAGGCGCTTCTATTCATCACACAGGCTCCATCTTCAACTCACTTCAGCCCGCCATCCGCCATCGCCGGAACCCTGCAAAACAAGAGACATCATTACTAAAGACTTTAAAGACACTAGAATTACTTGAAACTTACTGTTCGTGTAGTAAACGACGGACAGCAGTCCTCTGAAGTCAAGAGGCCTGCTCCCCTTATCCAGTGAAGAAACTGGTTACAGCACCCTGCCTCGAGGTAGATGGAGAGCACGGCGTTCACTTACCTAAGGTGAGAGCGTTAACCTTTGGGGTTCTACAGGAGAAGAGAAAGGGAAGAAGAGAGAGACATTCAATAACCCAGTTCATTAATCCCACATTTTCTATCTGCAGACATCTTACCCTTCGAGCCAGACATACAGTGCACAGAGGTCCAGCCCAAAGAGCCAGCCGTGTGTTACACATCACCTTTGAAGATACGGTATACGCCCAGTCAAGACCGGCGCCTCTACGGAATCAGGTGAGCGTTACATATATTCAGTTAAAGATGAACATGAATTTGGTCCTCTGCTTTTTTTCAGATGATAGTGATACAGTATGAATCTGTATAATTTTGGGCCCGAAGTAGTATAGTATATCGGGTGCTATTGCATCTTAGCTCCTCCTGTGCTCCTGGTCTCAGTGGGCTTTTTAATTTTCTATTTTAAGAGTGATCCAAAGACTTGGGCCTGTGTACTGCCCTTTCTGTTTAACAAAAAAAACTGTTATTACTTATGAGCTGTCGGCTTCATGGTCCTCTGCTTTTGTCCTACTGCTTTATAAAGGAGGTGAAAGATCATGTCGGCTGACCTATCGTCCAATTGCAATCAAGGACGCTGAAAGCAAAGTGTTTGCCTCCATACTAATGGACCATCTTCAGTCTTGGATTTCAGACTCTCAAGTATTGGGTAAGTGGCAAACCGGGTTCAAGCGTAATCTACGGACATCCTTAAATGGTTTTATGGTGAACTGTCTACAGTAGTTGGGGGGTATGAGTCCATTTTTGTTGCCTCCCGACCTCAGTTCTGCATTTGACGCGGTCGACCGCAACCGACTTTGGTTTAAACTTCAGTCTTGGTTTGGGGCATCCTTCCTGGACTTTTAAAACGTATTGTGGGACTGTATACCTATACCAATATACAGGTTTGCCTGAATCACACTGGCGGCCTTTCAAGATCTATTCCTACCACGTGTGGGGTTAGGCAGGGGTGCGTTCTTGCCCTCTGCCTATTTAATCTATATCTTGCAGATGTTGATGACTCGCTGAAATCTGCAGTCTTTGTCTTGCCTAAACTGTGCAATATGAGAACTCGATCACTGGCATATGCCGACGATTTTCTTATATTCTATTGCACTGCAGTAGGTCTTCAGCACCTAATAAACTCTTTTGTGCACTATATAGAAGCCCATTCTTTGAAGGTAAATACGGAAAAGAAAAAGTTGATTCAATTCTCTAATCTTAGGACCAAGAGCTCATATCGTTGGAAGATTCGAGATGTAAATATTAGTACTGTGTCCTCATTGAGGATTCTCAATTAACTCAATATCTAGTATAGGGAGTCTGAGACTGTTGTTTAAAGATCGTGTTCATGTGCTCTCTTCCCAATTGGTAAGGGTTGACCAGAAATATTGTGAGTTCTCCTTGAAACCTGCGATGCAGTTTTATGAAGGTAAACTTGTGCCAAAGTTGCTCTATGGTATTGAAACCCATCTCTCCAGCAAGACGAAATCCTTATCGGCCATGGAGGCCATTTTTTGGAGAACAACATTAAAACTTCAGAATTCTTTACCAATCACGGCCATATGATATGAACTTGGCATTGTATCATTAAAGGCAAGAGCAGATTAGAGAACTGTCGCTCTGCTGCAAGATACTCTGTCTGATTGAGGGATCCTTGTTTGTAGATTATAATGAAATCTTTTAGGTTCAAGGATGTGCCTGGATTAACTCTGTATCTGAAAGGAGTACCTTTATATTAGATGCTGTTAATTGTTCCGTGGAAGATTTGATGCATACTCCAGCGAAGGTTAAGTTATCTTTGTATAATCATGATTGGATTGGCACTATGGACTCTATGCATTCATATTCTTCATAGAGTCGCTTGCCACCGATCACAAAAAACTGGGTATCATGGCGCTGTTTCTGTGCATCTATCCGGATAAGTTAACTAGAGCCATCTTTCTTCGATTTCGTTGGAATCTGCTACTTAACAAAGAGATCCTGGTAAGATATGGCCTAATCTCTTCTGATGAGGTCATTTGTCGTTTTTGCAACTCATCAGGCTCATGTGACTCTTAGCCATTGGGTAACTGAGTGTACGTCCCTGGGAGGGTGCGCAGTTGTTATACTTTGAAAAGTTTCTGTTATCGTATCTGTGTGAACGGAACAATTTTGGCACATGTTTAACGGGCGGACAACCTCCAGTGCAATTGCTGTAGTTGGTTTTATACAATCATTGAATTTAGAAACCTTTGCATATAAAAATAAGATATGATGAAACTTAAGACTATGATGAATTGTTTTATTCCTTTTACGTGTAATTGATGATTATGGTTTGTCTATTGTTTTTTTTTTAGTTGGGCTTAACAGTTTTAATGTTTGTTGACGGAATTGTATCCATAGTAACTTTATTTTATGGTATTATGAATGAAATGTATTTATCTTGCTATCTCGTTATAAAAGATTCAATGTTTAAGCCATATAATACAAAGAAATGTTAAAAAATAAAAATAATAGGTCACTGTTCTTTCCAAGATGAACAACTCTATACACAGAGATGTTTGGTGTGCATGCAATTCCAACTCAGTTCACCAACACCTTGACCACAACTATTGAAGAGAGGATTTGACCCCACCACGGTCAGACTTGCAGGTAGATTTTATTGGCCTGGTTCAGAGATCTGCACAGGGGGGAAGAGGTATATGCCGACAGTGACATGTTTGATGTCAGAATGGTTAGAATGTATACCTGCTCTAGGGCGCTGTCGCGCTTGAACGAGTATAGCTGCCTGAGGAGCTGCTCTGTGAAGGGGGCGATCCTTGACACTTAACAACTTCGCTTTGGTGCAGCGTTCCAGCCTGAAAATCTACGGATTGCTGCCTACTGAGCTGAGGCAGGTCCTGCCCAGATATTACGGCTCAGGAAAGGGAGCCGTCCCGGAGGAATAACTACCTCTAAGCTGCAGTCTGCACCCGCGGTGGCGCCCCGGGACACACTTCCATAACATGTGGTTCCCCACTGACGATAGTGCCGAGGCTTCTGGCCTGATTGGGGGAGGGGCATCCTCCGCTCTACGCAGCACACCTTAAACTGCGGTGCCCTCAGAGGCCTGACCGCGCCACTCTTTCACCCCCATGCAACAGCCTCGACTGCTCTGGTGCTTCGAGGGACACTCTCCACATCGGCTTGGGCCGGGACTCCCGCCAGCTGCAACTGAATTGGCCGATACCCTGCTGCATCCTGAAGTCGCGCCCAGCCTTCTTCACCACTGCTGCAGCATCTGGAGCCCTCGCCACTGTGGGCCACAACCTGCAAAATCTCCCACCGCATTTGACAGACCCTGACGTTGGTTGGGCAGACTACGCCACGATTACCCAGTAATATGCAGCGTCACCCGCTGCCAGGTGGACAGCAACAGGGCACACTCAGAGTCTGCGGTCGACGAGCCTTCCTCACCCCGCTGTTATGTGGCTCATCTCGATACAGAGCAAGGGATGACACACGCGTTACGCAACCTAACACTCCTGCATAGTCCCAGCGGCAACAGTCACTGACGCGGCTAGCTGGCCAGATAAACATGACCTCACGGAGCCCCGGGGGCTCCTCTGGATACTACAGCCCGGGCCGACCTACTGCTGCTTCATCCTCCTCAAGGTGAGCATTCCGATACTTACCATGAACCCATCACAGAATTCGACACAGTGATAGTTGTGACATCTGGCCCCCAGACGCAAGGGCATGCCCCACCTTTATTCTGGCTCCTGCTGCGGGTGCATCAGTATCTCCTGGGCTACAACATAGCCTTGACCACGAACCGTACGGAGAGGCCTGCCTGTGACAGGACCGCTTTGCTGTGGGGATGTTGGAAGACCCATGATATTAGTACGTTCGAGGAACAAGTCCTGCAGTCTACTGCGCGCCTGGAGGGCCAATGCTATGAATACCAAGTCCAAGAACTAAATCTACACTTGAATACCCGGTGGGCATTTTGATTGCTAAAATTACCAGCTGGCACTTCACTATACGTGGGAGGACACAATTCATCTGGGTGCAGCTTGGACCAGCCCGGCTGGTCATCATTGCTTCGATTGCCACTGTTGAAGATACCTCTCTCCTCCGCTGAGGCTTCCTTCCAGAGTTCTCCAAAGAACTCTGACTTCTTGCTCTGATCTTCTGAGTCTACTTGAGCACTACGCGGGTTCAGTTTTCTACTGCTATCTCACCTTTAGGTTCAGCGTGCCCTTGTGACTGTACACGGGGGTACAAGAACCAGTGTCTACCACGCCACAGGGCTGTAGAAGGGGACTACTTTACGTTTTGGTACCAGGCAACGAGCGGATCTTCACGAATTTGCCTGATCCTGTACCCTACCTCGCAGCCTGCTTCCTCAGTGGACCGGGGTGATTGCGACCAAAGGAGGCAACAGGGAGCAAAGCGCTACATAATTAGTCCATCCTCAACTATAACCACCCCTTGAAACACAGCGCCCCACAAGTGGCTTCCCCCTCATGTCGGTCCCTGGTGGGACACCTGCTTATCACCCTAACTGGCCGATAACTGGGGCCAGACCTACACATCCCTCCCCTACTCTGCAAGGGAGACCACAACCCACCTGAACCCAGCCTGGACTCCACCTACTGGAAGCGAGTGTAACTACCGGCCGTCCTTGCTATACCTATTCTCTACTACGACTACTTGCGGGCTACATGTACGTGTTCTTTGGGACTCCCCACCCCCCCACCACTCCCCCCGCAGAGCTGCTTCCCACACGCTCCATCGCACCGTAGCCTGAACTGGTTACTCCCTCCAGAACACCCGTGAGACACACTGTCCTGAATCCTATTACTCCACTGCAATCTGAGTTCGATAACCCCACTGCTTGTCCAAACACACTGAAGTTGGGCTTCCTGGCCCAGAACAATCACTTACGCTCCCTGGATGCAGTACAGTTTACCGCCTGTGGAAACTGCTGGGACCATGACAAAACGAGCTAACAAAAAGCAGAGCTCCATCAACATATTCGCGAAAGTGGCACCAAAACCTGGTGAGCTTGCACCTGAACCTGAACCTACCTCGTCGTTGCCCCCCCACTCCCCCGAGTCCACTGAATCTCAGAAGATGATGGATTATATGCGTGAGGGTTTCACTGCTCTACACTCCAAACTAGATGACCTGAACCGGACCATATCATCGATCAAAGCCCATATGGAAAAAACTGACATCCGGGTTGCGGAGGTGGTGACGAGGTTAGGAGTGGCTCAGGACGACATAGCCACCCTGCGAGCTGAGATCACCACGCTTTCCAGACAGGTTCTGGACATTAGCAAGAATAATGATGATCTTGAATCGCGCTTCAGGCGCAACAGCCTCCGCATTATCGGGGTCCCGGAGGACAAGATCGACGGCCCCATGGAAGACTACATCGAACATACCCTGCTCATGCTACTTGATTCCCCGAAACTCTCCCCACAGTTTGCGATAGATTTCATCGTGCCCTTATGGCAAAACCAAGGCCGGATGCACCACCCCACCCGATCATTGCACAAGTTCTAAATTACTGCGATAGAGACTACCTTCTCTGGGCGGCGAGAGCCAAAGGAGAACTCTTCCTTGGTTCATCCAGAATCTACCTGTATCCCAACTTTTCTGTATCCGTACAGCAGGAGCGTAAGACTTTCCTGGCCACCAAGAAGAGGCTGCAAGACCTAGGGGTCAAATACTCAATGCTTTATCTGGCTAAACTAAGGATTGAACACTCAAATCAAGTATACTTCTTTACGATCCCAGAGGAAGCCTCTAAATTTATTGATGAACATTTCCCGGGATGAACACGCACGCCTCTGCAGCTAGGAACATGCTGCTTTGCTCATCGAAGACTGCATAATGATACCTAGTGTGAAACCGGAGCTTGTTTGTAGTACACCCTATAGTCTACAGTCTTCCGGACCGATTGACTTGTATTTTTGACTGTTTCGCAAAGTTGCCTTCTCTACCTGTTAGACATCGCTTGCATAGTATGCACCACAAAAATGCCTTGTCCATTCCCTAATTCGGAAGCATCGCCACTCACGGCCAACGCACAGCCCCCCTGGCGATGCTGCCACTGTTTTTGGCTTTGTTTGAAGTTATACGGGTTTTCACCTCTCGGATTGTGAGAGGGGTGGGGCTGGGGAGGGACGGGAAGGGTGTTACGTTGAAAATTGCTTGACATGTGACAGGGAATTAGAGCACTCAAACATGCTCAGTTTCCCACATATAGATCAGGGACCCATTCACATTTCTGCTGAGCCTGTGTCCCAACTTCCAACTCAATACTCTGTTTTATCAATATTCAGTGCCTTTCCCCGATGGCTGACAACCTTGTCTGCATGAGTTGGAATGTCAGAGGACTGGGCAATCATGCCAAAATGCGCAAATTACAGTTATATGCTGAACGGTACAGAGTGAAAGTGCTCTTTTTACAGGAAACGCATGCATGTGCTGTTGGTTGTGAGAGGTTCACTAGAAAATGGGGCCCCCAGCGATATTACACTGACTATTCCACCCAGAACCGTGGAGTCATTATCCTGATACACAAGAGTTTTACGTTCCAGCATAAGGCGGTTCAAGTGGACCCCCTAGGTCGAACATTGCAAAGAGCAAATCTCGACTCACTCCCCTCCACCCCCGTTGATACCCAATACACCTCTTCAGTCTCCCGGTGCATTCTCTGATATCGGCACAGAACTAGATACATTTCCCTCCCATGTGGAACGGGAAAGGAAGTTCCTAGACGACCCCCACTCAGCTCGCGGGTACGGTGAGGGGTAGCGCCCTGGGCGTGTCTTGGCTAGACCTCTCCGCCATGAGTCCGGCTCACCACATATCCCAGCTATAGAGAGGACCGATGGCACTCTGGCCCTATCATCACAAGCTATTAATGCAGAATCCTGCTTATTTTACGAATCCCTCTATTCTAATGCTGACAATATCCCTACGGTGGATGTCGAGGCATACTTGGACAGTCTCCCACTCTCCGTTCTCTCCGCAGAGACCAGGGACTCCTTAGATAAACCAATTACAGCTGAAGAAATATCCAAGGCCATTGATTCCCTGACCCCTGAAAGGCCCCCGGATCCGACGGCCTCCTGGTTGAATTTTTTTAAAAAAAATGTTTATTTATAGCAAGGCAGTATAGGTTACAAACAGTATCGGATGGCAGTATAACATAGCAAAAGAAAGATTCTGGCTGTGTGTCCTTTTCCCCCCCCATCATTCCGGTTTTCCCGGGCCAGAGATTCAGTCTATCACCCCCGCCTGCTGTGTACTCTCTCGGTCCCTCAGGGCCCAACGGGCGTTGATTGGTTTGAACGTCATTGCGGGAAATCGCTGATCATAGTCCAGCACTGGGGCCCATACATTCTGGAAGCGGTGCGGTGACCTTTTCCGCTATCAAGATGTCCCACAGTTTTCCCCACCAGTGGGCTCGGCAGGGGCCATCTTGCGACTTCCAGAAACGGGTCAGAACTGTCTTGCCCGCCAAGAGGCATTGTGTGAGGAGCTTAGCCCTGTTGCCGGTGCGGGGGTAGATTCCGGGGACCGGGATCCCCAGCAGAATTGTTTCAGGGTCCAGTGGGAGGGCGGAGCCGGTGATTTGTTCAATGGTGAGAGAGACCTGGTCCAGAATTGCTGGATCTTGGGGCACGTCCACCACATGTGAAGGTAAGAGCCTGGCTGAGTGCAGCCTCTCCAACAGGCGGGGTCCACTTGTGGATTCATGTGGTGGAGTCTGAGAGGGGGGTAATACCAACGCAGGGTGAGTTTGTATGCACATTCTTTGTTGGTGACGCAGGTGGAGGAGGAGTGGGTGCGGGACCATATGTCCACCCATGTTTGGTCCTCAATCGGGTGGCCTAGGTCCGCCTCCCACTGGGCCATGCATCGGGTTTTTGCCACCAGGAAATCCCCCAAGAAGCGTCTATATATGGCTGAAGTTCTTCCTCTAGCCGGCAGATCCGCGAGAGTTAGCTCCAGAGGAGTCGGGGGGGCGAGTTGCCGCTTGGAGGGTCCGGGGGTGCGAACACCAGTGGCGGAGCTGGCAGTACGTGAATCTGTCCCTCTCTTGAAGCCGAAATGTCTCCTTGCACTGTTCGAAGGTCCGGGGTTTGTTTTCCGAGTACATCTGCCCCAGGGTTTCAAGGCCCCCGTCTATCCAATTCTGGAAGTTGCGGGGATGAGTTCCCGGGGAGAAGTTGGGATTGTGGAAGATCGGCGAGAGGGGGCTCTGGCCCCTCGGGATTCCTTTCTGCTTTAGAGCCCAGTCCCAGGAGCTTAGGGTCTGCTTCGTTGTCAGTAGGACGTCCTTCCAACGCGCCCTGAGGGAGGGTTGGATGTGAGGGAGGAACCGGAGGGGGAGCGGAAGCTGGGCTTGCTCCAGTTCCACCCATCTGGGGCGGGCTGTGCTCGACTGCCAGGCGTGTATGTGTGATAGTTGCGCCGCTGCGCTATAGGCCTGCAGGTCCGGGACCCCCAGGCCTCCTAGCCTGGCGTTACCAATCAGGGTCTTTTGGGGGATCCTGGCCTTTTTGCCTTTCCATATGAATTTCAATATCTTCCTCTGTAAGTGGTGGAGGGTCTGGGCCGGGAAAGGCACTGATAGGGACGAGCAGGCATAGAGGAACCTAGGGAGCAAGTTCATTTTGACGGCTGTAATCCGGCCCATTAGTGAGATCTCTTGCGTGGTCCAGCGCTTCAGGTCTCCCTCCAGCTCCCTGATCAGTTTGGGAAAGTTCGCCTGATAG
The DNA here is from genome assembly GCF_040938575.1 of Ambystoma mexicanum. Classification (NCBI taxonomy): domain Eukaryota; kingdom Metazoa; phylum Chordata; class Amphibia; order Caudata; family Ambystomatidae; genus Ambystoma; species Ambystoma mexicanum. The sequence goes on along the minus strand of NC_090933.1, from coordinate 848,359,880 downwards.
GTCTCCCTTGGGTTCGCCGGGATGAAAACTCCTAGGTAGGGGATCGAGTGGTCCCGCCATTCGATCGGGCATAGACCTGTTAACGCCTCTTTTTCCTCTGGGCGGAGGCCGATTCCCAGGGCCACTGATTTGGCGAAGTTAACAGTAAAGCCGGTAACCTCCCCCAATTCCTTTATTTCGGCCAGGGCGTGCTTCGCTGAGGTACTGGCTTCTGTGAGTGTCAGTAGTACATCGTCCGCGTAGAGAGCAATTTTGTGGTGGGACGGGCCCACCTGAAGTCCCTTGATGGACTCATTCCGCCTGATCTTCTGGGCGAAGGGCTCCATCCTGAGGGCGAAGAGCAGGGGTGACAGCGGGCAGCCCTGCCTTGTCCCACAGGTCAGAGATATCGGGGCTGAGTGGGCGCCATTGATCCTGAGGATGGTTTTGGGCTGCTTGTAGTTCGCTAGGATCATGGCTCGGGTTGTCGGGCCGAACCCAAATGCTTCCAGGGTACATTCCAGATAGGACCAATCGACTCTGTCAAAGGCTTTTGTTGCGTCCAGGGCCATTAAGGCCAGGCCTTGGGAGTTGCGGTGGGCAATGTCCACCAGATTCAGAGTCCGCCGGATGTTGTCCCCTGCTGCTCGATGAAGAATGAAGCCTGTTTGGTCGGGGTGGATTATTTCCGGGAGAATAAGTGCCAGGCGGTTAGCCAAAATCTTCGAATACAGGTTGGCGTCAATATTCAGTAGGGCGATGGGTCTGTATGACGCCGGATCCCTCGGGTCTTTCCCCGGCTTAGGAAGGAGGATCGTCACCGACTCTTGCATTGTGGGGGTTACGGAACCCGAAACCTGGAAAGAGTTGAAAAGAGCCACCATGTGGGGGATGAGCTGGAGCTTAAATATCTTATAGAACCTCGGGGAGAATCCGTCTGGGCCCGGGGCTCGCGGTTTGAGGGCCTTGATGGCTTCGTCGACTTCTTCATCTGTTATTGGGGCTTCCAACTGCTCTCGTGTGGAGTCTGGGAGACGCGTTAAGGCTGCGTTTCGCAGGTATGCCTCCTGCCTCGTCCGATCTCGGGGGGGCGCTGTCATGACCTGGGTTAAGTGGTCCGAAGCTAGTTGTAGTTTCATCTGTTCGGAGTGATGCATCACTCCCCGTGGGTCTCGGAGCCCTATAATTGTGTTAGTCCGTCTTGTTTTAGCTAGCTTGGCTACCAGCAGCTTGTTGGCCTTGTTGCTTTTGGCATAGTAAAATTGTTTGGTCTTCGCCAAAAGTTGCGGAGTGTGTTCCGCATAATGGGCCTCCAGTTTCTTCCTGGCCGAACAAAGCGCTCTTTGCGTTCTGGGAGACCAGCCACTCTTTTTCTGGGCTTCCTCAGCTGCTCGCAAGTCCTCCTCCAAGGATAAACGGACGTGTTTCCGGTTTCGATGGTATGCTACGCCTTGGGCTATCAGGGATCCCCGAACTACAGCCTTCATTGCATCCCAGTTATTGGCTAGGGAGGTGTCCGCGGCTGGGTTCTCCTCAAAGAAGTTCTTGATGGTGGTAGTTATATTGTCTCTGATTGACATATCATCGAGGATCGGGTCATAGAGCGCCCATCTGCGTGGCGCCTTAGCGTGGGTGTTCTGAATGCTTAATTCCATTATTATCGGAGCATGGTCTGATAGAATTCGCTGGCCTATAGATACCTCATTAGCGAGGGCGAGAGTTTGGGGGGAAGATAGGAGGAGGTCAATTCTGGAATAAGTTCGGTGAACGCCCGAGAAGAAAGAGTAATCTTTCTCGGTGGGGTGAAGCACCCGCCATGTATCCACCACCTCCAGGGTTCTGAAGAGCCGCAGCAGACTGAGGGCCTGACCGAACTCGCCAAGAGCAGGGGGGTGGGATTTGTCCTTAGTGGGGTCTGGAACCCCATTGAAGTCCCCTCCAATTATTGTCTGGCCTTCCGCAAAGCTTGAGAGGGAGGAGCCCAGTGAATCATAGAAAGTTGCCTGTCCCGAATTGGGTGCATATGCCGATACCAGGGTGTAGAGGTCCCCCAGTAGGAAGCACTTGATGGCCACGAAGCGGCCCTCCGGGCACATCATGGAATCTAAGATCTGGGGGTGCAGGTCTTTCCGGAACATAATTGCTGTGCCCCCCTTTTTAGAGTTCCCCGAGGCGAAAAACTGGCGTGGATACATGCTAGATCGGAGACGACCGAAGTCTGCCGGGAGGAGATGAGTCTCTTGAAGGAACACCACTCCGGCCTCCTCATCTTGTAGCTTCTGGAGAATCGATTTGCGCTTGGGGGGAGAGTTGAGTCCGTTAACATTCCAGGAAAGGCATCTCAGCGTCTGGTGTTCCGGGATCGGGGAGCTAGAGGTTCCATGCTTGGGGGATGGAGGGGGGACTCCAGGTTGTCCATTAGCTGCCATCGTGAAGAGGGTGTAGAAGCGATCTGTACCGCACTTGCAGTTTTAACGGAGGCCCCCAACGGGAGGCCAACTTTTTAACTGGCGGGGTGGGAAACATTGTGGGTGTAACCCCACCCCAGGCCAACAGGGCCAATTGTATCTGAAAAAGTAACGTACGCATCCAAGGACTCTAAAATGGAGCGGACCTTGGAGGGGGGCATAGGCCGTGAAAGAAGCCCGCCGCACTGGGTGAACATAGGACTGTGTTGGGCCGGAGTTGCTGCTTCTGGGTTTAGCTGAAAGGGCGTCCGGGACGCCGGAGGAGCGGAGGATATTTAGTGCCGCTCGGACTCCGGCTATCTTTTTCTGTTGTTTCGGGAGGCCCTGGACCATGAGGGTCGCCTGGGTTGGGGAGGAAAGGCTGACGTAGGGCTCCCTGAAGCATCCAAGTCTGGGGAGGTAGTTCCTTCGGGGGAGGAGGATTTCTGCATGATTTTAGCGGCATCTTCTAAATGGGATATTCTCCGAAGGGAGCCATTATAAGAAAATTGCAATGCTGTGGGGAAGAGCCATCTATATTTGACTTGACGCTCCTGGAGGAAGAGGGCTAAAGGTCGGAGAGCCCTTCTTTTCTGTAGGGTTGAGAGGGAGAGGTCCTGATAAATTTGAAGAGGGTGACCTTGGAAGGAGAGTTCATCTCCGGACCGACTGATAGCGGAGATAGCTTCTTTTGTGGAGAAATAGTGAACTCTTGTAATGACATCTGGGAACTGGTCGGAGTCTACTCCCCGACGCGGACGCAGTCTGTGAGTCCGATCCAGCAGCAGTTGGGATTTATCTAGTTGTGGGAGGAGGGTTTGGAAGAGGTCTCCTATGTAGTCTGCAAGATTTTTGTCGAGGACTGAGGACGGAACTCCCCGGATTCGGAGGTTATTCCGACGGGCTCTGTTTTCTAAGTCTTCTTGTTTGTGTTCGAGGATTTCGCACCTGTCTTGGAGGGCTCTTACTGTTTGCTGGATATCTCCCATAGCAGATGTTTGGTCTTGGGAGCGGTCCTCGATCTCACTCAGTCTCTGCTCCACCTCGGTCACCCTGTGGTCCGTTTGTTCCAATTTGGTGGTGAGTTCCGACATGCAGGACCGAAACTCAGCTTTGATGTCTGCCATAAACGCCAGTAGATCACCTCTGGTAGCTGGGGTGTCACCCTCCTCCTGGGAGATCGTTGGGGTGGGTTTAGCTGAATCCGGTTTCATTCCCTTGTCAGGAGCGGTGAGCATGGTGGCAATGTCCACGTTTTTAGTAGCTTTCGACTGTCTAGACATGGTGGCGAATCGTGGGTGGGAAGATGGTTTGGAAGGCCCACCCTGTGGTCGGGCGTCAAGGCTCTTGATTGAGGAGAGGGAATGCTGGTTCCGAGCTTGGCCGGTGCACAGTGGCTTCAAATAAGGGGGTGAGCTCTCCAGATCTTGGTGGTGGGCAGATGTGTGGGGCGTAGGTCCCGGTGGGTAGATAGATTGTTGTGCGCCCGCTTGGGACTGGGCCAGGGAGAAAGAGCGGGTGATACAGTGGGCCGGGGCGCCCCAGGAAATACGCAGCCAAGTCGCTTCTGTAGCTGAGGGGGGGCTTCCCCTCCGGAGTCAGGGGTAGGCCGGGGCGGAGGGGCGGCCAGGCCCGGGGGTTAGCCTAGCCATGTCGGGGGGCGTCGGTGAGGGCCTTAGGCTGGGGCTCCAGGTGGGCGGCGTTGGTTCGTGGTGCGTAGGTCAGGCCCTCCTCGGGGCTTGCAGCTGTGGACCCCCCAACGCGGCCAGGCCAGGATCACCCCTCCTCCGTGGACCCAGGCCCGGATCCCCTGGTGGGGATGATAATGGGAGGGGACCTCCAGGTTCCGGGCCAGGACGGAGGCCCCAGACGTCGGTATGGGCCGGGGCGCCCCAGGAATGCGGCGTATGGGGTCAGGATCTACGGGTATTGGTCGGGTAGCGAGGAGTGGAGGCTGGAGCCCGCTCCGGGGCCGCCGGGGGACGGAGGGGGGGGTGGTGTGGCCCCCACCTCAGGTGCTGTGGCAGGTCTGGAGGGCTCCTCTCGTGTGGCCCCGGAGGGATGGGAGGCCAGCCCCCCACCCGGGTCCTCACCCCCAGCAGCCCCTACCTGATAGGCACCGTTCGTGCCGTTCTTCGTCGGGTAGCCGCGGGCAGGCCTGGGCCGGTAGCGCGGGAAGCGGAGGCCCCCCGCGGGTGGCTCAGCTGCGCAGCGGTCGCTTCGGGGAGACCACCGGAGGAAGAGTCCGGGGGGCTGGTGCCACTCCGCCACGCCCCGGGCACTCGAGGAGCTGAGCCGCGTCCGGATGCGGCTTCAAGGAGCTCTCTTCGCCCTCCTGGGCCGGGGGATGAGCTCGGCCGCCATCTTGGGAATTCGTCGCTGAAGACGGCTCGGGAAGCCGGGGCGAATAACTTCGTCCCCGCTGGGCGTTATGATCCCCGCTTCAGCCTGTATGAGCCCCAGGCCATCCGACGTCCATAGGATCAGCCGGGCTCCGGTATCGAGGCGTAGAGCCGCATTAGGGGCCCAGAAGCGGCGGGCCTCGCACGGCGGGCCTCAGGGGAGCAGCCACATCGCTGGCGCTCCAAGCCATGCCCCTCCTGGTTGAATTTTATAAACATTACAAAGCCTGCTTGGTCCCCCAACTGTATGCTTTGTGGGAGGAATCCTGTGAGTTGGGCACTCTCCCCTTCCCTCTGTGAGGCTATAATCACTGTACTACTGAAACCAGGCGAACCTCCCCCCACTCAATGTGGCTCATACCGGCTTCTCTCCCTCATCAATTGTGATGTCAAGATCTATGCTACAGTGTTAGCTCTGAGACTGGCACCGTACATGTCCTACATCATACACCCAGACCAGACAGGGTTTATCCCCGGGCGCTCTACCTCCCTTAATCTGCGTAACCTATTCAATATTCTTGCCCGGATCGACTCGAGCACACAGGCAGTGGCGGCCACTCTCGATATGCGGAAAGCGTTAGACTCAGTGGCCCTCATTACGACCCTTGCGGAAATCAACTGACATGACCGCCATAGCGTAAATAGCGTTTCCGCCACTGCACGATGGAGGAAAGTGCGGCTAATCCTGACCCATCGGGCACGAGCATTACGCCATGGCGGAAGTGCAAAGTCCGCGATGGCGGAAATGACCCCAAAACGCCCCTTACCGCCGTCGTACGTCGCCCTAGGTGCAATTCCGCCACCCATATTAGCGGTCACCGTAATGAGCGGTCAGCGCAAAATACGGTGACCGTAAATATACGGAAACGGAAGTAAAAACATGGGGCCGGAACGGGAAACAGCACGCCGTACACCTATAAAAGCAGAATCCCAACACAACCATTAAAAATCCGACCCTGAGACACATCCCAACCCGTTATCCACCCCAGTTTAAAAAATAAATATGGGAAAAGTTGCTAAAAAAGCGTGCGACCGCAAGCGGCAGGTCCACTTCTCCCACGAGGAACTCACCGTGCTCACAGAGACCCTCCAGGAGAACGCTGCCGTCGTCTTCTCGACGCAAATGACCAGGACGGCACTTGCGAACAAGAAGGCCATATGGGCGCTGGTGGCACAGCGGGTAAGTGCGGTGGGGACCGCACCCCGCAACCCACAGCAATGCAGAAAGCGATGGGACGACCTACGGATACGCGTCCGGAGCATACTCTCTGCCAACCGGAACATTGCCACAGCTACCGGTGGAGGATCGGAATCACCCATCAAGTTGACCCCCTGGGAAGAAATCTGTGCCTCCACCATTGGAATGGAGAGCATAGAGGGAGTCGGAGGAATGGAGAAAGGAGTGCAGACATCAGAAGAATCAGGTAGGTGGCCCAAATGAAACTATGCCAAATCCACAATTACCAACCATGTGCAGTGCCATGTGTCCCCATAGTGCACTAGAAACACATGTCCAGGAGAACGTCCACATACATTGCCATGACAGCGCCCCTTAAAAGTCAGATCAAATAAATAAATAATTACAAATCCAAAAAACACACTCTACATGTGCAGCATGCACACCCTAACTGCAGACTGCCAAATAACTGCATCCCCAATGCACAAAAAAATGAGACCACCTCCAAGGCCCTGACCCAATTCACCCCCAGGTACCACCCCAATGCATGTGATACAATTGCCATTACAATTACCACAGACCCATGAATAACGCTCGCCCTCCTTTACTCCACCACAGGGTCAGATTCCAACGACGAGCTTCAGGACACCCCTACCAGCACACCTGCAAAGAGGGCCAAGACCAACGGCCAAGGACCCTCCACCTCAGCTGCACGGATCAAGACACGTCAGCAGCACGAATCGAGTGGCAGCACACTGGAGGGGACATCAACAGGCACCACAGCAGCCAGCATGTCCACAACAGCAGCACCACAGGTCCCCCCAATGGATGCCACAGAAGGCACTGCTTCTGGTGGCAGCAGCACCATAGGTGAAACAGCTTTCATGCCAGCATGCTCCGACACAGAAAACGGTGCTGTAGATGTAGGATCCATCCATGACCTGTCCCAATCCCCCTGTATGTTTCATCCCGTACACCATGAGGACACCACGCAGGGGCACCCACAAGACGACGACTGGCCAACCCCAACAAGGCCTGTTGCAAGGCAACATGAGGCGTCCAGCCCCTCTGTGACACCACCGCAAATGGGCATGGCCCAGCAGAGGCAACAGTCCCTCGAGCAGATGATAGTGCAACAGCAGCAAATGGCCACGCTCCTCAAGGAGCATGCTGATGAATGTGGGGGTTCTAAGGCAGCCATTGAAACATCTACTGAGACACTTAGGGCAGAAATGGAGCGTAGTACAGAGACACTAAGGGCACAAATGGAGAGAAGTACAGAGAGCCTGAGGGGACAAATGAAGAGAAGTACAGAGAGCCTGAGGGGACAAATGGAGAGAAGTACAGAGAGCCTGAGGGGACAAATGGAGAGAAGCACCGAGAGCCTGAGGGGGGAACTGCATGCGACGTCCAAAGACGTATGTGGTGAACTTGCCGCTGTGCGCCGTGTGCTCACTGAGCTCTCACAAACCCTTAGGGACATGCATGGACGTGAGCAGGCAGAGACATCATCCGTTGCAAGTTCCGTCCAGGGCAGCCCCCAACGCAGATCTGGGAGGAACCTGCGCTCCACAGGCAGGGGTGCCCCTGATACCCGGAGAGGGGGCTTGCAATAGCGTCTGACCAATGACAATGACCATCACTGGACACTGGTGTTCGTGGGGGGGGTAGGAGGGTGGAGGGGGTTTGTTGTGCTACTTTGGGTGGCGGGTCGATTGGGTGTGTAATGTCATTTCACATCTGCAATACAATTCTTCAGATTCATCCAATGAGATGTGTGGACATTGATCTCTGTGTACGAGGCCTATCCTGGTGTACAGGCCACATTGTGCATGTTCCCGACACACACAGTGCCACAAGTCCCGTGTCCATGTAACAGCCACCAGGCGTGAGTGCTAGAAGCATGCATCAATGAGATTCTGACGTAATTCACGGGCCTCCTGTGCCTCGCGGACCCCTTGAGGTGCTGCCACATCCCCACCCTCATCATGACCATCTTCAGGTGCTAGCAGTTCTGCGTCAGGGGGCATGGCCACATTCCTACGTACGCACATGTTGTGTAGCATGACACATGCCATGACCATCTTTGCCACCTTCTCATGGCGGTACAGGAGTACCCCGCCAGACCTGCTGAGGCAGCGGAAACGAGCCTTCAGTAGGCCGAATGCCTGTTCTATGACCACACGGGTACGTGAGTGGGCATGGTTGTAGTCCTCCTCATGCTGGTCCTGTGGGTTCCGGATTGGTGTGAGGAGCCATCTCTTCAGTGGATACCCGCAATCACCTGTATGTGGACAAGAAAGGATGTTTGTGGAATGTCATTGCTACGTACGCACCCCCCCCCTTCCTGCCAGGTCATTCACGCATCACCTACCCCACATACTCATGCATTAAATGAGACTCACCGAGTAGCCAGGATCGGCGCCCTGCTTGTCGCTCCATGTAGCGTGGTATTCTAGAGTTCCGCAAGACCATAGAATCATGTGTTGATCCTGGAAATCGGGCAGAACAATGTGTAAAGATCCTGTTGGAGTCACACACCATTTGTACATTGATAGAATGATATTGTTTCCGGTTGCGGTACTGGGCCTCCATGGCATGTGGGACAACCAATTCCACATGGGTGCAGTCGATGGCACCAATGCAACCCGGTATGCCGCCAAGTGCATGGAATCCCACTTTTGTGTTTGTAAGCTCCTGCTCTGAGCGTGGTAAAGAGATGTAGTCGTCTGAGTGCTTCAGGAGGGCATCAAGCACTTGGAATAGTGTCCGTGAGAATAGTGGCTGTGAAATGCCATGCAACTGTCCGACTGTGTGCTGGTAGGTGCCTGTGGCCAGGAAGTGGAGTACAGACACCACCTTCAGTAGGGGTGGGATGGCGGTTGGGCTATCTATCATGCTGACAAGGTCAGCGTGTGTCATGTCGACAATGGCGGTTATGGTGTCCCGGTCCAAACGGTAGAGGGTGTGGATCTGCTCAGCTGTGAGGTTGAACGGATTAGCTCGGCGGCGTGGGATTGCGGGCTGCCTGCGTGGTGGTAGTGGCTGTGCTGGTGGGGCTTGATGGCCATGCCTTGCCCTCCTCCTCCTCCTCCTGCGTCTCCTCTGTGCGGCCGGTTGTTGCAGTCGTTGGCGTTCGTCTTCTTCTTGAAGTTGGAGTACTTGCAGTGCAATCAGGTTCCCAGGCCCAACATCGCTAGTCCTGCCGGTAGCATTCTGGAGTGGGTGTGGTTGTGGGAGGGGTTTGGGTATGCAATTTATGTGTTTTCAGGCTGTATAGCCTTCACCTGTGGTGATTCATTCCACCTGTGTCAGCTGCAATGCCTTTCGTGCGAGCACGTTCCGCACACGACGCTGCAATTCGACGCATGACATCTTGCATTTGCATTCATGTTCTTAATCCCGTAGGCTGTGGCATATTGGTTTATATGTTAATTCTGCTATGGTCCCATTGTTGCACATACGATATTTGCATTCGCGAGCAGACTTGTGAGGGGTCAGTGGAATGTAGTGCTCGATCAACGGTGGACCCTCATGCAGCACTGTACCGAGGTTCACCGACGGTGGGGAGTCCCATCAGTGATTGAGGGCAGTTACCATTTTCACACACAGCCGCACTGCATAGATGTATTTGTGAATACAAGCGTTCACGGATGCCTTTTCAACGTGATGTTGCAAATTAGGAATTCGAAGGACAGCGCTTTCGGTTTTCGACTTGCGGCGTGGAGACGCCCACAGGTCTGACTGGAAATGTAACGTTCTGTTGTTGAATGTCCTTGGGACAGGGCCCATGACGGGAATGCAATGATTGATATGATTTGAATGGGATGCGCTATAGCGTAGTGGACGATAAGGCAGGACGTTCCCAAATACATGTGACTTCACTACACAAGGAATCCGGGCAGGAGCACAGTGGATTTTGAAGGCTGCATTACGCACAGACTCAATGGACATTTCGAATGTCATGTGAGTGAATATTCAGGCGTTTTCATAACGGGATGAGGGAATGATGAATGGATGCATGGGAAGATGATTTAATTGGGAGTCGGCCATGTACATGGCTATTTGGAATGTATCCCATTCCCCTGCGCTATGTGATGCAAGGCTGCCATAGTGGGACCATCGTCTGTCTGCCCTTGTTGAACCCTCCCTGTCTCGACGCGCCTTCAATCACTTGTGTCTATGCACGTTGATGATCCCATCTGATGGATCCTGTTCTGACAGGCGCATGCACACAGACACTCGTTTGAAATAGTGTATTCACCTCGATTTGTGTCGTAATGATTCGCAAGTGATTTTCGGGTGCAATTGATCCTTATGAGTGGGCTAGCATGCATATGGTTGTAGGTTTGGTGTATTGAATGTAGTGAGTGATACATATGAAGTTCGGATGCCCATTCTATATTTTTTTTCATTTGGGTGACAGGTATCTCCTCCCCTTCTGCCGCTGCCATCTGTACGCCACTCCTGCAGATGGCTTCTACAGTCGACACCTGCAGCTTCGAGTTAATCAGTGGAGCACCATTACGATCTTATGGGACGATCGCCAATGGCCCACATGCCCTTACGCAGTACTAGTGGCTAGGTGCAGCATACCTAGCTTCCAGCTGGACTAGTGCCTACTTCATGGGACGGGCCTGCGGTCCTAGGCGCTTCCATGTTGCCTTTTTGGACGTGGATGTAGCCCCTGTGTGCCATGGAGGTACAGGGCGTCACACATGGGGTAGCTGGTCATTTATTGCGGATGCAGCCCACAGTAATGCTGATCATTTGTGAGTTTATGCTCAAATGGCTGTATGGGCTTGGTGATTTTGATGTGCATTAAATTTATATTCAGATATTAACCGTGTGGCGTTATTCTTTGCTAGTAATGTGGCATATTCCGATTTGTGGCGCGATGTATTGTGAGGTGTTCTGCATTGGGTTCCGGCTTCTGGGTACAGTTGTGTGGTACGTGCTTATGCTGATGGTTGGTTTGACTACTGCCATGTGTACTGGGCTGGTGCAGTCTCCCTCAGGTTTCTGCTTTGACTGTTGGTTTACACTGGTGGCAAGCGATGGGGGACTGTTGTTGTTTTGTGTCATGGAATTTTCAGTTCATTTTGATGTACTTGCACCTTCAGATGCCTGTGCTGCATCAGTACGGCAATGGTGTGTTGCCAATTGGGGATGGCCACTCACAGGGCACTTGGGGCCCCTGCATGCATTTGTTCGTTGGCATGCATGGGTGACTTGTACATTTCACTGGTTGCATGGTGTGACTGCATTGCGCCTACGAGAAGTTGTGCAATGTGGCCAGGGAGTGGAGTACAGGCACTCAGTAGGGCCATTACGGTTGGTTCGCGATGCCGTAGTTCTCGCCATGGCGGAATGGTACTTTCCGCCATGCTTGATGGCGTTAGGTGAATGTCCGCTGGGGTCAGCATTCGCGTACCGTTGCGCCATGGCGGATATTGCGGTTTTGCACGGCGCGCGTGCGCGTACTTGGTGCAGTTAGCGTTGCCGTTCATTACGGTGTCGCTAATCGCATCGTACTTTACGGTGACGGGTCATAATCGCAACGGGCGGTATTCGATGGCGGTATTACATTTCCGCCATCGTTTTTCGTATTCCGCAAGGGTCGTAATGAGGGCCAGTCTCTTGGAGCTACCTCTGGCGAGTCCTTGAGAAAAACAATTTTGGACCCCGCTTTTAATCCTGGGTCAAACATCTTTATGCTTTTCCAGTGGCCAAAGTCTGCACTGAGGACAGGTGCTCGTCCCTATTCCAGATAGCTAGGGGTACTAGGCAGGGTTGCCCCTTCTCACCCCTGATTTTCGCTATAGCCATCAAGCTCCTGGCTGACAGGATACGTCAAATGCATGCACATAGAGGGTTAAGACTGACCGGCTCTCCTGAGATCATATCCCTGTATGCCGACAACGCCCTCCTCTTCATCCACTCTCCTGCGGAAAACCTCGCTCCTATTCTGGACGATTGTCATGGCCATGGGCCCGGAACCCTAGACCCTGCACTATCAGGGCACGAGAGCAAGAGGCAACACAATCTTTAATTGTCTCTTGGGGACAATGCAACAAGGAGGGCCCAGCTGGACTCAGTCCTGGCGCCTTTGGCGCCAGGCTCATCAATAAATGTGCACTAGCAAATTTTTATTTGGTGCAAGTACTTTGTTTTCCCGGCAGGGGCACCCATGTGCATTCAGTCAGGCGTGGCTGCTGGGGAGAGTTAGACTGCACGTGTAAGCATGCTTTAGGAGTGGCAGGGTGGGGCCAATGAGTCAAGGCTAATGGACGTGGCCAGAGCTGCGCGATATAAGCCTGCTTAGCCCTCATGCACGTGCTTTGCGTTATTCTGCTATTGCAGCGTAACGCTCACCGCTGCCTAAGCACATCTTACCTGTTTCTAGCTACCGGCCTGAGCGCACCTTACCTGTTTCCAGCTACCCGCCTGTGTGCATCTTACCTTGTTTCCAGCTACCAGCCGCAGCACTTACCTTGGAATCTGCTTTCTTCGGCACGCATCATCGTGGACTCTGGCATTCATCTTCCATCTCCAGACCTCCGGAAAGCAGCGCTCCAGCCCGACGTCGTGACAGACGGTGACTGCAAGAGAAAAAGATAAAGACAAGGTTAGAATTCGCCAAGAAATTACGTTTAAGGTCGCGCTTAGACAAATCCTTGTGCTTAACCTTAAACCAACACTCACCTGCTGTTGGAGCATTGTGGACTCCATTTTCTCCCCATTGGGCCTCGCTTCATGCACGCGCAACTACCGCTGGGTCGCATATCATCTATTGGGAGAAAGCAGAGGAAAGACATCATTAAAAGGATACGGACAATAATCAAGAATCAACATTACAATATTTTAAAAGCCATAAAACACTTACCTTCAGGAGTGGTTCAGCCACAGCCGGTCTGGGCTGCCACGCACATGGGCCAGTGCAGGAACTCAGTCCATCAAAAGCACTCCTGCAGTGAGAAGCAGGACGGAGAGCTCACCATCATCAATCAACAGGTGAGGCTATATGGGTCGGCGCATGCTCGCCACATTCTGGGAAGAAGGGTTCGAGAGAGACAGCAGTCATTTATCAGCATTCTCACAATCTCTCCTATCCTCGCAAGAGCAGTGTCACCATATAGATAAAATAAACAACCAAACAAACCAGCGCAGTCCACAGCACACGAGCAGGGGAAGAAGCCTGACAAGGGGAATTCACTTCCAGGGAGGGCTGCAACCGTGCCCCAACATCCCCGCAGAGACCAGGTGAGCGTAACAACGATGTCATCCACTTTGGTGAAATTTCGTGTCTCAAGGTGAACTGCTCTAAATCTATCCTGTTTCCGCTTACTGAAGTTACCCGTCCCCCCCGGACTCGTTGGGTTTCGCATGGCTACAGACCGAGATCACCTATCTCGGAGTGGTGGTTGCTCGCCAATGAAGTCCTCTATACATGGCCAACTTTGGAAACTACCTGACAACCCTGACAAGGAAATGGGTGGGCTGGGCTAAACTATCAATCTCCCTGGTGGGTAAAATCATATTCTTAAAATGATCGTACTAACCCCCCGCCCCCCGCCCCAACTCAAATATAGGTTCCTTAACATCCTTAAAATCCCTTCATGGCCAGGCAGCAAATTTGTTCAACTACTGACTCGCACTGGAAATACTTTTCTGTGACGCTCTGGTGCAGTCCGCCTCAAACTAGACACACTGACTGTCCCTATGTTTCAGAGGCTGCTTTAGCACCCCTAACTTTGAAAAATATTGGATAGTCGCTCAGGCACAATACGCCTCGCACTGGTTTGTACCTACGGACCCCCCACCACATACTAAGCTCAAATGTCTTGCTGTAGTAGGCTGCGATATTCGTTCTTTAGTGCTCCCCTCCCAACGAGGCAAGTTCGAACCTCTTGAATCCGTGGGCTCCACGCCATTGGCTTTAATTAAGCTTTGGAAACTAGCCAAAGTCTCACATCCCTTTCACAGCAACCTTCCCCTTTGGAACTTTCTCCCGGAAGCTCCCTGCGTACCCCCCGTTGCAGTGCGACTATGGGCCGATACAGGCTTTGAGATTGTTCGAGATGTCTTTGACCAGGGTAACTTCCTCGAAGGGCCAGATCTACCTATATCTCTTGCGTGGGAAACCCTCTCATTGGCTCCAATATATAGGACTCCGCCGCTCTCTTAAGAAAAGGTACCCAGACTTTCCCGCAGTCCCCCCGGATGATCCTATACTATCTGAAATCATGAATACAATGTCTGTTAAGGGGAGGATCTCCAGGGTATATGCCCTGCTACAATCCAAGACCATCCCCCCTTTTGACAAACTCTGACGTGCCTGGGGTGAGGATCTAGGGCTCGAAACAACTCATCAGCACTGGAACTGTATGTGCGCCCGTACCCAAGAGGTTTCGTTCAATTCCTGCTTTAAATTGATCCAATTTAAAGTACTCCATAGGTTGCACTATACCCAGGTCAGACTGCATTATATGTCCAAAGATCACCCCCCCAGGTGCCCGAGATGTGGCTCAGATGATGCAAAATACATACATATGATGTGGTTCTGTCAGAAGTATTGGATTGCACTTTTACCCCATCCCCACTGACATGTCTCTTTCATGAACTTCCTGGACTTGGTCGTGACTCCAGGAAACTAACAGGGCTATGCATGCTACTAGCAGTTTGTTGTATCCTGCTGTGCTGGCTCCGTCCTGGGGCCCCCATGCATGGTCAATGGCTCTGAGCTGTAACTTGGGCCTCGTATACAGCGGAGGCCTGGGTGGGCCAGCAACCACTGATGTGGATACCCAGAAATATATGAACTCCATTCCGTTCCTCTATCTCCTCTATATCGGCCGACACCGATGATGACCCTGATGATCTGTCCCCGCTACCTCCTATCACTGCTTGAGCTATGTGCCCCGATTATCATTGCAATTTCTCATCTATGTTTGATGTATTAATTGTGGGCTCCATATATGGACTCCATTCTGTTCCTCTATCTCCTCTATATCGGCCGACACCGATGATGACCCTGATGATCTGTCCACCCTACCTCCTATCACCGCTTGAGCTATGTGCCCCGATTACCATTGCAATTTCTGATCTCTGTTTGATGTATTAATTGTGGGCTCCCTGCCATTCTATACAGACTACTATCACTCTGTGTATGTTGATTATATTTGCCTACTATCTGTAAGTTGTTCGCTCTCTTGTTGTAATGTCAAGCGCAATAAATAAAGTTTAAATAAAAAAAGAATGTATACTTGCTCCTGATTGCAGTGCACACACCGCAGCTATCTTTATAGTCAATGACATATTGTTCAGGTTTGGTTTACCCCAGAGAATAGTCAGACTGTGGAAGCTATTTTACAAGTGCAGTAATTACCAAAATGTGGCAAATATTAGGGGTAAACAGAAAGCTACAGGTTGGCCATCCTCCAATAGGGGAGTGGAAAGATGTAATAGAACAATTATTGATAGCCACAAAATATTTGTTACTGCAACGGAATCTAGTTGGGACTTACGACTTCCATTAGTACTCGTTGCCATAAGGATAACACCATCAAAAGCTTCAAACCTCAGCCCATATGAATTAATCACGGGAAGGAACACAGTACTTCCCCAACACTTATTGTACAGGACAAATGATCGTCTTAGTAATTGACTCCACAATCCATGAATATGTGTACAATTTATGGAAGCATTTGCAACATGCATTCACACAGAAAGAGCAGCTGAATGTGCCAAGTTTTACTATGTTGGAAAGTTAGCAATTAGAGAATATGAGGTCGAATTCTTGACGTCTAGCGTGGCTGATTTAAAATTATGGTTAACATTTTGACTTTGGTGTATAAAAATCATAATCCAGGATGCTGTTCTGGCTGTGGAACAGTTTGTCCACATTAATCAGATAATGCTTTGCTAACCAAACATGAAATTAAAACAATTGAATTGTTGAGTGGGACCAATAAGGGTTAAAAGGGTATTGATTACTTCAGGAACAGAGATGCATAATGGTACATGTGAGTAATGTGCATTTTAAATAGCTTTGGGTTTTCATCCTAAATTACTAGGGTAATCCGGACATGGAGCCCTTGTTCACTGTTCTTAGAGAGCCACAGCTCCACCTCACTGACAATGCCCAACCAAGCTGAAACACATGTCTGGGGTTGCTGTAGGTACTCTTGTTCAGAGGAGAATTGCCTGGCATTTCGGTGCTGGACTGC
Organism: Ambystoma mexicanum; assembly: GCF_040938575.1. Classification (NCBI taxonomy): domain Eukaryota; kingdom Metazoa; phylum Chordata; class Amphibia; order Caudata; family Ambystomatidae; genus Ambystoma; species Ambystoma mexicanum. The sequence goes on along the minus strand of NC_090933.1, from coordinate 848,343,646 downwards.
CCTTGGGCAGGACAAAGACTGATTTGTAGTGGACATTTCTCTTCTGTGAAAGGGATGGTGAGCTAAAGAATCTGGTTGAGACTCAAACCCAGGATATAGGCCGGTACAGAGAGACTCCCAGAGCCCCCCTTACTTGTGAGTAATGTGGTGCACAATGTGCAAGACACGGATATGAGATTGAAAGGATTCCTCATAGCAGGTTATTATGAATGCTTAGGGCAAATGGAAGTTTGAATGAAATATTGAGGTATAGTACCCATATGAAGTAAACAAGGAAACCTTGGATGTCATTCTATTGTACTTAACCTTTCTGTTCTAGAAATGAGAACCTTGCTTTCCTTCAAAAAGGTTTCCCGTGATCCGATGTCAACAATGGAGTCAAGCAAAAATGCAGAGTCCCAGAAACTGGAGAAGGCTGGTGAATGCAGATGGGGAAAACCATATGATAAGGCAGTCCATGTTTCGAGGAAGAACGAGACAAATATATGGAAACAATAATTAAAAATACTTTAATCATACTGTTGATAATGACCTGGGTGCAATCCGCTCTAGCAGAAGAGTCGGTTGTGATTGAACCAGGCATAGCATCAGGCATTGCAACAGAAGATGTACCTGGGTATACTTTTTATAAACAGTAATTACTTCAAAATATTGTATTTGATGCACATTTTCATTTCAGTGGAATCAAGCCCATTTAAGTCCACCAGTGGATTCAAGTATGTAGTGCATGAGCTCAAAAAGCGGTCAAAGAGATATTGGCTTAATCGGAGAAGAAATGTATTTAAAAATGATTTGCTATGAAAAAAGGAAACAAAGAATGGCAGGATTTCTGGTAGCTGCAATTGTAGTCATGATAAATGGGGCAATTGTTGGGACGACTGTATCAACAGTGAATGCAGTATCCGTTGGTACATTGGATAGCAAGGGCAGAGAATTGGGCCAGGATGTGAGGATGATCCAACAAAGACTAGATCAATTTGCTCAAATTGAATTGGTGCAGTATGTAAATCAAACTATTGTAACCCTGAGTGATCAGTCAACATTATTAGAAAATGGTATAAATGTAATGATCAGACAGGATGCATTAATGCAAGACATTATGAATTGTCTGAATCCAGTGGAAATTATATTAACATATTCAACACGCTCTTAGTTGATACAGCGGTGTATTCAATATATTTTGTATAATCGACATCACCCAACAAACGATAGCAAGATTTACCAGGTAGGAGGTGGCACCCATATAACAAAAAAATTCCATTTGAAATGAGAAGTGTAATTCCTCTGTATGTAAATCGTTTTTTTTTTGTTGCATTCCATATGTCACTCCAGAATTCTTGTAGCAAATAATAACTATGCATAATGTGGATTATTTGGATTAAAGCGCTATATAAATTTAATACACATAATGTAGGCATCTGCCAGAATAATAAGTACATACAAATTGTGACTTCTGAAATGGTGGCATTTCAAACATGGGAGACAGGTCTATACCTAATTTTGAAATTGGAAACGTGTAAAATTGAAGGACCAAAACTATATATGCCTGGGGAACAAATTTCCTACCTGATGGAACAAATGCTTTATGGTGGACTACAGGTAGATAAACGAGGTATGGAAAAATGTGAGTGTGTTAATATGTAGTCCAAAACCTTAGGTATTAACACACGTCAGACTGGTCAAGCAGAGGGGGTTGGTCAGCACCTGTGTAGAGAATTACATGGTTGCACACCTGTGTCATGGATCATTTGTAGCAATACCATTGCAATGTAATGTGTTCTTTACAATAGTAGCTAAACTGTTGGAGGTGCATCATTGTTCTATTTGGATGTGATATGGGAAAGAAGAGTTGAAACAATAGTGTTATTTCACAGAAATAGATTTCCTATGGATCCTACTGTTGAGGATTTCCTGAAACATAAGGAAGAACACCCAGTCAAATTTAAATATACAAAAGGATAACATCACTGTGACTGATATGAATTTGGCAAATGAAAACATAGGTGCAGGGTGGAGGTGCAGTGGACAGAGAAAGGATTGATACATTTAGGAGTCTCTCTATTCATTAACATGACCTCGTTAGTGGCACTTGCATTCAAAATACGTGATAATGTAGCTAGAATAACAGTAGTGGAGAATAATAAATACATGTAAACATGGTGCATGATATTTAGCCATTGAAATAATCTGTCTGCAGAGTCCCCATGTTTCATCAGTGTCCTCTGAAACAATATATGGAGAAATACAGAATCTGTGTGAAGAAGTGAACCTTGAAAAGAAGCAAACCAGTACTCTACCAAGAGAGAGCTCAATTGTTTGTATGAGTAGGACAGAGGGTATTCTAATTATAGTGTTACTTCTTATTTAATTCATGCGCCATCAAGAAATAAAGGTCCACACAATGGTTCATGTGAAGACCACTTCAATAAATCTTGATTGGTGTTTTTATATTTAGTACAATTACCCTTTGTGATGACAAGTGTTTTGTCGGAAAGACACCGCCTTTTTCAAATCAGGGCAGACCTTTGAATTTGCACAGTATAGATACATATGAAAAAGAAAACAATAAATTCATAAATCAAAACATTACACCATTTTTTTTAAAAAATCCCAAATTGTGTCCAGGCATTGCAAATTCCCAAGATAAAACAGTTATGTAAACCATTTCGTCCAAAACAAAAATGCAAAGATGAATTCATATGTATATGTAACCATTCCTGTTCTATAAATGACACAGGCATAGGACAGAGGGTAAGCAGGAGAAAATGTATCTAAGAGTTCTGCAGGCAACATGAGATTATTGCCAAACGGAATGCTGTTCAAAAGTTACCATACAGTGAGTGCAAAATGGAAAATTACACAAATTAGCAGGTGACATGGTGAGAGGTGGCATCACATAGAAATGGTTGGCCAAAGATAAAGAATAATGTACAGAGGGGCAGATAGGCAGGGAGCATTGAAATACAAGGGGAGAAAAAAGGGGAAAAGGAAAGGAGATACTTACTCGAGGGAGAGCTTTTGGGCCCTCTAAATGCTGAGGCTGGGAAATTTGGAGACAGGCTTGTGGGGATTGGATTAAGAAGACTATTCGAGGCCTATCTTCAGGAAAAAATTTTGAAAGAACCCTAATCTGGCAGTGAGAATGGGCTAACCTGGCAGTGGGAGTGGGGGAGGCAAAAGTCAAGACTGAAGAGGAAGAATCCAGTTATGGATAGTCGAGGCCAGGAGATAGACATCCCAGACGAAGCAAAGAACATAAAACACATGGAGAAAAATAATCCATTTGAAAAGTGAGTCATGAAAATAAATGTCTCCTGCAGCTAATTTGCAATGTGTCAAACGTGACATAAAACAGTGTTTTGTTGACATTCTGGTGCTGTAGGGGAATACCTGTTCTAAATTTAGTTGGAAAATGTTCCTTCTAGCGCATAGGCTGTAAAATAAACTAGCCATCTGATTATATTAATTAATTCAATAAACCTAACTAATAAATTATTCATATTGTGATTCCCATGCTTGAATTAAATATTGGATCACATGTATAGGTCAAAATAACGGTTTCATGTATGTTGGAGAGTTTGTATAACATTTTGTAGGATTTTATAACTATACCATAAAGATGCATACTTTTGAGAGTGTGGCAGTCTTTCTTTTGTGTCATGTAGTGACTAAAAGAATATTACCATAACACAGTGCTGAGTCTGATGATGCCTAGTTGAAGGTCCTATATAAGATAAGTGGGAGAGACAAGCACATCTGCCTACACTAGGTAAGATTATACAATTTCAGGAATGTAAGGGAGAGTTCAGTTTAGGTGAGGCTGATAGGATCCAACACGTGCTGCCGTGCTACTGGTTCAGGCAAACAGAACCAGTAGCACTGCAGCAGTAAGATAATTGCTACACTGTTTAGATAGAAACACTCACGGCCACCAACATCTCACCAATGGGCTTAATTTCTAACATTTATAGAATACTAATATTCTCCAGAGAGAACACAAAATGGGAAATGAAGAAATGGGAGAGTAACCTAAAAAGGCAGATGACAATTCAAAAATGGAAAGAGTTGTGGAAAGGTTTCAGGAACTCATTGGTGTGCCTGCAGTACAGGGAAATAAAGTTATGGAACATCCCAGAGAATGACCAAGATATTGAAGAATGACCAGGGGGAATGCTGGTGGAGATGCAGTAACTTGGGAATGCTGTGACACACTTGGTGGGCGTGCCCTATGATTCAGGCATATTGGGATGATGAGAGAAGAGCCATTGCGCATATCACTGGCTTCCAGAAACCATGGGAATCAGTGGTGGGCTTATCGGGAGTGCCACCACAGGGGAAAGTATGGTATGGGAAAAAGGTCTGGTAAGTGGGAAACTGCATTGACGCTGCTACTAGCAGCCAAGTTGGTTGTCTGGGCACAGTGGAAAATGGTTGATACCGCTGTGAACTTGAATAAAGAAGGTTTTTCCTTTCAAGCAATGAGATGAGCACAAGAGTTTGTTAAAGTTAGTCTTGCAAGACAAATGAACAGCTTCCCAGCATTAACCTGTTCCTAATCCAGTAACCTTCCCCGTCCTCCATATGCGCTCCCTAAATGCACTTCAGACAATCAACCCCACCGAAAGGCACTTACGAGGCCTCCATGTTCACTATTCCGGCCTTATCTAACACAATAAGTTGATTTGTCTCCAGGGATTGGTCCTTTCTTTATGTCCATAATCACATGACTGACTAGTTCTCGGTAAAACGTGATGGAGGCGGCATATTTCAAGTTACATCCTCCTTACATCTTCCTCCCTTCTGTAGATGTTAATTCTGGCTTCTGTGGATTCATGGAATTTAAGACTACTGAATTCTTAGGGCCCCCTGACAGTGTCGAGACCTTTGTAGGCATCTGTGACTCTGCTTGGATCATAACCCACCTCAATAGCAGCGTGCTCAGACAGAACCCACGCCCTCATTAAAGAAAGCCAGCAAGGTAGTGTCTCGCCTTGCAGCAGTGAGGAAAGTTCTTGGTGATTCACCAAATATTTTAAATCATGTTCAGTCTGCTGTAGATGAATGACTTATTGTAGGATCCAGTTTAACCAAAAAAATACATTGGCACTGAGCCAATGCCTTGCCCCAGGCAGCAGGGACTGGCAAAATGTCCAAAGTCTGTACTTTGCATCTGAGTAGTCAGAATGCCGGCAACTAGTATTACCTGGTGCCGATAGAAACGGGGGTACCTTAAACAAAGTCTGTTAGGATTTATGGACAAATAAAAACACTGGGGGTATGAAGGTGATGTCAAGGCAAGAAATATATATTTTTTAAAAGCGATCACCTTGTTTTCTTTGTCAAGGACGTTCTTTCACGTACCTGCCCCTTCCCAAATCATGATCCCCTTTCATCCTCTCTGAGAATCTCTTTTTTTTTTCTCCAAACTTCTTTTTATTGGTTTTCTACAAGCAGACGGGCATTACGGCATTATATCACATGCACCGATAACAGCGCTCAGTTGCTTATTTACAAAAGACAATAAACATGAACAAAAACAACAAGATTGTAAAGTCTCAGTGGGTACGACGGGGGAGAGAGAGGAGACGATGGGTTGACTATCAGGAGTCAGAACCAGCAAACGCTGTTTGCACTGCAGGAGTGCATCAGGCGCGGGATGGACCTGCATGGTACCGAGTTTTCATTAGTTTGTATGTGCTCTAGCTAGCGTGAGAGTCGGGGGGAGGGGTAGGGCGGAGGTAGTTCCGGGCCTTTATGTCTTTACCGCTGGCTTCCCTCGTCTGTGGCTTGTGTCCTGTACTTCCGGCCTTCTCTTTAATCATATTTGTCCATCCATCGGAGGGAGGGAGGCTGTCGGGCCAGGCCTGGGAATTTCTGTGTGTAGTCCAGGAATGGGGCCCCGGTTTGGTAGAATTTGTCTCTGTTCCCAAACTGGAGGGCTGTTATTTTCTCGGCTGCTACTATGTCCCAACACTTTATCCACCACATCTGTATTGCCGGACCCTCTGGGTTCTTCCAGAGCCTGGCTATTGAGATTTTAGCTGCCGTCAGTAGGTGGCCGCATAGTTCTACTCTGTGGCCCAACAGAGGGAATTGGCCGTCGCCCCTTGCTCCCAGTAGGATGATACCAGGATCCCATGGGATTGTGAGGCTTGTGATCGTGTTGACTTGGTCTAACACTGCTTTCCAGAATTCGATAGCCTTGGGGCATGTCCATAGTAGGTGGTACAGTGTACCTTTGTCCGGGCACCCTCTCCAACAGAGCGGGGGAATTGCGGGGTTACATTTATTGAGTGTCTCAGGAGTTCGATACCACCTATAGCATACTTTGAATGCCCCCTCCTTGTTAGTTATGCATTTGGAACTTCTGTGCGCTCTGGTCCAGATGTGGTCCCATTCCTCCGGTTCAATGGGCCTCCCAATGTCTTTCTCCCATCTGGGCATGTATGGTTCTTTGCAGGCTGGGTCAGTTCTATCGAGGATCTTGTAGAGGGTTGATATTCTACCTTTAGGGGGCATCGCTGTGAGGGTTCGTTCCAGGGCTGTCAAGTCTCTGCTTCCGAGGTTTTTCATGATACTGCTTGAGAGCCAGTGTCTAAGCTGTGAGTATCTGAACCTCTCTGCTTCCGGAACTTTGAATTTCGCCTTGCATGCTTCGAAGTCCAGAGGCTTTCCATCTTCAAAGAAGTCTTGCACCTTCTCTAGTCCTCCTTCTTTCCATATCTGAAAATTATTGGGGTTAGTGCCCGGAGAGAATTCCGGGTTCATCCAGATCGGTGTGAGTGGGCCTATTATGCTTCGGCTGTTCCAGCGTCGCGCCGCTTTTCTCTAGTTTGTCACTGTGTTTTTGGTCGCTGACAGGGGCTGCGTGCCAGCTTGGTCGCTGGGTCTTTTCATATGTGTCAGTGAGACTATCGGGACTGGGATCCAGGCCTCCTCCAGCTCCAGCCAGTGGGATTTCGGGATAGCGGTGGACCAGGCGAAGGCCTGTGAGAGCTGCGCTGCCAGGATATATCTCTCAACGCCTGGTACACCTAGGCCTCCCACCGCCCGTCCTCAGAGCATGATCTTCCTAGGAATTATCTGGGATAATCTGGGAATTAAATTCATCTTTAGAGCCGTGATTCTCCCAAACCAGGAGATTTCCTGTTTTTCCCAGCGAATTAGGTCATTTTTGAGTTCTTTGAGGAGTGGCGGGAAGTTTGCTTTATATATTTTATTGTGTGTGGTTGGTAGCTGGACCGCCAAATAGGGCAATTGCCTTTTCACCCAAGGAATTAGGTAGTCCTTTTCCAGCGCTATTGTCAGCGTCCAAGGGAGGTTTATACTCAGTGCTGTGGATTTGGAGAGGTTGACCTTGAATCCTGATGCCTCCCTGAATTCCTTCAGTTCTGTCCACAGAGCTTTCATGGACTCCTTGGGTTGGGCCAGTGTTAATAGGACGTCGTCAGCGTATAGGGCTGCTTTATAGACTTGGCCTTTGATTTCCAGGCCCTGGATTGCTGTGTTGTAGCGCGTTCTATTCGTGAATGGCTCCATAGAGAGGGCGAAGATGAGGGGGGAAAAGGGGAAATCCCTGCCTTGTACCTCTTGTTATTCTAATTATGTCGGATCTGGTCCCATTCATTCTGAGTCTGGTGGATGGATGTTGATAATTGGCTAGTGTCCATTTTGTGAAGTTGGGCCCGAATCCATAGTGCCTTAGCGTTTCTTGGATATAGCCCCAGTCTAGCATGTCAAAGGCTTTATGTGCATCAAGAGATAGGACCATCATTTCCACGCCCTTCCTGTTGGCAGATTCGATGATGTTTATGGTTCTCCTAATATTGTCGTGGGTACTACGACCAGGGATGAAATCGGTCTGGTCCGGGAGGATAATAACAGGTAGAAGGGGCGCTAGCATCATTGTTCAATAGGGTAATGGGCCTGTAAGAGGCGCAGTGGCTTCGGTCCCTGCCGGGCTTCAGTATTAGCACAGTTAGAGACTCCTCCATGGAGGGGGTGGTGGTTCCCGGTGATATGAACAAGTTGAACAGGGCCGCCAGCTGGGGTGCGAGAATATAGGAGAACTTCTTGTAGAATTGGGCCGTGAGCCTGTGTGGTCCTGGAGTTGAGTTTTTTAATGATGAGATGACCTCGCTCACCTCTTCCGCAGAGATAGGATCTTCCAGGGCATTCAGTTGAGGGTGCGTGGAGTTCGGCTCGAGTCCTGCTAGATATTGAGACTGTGCGGATTTTGTCATTGGGGGCCCTGTCATGATTCCTTTGTGATATGCTGTCATAATTTTCAGCTTCTCTGCGTTAGAGTGGCAAAGGGATTCTTGGCCATCCAGGAGAGATTGGATATAGTTTCTTGCCTGCAACTTTTTAAGTTTGTGAAGCAGCAGTTGGTTTGCTTTATTACTGTTCACATAATAAAATTGCTGGTTGAAGGTTAGTGCTCTGGCTGCCTTGTCCGCTAAGTGCATTTCTAGAGTTCTTTTCGCTTTTTGTAGTATGCGGCTCACTTTCTTGTTGTGGCCTTGTTTGAGGATGTGATCCGCATCTGCTACCTCCGCTTCTAGCTTGTCTTGTTGTAACTTGTTCAACCGTCAGAGCCGGGCTGTGCAGTCGCCTGCGACACCCCTAATGAGTGTCCTCATTGCGTCCCAGATGATAGGTTCTGTCGTGTCCCTGATGGTGTTCTCCTTGAAGTAGTTCTTGAGGGCTTCCGCCATTTCCGTTCTGATGGCTATATCTGTCAGGATGTGGTCTTGTAGCCTCCAGTATCGGTGGGGTGCGTCGGGTAGGCCTTGTATCCTTAGCTTCATTGTGACCGGTGCGTGGTCCGATAGGGCTCTCAATCCCTTTTTTAAAAGAAAATGTATTTCACTTTTTCAAAGCAACCAGTGGTCCTTGCGCTTCCATGCCCCACACGCTAATATGTGGTGGCAAAAGGTATGGTCTATAGGGAGGATGGGGCCCCGAAATGCAGCTTGGGCAGAATTTTAGTAAATTTAGACTCTGACAGCAAGAGGTGTGAGACTATGATGTGAATCTGGTGCAAGTCAGTATTGTGAATGCATAGACAACATACAAGGTAAAAGGGGGGGGTTGAATTTGACATTACATAACCATGATTCAATAAGGACTGAATTGCAATGAAATAAAAGTCTAACACTGTACTTACTAACCCCCCCTAAATTTCTAATGTATCCCCACACTAATGTTCAAGGCAACTCAATCCATAGCTCGTTAGTGTAAAATAATGGTACAAGTCGGCTCGTTTTATGAAATTGTACCAGCACAGGCTGTGCAATGTTGCTTGGAAAAATGCAAGAAATAAACATCAAGAATTAAAATTGTTTTTGCGGTGGAGACATGACAAGATGTGAGTTGAGGAATGTGAAGTTCATTTTCCTCCAAGCAAGCTTATTGTTTAAAACTTCCAGAGCAGAAAACCAGTGCAGAGATATGTAACTCTTAGATATCTGTTTGCTTCCTGAATCTCTGTGCAGAGTTGACAAGCTAAACACGTGCTCTCTGGAACTTTCTAGAGGGTTGGCCAACTGGGGGGTGGTGTTATATTACCTACAGACAGTGTAAGAATTGCCTGATGTAGACTCTGTCATGTTCCAAACGTACATCAATGGGCAGATCACAGAGGAGAGGCCTTAAAGGGGATGAGGAGAACTGGCAAGGGGGCTTGCATGACAAGATGTAAGTTGAGGAATGTGAAGTTCATTTTCCTCCAAGCAAGCTTATTGTTTAAAACCTCCAGAGCAGAAAACCAGTGCAGAGATATGTAACTCTTTGATATCTGTTTGCTTCCTGAATCTCGGTGCAGAGTTGACAAGCTAAATACGTGCTCTCTGGAACTTTCAAGAGGGTTGGCCAACTGGGGGGTGGTGTTTTATTACCTACAGACAGTGTAAGAATTGCCTGCTGCAGACTCTGTCATGTTCCAAACGTACATCAATGGGCAGATCACAGAGGAGAGGCCTTAAAGGGGATGAGGAGAGCTGGCAAGGGGGCTGTCTCAGAGGAGTTTGCCTCATTTTGTGTAGGATGGGCAGGCTGGCTTTCTCTCCGAAGAGTTTGCTGAGCAAGTCTGCCTGGGAAGGGGAGAAAAGCAGATAAAGATTTCCTGTGCAGGGGCACTCTCCAGGCAACCTGTGGTGGAAGAGATTCTCAACAGATGAGCTGAGGGGGAAATCCTAGCCTTACTGAGACAGTGCACACTGAACCAAGCAGTCTTTAGGTGAAAATAAAGTCTAAGTGAGGGGTGTGTGTATGCAACTGCGAAAAATTACACTGATCACACATAAAGGGTAAAATAGGCGTCAGGGTAAGCTGTTTCATCTTCTGAATTTTCCATTGCTAGATTGACTTTCTGCAAAAAGAAATAAGCTGCCAAGAGCAGGGCTATTTCAAGGTTCAGATATAAAACGTGTGTTTTCTGCCATGTTTAGAAGAGGGAGGGAGCAAGCAGTATTGCCACTGGGCAGACAGAGAGAAATCTTCGCCTGGTGTGCAAGAAGCAGAAATAGTTCTGTATAGGATTTTTTTGACAGTTTAGGAAACCGGCATGTGTCGGTAAATGAGTGTACACTTATTTGCTTTTAGCTTGCCTACAATGCTCAATGTACAATGATAGCATGTCGTGTTTTCCTGTGTGCGTTTTGTTCTGGTCATGCAGACAATCTATAAAGCATCTTATCAATTAAAAAGAATGTGCTTGGCTGATTATTGGTGACATAATCACTCGTGTTAACACGTGTATAAAGCTAAGGAGGTATTTGTTTTTACTGCGTGCCGTTAAAAGCAAGGTATACCAAAACACTGGGAACTTGGGCAATTCATAAAGAGCAAATTCCCCATATTACAGTCTTCAGGTAACCTGGTAAGTCTATGCTGAGTTTCATACCACCAATGAGATACCAATAAAGATGAAAAATTGGGACCTAGGGCACAGCGGGTCTGGTTTTTTGCTTGACGCACATGATCCCAATATAAGAATAACTCCAGGTAGTCGGGGCTCACAAAACCCACCAACATATTTATGGTGCGTTGGCCAGGAAGCTGTAAAGCAATTACTGAGCGTGGCTCGGCATAGTAGTATTGTGTGCTCTTGGCACCTGCGTGTGGTCTGCTTTCTTTAGTGTCGAATCTGGATGTGTTGTATTGTGCTGTGCTCAAAAACATAGCCTTTCCCCCCCCCTTCTGGGAAAGTCGAATCTGGGTGTTTTTGCATTCTGGTAACTGGCATTGTTGCTGGTTCTCGTTAGGCTCCCATCTAGATTCACCACAGCCCCTGCAAGGTGTGCCATTCATTGTTGTGAGTTGCTTGTTCCCCTTCTGTGTCTTCCTTTGTTGTGACCCCGGCTACCCTTACACATTCTGAGTTGTGTGCCACAGGGCTGTGCATCTCTCTTCTCTCACTCCCTACCTCCTTTGCACCCCCTATGGTGCTCTGTGTGTCCCCTCTTCTCTAACTGCTACTCTATCTCTAACCCTATCCCTCTCAATAAGTCTGGAAGGAAGACGTTCAAGAGGGACATCCTGGTCTCCAACCCAGGCCTCCCTATTGATGATACCTACACCAGTGCTTCCTCCAGACACACTCACTGACATCTTCTTTGCCGCCCCCTCTCCAGACCTATGGGCCCTTCATATGGTCTGTGTTCTCTCTCCTTTCTCCTCCTCTTCCAGTAACGGTGGCACTAGGTGGGAGGTCCCCTTGGCCCCTTTCCACTCCTCCAAGACCATCATTAATGTCCATCTGAATGATGTCCATCTGAATGGCACTGTCTTTGTTCCAGGCCCTCAGCCCAATCGTCTCCTTTCTGATAGGCTTTTCCCACGTTGCATCATCTTCCTCCCTTCTCCTGCTACTCCTTCAACCATCTCTCTGGCACCCTCATCTTCCTCCTCTATTATTACAATTAATGGTTTAATGGACATGGTCGAGACAGGCGGCCACCTAACTTATAGATTAGCAATGCTTCTGAAAGGACTTCAAGGTTCTACATGGTAAGACAAACATCACGCTCAGCAGAATGTGCATTCCTGTCTCGTAAATAACAGAAAGTTCATACCGCGTTCAGAGTGAGAAAGGCGAAATGAGCAAGGAACTGAACTGAACATTGCATCCAAGATGGCAAATAAAACAAAATGGCAATGTGGCCACCATTATTGTAGCAGTAGTTTTGTAGCGTGATGCGAATGTGCTTCGGCCAATATGTATACCTATAGGACACTAAACTAAATACATTTTCACATGTCCACAAGACTTTCTGGGGCCGGGGCCCGCACTACATCCACCGCTCTCTCCCAAAATACCTTCCTTCTCGAGATCTTCACTCAGCTACCGCCAACTCTTTAAAGGTTAGACGCTTCTCCAGGCAGAGAGTGGGGTTTGATCTCTCTCAGCAGGTGCCTCCCTGCCACTCTCAAACTTGAGCTGGACCATCTGAAGTTCCAGAAGCTTCTCAAAACTTTCCTCTTCTCCTCTGCTTTCTCCCTCGCCTACCTGCCTGCTGTACCGACTGGTTACTTGGCTACCCTCAGAGTCTCACTGTGTACCAGGCTCTCTCTTGATCAGTTACCCTTGCACTCCTTTCAGGCCTCCCATGCACTTAGGGGCAGGCTGTAAGTGAAACCTAAAGTCCCTTGTTCTCCTTGCACTACCCAGAGCTGCACTGCCCAGGCTGCACTTACTCAGAGCATTGCTGCCCTGTTTTCTCCTCCCCTCTCTCTTTCCCCTTGCACTTCTTGTTCTCGCACTTGCATGATCTGAATGACACAAGTAGTAAGATTGTCTTGTCCTCCCTCTGTCTTCACTCCCTTGTCTTGTTGCGCCTCGTAAAACTTGTATACAGGCACGTTCTAAATGACATATCATATCCTGAAGTGCATTACGAGGGAAGTGCCAGTGATTTTGCAGTGTGCACGCTGAGTTTGTTTTATTGGCATTGGGTTCCGAGATGTTGGAAATAGAAGCTGTGTTTTCTGATTTATCTACTTGCTTAGAGACAAAACATTTTGCTTTTGCCATATGGTCATCTGAACATCTGTTAACTTGGCGAGTCAGGATTACCACTGAAGTGGAAAAAGAAGTCCCTGAAAAGTGTTTTGCAAACGTGTCTTTTTAGGCTATTTCAAGCAAAAGAATGCAAACAGGAGATTGACTGTATTATTCAGCTATGTTCCAAGTGGAATTGGCATAATTGACCTAAACACATTTGACCTAAAACATTTGATTGAATGTTTTGACCTTTTTTTCTGTCAATGTAATTAAATATATATATATATGCATATATATAGGGGTGTGTAAGGGTATAGATTAGGTTGAGGGGAAGTGTGTGGGGGGTCATTCTAGCCCAAAGAAAAGGTCAAATTTGATCAAATGTGATTAGATCAAATATTTAGGTCAAATAGACCCAAACCTTCGAAGTTGTGGTTTTTGTTACAGGACCTTTATAAAGCTGAGGGGAAAAGATTCTGATGTCATTGCTGAGTTACAGTGTAGTTTAGATACAGAACGGGAAGGGTTTATACAGATGGAAGACGGTTTGAAACATAGAGAACTGCACACGCAGTTTCAGGCCAAATGTAACAATCTCAGTACACAGTTGATTCAGAAAGACAAACAGTTTGCAGAAAGTGAGGAAGAATTGATACACTTGAAAACTGTGCTAGTGTACGAAAAGATAGAGGTGTGGCAATTTCAGACTTTCAAACACTTAGAAGGATGTTAGTGAGAAAGTTAAAGAATTGCAATTGATGGAAAGTGAAATATTTCGGCTGTTGGATGAAAATGAAGGAAAAACCAAAACAGTTAGTCATTACCAGACACAAACTAATGAGTTGCAAGGGGTAATTACTAAAGTGGGGGTGAGAATGCTGCTCTTTGTCATGAAACACAGCAGCTCCATGCTCCTTGCAGAGAAATGAAACAACAAATCTCAAGTTTTGAATTCCAGGAAAAGTTAAAGTGCACCACGTTGACTGAAGCTGAATTTAATTGCAGCTCCAGTCAGGGAAACGTACCAGCATTTGTCCACTCGACAAGGCCTGGCTATGGTCCAGTGTTTGTGGATGACCCACCCACAACTGCTCACCCACATGTTCACCCACAAGAGAACAGGTTCTGGGTAAATAACACATTCCAAAATGCAGCATTCAGTGCATTAAAGATAATGAAGGCCATTAAGGCTTTGATCAAACCATTAAAAAAAGGGGGAGATGGTTGGCCACCAGGGGGCGCACGGATGAACAACTCCTTCGTGTGAGCTCCGTCCCGAGGTCCCAGAAAAGTGGATTGAGCCCCCATTTGAGACCCCCCCTAAGGTATGCTCGACGGAATGGTGTGGGAGAGGACGTCTACCATGACGTGTAAAAAAATATGGCGAAAATCGTGCATGTATTCGTGGAGAAACATCGAAGGTCCCCATCGCTGGCTTAACTGCGCAACGCACGTGAACTCCAGAAGACTACGGAGGCGACTGGAAACTAGTACGGGGATAGGAAGCTGGAGGGAAGCTGGAAAACGATGTGGAGCGGGAACATCGATCGGAACCATCACGACCGACTTGAAAAGGCGATCACAAGCAACCAATATCAAACACAACACGGCACCTCTACGCGGTGAGTTGAATCCACCCCCGGACTGCAACACTACGCGGCCCCGGCCCTCTCAGCCCTATCGCTGCCAATAGCGGCGCTGCTTAAACACACCCGGCGCTCCGCACGGAGAGTCAGCCACGTCCAACCGGACCCATCGTGAGAATCGGCATTAGACCCCAGGCGAGAACAATACTACGAAAGCGGTTGCGAGGGCAGAGTGACCGCACCCCCGCGTCTGGAAGGAGGGATTTCGCAAGTACCCCCAGCCAACATAAAAAATATCATACTATAACAGAGGCCTCGCAAGCGAAAATGCATGGAATATACGGCAGGAGACATAAGATAAGCCGTAGGCACTCTGAAAGAGGTGAGGCATTGACGAAAGTAAAGACCGTAATATGCTCATATACGCGTGGAACCACGCAGGATCCACCCACAGAGAGCGACACCCCTCAGAAAATTAGAAGACAGATAGAGACCAAATTCGGAGAAATCAAGAGTGCGAACGCTCCCTGTGACCCAGTAATTAGCGCTCCTCACCCAGTGGCACATATCTCAGGGCGGACAACAAGAGACGAACGACCTCACCAGGACTGAGGGTTGGGCCCCCAAACCTGGGGCGTGTGCCTCCTCACATACTCTCCTGGTGGTCGTAGCACCCAAACTTGAGAAGCGGCACACAGGATGGCTTTCCACATCGACTCTGGGTGCCGAAACTGCTGCCACCATAGGGGACATAGCGGCGCTACTGACTGAAATAAAAAATATGAGTGCCAGTATTGGCGGTAAAATTGACAAGCTCACGCAACGGCTGGATAAAATAGAAGACAGGGTTGAAGGAGTGGAAAACAACTAATCCTCAATAGACACTTTAGAAACGCAACTGGCTCACAGAATAACGAGTCTAGAGGAGAGAGAAGAGGAAATCAAGCTTAAGATGGACGATTTGGAAAATCGAGAGAGAAGGAATAACCTTCGCATTTTCGGAATCCCAGAGCAGGAGGGGGAGACGGAGACAGACCTTAAAACAACGCTTCACAATATTATCAAACTTCTCATAACAGATGATGACATTGATGAGCCCAAAACAGAACGCATCCATAGAGCAGGTGGCCTGTCTGGGGGCCCGAGGTCAGTACTTGCGTGGTTCCACCGCTACCAAGATAAGACCAGAGTCCTTGAGAAAGCGAGGAGTGGAGGCACCATCACCCTAACGGGAGCGGAAATAACAATCTATCAGGATCTCTCCTCCCTGATCTTAGCTCTCAGGAAAATGTGTAGATCCCTCACAAAGTGGCTGAAAGAACGAGATACCCGATACAGATGGGGATACCCCTTCTCCCTCTCCTTTGAATACGAAGGCACAAGGATCAGACTGAACTCAGAAAAAGATATTAAAACATGCATATCAGATTTGCTTGGAACACAGGACCATGGAGAAGATCGACAGGAATCTGCAATAGAGGGAAGGGCATGGCATACCCAAGGCTTAAGGTGTAAAAGGGTGAAAGGTTTGAGGAAATATCGTAGAGGCAACGTATCAACGGATGGCGGCGACTGAATTTCAATAATCATGGAATGTTTGACATACTTGTCGCTTGATAATGATGAGCATGTACATTGTCTGAGGTAAGATTTCAATGACTGATACTCGAGCTGGAACTCCAAGAAGATACCAAAGAGGGAAAGATGGGGGCTCAATTAGTAATTTGTTGTATTATTTTTTGTACAGGGACCGTGAGGTAACGGTCCCCACTACTGGTTCGGTGCCAGGACAGTTTCGTCAACTGAAACCGGTCGAATGCCACCACATGGAGGGAGGGGGGAAGGCGACAGGAAGGGGAACACGGGCTAAGGGGAAAACTGAAGAATGGACAAGTGCAGAATACCGAATGCATAAAAATGTCACGTGGCTACCTGAAATTAGAACAAGTCGGCGGACACTAATGAATGATGTGAATAATCTCGGACTATATAAAGATGGCCACCGCTGAATCCCAAAGCAGGGGCTCCATAAGGGTGAAAACGCTCAATGTCAAGGGTCTTAACTCACCGACCAAGAGATCACTGGTCTATAGGGAATTCTGTCGCACAAAAATTGACATCCTCCTCTTGCAGGAGACCAAGTACATGAAAGGTGATGGGAGGCCCGTACTGGGGACACGAAGTGGAATAGAATTCTGGGGCTCAGGCCCATTGAGGAAGGGGGGTGTTGGAATTCTCATTAGGAAAGGAATCGATTTCAATATTGCCAAGACCTGTTCAGACATGGAGGGTCGCGCTTTACTAGTGACGGGAACCATTGAAAAGTGCCCATCACAATTGCCACAATTTAAGCCCCTAATGTGAACCAGATGAGATTTCTCGCTAAAACAATCCCCAAAATCATGTTAGAATCCTCTGGACATGCCATCTTGGGAGGGGATTTCAACATGTGGGCCGACCCCACACTAGACCGCAAAACTACGAACCCCACACCACAAGACACTACCAGCCAGACAAACACTAGTTTTGCCGAAATGATGAATCTGTATGGTATGGTTGATGTATGGAGACAAATGCACCCCAATGAGAAAGCCTATACGTTCTTTTCACCCCCACACAATACCTTTACTTGCATCGATTACATTTACCTCACCAAAGAAGTCCACAATCACTCTACACACTCAGAGATTACCCCAATCACATGGTCTGACCATGATATGGTCACCATCGATGTCCATTGGGAGCATCTCCCGCGTAAAAATGGAAAATGGAGGTGTGACGAAACCCTATGGAAAGAGCCTGTCTTCCAGACGGAGTTGGAAACCGAATTACCGAATACTTTAGAATTAATAACACAGGTGAGGTCTCCAAGCAAGGTGTTTGGGATGCGGGAAAAGCAACTTGGAGAGGTATCCTTATAAGAGAGGGCGCTCGGAAAAAAAGAGAGAGAACATTGATTGAATACAGAATTAGAGAGGAAATCCACCAGCTTGATAAAGAGGCGAAAGAGGGGGACCCCCCAGACTAGAGCAGGATAGATGAGGCAAGGAAGAAAAGAGAGGAACTCCACCTTCTAGAACATGATCAAATCACCTGCAAACTCCTGCTATTAAAGCAAAGGTTCTATGAGAAAGGGGATAAAGCAGACGCATTATTAGCGGCCAGACTGAGGGAACAAAGGGCAGAACGCAGGGTCCGAGAGATTGTGGATGGGGTGCCCGACACGGATGTTAGCAAAACTACTATCCCTGAAGCATTCGCAGACTTCTATGAAGCGCTGTACACCCCGGAGACAGTCCCGAACTCGCACAACATTGAGTCATATTTAGACAACATAGCAATGCCCAAAATAACCCCCACATTGTCAGCCTGCCTGGAAACCCCTATAACGGGGGAAGGAATACAAAATGTGATAAAAAGATTGACCCTGGGTAAATCCCCAGGAGAGGATGGATATACGGCTGGCTTTTACAAGTCATTTAGCGCCCAACTTAACCCTTTCTTGGTTGAGCTATTTAACGAAATCCTGGAAACAGGTAAACCACCTGACTCCTTTGCTAGGGCCCTTATCACGATGATCCCGAAGGAGGGAAAGGACCCCAAAAAATGTGGATCGTATCCCCCATATCTTTGTTAAATGTAGACGCAAAAATCTATACGAGAGTCCTTGCTGCCAGAATTGAATCACATATGCCCCATCTTGTTCACCCCGATCAAGTGGGCTTCATACTAGGCCGACAAGGAGCCGACACTATGCGCAAGACATTACACCTAATACATGCCTCTGCAAACATGGTGGGAGACCCAACCTTGCTATCCATTGATGCAGAAAAAGCTTTTGCCAGGGTCAACTGGGACTTTCTAATGTGCTTCCTGCGCAAGAATGGTATAGGGCCCAGGTTTAGAAGGGGAATCCAGGCAGTATATACAGCACCTAGAGCCTCGGTATCCGTCAACAGAGAATATTCCAGGTAGTTTGAACTAAAGCGAGGTACCAGGCAAGGATGCCCACTGTCAGCTATTCTGTTTGCCCTCTCACTTGAACCACTCGCACAAATGATGAGAGGCGACACACAGATAGAGGGAATCCATTTAGGACCGGCAGAGTATAAAGTGGCTCTTTATGCTGACGACATACTCCTGCATCTGACCATCCCGGGGACGTCCATCCCCAGAGCCATGCTCCTCCTCGAAGAATATGGGCGCATTTCCGGTTTTAATATCAATCGCGCCAAATCAATTCTGTTCCCTCTGAAAGGGTCCATCGAGGAAAATGAAATCAGATATTCCCCTCTTGGCTTATGCATCGAGCACAATGAGTTGAAATATCTAGGGATACAAATCACAAAGAGCATAGAAACCCTGTACACAGCCAACTTCCCTAAACTCCTTGAAAACTTCCATGCGGCCCTCGTTAGATCGAACAAATTGACAATATCCTGGTTGGGGTGCCTTAACGCAATAAAAATGGTCTGTCTCCCCAGATTCCTATACCCCTTTCAAATGCTACCCATCCACATTCCATGGAGCTACTTTCTAGAGGTTAAGAGGGCAATCCTACAATTCCTGTGGCAAGGGAAGAAAGCAAGGATAGCATATAACACTTTGACACTACCCAAGGAAAAGGGCAGGGTAGGCCTCCAGACCTCAAACAATATTACAAGGCAGCCCAGTTACGAGTGCTAATCCCCCATTTACGAAACCAGAGGGAACCACAATGGATTGCAATGGATAATCATTACTTCCAGCTGGCAACGGTCTCAGAGTGGTTGTGGGCCCCAAGAAAGAGAATACGGGCTAGATCAAAGGTGCATCCTATATTGGCAACTATCTGGGATATATGGGAAGAGGGCGCAGAGACGAAAAAGATCACCACATGGCCATCACCCCTAAGCCACTTATGGTCCCTGGGCATAAATAATCATATCCCTAACGTCGAGAGATTCCAGACTTGGTACGAGGTGGGATTGGAGAGGGTGGGTCAGCTGGTGCAGAGCGAATCCTTCACAACACTCCCGGAGCTAACAGAGGCGCTAGGAATAGGAGTATTGTCCACATTCCACTATTTACAGATAAAAGGAGTATTGACCAAACAGGAATGGAAGGAGAAATTGAGTAGAGAACTCACCCTCTTTGAGAAAATACTCGATTCCAGAACAACCATGAAGGGACTAATTTCCATCATGTACAAGACATTAATAGAGGCGGGAAAAGGAAACACAGAACATCTCAGGGTAAGATGGCAGAGGGACCTGAGGATAGACATAGATGGGGATATGTGGGATAAGATGTGCCACGCAACATTCAAAACCTCAAGATCCTCTCAATATAAAATGCATGCTGTTAAGCTCTTACACAGGTGGCAATATGATCCAAGTAGGCTATCCAAAATGTATCAAACAACTAGCCCCTTGTGCTGGCGTGAATGTGGAATGATTGCCGATTATTGGCACATGTGGTGGGAATGTCCACGAATTAGGGTTTACTGGGACGAAGTCCTTGGGTGGATCAGGGCCGAAGATGGTATCCAGAGACTTCCAGACCCTTACCTAGTTCTCTTTGGGTTTGAAATAGATGAGGGTGAATGGAGAAAAGTACAGGGCCTGGCCCCTCATCTGTTGCTTGCCGCTCGAGCGCTCCTAACAATAAAATGGAAATCCCCCACGACCCCTTCCAAAAAAGAATGGGTTAATGTGGCAATGAATATGTGCACTATGGAGAAAATAACGGCATCCTTGCATGGTAAGTCGTCTCAATGTGATACCCTATGGGCAGACTTTCTGGATAAATACGCCCCTGAGGTAGTGAATGGGACAGACACCGCCCAAGCTTAGTTTGAATTACGCGCCCCCACGGTAGAGTAATGACACCCTCTTCAATCCCAGAAATAAACGATTAGATGTCACAGAGAAAGACCAAAGACACTGAACTGAAAAAGCAAGAGCGCCCCCAAACAAAGGAGATCCCAAATAAAAGGGAGTAAAATATCAAATACAGAACCCGTAGACACATTAAAATTAGAATATACGCACAGACATACATTAATTTAGGAGTTATAGACCCAGCCCGGGGTGGGGGGAGGAGGAGGGTGAATTGATGAAACGAGAACGAGAGAAGTAACTCGTTGTGCTCTGTCAAAATTAGTCGCCAGATCGACCTGTGAATGTACGATACTATGTCAGGGTACCAACAGGTACAATATTCTTACATTCCTTTGTTGTTCACTTCCTATTTGTTTGCTTTTCTGACAATATTTTGACGTACATTTATGTTTGTATGAACACTCATTGTTTGCTTACTCTCGAATGCAAGAAAATTGTTCTTTTTCTTCTATGTAAAACCTAATAAAATCAAATAAAAAAAAGGGGGGAGATGGATCATCTCGAAGTTGTGTCTGACATTTTTAAGATGCTTCAAATTCCCAGGGCACAATACAGCCACTATTTTCATTTTACGTTCGACTCTGCCAGTGTTATTTGAGACCTAAATGAGCAACAAAACTGGTCTTGGTGGATTTTGAGAGAGATTAGACGTCAATTCTCACCCTATCATTCCATACAGCAAGCCAAGAAGGATGCTTATAGCATTACAGCCCTGCCAAATGATTTGCCTCGCCAATTTTTTCTGAACGTAAAAAGGGCATTCTCCTGCTTTGATGTGAACTTTAACCCCCATTCAGTAGAATTTAAGGCCGCCTACTTATATGTGCTTTAGCGAGATATTATGTCTTGGCTAATCCGTGAATTTGACAGCAATAAAACACTAGAATGGATCATTGAACAGGCAACTAAAATCTATGAGGTAATATCAAATGAGAAGGAAAGGACAGCTAAGAGTAGAGCATCTAAGCCAAAAGCTAAAAAATCCACAGCGGCAGTTCTAGAGTCTGTAAAGATAACACTAGAAACAGACCAAACTCAAGCAAAGAGCGACAAAACACACAATCAAAGGGGTGTGGCTCCACAGAGAAAACGGCCCCAAACACTTATATTACAATCTACGGTTCCAAGTGACAGAAGGTCATACATTAGTCCTTGGTAACTTGGTTTTGCTCCAAAGGGGAGATTTCGCTATGAAATGCCAGCGCTAAATAATGCCCAGAATCAAATGTACAAAGGTCCATACCCGACATTAGGGGCCCAGAGTAGATTTGACCCTAACACAATGGTGTATGGCCAACAAGAAAGACCAAGGTATGTGGATAGGTTCATTGAAAATGGTAATCAGCACAGGGAGCAACCACACCCAAAAGCAAGACAGAATGTGAACTATACACCTTGCCAATATAGTCAGTCGCCATCACAGGTTGACCACGGTCCCCACCTCTTGTGTCACAGGAATCAGGGGAAACATAAACAGAATTTAATGTCCTAAAAAGTATCAGAACAGACCTAATCAGGGTGAATTCAACCATTACCGATTTAGAGCACAGAGGGATGAGTTTAGGGACATGTACAGGTTCCAATGCTTAGAGGCCCATGTTAAAATGTTGTCTGAGCAGATGGGAATATTGTGTGCAGTACAAAAACAACAGCCAAATGAAAGTGCTGAATGTCGCATGAGTGATCTTGAATGGGGTAACAAGAAGTAACGATTTAGTCATACTTGCCATGATGAGAACACAGATGACCATGAATTACCTTTGAATGAAAACACTGAGTTTCTTAGTGAGTTAAAACCAAGAAAACAAACGAATGAAAGTGGGACAGGGAACAGTAGCACACAGAAAAAAGGAGTATGGTTTAACTTGGATTTGAACCAAACCATTCAGGTGTGTGTACATGAGGAGCAGGACATGAGAAATTAACATGAAAAACCTAAAGGGGAGTTTGATAGATGGCAATTTAAAAATAATGTGCAATATGAAAATGATGAAACGTACACCGTCAAACAGATGAGGGTTTGTAACAAAATGGATAATTGCAGGGTTAATGGTACTCTGTATTTCTCAACAATGGTAAATGAAGAGAAAGGAGAAAGTGACCTATCCTTATTTGATAATCAAAATACTATTCATACTTTCAGAGAAATGAAAATAATCCAAGAGACAGGTGCAAGTCAGTCACTTGAATAATATTTTGAGCCACAGATTTTGCAGGAGGTGAAAATGACAGGCACTGTACAAAATGTAGGTAGGTGTCACACACCAGAAACTGACATTCTGCCACATGACACTTGTGAAAATATAGATTCACGAGGTTCCAGAATGGAGGTAAGTGGAAAGTACAAGATAAGCAAAGAGATACAAAGAGAGATGGACAAAAAGAGGGGTAAGGTGTCATTTCATATGCCCCTTTTCCTATCAGGACGTCAGGCAGGCCTACGGAAAGTAAACCATGAAATCAGTAAAAAGACACATTTCCTGTGTATACTAGAAGAATGTGAGGACAGCTATTATGCTCATATGACTATCAAAGAGAGGTGCAATGCTTTGGCAATGATTGACACAGGTGCCCATGCAACCGTGATGTTCCAGAAATGAATGCAAAGCATAAATGAGGGAAAATCCCCACAGGACATGCTGATACTGAGGCAGCATGAAGGCCCCATGCATAATTTCAATGGGTAAGAAATTCCAGTGTTGGCATTCACTGAAGGTGACATCAAGATAGGAAGACATAGAATGAGACATGAAGTGGTGATCACACCAATAGATGAGATACCATTGCTTATAGGAACATATTGCCTTAGGAGGCCGTCACCTCTTATGGATGGGGTAAATGGGGCATTGTGGCCCAAAAACCTCAGCCACCTAAAAAGGTAATGAGCAAAAGCAACGGTGCAGAATGTGACACCATTGCTAGATCAGAAAGTGCGGTGGAAGTGTATCTTCAAAATTGTTGTGTGCCTAGTGTCACTCTCATGTGTCAGAGAAAAGGAAATGCAACCTGTAAAGATTTTTCTGGACCTCAAAAAAAATTGGCAGCCACAGATTAATGAAAAAACGTTGCGTTTTTATTTAAATGAGGAACATTGTAAACCAAACGTTACTGCAGAGCCAAATCAGGAAAAATATATTTCAACAATTGCAGAGATACACATGGAAGAAGGGCAGACCTGGATCCCTGTGCTTGTGAATGGGCATCCAGAAATGATTGAGGCAGTGTTTGCCCTAGAGCAGGAAAAGGGTTTAATTGATGAAGGTGTGTTTAAAGAAATACTTGACAGAGAGGAAATACCAAGTTTAAAACAAAAAATCAACAAATATTTGGGCTGGATGACCCTGAATTGAGGCAAAGAATTGTGGGAAAGTGCATGTTGAAAATCACAATTGGTTCCAAAAGCATTCATCACAATGTTTGGATTGTAAGTGGAACCAAAAATAAAGAAGGTAAAGAAGGATGTCACTATTCCTGTGTTCACCAGGCAGTTTGCAATAGCAATAAAGGACAGAAAGGGACAACAGATGGAAGGGCCTGATGCATTTTTGTGCCTCAATGAATCCTTGAAACAGCAATGACTAGAATTTGGATATACACCATCGATAGAGATTGGGGATGGCCCCGTTCGAATACTGATAAATAACAAGGGATACCAGAATGCCTATTTGAATGAAAATACAGCATTAGGGATGGCAATACAGGATTCCCACTACACTTCTGATTTAAATTACACAGTGATTGGGAACATCTTTGAAGGCTATGTAAATTTGCCCCGTGAATTGCCTGAGTGACTCTAACCAAAGGGTATTTTCAGGATCCAATCTATTTACCCGTGTGGACCAGAAGACGCGATCTGCAGTTATCAAGATAATTTGTATCCTCTTTGAAGTAGGTGAATCTGAGGTGAATCTGAAAGAGAAAAGCAGCCTGGTAAAAAACAGAAAATTGAGATGGAGGTCAATGTTCGAAAATATCTGAGGGTGGTGGCTCTCCAAAGAGACACTATCACACAATTAGAGGAAAGCACAGAAGTTCTTCCCTCAGAGGACTTCCAATGATTTTCTAAAATGAGAGAGGATCAAATCCAAGCTGGAGATGCTTGCCCCAAGTAAAAAGACAAATTAAGGAAAATATTTATGGAGTTCAAAGAGGTTTTTTTGCCGAAGATGCCTATGACTGTGGGTTGACTGATTTGCATGTTGCTACACTACCTGAAGAGTATGGTAGGGAGCCAGTATTTGTGCAGCAATATTGGTTACCCCTGGCCTGCTTAGAGTCTCTGGCAGAAATAATAAAACATTTGGAATCCAGAGGAATCATTAGACCTATTCTCAGTGCTTCAAAAAATACTCCCATATTAGGTGTGCTAAAGCCCTATGGCGTGTGTGTGAGACTTGAGAGAACTAAATCAGAGGGTACCTGTTTTAAGGTGGCCTCTCCCATTTATTTATCAGGGCCTTGCCCAAGTTCAAGGGTCAGAAATGTTTACCACTATAGATCTTACAACTGGGTACTGGTGTGTGCCATTAGCCAAAGACGTACAACATCTATTTGCCTCCTCCTTTAACAGATTACAATATGCATAGTCCCAGACCCCCTTTGGCTATATCAATATTGGAAGTGAGTTTAGGATATTCCTAAGTAAAGCAATCCCAGATGAAGCGCAGAAAGGAACTGTGATTTTATGTGAATAATGTTCTAATCAAAAAGGAAGGCGTAAAAAGTCACTTCAATGAAATTAGACATGTGGGCGGTCAGTTGCAAAAGCGTCTTTACAGAAAGCGCAGTGGTGTAGAAAAAGGGTGAAATTTCTAGGATATGAAATAACAGAACATGAATTAAATCAATTAAACAAAAAGGTGGAAGCTATTCAGAAACTTAAAGATCCCACCAATTTGAAAGGCTTAAAAAGGTTGTTAGGAATGATTTTACACCAGGAAATTATTTGAAGATTATGCTGAAAAGACACAGCCTTTGACTAAATTACTGAAGCAGGGAGTACACTGGAATTGGGGAAAGGAACAAATTGAGGCAGTGGCCAAATTAAAGGGCTGTTTGATGAAAGCCCCATGTTTGGCTTATCCAATAAAGAACCAGGATTTCTTTACAGAGATAGGTTTTACAGATCAATGCATGTCAGTGGTCCTGTCCTGTAACAAAACCATGATGTAAATAACAAAGCCATTACATATGCCAGCAAAGCATTCTCACAAGTCGAGACTAAATTCAGTGACATGTCCTCCCCATTATTCAAGGGGAACGGGTGATTGTTGAAACAAGTCATCAGCCTTTACAATTTTTACAAAGTAAAATGATCAGCTATGGGAATTTGGCCCAGTCAAGAATCACATCATGAACATTGGTTGTTGCGAGGATTTCCAGTGGGAGTGAGGTATGGACAGAATAAAAAGAGCCCAGTTGCTCAGTGTGCAGCTGAATACAGAAAGCTGGAAAAAAATTGATTTTGAAAAATCCCCACACAAGGCACTCAATGAAGAAACATGCTTGGATCTCTCAACTGTGTATGTAGATCGATGTGCATACCATTTGGCAGGTGATTCTGAAAATGAATTGGTGGCAGGAAGGATACACGTGATTATTTAGTTTACGAAAATTTCAAATACGAAAAGTTCTCCAATTCAAAATTTCCGTAAAGGAAAAGGTCATGCACATTGCCACCGCCCGCCATCCCCCCTCCGCCCTCCATCCATCCCCCTAACCCTTAGAACTCTCGTACTTATCTGTGGTGCCTAACTTACCTTTGCCCCTTGACTTTTACGGTCACCTTGAGATGTGAGTTCTGCCTCCCCACTGAGAGGTGAAACTTCCGCTGTAGGGTCCTTTTTTTCTTTCTTTAAAAAAGAAAATCGTTATTTGCCCCCCACTTTTCTTTATGGATGCGGTGGACACCCTTGCCACCACTGAATTTGCTTAATGTCGAGCAAGGGGGGCGGGGGACACCCCCGCTACCTTGGCTCTCCTTAAGCACATTTTAATTTCTTCATTCTTTTCGAACGTGCCGAAATCTGTATTCTCTGCCGTTCAGCAATTTATTTTGTTATTTTTTACAGCAATTGGAGGAAATGTGTGGTCAAGTGTTTGGCATTCCAAAGAGGAAGCATGAGGTTAGGTTCCAAAAGCAGTCAAGTTGCAGAACTGGCTGCCGTTTATAAGGCAATAACTACAGCAGTAGAAAATCAACTTAAAGAAATTGTTTTGGTCACTGATTCTGATTATGCCCGAAATAGTTTTGTGGAATAGTTACCTGGGTGGAAATTGAGAAGAATGATCACTTATAACAAGAAACCACTTAAACATGGCAAAATGATTCAGGCCATACATAAACTTGTTTCCGAAAATGACATGATCATCCATTGGAGGAACATACAAGGTCATCTGAAAACACCAGGGGAAGACAAGGAAGGGAATGACAAAGCAGATCAGTTGGCCAAGAATGGGGCTGTGATGGGGGAATTGTTTCCTATTTAGCACCTCCTGGGCGAAATTCAGGTGGATGCAATAATACGCTCCAAAACTCAGAGAACAGTTGATGAGCCGGTGGCACAGTGGAGTTTTGATACTCCTGATCAGGACTTGGTCAAGGCACAAAAGGAAGACCGTGTTTTGGATCTATTATATAATCATTTACTTAATGCAGAACAAAATCCTCAGACTGAAGAGGAGTGTAAAGGTAAAGAAGAACTGGGGGTGTTACTAAAGAACAAAAAGAGAATTTGGTTGCAGGATGGACTGATGATTTGGGAATTTGTGTCAAGCCAAATTCAGTGGGTGGTATCTCTGTCATTTCAGGCACTGATGCTACATCATGCCCGTGATGCCATAATTGAAGGCCACATTGATTCTCAGAACACTTTGGAAATGTTAAAAGAATATGCCTATCGGTCACATATGTCTTAAGATGTAGAGCTCTATACAAGGCAATGTTTAGTGTGTCCATTAATGAAAAGAGGTCTAGCACTTCCATGGTCAGATCTACAAATCAACTTCATCAGGCCCGTGCAAAGGTCAGCCCGGAGAAACGGGTACATGCTCACGGTTGTTTGTTTGATGGGCAAGTGGTTGGAATGCATTCCAGCACCAGATTGTAGTGCACAAACAGCGGCCATTTTGTTAGTCAACCATATTTTCTCTAGGTTTGGCTTACCTGAAAGGATAGAATCAGACTGGGAGTCCTTTCACAACTGCAGTGATGACAAAGATGTGGCAAATCTTGGGTGTAAAGTAGAAACTACACATTTCATCCCGGCCCTCTTCTTCTGGGGGTGTGGAATTTTGCAACAGGTAAATTGTTGATATTTTAAAGAGGTTTGTAGCTGGGACAGAATCCAGTTGGGATTTGCGACTCCCTTTGGTGCTTATGGCTGTTAGGTCAACACTGTCTCGATCAACAAATCTCAGCCCACATGAGATTTGAACAGGTAGAAAGGTGATTTTGCCACACCATTAACTGTATCGGACCAATGAGCAGGTTCTGGTAAATGCAGCCACAATTCACAAATATGTGGATGTGTTGACAAAGCACTTGCAACATGCTTTTGCATTTGCACAACAGAATTTAGAAAAAGCCACTGACAGTGCAAAATCATAATATGGCAAACAGGCATCTGTGAGGCAATATGAGATAGGTGACCAGGTCTATAAATTTGACTTTGGGAAAGGTAAACATAAAATGCCAAATTCCTCGCATCCTGGCGTGGGCCATTTAAAATTGTGGATAAGGTTTCACCTGTGATCTACCAAATTGCTATGAAATAAGAAGAGTTGACTGGAAAATGTGTTTGTGTTAACCAAATCAAACCATTTCACCTGAAGCATGAAATAAGAAGGCTCGAAGAGACTGAAAGAACTAATAGGGAGTAAAAGGTTTAGTTGTATTCAGGAAATTAAGTACTGTTACCTCAAAGAGATTTACCATAGTGGGTAAGTAGGTGTGAATGTAACTATTCATTAATTGGAAAAGGGGGGTAAAAGAAGTGGTGATGAAACAGGTGAGTATATAAGTGGAAATGTGAGCACAAGGTGTACAATGAAAATAGATATATATATTTATATATATATGTATATATATATGTATAATAAAAATGAGTGGAAATGAGTAGTTTAGTTTGGTAAGTGTCACACGGTGATGTATGATTAGAATAGCAGGTATTTTGAATAGATGTTGAATCTTGCTGGCAATGTTTAATTTGTTTTATTGTTTCTTGATTGAAAATGCCATGTTGAGTTTTGTGATGTCTAACGTACATGATCATTTGCAGTCAATGATAAAAGATATGCTGTATTATTTTAGTGCTTAATCCATGTATTATTTACAGGTGATTGTGGAAAAAATTCTTGAGGCAAATACCATCCTGGTATATATTGTGTAGGTTATGTTTTTTAATCCATAGTTACATTTCAGGTAAACTTCAAAGGAAAAGGGAAATTCATGTTTTTGGTGTTCTTGGTTCTTAATCATTCTTTTTCTCTTTTGATTTATAGACTAATACCTTGCATCACTACAATGACATTACATTACATTATATTATATTATATATACATTATATTATAGTGTACATTACATTACACCACTCCTCTATCTGTACTCTCTGTCTACTCGGCCCGCGCGACTCTATTTCCTCCTCACTCTCTGAACTTGGCTGGCTTCCCTACCCCTCCCAATCTCTCTTCTCTTCTCTCATTCTACACTCCCTCTCGATCTCTCCGCTCTGCTGACCTCTTCTTGCTCACTGTACCCCTGTCACCATGTGCAGGCTCTCGCTTCCGTTCCTTTCAGCCCTTGGCCCCCCTACACTGGAACTCCTTACCTCTCTCTGTCCGCTCTATCCCCACCTACACCTCCTTCCGCACCTCCTTGAAAGCCCTTCTTCTTCACTCCCGCTTGACCCTCTACCATCTCTCCTCTCCATCTCCCGGTCCCTCATACCTTACCTTCCCCTCCCTTCTCTCATCCACTTGACCTTATATCACATATCTGACTTTATTGCTCCTCTTCCTTTCTACCTCCTCTCCCTTCCTTCTCTCTGTTCCCCCACCTCCACTCCCAAGGAAACTGTTCTACATAGTAAATCGTTGTTTGTATCATGATTGTTAACCTGCTTCTACCATTTTGTACCTGTTGTTATAATGTAAAGCGCTTTGGCATAAAGCGCTATATAAACTAAATCAACATAAACATAAACATCACCAGCGCTTCTGGGACCTTGGAGTCCGCCAGATGAACAGAAGTCCCCGGGACAAAACCCCCTGGACTGAAGAAGGAGGGAAAGAAGTGCGATTAGCTTATCTGAAGAAAGCCTCACTTACTGAGGATGAACTCTTGCTTCACATTAAAGAAAGCAGTGGCATCGTCACGGGCACTTTTTAGGCCGCACGTGCCACCACCAATCTAAGAGAGTTGGCTTTTACAGACAACCTACATATCTCTATCTGTCCCAGTTGACAGCTTTCTCCAGGGCTGCCCTCCCTGTTTATTGCATTGTAACTCTTAAAGACATTGAACATTGGTTTTGGGAGTAAGTCATTTTTAACTCAGGCATTGTTTTCAATGTGTGAATTCTACAACAGCCATCAGTTGCTGAATAGGGAGCCGTTAAATAGAGTGAAAGTAATGTGAAAATATCAGAGGTTTTAATATTTATGAGATTTTTCTTTTCAGCAAAATTACTAGATATTACTTGTGCGATGATTATTTATTTGTAAAATAAAAACACAAGATCACAAAAAAAGGTGATCAAAAGAAAAGAATATATATAAAAGAAAAGAGAAAACCAGAACATAAAGCATAAAAAAGCTAACATTTTTTCAAATAAAAAAAATAAAAGGGGGTATATTAATTAAATCTATTTAAAGAAAATTTGTGAATGATTTTGGGTACAATTTTCTGAAGTCAAAATATAAGAATTCCTTATTTTCTTATAATGTGCACAAGATCACACATGTATTTTAAATGTTGCAGAGATTGTTTCTGTAAGAGCCCATCGGTAGTAGGGAGTATGTATGGAAATGGGGCTCAGAATTTCAGCTGGTGCAGAATTTTAGTAAACTCAGACTCTGACAACAAGAGATTTGAGACTATGATGTGAATCTGGTGTGAGTTAGTTTTGAGAATGCATGGAAAACATACAAGGTAAAAGGGGGGGTTTGAATTCAGCATTACATAAAAGCTGATGTTATCATTTGGACACCACACCATGGTTCAATATGGACTGAATTGCAATGGCATATACGACTAACACTAACACCCCTAAATCACTAATCTATTCCAACCCTAATGTTAAAGGCAACTCAGTTCATAGCTCTTTGGTGTAAAATATTGGTGCAGAACAATGGTACAAGTCGGCTCATTTTATGAAATTTTACCAGCACAGGCTGTGCAATGTTGCTTGGCAAAATGCAAGAAATAAACATGAAAAATGAAAAGCTTATTGTTTAAAACTTCCAGAGCGGGAAACCAGTGCAGAGATATATAACACTACAATATCTGTTTGCTGCCTGAATGTCTGTGCAGAGGTGACAGGCTAAACAAGTGCTCTCTGGAACTTTCTAGAGGGTTGGCCAACTGGGGTGGTGTTTGATTGACACTTGACATCAGAGCCTGGGGCAGGCAATTCTTACACTTTCTTTAGGCAAACATCCATCAATGTGCATATCACAGAGGAGAGGCCTTAAAAGGGATCAGGAGAGAAGGCAAAGGGGGCCTGTCTCTGAGGAGTTTGCTGCATTTTGCCGACAGTGGGCAGGCTGGCTTTCTCTTGAAAGAGTTTGCTGAGTTAGTCCGGCTGAGAAGGGCTGAGAAAAGCAGATAAGAACGTTTTTCTGTGCGAGGGCACTGTCCAGGCAGCCTGTGGTGGGAGAGATTCTCATTAGCCGAGCTGAGGGGGAGTCCCAGCCTTGCTGAGACTGAGCACACACTGAACCATGCAGTCTTTATGTGAGAATAAAGTCTAAGTGAGGGGCGTGTGTCTGCTACTGCCAAAAATTACACTGACCACTCATAAAGGGTAAAATAGGAGTCAGGGAAGCTGTTTAATTTTCTGCATTTTCCATTGCTAGATTGACTTTCTGCAAAAAGACATAAGCTGCCAAGAGCAGTGGCTAACTCAAGGTTCAGATATAAAACGTGTGTATTCTGCCTAGTTTAGAACAGGGGGGAGCGCAGCAATATTGTCACTGGGCAGACAGAGAGACATTTTCGCCTGATGTTTGAGAAGCAGAAAGAGTTCTAAATTGCATAATTTTTGACAGTTTAGGAAACCGGCATGTGTCGGTAAATGAGTGTGCACTTCTTTGCTTTTAGCTCGCATTCAATGTATAATGATGGCATGTCATGTTTTCGTGTGTGCATTTTGTTCTGGTCATGCAGACAATCTATAAAGCATCTTATGAATTAAAAAGAATGCGCATGGCTGTTTCCTGGTGACGCAATCACTTGTGACAACACATAGATGGGTATAAAGCAAAGGAGCTATTTGTTTTTACTGCGTGAACTGGGGCAAATCATAAAGAACTGATTCCCCATATTAAAGTCTTCAGGTGACCTGGTAAGTCTATGCTGAATTTCATACCACCAATGAGATACCACTAAAGTAGAAAAATGGAGTCTTGGTGCATACCTGATCCGGTTTTTAGCTTGCTGTTCATGATCCCAATATAAGACCTTTGGGGCTCACAAAAAAAAAATAAAACTGTCCTTGCTCTCTATGGAGAGTCTAGATGCAGATGTTGTTGATAAACCAGGATGCTTCTGTGAGAAATGGGGCATGTTTTTGAAGTGTCTGAATAGCGAATATAGGAATCCACTTTGCCCTGCACCCCTTGGAGCACTAAACCTGCTTAGCTTTGACTGAAAAAGTGAAATGCAAGACAGCTTAAGGGGACATTGAGGCCCTTCATATTTTCCACTTTCGGGGAAAGAACATGAACCATACGGATCGATTGTGCTGGTACAGTGAATCTCTTTCTCAACTGATTTTTTGATTGTCCTACAGCTAAGTGCTTCAAGACGAGGCTATAATTTTATAATGGGTTAAACTAGTGGTTCGACGAGTGGGTAATAGGGGATAGGGAATCTCTCTCATGGAGTGCTCTTTATGAATTATGTTATTGACGTATATTGTTTCAAAATTAATACATTGTTTTGGATTAAAAAACAATAATATTCACCCGGAATTCAAGCACAGACAAACAAGAGGATACCACCCAGGAAGCAGTAGCCAATGCATTTGTTGCATTGGCTTCAATCCAAACTACAGGCTCAGTTGAAGATCACATACATCAGATGTCGGTATAAGCCCCTGTCAGAACTTGCGACAGTGGTGAACCGCTCTGTTGCATGTCAAGATCAATAGAAAGGAAACACAGAACAAGCTTTTTACATTGTAGTTAGAGAAACTCCAGGGACAAGGGCCCAGAGCAGGAAGTGGAGCTTTTAGAGGGTGTTTCAGGGGCAGAAAACCGGGAAAAGGGCAGATATGCCACACAAGAACATCAGCCAGGAAAGCTCTGAAACCAGATGACCCATAAATACTGTAAGCAGGTGGAACACTGGAAAAATTAATGCCCATATAGATACAGCAGAACAATCCACCTCCAACCCTGGAGCAAGGCACAGTCCCTAATTCAAAAGCCCAAAAGGTAAAGCCAAACAAACTGACACACACAGTCAGACAGTCACCCCTTCAACCGAGGAGCAGTAGCTCCCTGTCCAGGCCCAGCCACTGCAGGAGCAGGGGGCACCTTTCCTGCAGGCCGCTCGACCTGCGCCGAATTTCCACAGCAACGCTCTGGCCTGAGCGCCCACACACAGCGAATCCATCCCACGAGCGCCGGAGCCTCCATAAATGAAGCTGCACCGACGCTCAGAGATGGAAACAGGCTGCCGTGCCTGAAATAGCGGGAATCGCTATTTTTGCACCTGTCCCCCACCCAGGTACATCACGGCCCACCACATTCAAAGATGGCCGCCCGTCCCTTTGTTGCTCACCAGAGAGCCTAACCAGGCCCACATCAGCCACATGCTGCAGCTGATTGGCCGGCAATACCCTTAACCCCCTGATTGGTAGCCGGCAGGCGGAGCCGGCCCACTCCATCCAAGGCCCACGACTGCAAGGCCATTTCCTGTTTCTTGCCGGAGCTGCCGTCTGCCAGTCCCCCTGGCCCTCACAGGCAGGCAAGCCACACGGTGAAAGCGCAACGCGACCTCGCTTCGAGGCCACTACCTGGTAAGCAATTCTCCAGCACTCCCACGGCACCCTTATTGCTCATGTGACTCCTCATCGTTGAACTTACTCACCTACCCACCAACCTGCGAGCACCAGAGCTGTTCCTTAATGCTAGTGACCCGCATACTGTATTAGTGCCATATGCCCAATGTTGAATCTAGTATTTGTGCCATATGCCTAATGTGGAATCTAGGTACCACTGCCCTACCTGCATACTGTATTTGTGCCATATGCCTAATGTGGAATCTAGGTACCACTGCCCTACCTGCATACTGTATTTGTGCCATATGCCCAATGTGGAATCTAGGTACCACTGCCCTACCTGCATACTGTATTTGTGCCATATGCCTAATGTGGAATCTAGTATTTGTGCCATATGCCCAATGTTGAACCTAGGTACCACTGCCCTATCTGCATACTGCATCTGTACTGCCCTGCCCTGAATTGAATTGTACGTGTTTGTATTGCTTCTCGCCCTGCTTTGTACAGCCACGGCATTGAATCGCCATATCACTATATTGCATTTTCCCCTGGTCTGAATTGTTTCCCCACTGTACATTCCCTGTGTCCTAACTGCCATACCACCGAATCGCATTATCCCCTGCTCTATTACTATACTGCGCCACGCTACGGCACACTGAACTTAGCCATTACCCTGAATTCCACTGACCTGTAGCCGGACCTTCAGACTGTCACCCTGCCCTATCTTTCCTGCCTATACCCCTTCTCCTAGATAGCACCCACATTGCCACTCCCACTCTGCTCACACAACGCCAGCGCAGTACTGCAGAAAATGCTGACTATATTACTCATCTTCTGTGCGATGGCCACGCCTGCATCCTCAGACATTCCCATTCAGGATACCGACTCAGGCGCCCCCCCATCCCAGCCAGGCACCAGTCTCACCAACGATTCCTACATAACTAGTTACTATTCTGACCCTTCCTGCCCAAGGTATCATCGCAAGTCAGGACCCATAACCCCTGCCTCCCACCCCTGCCCTACCACCGAAAGAAACAACAAACTTCGTGCTAGACTCTCTAAACTATATGAGCCGCCCCAAAGACTCCTGTCTGAATCCAAATGCAAAGCCAAAAGCTCCACCAAAGGCCCTGCTATCCCCACAACCAAGTCCAAACCAACCCCCATACAAACATCTCGATAAAAACGGATGTACACTCCTACAAAGGAGCTCTCCTCAATACTAGATCATTAGTCGCACATGCCCTTGATATAGCAGACCTAATTATTAAAGATAAATTAGATTTTATTGCTCTAACCGAAACCTGGCTCCACAATGCAGCAGGCCCGTCTCTAATGCTGGCCATCCCAGATGGCTATACCATATCCAGGCAGGACCGGGTGGGCAACCGGGGCGGTGGCATCGCCATCATATCCAAAGAAAGTTTAGCTCTCAGACTAGCCCCGACCCAAACTCTACAATTGTGCGAATCCCTCACTGCCAAACTCCCTATAAACAACACCCAATCCCTCACTATCCACCTGATCTACAGACCACCAGGTCCACTCGGGACCTTCGAGGAAGATTTGCATAACCTAATTTCCAACAATGCGAAAACCACCTCACAACTACTGCTACTAGGTGACCTTAACCTAGGGTTTAACGACCCAGCAGACATACATGCCTCTACCATAGCCAACACGATCTCATCACTCGGACTCTCACAAAAAGTTAACCTACCCACCCACCTGAAGGGAAGAACCCTAGACTGGGTTGCTGACGCTAACTGCTCAGCGCTCATCTCCTCCACCACACCACTACCTTGGACTGACCACTCGCTGGTCTCATTTAATCTACTGACCTCTAGACCACCTACCACAACCGTGCCACTGGCACCACCCTGCCTCACAAGAAATAAGAAAAATATTTCAGTAGAAAAAATCATCCCAGCCATCCTTCCAACCCTAAACGCATTGTCAGACAATCTAGATCCCAACACACTAGTTCACGAATATAATAAAATCATGTTAACTACCATGGACAAAATTGCCCCACTCAAACTTCGCACCAGCAAGCCAAAAACCCATTTAAATAAATGGTACACACCTGAACTCAAAGCCCTCCGCCTAAAAAAGCGAAAATGTGAAGCTGATTGGAAACTATGCCCCTCCAGTGAAAAGAAAGCCATCCTTGACACGATTTCTCGTCATTGCAAAGCTGAAATCTGCTTAGCTAAACGGAACTCCTATAACAACCGCATTGCCAACTCCAACTCAAGTATGAAGGAGCTCTTCTCCATACTGAAGGAACTTGAGTCACCCATTGCCACACCCGACACCTGTACCAAGGACCAGACTTGGTGCACAGACATCCAACAGGCACTAGCAAATAAAATAAACACCCTACAAAACAAAATTCAACTAAAAAAAGACTCCTTAAACCTCACTAACTCTCCCACATCTCCGCCCAACGCCTTACCAAGTACACACACTAACTCATTCACCTTCTCCAAAACCACCACCCTGGAGGTTGAGAAAATTATTCTTTCTCTTAAACCCTCAAACTGTAAAGGCGACATCTGCCCTGCACACATAATCAAGGACGCAGCCAGAGACCTGTCGCCCTTTATCTCTAAACTCATAAACGCCTCTTTTTCCTCAGGCAGTATTCCTTCCATCTTAAAACAATCCTGGGTGCTCCCCCTCCTCAAAAAGCAGACGCTTGATCCTCTCATCCCCACCAACTACCGACCCATCACCACGGTACCCTTCCTACTGAAAATCTTGGACAAAGTGGCCTATGTCCAGATTCAAAAATACCTAGAACTACACAAATTACTAGGCTCTAGACAATCAGGTTTCCGCCCATTACACGGCACGGAAACAGCCCTCATTGATCTGAAAACCCAAATTGATGATCTGAGGGACAAGGGTAAGACAGCACTTCTCCTCCTACTCGACCTCTCCGCAGCATTCAACCTCGTCGACCACAAGGTCCTCTGCAGACACCTTGATTCAGCTGCTCATTTCTCCCCAGAAGCTATCAGATGGATTGAATCCTTTCTGAGTGAGAGAACAATGAGAGTTTTCTCCCCTTCAGCAGCAGCAGATCCCTCTCCTATCACCTGCGGAGTCCCGCAGGGCTCATGCATCTCCCCCACACTATACAACATCTTCACCAAACCCCTGTTCGACGATCTGGACCATCTGGGTGTCACCTACACTAACTATGCAGATGACACCCAGATTCTCCTCCCACTTTCAGGGGATCACAGTAAGGACAGAGAGCTGGTCAATAGGGTATATCTCATCATTCAGGCATGGATGGCATCTCATGGTCTATGCCTGAATGATGACAAGACAGAGCTCATCATTTTGGGTACCCCTGCTAATATCAACAAACTAGGCCTTGATTATGCCGAATTTAACATAGATGGTAATTCTATCAAAGTATCCAGGGAAGTAAAAACCCTCGGCTTTTATTTGGATGCCACTATGTCATTCACTAAACAGGTCAACTCACTAGCATCCACCACTGCGTATACGTGCAAATTAATAAGAGCAGGCAGACCATTCCTATCCAATGACAGCTGTAGGATCCTGGCAAGAGCACTCATACTATCTAGGCTCGATTATTGTAATGCCCTTTATAGCGGTGCTAACAAAGCCATTATCCACAGGTTACAAATCCTACAAAATAATGCTTTGAGAGCTGCCCTCGGCATTAATAAGAGAGATCATATCTCCACCACCAGACGCCAACACAAATGGCTCTCCACAGACAACAAAATCAAACTAAAGTTGGCCTCCCTAACCCATAAAGCCCTCAACAATGCCGCCCCCAGTTATCTGATGGACAAGGTAAAGAGAAAGTCTTCCATCAGACAAACAAGATCTATCAATTCAAACTGCCTGATAATTCCCAGATTCAAACTCTCCACCATTGGTGGCAACAGTTTCCCGGTGAAAGCTGCCACATTCTGGAACTCTTTGCCACACAACCTAAGAGCTGATCAACCATATTTGCACTTTAGAAGGCACCTCATCAGTCACCTGAATTCCAATAACCCCTGTACTTAGTTGCACTTTCTAAACCCATGTATAGATATTGATACCCTTGTTTGTGGCCTTGCCCTCGCCTCTAACAGCCCTGTACACACCTGTATATTTCTCTCCTGTATAGATATTGATTTTTTATGTATGAAGATTTGTATATTTCCTATTCCTGTAATCCTTGAATATTCTTTACTTCAACTTTATATTTCTGTAACATTGTAAGCTTCGAATTATCTTTTTGCCTGCGCCCTGTTGCCCCTGGGTAAGGTGCGCCATACAAATAAATCAACAAACAAACAAACAAACAGATGAAGAACAATAGGGTGATAGCCTGAGAGAAGACCTCACCATGACTCTCCATAATCCTTGTAGATCAAGATGATCCATATCTTCACTGTGAAATCAGTGGACAGACTATATCATGCTTAGTTGACCGAGGGGCCAGTAGGTCAGCAATCCATTCAAACTGCTTCCCAGACATTCGCTTACTCTCTGAGACAGTTGACCCAGTGGGCATCTCAAATACCCCAGTACCACACCCTGTTAGCGAGCCTATGCCCATTACCCATCACTGATAAATGTGCTTTCTTATTGAGCCCTTCCACCATAGTGAACCTGTTACGCAGTGATTTACCAAGTAAACTAAATGGCAAATTGCACTGTATGCTGGACAAAGTGTTTTTAGATGCCCTTAGCAGGAATACTGAAGTAGTTTTGGCAATGTTCCACATCACACAAACGAAACCTGCAGAAGACCGTTGCACCCTTTAATCCCAGGTTAAGAAAAGATGTTGAGCGCAGTCTCTGATGTTCTTTAGTCCGCTGACCACAACAAAATAAGGTACATCAGAAATGCAGAACCGGTCAAGATTAAGGTTTATAAATCCAAGAAACTGACCATAAATCAAGAAGGTATAGCATTTACTATAGAGTCTGTATTGAAATTCCTACAAGAAGCCCCTGTAATACCCCAATACTCCCAGTCAAGAAGCCAGGAAGTGGTGCATATAGGTTTTGTTCAGGACTTAAGATCAATTAATGCTGTAACTATACCAACTTTCTCCTAGTTTAGGCAACTGCTACTCATTTTACAGTGCTAGCGCTTTGTTCAGCATTCTTCTCAATATCCATACATCCAGATAGCCTGTATTTATTTCTATCTTCTTACCACGTAATTCAGCACACCTGCACAAAGTTCCCGTAGGGTACACTTTTCTCACAGCAGTTTAAGAAGTAGTTGAATGAAATACAAGTTCATGGCAACGTAATGCTAGTTCAAGGTGTAGATCTCCTACATGCCTCTCGCTCATATGAAGACTGCAAGCAGAACACATAGATACTACTAACTGTTTTATCCTTCTGGGGCCCTTCTTCACTCTACGAGGGGTCCGGCTCCCGGGGCCCCTCCCCCACCTCCCCTGCTCCGGAGCCCGGCGGAATCGGCAGTCCTCCACTCCACCCAGCCCTGCACTCCAGCTACTCCGCCGGGGCCGACGCGACCGGGGGGCTCCTCGCTCCCCCTCTCCCTCCTTCCGGATAAATCCAGGCGGCGGCCCCCGCCTGCCCTGTCTTCGGTGGGGGCGACACCTGCAGCCACTAGCAGACCGAGCCGGCCCGGAGGAAGGCGGACCACGGCGGATCAACTTGGACCCAGCCCCCGGGCCTCCAGCTTCGAACCCGGTCAGGGGCCTTAATTTAACAGCGAGGGGCTGCATCGTGGTCACTCCTCGCCGAACCCCCTCAAGCTGCACCCCCCCTGCCCCTGTCACCAGAGGGAGACGCGCCGCAGCCTGATCCTCCTCCTCAACAGCATCTTCCAATATAGCTCACGGGGGAGGGGCCATCGCTGGAAACAAGGTGATCCTCTCACTTGACGACCCCCCTCCTCACACCGCATCAGCAGCACACCCAAGGCTCTCCCCCCTCCGTTGTGGGGGCCCTTGAACCCCTCAATAACCTTGGCACTCCACCCCCCGTGGCATTGAAACCGCAGCCAGGAGACCCGGCCTGAGGTCCTGGGGTCCCACTGTTCAAAGGACTCCCCACGCTTCCAACCCTGCAGTTGTGCCCGCTCTGGGGCACCCATCAGCCTCCACTCCGCACCTCCGAGCTCCTGGACTTCCATTCGCCTCACGCTTCTGGCTCACTCCCAGAGGGGGGGGCAGCCTTCCTAAACCACTGCCACAAGGTAAGGCGGCACCTGCCGCATTTCGCCCTACCTGGACGCTCTGCCGCCTGGCTGGTTGCCCCCCCGCCTCTGTCCTAGCTGCAGGGGCTGCTCCAGAGCGCCATGTCCAAATCGGGTAAAGCCGCCAAGCAGTCTGACATTTCTACACTTTTAACCATTCCTACTGGGGGAGAAAAAAGCAAGAAGGGTGAGCGCATTGAGGCTGGGGCGGGGAATGGCCTCCCTGATGACCAAGCATCACAGGCGGTCACGAATGCAGATCTCCAGAACCTTCTATCGGCCCTCACCAGGGAATTCCAGAAGGGCACTGAAGAAGTCAAGACCCAAATTGCCCAGCTGGACAAGAGAGTGGGGGAGGTGGAGGCAAGAACCGAGGAGATTGAGACTACATTATGCGAGCAGAACTTTGAGATCGGAGAGGGGGCGGACAGGATTAGGGCCCTGGAGTGCAGGTGTGAGGCGCTGGAAGCTAGACAAGAGGATGCCGAAAACCGCTCGAGGCGGAACAACATCAGAATCCGGGGAATCCCGTCGGCAGTCTCGGAGAAGGATCTCCCATCCTATGTTTCCGATCTCCTCCGCCACATCATCACCCTCCCAGATGACTCCCCCTGGAGCTGGACAGAGTACACAGGGCTAGACCCAGGCAGAGACCCAGCGGGGCGACTGATGTCCTGGTCAGGGTCCATTTCTATAAACTCAAGGAGGAGATTATGCAGGAGGCCAGGGCCATGGGTCAGATCCACTTCCGCGACTCAGAGATAGCCCTTTTTCAAGATTTAGCCGCATCTACCCTAGCCAAACGAAAAGCTCTGAAACCGATGGCTGACTGGCTACGGGAACGCAAGATCACCTATCGCTGGAGCTTCCCTTCGGGCCTCTCCTTCACTTGGGAGGGAAAACCTCAGCAAATCCCATCTCCACGTGAAGCGGCAGCGTTTATGAACCCGGACATGGAGGAGGAGGTCCCAAAGGGCCCGGCCCGCTCCCCCGAGGGGGCTGTGGGGGGGACTCTCCGCCCCTGGTCCCGGGTGGTTGGTCGACGCAGGATATGTGGCCCTCTGGCAAGGGGGAAAAACACCAATACTCACTGAGAACCCGATCGGCCCAGATCCAAGCTTATCCTCATCAGAGCCATACAGCAGCCGCCTGACCGCCCCCTGGGAGCCTAGACTTTAAACCTAGAGCCTCACAACCACCTAGCCCATCCGGGTCGCTATGGAGTGATCCTCCAACTTCACAAGCCTGTTGGCCGAGGCAGCCGGCGGCGCGATCTCTCAATCTGCAAGATCTTCACCACTACAGCATGAGACCTCCTGGTCTCCGTCACAGATGGCGTCTGTGGCCCAGCCGACAGCCCTGTTGGTAGAAGGCTGGACTGGATACCTTTATCTGTTTGTTGTTTTAGGTTCTGTTCTAGTTTATGTTTTTGGTTCTCCTTGGTCAGGGGGAAATGGGCTGGAGCTCGGGCTCGGGCGGGTGGCGAGAGGGAAATGACGGACAAAATACAAGCTGACGATGCGCTCTCCTCTCTGCCTGATAGCTCCAGGGCAGCAGCGAAGGGGCCAGCCGGATCTGAGGGGTCCCCATCTCCGCAATCCAAAAGACGCAGGGTAAAGTCTTTATCAAACCCACCCAATAATGTCTCAGCCGGATAGGGAACTTTCGCTCCTGACCTGGAACGTTCAGGGTCTGAATTCCCCCAGGAAAAGGAAGTCCGTGGAGCATAGGTTCACCCAACTGGCACCCGACATCATTTGCTTGCAGGAGACTCATCTCCTCAGGAGCGACGAACGCCGCATAACCTTTCAACGCTACACCAAAAGATTCTTCGCCTCTGCGGATCTCAAGAAGAGAGGGGTTGCCATTCTGCTAAGCCGGGACTTACCCTTATCCAATATCACCACCAAGCGGGACCCCGAGGGTCGTTATCTCCTGCTAAAAGGCCTCCTGTTAGAACTACCCATCACGATCGCCGCTATATACTGCCCAAACACCGGGCAAAGCACATTCCTCCGGAATCTCCTACCAATACTTACCGCCTTCATAGAAGGTCGCGTATTTATAGGGGGCGATTTCAACCTGGCTCCCGACCCAAACCTGGACAAATCGCTCCCTCCATCGAAAGAGGATTTCAGCAAAGCCCTTGCCATGGCGGAATTCCTAAGGGAAACTGACACTATAGATGTGTGGAGACTGGCCAACATGGGAGAAAGGGATTACACTTTCTTCTCCCACGTTCACCTGGGTCACTCACGGATCGATCTGCTTCTAATCTCAAGCATCCTCATACCCTGCGTCGAATCCATCCAAATCGGGCTCAGAGCCCTCTCGGATCATGCTCCAGTCATATTGAACCTGAGGGTATCAGGCCTCCCGGAGCCGCCCCAGAGACAATGGAAACTGCAAGACCACATCCTATCTGACATCGCAATCAGAACAGAAATTGCAGAAGCCCTCAAAAATTATTTCAGGGAAAACACCACCAAAGACTCCTCGCTGGCCACGATATGGGACGCTATGAAACCTGTCATCAGGGGCACGGCGAACGACTGCACAGCTCGACTCAGACGACTTGGCAAGCTGCAACAAGACGCACTTGAAGCGGAGGTGGCAGAAGCGGAAAACATCCTTAAACGAGGCCCGAACAGGAATGCGAGCCGCATGCTCCAGAGGGCGAAACGCTCCCTAGAAATGCACCTGGCCGACAAAGCGGCCAGGGCGCTAACATACACTAAACAGTTTTACTATGTGCACAGCAACAAAGCAAACCGGCTCCTGGTCCAAAAACTAAAAAAGCTACGAACGAGAAACCTCATCCATAGCCTCGCGGATGCGCAAGGGACTCTCCGTTACTCCATCAAAGAGAAAATTAAAATCATGGCTTCCCATCACAGAACGATCATGTCGGGTGCTCCAACGGCCGAAACAGCACAAGCCAAATATCTGGCAGAAGCACATATTGCCGCCCCATCCCCACAACTTGAGGCCCTGTAGGCCCCCTTCTCGGCAGAAGAAGTTAGTGAAACCATATCTAAAGTGAAAAATTCAACCCCTGGAGCAGATGGGCTTACAGCCCAATTCTACAAAAAATTTTCATATATCCTATCTCCCCACCTGGCTACCTTATTCAACTCATTCCTCCTCTCAGGCACGACCACCCCCTCAATGGAAGAATCAATAACCGTACTCCTGCCGAAGCCTGGAAAGGATCGGAGCCAGTGTGCCTCCTATAGACCTATCACCCTTTTGAACTATGACGCAAAAATCTTCACCAAAACCCTCGCGAACAGGTTGGCCCCCTTGCTTCCATCAGTTATCCACCAGGATCAGACGGGATTCATACCCGGCCGCTGCACCCATGATAATATAAGAAGAACCATCAATGTCATCGAATCTGCCAATAGGAGGGGGCAGGCATTGATGGTACTATCATTGGACGCACACAAAGCCTTTGATATGCTTGACTGGGGCTACATCCGAAACTCACTCACACACTTCGGCTTCGGCCCAAACTTCATAAAATGGACATTAGCAAATTACCAACATCCCTCCACCAGCCTCGGAATGAATGGAGCTAAATCCGACCCGATCAAAATCTCAAGAGGCACTAGACAGGGGTACCCCCTGTCCCCCTTGGTATTCGCCCTCTCCATGGAGCCATTCGCGATCAGGGTTCGCCACAATGCAGGGATCCAAGGTCTTGCAATCAAGTCCCAAACATATAAAGCCGCCCTGTACGCTGACGATGTCCTCCTCACCTTAACCAAGCCAGAGGAATCCATGAAAGCCCTATGGAAGGAACTGCTAGATTTCGGGGAAGCCTCGGGTTTTAAGGTTAACCTTACCAAGTCCACAGCATTAAGCATCAACCTTCCTAGCCAGCTACTATTGGACCTGGAGAAGGAATATCAGATCCCCTGGGCCAGAAAGAACCTCCCGTATCTGGGGGTCCAGCTTCCCGTCGCTTTAAGCAGACTATACAGAGCCAACTTCCCGGCACTCCTGAAAGAACTCAAAGCCGATCTCACACGCTGGCAAAAACAGGAGATTTCCTGGTTTGGAAGAATCACGGCCTTGAAGATGAACCTCATCCCTAGACTCCTGTACCAGTGTGCTGCCATACCCACCACAATCCCGAAGCAAGAGATCCAGAAGTTACAAAAGAACATCATGAGCTATATCTGGGAGGGGAAACAGTCGCGCATCCCGCGAAAGATCATGCTCCGGGGTCGGGAGACGGGAGGTCTGGGAGCACCCGATGTTGCAAGATATGTTCTGGCCGCTCAGCTCTCGTCGGCGTTCGCTTGGCTCCCCGCCGCCTCCAAGCCCCGCTGGCTGGAGCTGGAGGAGGCCTGGAGTCCAAGCCCAATAACCTCACTGCCACACCTGAAGGAACCCAGCGCAAACAAGGGCACGGGTCCTCTGTCGGCAACTGAAAACACAGTAAGGAGCTGGAAGAAAGGAGCGCGATTACTATGTAACCTCCGCGGCACGACGGGCCCACTCACCCCGGTTTGGGGAAACCCAGAATTCACCCCGGGCTGTAACCCCAGGAACTTCAGGAGATGGAAAGATGGAGGACTGGAGAGGATACAAGATTTTTATGAGGAAGGAATCCCCCTAGACTTCGAGGCCTGCAAGGCAAAGTTCGACGTGCCGGAGAGCGAAAGATTCAGATACACCCAGCTCCGCCACTGGCTCTCGAGCAGGGAGATGAAGCGTCACGGAAGCAGGGCCCTTACAGCCCTGGAACTCACCCTCATAGGCTCCCCGCCAAAGGG
The DNA here is from genome assembly GCF_040938575.1 of Ambystoma mexicanum. Lineage (NCBI taxonomy): Eukaryota > Metazoa > Chordata > Amphibia > Caudata > Ambystomatidae > Ambystoma > Ambystoma mexicanum. The sequence goes on along the minus strand of NC_090933.1, from coordinate 848,298,939 downwards.
CAGAATCTCCACCCTCTACAAGCTCTTGGACAGAACAGACCCATCCCGCAAAGAACCATATATGCTGAAGTGGGAAAATGACATCGGGAGGCCTATCGATTTGGAGGAGTGGAACCACATCTGGACAAGAGCAAACAGAAGCTCGAAGTGTGTTTCCAACAAGGAAGGGGCATTCAAGGTATGCTTCAGGTGGTATCGGAACCCAGAGACACTCAATAAATGCAACCCCACGATTCCCCCGGCTTGCTGGAGAGGATGCCCAGACAAAGGCACACTCTTCCATCTGTTTTGGTCATGTCCCAAGGCTATTCAATTCTGGAAATCAGTGCTGGATCACATCAAGAAAATCACAGGACTCTCCATCCCATGGGACCCGGGCATCGCTCTATTGGGATCAAGCGGGGAGGGCCAATTCCCCCTCTCCGGGCACAGAACAGAGCTATGCTCCCACCTGTTGACGGCCGCAAAAATCTCCATAGCTAGGCTGTGGAAAAATCCAGAGGGCCCAGCAGTACAAATGTGGTGGACGAAATGCTGGGACATAATTGCAGCAGAAAAAATAACTGCCCTCCGGTTCGGAAATAGAGACAAATTCTCCCAAACATGGGCTCCCTTTTTGGACTACACCCAGAAATTCCCAGGGTTGGCACGACAACCCCCCTCCCTACGATGGATGGACAAAACTGTATAAATACAGAGGGGACAACGCAGTAGCAGAGGTACAGATTGGCCTAAGGTCCCGCCGGCTATTAAACCCAGGAATAACGCATCAAGGCCCAGACAATCTGACGCTCACCGCCACCCACGTATGACCCAGCGCCTAAAGAACATACAAGGATCCCTTCTCGCCCACTTGTAACCTATCACCGCCCACTAGGGCTAGACTAACCGCTTGCCTTTCCCCTTGAACTGTCCCCTGACCTGTTATTACTGTTGTTTTGTTATGAAGGACATTGTCCTTGTTGTTTTACTACTTGTACCTCGAAGCTCAACGTCGCTGCTCGCAGCGCTCTTTATGTACTCGCAACCACTCGATGCAATGTATGTACAAAAACCAATAAATATATATTTTGAAAAAAAAAAAGGGTATAAAGCATCCAAGTGCAAGTTACAGTTCTGTATGGCAAGAGCACACTATTGAGGACATGACATTATGTGAGACCGTAGGTTCATAGCAGACTCCAGTACCAGAACCATCTTGAAGCTGCTGTGGTGTATCAGAAGAAAGAATCATACCAGAATACATACTTTTACTACAGGAGTTGTATTTAAATGAAAGAGAACGCCTCACTGACCCTATTGCTAGTAGGGAAGCGTCCCACATAAGAAAGTAAATTAAGGGTGCTTGTCAAAATAATAAACCTTGTCTCTGTCCAAATCCTAACTTCTGTCCTGTGCCTCGTCAAACATGTTTCTTGTTCTTTTGGGCCTCTCTCCTGGTTTCTCTCCGGGTCTCCCTACAGTCCTTCCCGTTCCTTCTCCGAAGCAAAGCCGGCTCCGCTCGGCAGCACAACTCTTCCTCCTAATGATGTTAGCACATCAGAGGCTCGCCTCTGTGGATTGCTTCTCCTCCTGTCAAGGGGGAAATTCCCGTTCTTCTTGCTACCAGATACCAAATGGGTGTGTTTAACCTTCAAGCCCATTGAGAGTTCAGCATTGCCTTGAGCCAACTGTTCAAATGCACTTTCTACATTATTTGGTGTTCCACAGCTGACAGCCAGATCCATGTATGGTATTCCCATATATGCAGACAGTGTGTCAGTTGTAGGGAGAGACAAGTCCCTGGCCCCTGGTGGAAAGTCACCCCCATTGAGGTTCCAGTGAGGTTTCTCAAACCCCTAGGGAGGGGTTTGCTTAGCGGACTATTCTGCCTATCCCCAAAAGGGTTGGCTCCCCATTAGGAAGAAAGGAAAAAACCTCCAGATTAATCACATATCCCTCCCGTTAAGTGAGAGGCCCCCCTTCAGTTATAAAAGGGAAACGACTAAGACAATCTGCATTTTTTTGTTCTCTTCCTATACGATGTTCATCAGAAAAGCAAAAAGGTTGGAGATCCAAAAAACATTTTATAATCCTGGCATTTGAATCCTTTCAAAAAGTCACCCAGATTAGAGGTGAGTGGTTGGGTAGCAAGACAATAACAATAGACGGATCTCCCCGACAACACTGCCTTCTGACTGCTCAGTGCCACTATGGCCTATTACTGAGCTACATAAGATCTCCTTACCTCAAAAGTGCCTCTGCCATGTTTGCTGTAGTGAAGAGCTCGCAAGACTGAACGGCATAAACTTAAACCTTAATGTAAGAATTCTGCTAATCACGTGTGCCCGTCCGTCATCATAGAGTGATCTGCCTGAGTGCCTGCAGGCGTGTCTGTTCAGTGCCCATGACTACAACTAAAACAGAATAGTGCTTGTCTGCCCTGCCAACAATAACTGTGTAAAACTCTGCTTGCTCATCACACTCCATTCTGAAATGGTCTGTGAAAGTACATTTCCGTACGCACTCACGGAACTAGAGTATATCGGGGGGGCTTAAAATGTACCATAAACAATTACGACAGAAAACCTTAACGATAATGATCCAGTATCTGCATATGGGCACGTCCATGAAGCATGCAGATATACGCAACTACTGGCAGCAGTGTGAATAAGGCAATTAAGCTCTATAAAGTGGCCATTGAATCTCCTTTATTGTAATAACGTCTGATAAGACATAAAACAGATCTGTTAATAAGTACCAGGCTATTATTGAAGTCTATGCAAAAAGGAGCGAGCATGCACGTCCTTGGCACTTAAGAGGTTAATCCTGCGAACGTTCAGCGCCTGTGAAGCGTCCTAGGCACTCGATATATTCTTGCCAAGCCTAAACTGTGCTAATAAAGATCGCTCTAATGTGGACAGCTATGGGAGGCACCAAAGCACCACCCCTGCCGAAGAATGCACCTATTAAATCCATGTCTTGTCTATATAAGGCATCAGAAGGATAGTGAAAAATAGAACAGATTGTGATGTGCACTAGGTACAACAACCCTTGTGCATATTCCAGACCAACATTCACTATGTCATGCTAACAGTTCAAATTTCACAAAAAACAGTGTAAGTTGAGCTCCTTGTTCATCCCGCTGGGTGTCAGGGACCCAAGTCTATGTACCCAGACTGCTTCCCTTTGTGCTCTTCTTCTTGTGATGTCTCCTCGATATCCTTTGGTGCACAATGCTTCAAGGACCTGGTATTTCATCTGTGCTATGGTGTGTCCATGTTCGTGGAAATGTCTTGCTACAGCTGAGTTAGAATTGCTTGTGCGCACATTTGATTTGTCTTCATTCCATCTTAATTTTACATGCCTTTTGGTTTGCCCAACATAATAGATCCCGCAGGGACATTTTTTACAGTAGATAAAATTCTCAGTCGAGCAAGTAGCGAAATCCCTAAGTTTAATCTTTTCTCCTGTGCTGGGACGAAAGACTATTGGGCCTTTGGTCACATTGTTACAGTTGCCACAGTTCAGGCACGGGTGGGTCCCTGGCCTGGTCTCTCTGCCCTGGTATTTGCAGGTTCAGGGTCTCTGGTGTTACTAACATATCTCTCAGGTTTTCACTTTTTTGGTAGGCAAAGACTGGTGGCTCCAGAAATAGGTGTCTTGTCCATTCGTCACTTCTTAAGATATCCCAATGTCTGTTAATTCTTTGTTGCACTCTGGCTTTGCAGGGAGAACTTGGAGACAAAATCTAGTGGGGGTGCAATTCTTTTGGGCTTGGTTAGTTGGAGTGAATTGTGCGGTTGACTAGTAGTTCTCGTGATGGCTGCTTCAAGATCTGGCGTAGGGTATCCCCTCTCTTGGAATTTCTGTACTAGTGTGCTGAAATCAATCCTACATTCTTCATGGTCGCTCAATCCTTTTTATCTGTAGTAGCTGTCCATATGATAAGTTCTTCCTCGTGTTAGGAAGATGAAAACTCATTCGGTGGAGTAAGTTATTCCTATCAGTTGCTTTGGTGTAAAGAGCAGTGGCGATAACGTTGTCATTAACCTTGACGTTAATGTCTAGGATATGGACATGTGCCATCCCTACCTCAGCTTTAAATTGGATCCGAGGGTCTATCTCATTGATGTAAATGAGGAAGTCTTTCAGAGTCTCAATAGAGCAGTGCCAGAAAGCAAAAATGTCCTTGATGTACCTTATCCATATGTCAAGGTGGTGGCTCCAGACAGAGTTCTGTAATTTATGTAGGGCCTTGAATCTGTGCATGAAGCTGTTGGCATATGCTGGAGCCATGGTAGCACCCATGCCAGTACCTGATGTTTGAAGGTAATCTTGGTCTTTATATTTAAAGTAAGAACTCTGGGAAATGAATTTGAGCAATATCTTAATTAACTCTTTGGCAGTACCAATGTTCTACGCCTGTTGCAGTAACTATTCGACTGCTTCTTGTCCAAGGTCATGGGGAATGCTCATGTAGAGACTTGTGACAACAACAATGAAGAGTATATCTTCTTCCGTTAGTCTCGTGGTCTCGAGTATTTGTATAAAATGTGTGTTGTCTTTCACATACGTCGGAGTGTTTTGGATGAGTGGTTGTAGAAAGTGGTCAATGAATGTACCAATTGGTTGCAGCAGACCGCCTGTGGCTGCCACGATGGGTCTACCTGGGGGGTCCGCCAATGTATTGTGCATTTTGGGAAGGAGATAGAAGATGGGAACCGCAGTGTGTGTGGTCCTTTGGTTTTGTGTGAAATCCCGTGCAGTTCCTGCGCTCTCAGGAGTATGCTATCTCTGTTGGAGTTTATGTCTGCTGTAGGATCGTGATCAATGGGAGCATACACATTCAGGTCTTGGGGCTGTCTAATGCATTCTGCATGGTAGTCGTTGGTCTTCAGCTGGGCATATGGTGATGCTTGGATCAGTGTGCAGAGTCTGCATTTGGGACATTTCTCCTCTGTTTTAGTTTACCGAATTTCAGTTGTTTGAAGTCAATCAAAACCATATTTTGGGAGATTTCGATGGAGTATACTGTAATAGGAGAGACAAAGCTACCTTTAGGTTTGAACTCAGTGTATACATCATCCTCTTCTTCTCCTGCCATGTCTGTTGTTTTCTTTGGGGGTAGTTCTGCAAAGAAGATCTTCAGCTTCAGTTTGCGTGTAAACTTGCATAAGTCTACTTTCATGTTGAAGAGATTGGAACTGTACGCATGGATATATATTTTTTTAATTTGTTTTTTTTAAATTTGTATTGGTTGATAAAATCAACCTTTCAAATTTCAGTTCACAAAATTCAGAATGATAAAATATTACAAAATAATAGTTAACACATTATTTACATCATACATGTAAGAAGACTAAAAAAGAAAACAAGAATTAAACCTCTAGTTACATATTTCACAAATTTTTAATATTTTAAAAAGCCTCTAAAAACATCAAAATGTCTATTAAAACAGAACTGCTTCCTGCCTCGTATATTCTATTTCTTACCTCACATAAATTCTTGTACTTTGGCTTAATCGATTACTTTGCATATTTTCCAACATCCATATTGTTTTTCATTAGGTTTCTTTTACTGAATATTTCATCCTCTACTTGACAATATATCCAAGATTAGTGGATCAAGAAAGTGCACTATGGCTTTTCTGACAGCCAGCCTCGTGCTGGTAAAAATTAGCTGCCATATTTCGTCCTTTCGAGTTGGTTTAAATAAGCCAAGTACCTTGTCAAAGTGTAATTTTTGTTCGACACATAGTTTCGATGGATAAATTACAATCCTTTCTGTAGGATGTGAGTCTCATGTGTGGTTAGCTGTCTACTGGACAGGTTGACAACTAAATTCTCTGTGTCTGGAATCGGGTTTGCATCTCTCGACTTCTTCTGCCTCCTCCACCTCCTCGTCCTTTCCCTCTTGTGCCCTGTTCTAAAAAATGCTGTTGTGTGATGTCTAGTCTCTCTCCTGTGGTACCAGTGGTGTTGCCAGAGGTGCTTGCTTCTTCTACTGGATGACTCATTCTTCCTCCATCATCCTCCAAGCCTGCAAAACCAGAATTTCAAAACCCTACTACATTCAGGTTTATTTAAACTCCTTATAAACTCCTTTTATATGTTCCTCCATGTGCATATCTTATAAATATTATTCCTTCTTTACCGCAGGCTATCCGGACAGGCCCCCCTTTGCATGTGCATTAAAAACCCTTTCCATCTCCCTGCTTCTACGTACTTCAGAGCACCCTGTGTGTGAATGGTGTACATGTTACATTTGGCAGTTTTAACATTGCATCTTTCTGCACACGTACAAGTCTAATATGTATCAGTTGTAAACAAAAAGTAACACTAAAAGTAACATATGCCATCTGTAATGACCTACACTCGATACATATGAAATTGCAACATTGCCCCCAGTTCGCCGCACCCCCAGTCATTAATATTCCACGTGCAACATGAACACCTTGTGCTCATGGGAACCCTTCCTAACCATCCCTACATTACTCACTTTAGCTGACAAATCATAATCATCTTCTTGGCGAGAAACCCTACAACCATCCCTCGTACTGGTCGCAATATGGGCATATTCCTCCGCAGAACAACCCCAACTCCTCCCCCCACCATGTACACAATCTACCCACCGCTCCACACAATTATCACAGCTTGGTGGAGGACACAAAACAACTGAGTACTCATATGGGATGAAGTGCTATTGGCCCTAGCCTTTGACAGGGTCACAGTCATCATGGCAGCTGCTTTCGGTACCTGGGCAGAACAACATCGTAAGAGCAATTGACAGGAACAGAATAGAATAAGGAAAAAGACAAAAATAGCTAACAGGATTTTCACAGCGAGGTTCATCCAAGATAGTTCCCAAGAAAAGAGAGACTCAAACCACAAATCATTGGTAATTCCTGCCTTGTTTTCCATGATCATTATAAGCTTATGCAAGGCAGCGATAGTTTGTGTTAGGGTACCATTCTCTGTGTCATTGGGAGGCTCAAATGTGCAGCAGGTAATCCCAATTTGTTGACATACTCCTCCTTCATTGCTGTCAGGAGGTCGAGTATGTAACGGTTCTGCAAAGTCATTAGCCTCAGGGCCCGTAACTCTTCCTTAATGGCACTATACTCTGACTCAGAAGTGTTGACAAATAGCAGAAGTTTGTATCTGGTAACCTGGAGCCAATTGGCCTTTGATGATCATTATAAGCGTATGCAAGGCAGCGATAGTTTGTGTTAGGGTACCATTCTCTGTGTCATTGGGAGGCTCAAATGTGCAGCAGGTAATCCCAATTTGTTGACATACTCCCCCTTCATTGCTGTCAGGAGGTCGAGTATGTAACGGTTCTGCAAAGTCATTAGCCTCAGGGCCCGTAACTCTTCCTTAATGGCACTATACTCTGACTCAGAAGTGTTGACAAATAGCAGAAGTTTGTATCTGGTAACCTGGAGCCAATTGGCCTTCGCCACAGCTTGGACGCCAGGTGCCAGAAGAGGTGAAAAGAAGGTCTCAGTAGGACTGAACAGCCAATATTGTTCAGGAATGTCCATTAAAGCTTTTGATGATGCTGCAGAAAGATAATTGGAGCATCAATGCAATTGTTCCTGATTTGTGTTAAAGAAAGTCACTGGTTTGTCTATATAAATTGATGAGGAGGACACAAAAGGCACAGGGGCACAGATGAAACTTTGGGCATTGGTTGGGCAAGGACCAGGTACTCCTCAGTGATGAGGAGGACTGGCAAATGGAGGGTATAGAAACTGCACACACCTCTCCATGCTGAAGACAACTGCCTCTAGGCATTTGATCCACAGGCCCAAAAATTGTCAAGAAAGGCAGCCATACCTCCAGCACAATCAGCTAAGCACATGGCTGCAGTTCCCATTTGTGCCAACGGGCACCATGCCATCTCCCTTAACACATAGAGAAAAAGGGGTAAGCGTCTGTATATTAACAGTTTTTTCAGGCTCCTTGAGCCATGTCAGATGTTGCAAGTAACTTCGCCAGACATTCCCACATTCTTGGTTTATTCGTACCACCCCTTCTGGGAATCCCCTCATTCCTCCTGCTCTGCAACTCTTCATCCCTTGCTCCCATCAATTCTTTGAAAAATAGCCTCTTCTAGATTCAATTGGTCTCTCTGGATACGCAGTATGTTTATCTGCTCTTTCCGATAGGCAACTGAGCAATCTTCATCGATAGGTAGGATTGATGCCATGACTGATTGCCCTTTAAATGGCCCTCGGACCCTGCACAAGGCTAGGTGCACTAGACACAGTGCATCTGCTACCTCTACCTCACTTAGGATGAACACCCTAGGGATGCCAGAAGCATGGGGATGAGAGAGCAGATGTAGAAATATCCTACAGATCACTCTCCCCCAACCTTCCTCATGTGGCTATACCATATATTATCCACTGCAAAACAATGTGCATTTAGTGTGGGATCTAGTTCATCATCATCATTATTTAAATAATCAATATCTACATTTGTTTATGCTCTTGACATTTCTTCGAATTCCACAAAACTAGATACATCTAAACCTTCTGTATTTACACTGGTTGCCACCTTCAAACATGATGACAGGAGGACCATAAAACCCATAAAGACATTCATTTTCACACAATTTACAAATGACTTGTGTGTGTCTAGTGCTGTGCATGCAGGTGAGAGAGGTGTGCCTGTCACAATTTCGTGGGGGCTCACAGGTGGGTTTTTTCTGGCTGATTTGTCAAATAAAACAATACAAGTGTGAGGCAAACATACCAAGACTTATTCGATTAATTACAAAGTTTGGCTAAATGGGCCTTAAGGACCCTATTGTGCCTCTGCATGATTCTGTTGGCCTGCGGGTGGTAAACCGAGCACAACTTGTGTTGATTCCCAAAAGCAAAGTCATTTCTGCGAAAAGGGCATTACAAAAATGGGTTCCATTGTCGGATTTTAGGATCTCACAAATTCCCCACTGTGGAAATACCTCTCTCACCAGAAGTCTCGCTGCTGATTTAGCATTAGGATGTACACACGGACCGGCAGAATGGACAAGCAACCACAATCAAGTATCTACAGTTATTTCACCTTGTGATCATGTCCACAACATTGATGTGGAGCACACTGAATGGCCCAGAGGGCCTAGGCAAAATTCCCCTTATTGACCTCATAGTATTTCTGGGATCTAATACCTTGCACACTGCACAATTCCCTACACATCTACTTACCTGTTCCTGTAAGTTTGGGATTAACCATTCCTCCTGGAGCTCTGCTGCGATTTATTACTGAGAAGTGTGCAACGGGTAATGTAGTTGCTCTAGATTCAGAAGAAGCAGCTCTACAGGTATTATTATCTTCCTTGTCACCACCTGTCTCCACAGCAAATCTGTGGATGAGAGGGCACATCCTCTCTTTTTACAGAGCTCCTGTTCTTCTCTAGGGGCTCTCCCTTGCATCTTCATGATCTGAAGCACCAGGACTGTGGTGTATGAGGCTGGTAACTGTACCTGTTTGGACATGGTTTCCATTTTCTGGGAATCTGTAAACGGTAAACATGCTGCTTCCTTCGCCGCATTGTCCGTGGCATGATTCCCAAGTGCTATTGAATTAGTATGGTTAGTATACGCAGTGCATTTAACCAAACCTATCTCTGTGGGCAAAGTTAATGCTTCAGTTAGTTGAGATAGTATGGTTGAGACATGCTGGACAGGAGACCCGTCAGACCTCCTAAGCCCTCGTCGCTGCCATCTTGATAACCCAGAATGTACAGTGGAAGTGACATAAGCCAAGTCATAATAAATAGTGACTGCCTTCCCCTTACTCATTTCTAGTGTCTCTATAAGTGCCACTAGTTCCGCGGCTTAGGCAGACTAATGTGAAGGCAACCATCTCTTCAGTCTGACTCAGTATTCCCTATCCACAAGGCCCACAACAGCTGCACCTGTATGCCTTTCTCCTGTGTCCTGGTTGGTAGTTGAAGGCCCATTAAAGGTACTTTCATCCTCTCTTCCCCTTCTACCTCATAAGTGGCACAATCTTGAACACTGTCCTCTGGTCTCATTGGCTTGGCTACAAATGTCACAGAATTGACTAGGTGAAACTGCACGAGATGTATTGATAAAATGACCTCATACCCCAAAACTCTGAGTTATTAACGTTGACTTAGACTTTTCTAAAATTGCAAAGACTGCATTCTCCACGTACAATGTCACTGGGCAACCCATAGTAATGATAAAAGACTTGAATCACAAAAGCTGCTGCTGCTAAAGCTTGCTCACAAAGGAACTTTCCCTGCATCACTACGTCTAGGAGTCTGCTATAGTAAGCTAAAGGTTTGTGACCTAACAATGTCTGCTGGGTCAGGACCGATGTCATCACCAGTTCATTTGAATGTGAAAACAAATAAAAATGGCTTCTTGTAATTCGAGGTCGCCAAGACCGGAACTGCTGATAAGAATCTTGAGTTCCTGAAAGCATGTCCACATTCCCTCAGACCACTCTATTGGACCTTCCACCTTCTGCGCTTCTTTTAAGCCCCTGCAGTAAGGGACTCATGTAACTAGATTAATCAAAAATCCACAATCTACAATAGTTACAGAGCCCCAAAAACGGCTGCATTTATTTCACTGTGTGTATTGCTGAGGCGTATTCTGAACTGCAGTGGCTCTCTCCGGCATTACCATTTTCCAGAGGGCGATATTACTTGCCCAAATATACTATGTCTGTCTGGCAGTACTGCAATTATTCTCTGTCCATTTTGTACCCCATCTCCGTGAGCAGGTGAGGAGCGTTATTGAATCTCCTAGACGCTGCTCCTCGGAAGTGCTACAGACTAATACATCATCCACGTACTCAATTACAATACTGGGCACATGTACGATTCCCAAATCCATTTGAACCACCCTGTTAAAGACACTCAGAGATTCACAGTACTCCTGGGGTGAAACCCTGACCATGATACGTAAACGCTGTGAGGTACTGAGAAACGGGTTGTAAGGGAACAGAGAAAAATGCATTTTTCAGATCTATCACTGTGAAGTGGGTTGACCCTGTAGGGATGTTACAGAGAATGGTGTCAGGGTTTGGTACCACCAGAAATTCCACCTCAACAATATCATTGAGCGGGTGCAAATCCTGGACCATGCTCCAACTTGATCCCTTTGCTTTCTTAACAGGGTAGATGGCCGTATTGCATGGGGACACAGAAAGCTGTATTATGCCCTGCTTCAACAACGCCATAATGGTCTCATAATCCCCCTCGTCCACCCCTCTGGACATGGGGTACTGCTTAACCCGTGGTAATATCGCACCGGGTTTCAATTTTATATTCACTGCTCCAGCACTCTTTAGCAGCCCCACATCATGAGGATTGCTAGTCCACAAATGGTCAGGCACTTTTTCCAAATCCTCCTTCCAATATGGCGATGTGTTTCTGACAATGAGCATGGTCTGTGGTACTTCCCTTTGCTCTATCGCTATCTTGCAGGCCATCCTAATTTCAAACACCATCTTTCTAGTGACTTCAGTGTCTTCAAACAATTGCTTGTCGGACACGTCCCTTAGCGATGAGGTCAGATCAGTGCACAGAACTGTGCGCCATTCTCCGCCTTCATTATCTGTGCCTGAGAACCACACTGTTCTTCTTGATCACTATGGCCTCTAAGAGAATTGTTACAATGGTGCCTGGTGTTACATCCTGCGACACGTCGGGCCAAAATAAAAACTCAATCGGTACCCACCAAGTATGGTTTCTGATCCCCAGGACCCAACTCAATAAAACCATCACCCCATAATGTGACAATGCTGAGTGTACATGAACCCCTCTGGTTGCACAGTCGCTACAATAAACATGCAAACGCGCTGCTTCTTTTACCGGATACACACCTGGAGTCAAGCATACTGTAACGTCCTCTGAGAAAGCAAATTACATCTGTAGTTTGCTCAGGAGGTCTCTTCCGAAAAGATTTTCCGGGGTGGCTGTACAATATAACAAAGGGGCAGATACATTTTGGGTTCCTACCTTAAAAAGAAGATTGTCAGTATAAGGAACCGACAGGATAGCCACAGAGAATACCTGTGTGTCCATCGTTTTGCTTGACGAGGGGACCTCACTGTCCTTAATGCAAGATTTTGCAGTCCTCTTCCGGATCGTGGTAACAGACATGACGGGATACATCAGAGAGCCCTGTGGGCAGTCCTACCCCTGGTACATATTAGCACCGGGGAGCGGAAACAAACTCCCTCCAGAAATACTTGCTAAAATGAACTGTTCCTTGAGGTAAAGGATTCTTGTCTGATGTCTGCAACGATGATTGTGCCGGCATGGTCGGTGGGATCCCAAATGTCTGTGCAGTGCCAGTTGCTGGGTTATGTTTAACCCATCCCTGCTGCAATTGCACAGGGCCTGGGGCGTATGGCAGGATCAGGAATTGCATCTGCTGAGCTCCGATGTTAAAATACTGTGGCCTCTCATGACAATCTCGTTACACGTGCCCCAACCTTCCACACGACCAACACTACACCCCATAGAATCCTCCATAATCTTTCCCCATTGGCCCATTAAACAGAGTACCCATTCGACTGAAACTGCCAAATGACCCACTACCTCGCACTACCTCGTGGAAATCCTCCCCTGCCCTTCGGAATCCCTCTCATTTGTCTCTGACCATGAGCATGCCCGTCCACCCACCCCTGTGTCAGACCCAATTCAACTTGTCCCTGTTGTCCTGATTGCCCCTGCTGTCCCTCCATAGAATTTGTAATTACTGCCCCCTTCCAAACAAATCTTCGCCAACTTCTTTTGCACAACCTTAGCCTCTGCTTTTTGTGCTTGCTCTGTGTGTTTCCTTTTTTTTTCTTGCCTCCTTTTACAAAAATGCACAATGTGTGCTTGAATCTCCAGACAACTCTTAGCCTGCGTTCCTACCACCTTCTCTAAATCATGTTGGACTTCCTCAGGGAGTCCTTTCTTTAGCATGTGGTAAAATATTGCCACACTTTGGCCCCATCATACTCCCGTCTCTGCCCTCATTGTTTTCATTAAAATCAACTTATGTCCGGCATATCTGGATACATAATTCGCAGGGCCCCCCAAACCTTATTAAAAAGCTGCTCCATTGTTGATGTTCGTATCTACCTGAAAGGAAGAGGGGACCGCCATGGGCTTGTTCAAGAAGGTGTACAGAAACCTAGGAAAATGAACTATTTGTATCAGGGATATTCGCCCATATAGGGACAGTGGTAAATGCTTCAATCTCCCCAGGGTCTCCACGGCTTGGTTCAACTTTGCCCCATAATTCTCCTGGTATAACACCTCTGTGGACCGGGCTAGCACTACTCCCAAGTACCGGGTACTATCTCTATGCCACTGAAAGCCCATACCATCCTGAAACCTCTAAACCCCTTCTGTAAGGGAGAACAAAACCGACTTCCCAGGGTTAACATTGAGCCCTGAGAAACGCCCACATTCTAGTATATAAACTGTGATCGCGGCTAGATTTGTTGCGGGGACAGTAACAAACAGTATCAGGTCATCCGTGCATAGCGAGATTGCCAATTTATGCATGAACATACGTATTACCCTGTGAATGTGCCTAGACCTGATCATTTCCGCCAACGGTCCACTGCCAGAGCAAACAGCAGGGGACACAGGGGGCACCCCTGCCTCGTGCCCCTTCCCATCCCAATGGGGCTGTACAGTCTTCTGTTCACCCTCAACTTTGCCTCAGGAGCCTTATATAACAGGGAGACTAGTGACACAGATTCCTCTCCCACCCCTATGTGCCCGAGGACCAAGAATAGGAAAGGTAATTCTATAGAGTATAATGTTTTCTCTGCATCCAAAAGTGTTGCCACCACTGGGAACTGCTGCTGAAGCACTGAGAGAAGGCCAAATACCTGCAAATCCCATAGGAGTTGGAGTGCTCAGGGATAAAAACCGCCTGATCAGCGAAGCCACATTTGGGCATTAGTGGGGCAAGTCTATTTGCAAGCACCCTGGCCAATATTTAATTATCCATATTTATTAGAGAGATCGGCCGATAGGATGAGCATATCTCAGCGTCCTTCACCGGCTTTAAAAGTAAGGTGACCACAGTTTCCCTCATTGATTCGGAGGGGGGCCCTCCCTTAACACTTGTAGGTACATGTTCAGCCTATGGGGGACTAGGTTTGTCGCGCATGGTTTGTAGAAATCTGCAGAGAGCCCATCTGGGCCAGAGGCTTTCCCGAAGGGGAGAGCTCGAATCGCCTCATGTATCTCTTGCTCTGTTAATGGTACGCCCAGTAATTCCCTCTCCTCATGTGCCATCCAATATTATCCTACATGGTCTAAGTTCTGATCCAGTGTTGACAGGCTGACCCTAGCCTTGGACAAATATAGTGCACTATAGTAGCCCACCAGCACTCTGGAGATCTCTGCATTTGTCTGTAAAAGGGTCCCAGATGGTGACCTTATGGCAGTTATGTGAGATCTTGCTGTTTCCACCCGTACTGCATGCGCTAGCAGCCTGCCTGACTTCTGCTCCTCCCCATACTGCCGCACAGCCGCCCTTCGATTGAGAAATCTGACCTCCTACTCATCCCGAAACAATCACATCTCCTTATGAAATTGTGCCTGCCTCTCAGCGTCAGTGTGGGATCTCGCCTCAGTTAATATAGCCTGCGGGTGAGATTCATTAGCTGCCAGCTCTGCTCATATGACCGTAAGAACCCCTGCCTCCTTTGCAATACCTATTTCCCGAATTACACACGTAAATGCTTCCCATAAGACCGAATAGGAAGCCACAGTCCCTTTGTTTTCCTGGAGAATGCAACATATTCCCTTTTCTACCGCCTCCCTGAAAACCAAGTTGGGAAAGCTCTCCTTTTTGAAATGCCAGCCCTTATCCCCCGGTCTTCTCCCCGGAATAACCATTAACACAACCAAAGGGGCATGATTGGAGAGGGTGTGTGCTAGGATATTAAAATCTGTGATCCAACCCCCCCTAACTGAAACCAAGAAGGAATGTAGCCTTGATGCAGTTCCATGCATCGAGGACCTAAATGTGTAACCCCTGCCTCCCATAAGGCAGTCCCTCCATACATCCACCAGTTCCGCAGTGACACAGAGCTGCTGCAACGTGTATGTGGCCTTTGTGGTCACCCTGCTGCTAGCTCCAGACCTGTCCACCGGGGGGCACAGCACAGCTTTGAAACCCCCGCCCACAGCACAATGTTCTCTGGATATTTCCTCAGCTGTTCCTCGATGAACTCCAATGTTTCCAGCAAGTGCTTGTTTGGGCTGTAATAATTGACAAATGTGAACCCCTGTCCTTGAACCACCCCCGTGAGAATCAAGGCCCTCCCCTCAGAGTCCTTAATCAGCTCCGGAAACCAGAACCCCAATGCACCCCTTCTAGCTATACACCCCTCCCTGTGAGTAATGTGAATAAGAGGAAAAATATCTGTGACATCCCCGGGATCTAGCAAAAGGAGCCTTGCCAGAAGGCGAAAGGTGTGTTTCCTGTAGAAAAACCACATCCACATGGTGCTGTGCAACATACTTTTCCTGAACTTGGAGGTACAGTTCAATCCTTGCACATTCCAAGTCATAAATTTGACCCCAGTATTAGACATTAGTGTGCAGGAAGGACAGCCTAGAACCAGGTGTTTCACTGTTGCCCACCCTGGGAAAGCAGTGCAACCCTCCCAAAACCTGAGTTAATCTGCTCGCAGGCACAGTTCCAATATGATACACATGTCCCCTCCTCCCCTCCAGGCTGGGGGTCACCTGCCTCCCCCGCTCAGTCACAGTGATAGTTAAGCCCCGGCACACTGTCATGGCCTCTACCCCATGAGCAAACACTGCTGTCAAACACCAACCAGTTACAGGAACACAAACTGAAACCTCCACCCCTACCCTACTCCACCAGCAACCCCAACCTGCCGGTAAACCCCTCTTCTCCTCTTCAAATTAGACACCCATGCCTAGACATGGGAACCGCTCATTGCTCAGCCATTACCACCCGCCACACAGGACAACTCATGCCACCGCCCGGAGATACCACATCGTGCAGCAAGAACCAGCAGATAAATTACATTTGGGCTTCAAGATACAGTTATCCAAGGTCTCTGTTCTGTGGCCTGGCCTGGGTGTTTCTGGTTTTTGACGATCCTTACTCATGGCTCACAGTACAAAGGAAATCACTGGCCTCCCAGGTGATTGGAAAAATAGGCCTTTACCCCCGTGCTAAATGCCCAGCTGTGCAGGGAATCACATAGAGTACTTAAAGCCTTTCTCCCTGAGCCTTTTCTTCACCTCGATAAAATTCCTCCTGAATAATTGCACTCGGTTGGAGAAATCGGGGAAGAGACGGAGTTGGTCCCCCTTGTACCTGAGAGTGCCCAGCTCCCTAGATCATCTCAAAGCAAAGTCTCTGGGGGTCATTATGAGGTTGGAAGTAAGGGGTTAACGGCACTGGTAAAGGTGCCGGTGCCGTTAACCCCTTACCGTCGCATTATGAGGTCCTTTAGCGGGTCCCGCTAAGGGCGGCTGGTTTTACCAGGTGCCCTTAGTGGGGGCCGCTAAAGGACCAGCATGCTAACAACTGGGCCGTTTATAACAGGCCCGTTGTTAGCAGGGTCCCCCTTCCCATTGAGACCTATGGGGGCTCGAATGGGGATGGGTTCCCTGAATGGGGAAATACCGGGTCCTCCAAGGTTGGAATGGCACGGTAATTCCCCATTCAGGGAACCCAGATCCGGTATGAGGTGGGGGTAGCCATGGCGCTAATAGCACCATGGCTACCTCCAACCTCGTAATGACCCCCTCTGGCTCAGTAGTTTAGGAGCCGGGCGATGATGGGTCTAGGCAGGGAGCCAGGCCCTGGAGGCCTCCCCCTCAAGTATGCGATGGGCCCGCTCCACCACAAACACCACCGAGAAGCCATCCTGGCCCAGCACCTCTTGTAGAATCGACTCAACCAGTAGCTCCATGCGACCCCTATTCGCCCCCTCAGGGAACCCTACTATGCGAATGTTGTTGCAGCGAAATCTTGATTCTAAATCATCCTGTTTTTCGGTTAAGTCGTTGCCTGCTTTTTTCATCTGGGCAACTTCGCATGAAGTTTTCACAGACTCATCTTCCACCGTAGAAAGGCGCTGCTATGCCTCATCGAGCCTGTCGCCGTGCTTATTCAGCCTGACCTGCATGTGGTCTACTTTGCTGGTAAGGGTATCTAATTTATTATCCAGAGAGTGAATGTCTGCCTGTAATTTTGTGAAGATGCCTTTTTATGTCTTGCAGGGCATCAGTGGAGGCCCCGATAGGGAATCCAGAAGCATTCATGTCCTGAGTCCCCTGCTTAGAGTGATTGGGCTGGGAGGGGGCGATATATGGGATCTTGGACTGATTCTTATGCGTTTTAACCATTCTGTTCCAGGCAATGCAGGGTTTGCCGAGCCATAGGGTGTGTGCCGCGCCGGGCCAGCACCACTGAAATGTGCAATGATTTCCATTCGCTCTCAGCTTGCAACCTCAATGTGAAGCTTGCCATCCAAGCCATACCTGCGCAACGGCTCTCACCTTTCTGCCCGGCAGAGCACGAGCCCTCAGAATAACCTGACACTCCCCTCAGTGGGGTTATATACCACCGTCAGCCCATGGGGGTCAACCATGCAGGATGTCACCGTCTATTTGCCACTCTCCTGTGGGATCAGACCCCAAAGGCCTCAGTGAGGTTGATTCCCCTGACCGAGGAAGGTTCAACTCAAGTGAGGGGTGAGGGGTGGTTAGAGCCCCCACCGGGCCCAGATATGTATTATTTATTTATTTAAACATGTATAAAGCGCAACTAAGGGCCAAGGGCGTCTATTAACGTGCCTCACACAGGATGTCCAAACTCAATGGGGGGGGGGGCACTGCCTCCCCGCCGCCTGCAGCACCCGGCACAAGAAGGCTCCACACACAGTCTATTATGGTATAGCAGACCTTCAGCCCCCCTGCGTGCCAGATGCCAAATCTGTGCAGGGTAGCTTCCAAAATCACTGTGCGGGATGTAGGCCCACAGACCCACTCCCAACATGCCACAGTGCTGCCATCGGTAGCATGGGGGTGGAGTGGTATATCACGTGTCTTACCTCCCAGGTACTTACCAGCTTTCCGCTACTCTCCAAAAGGGCTTCCATGCCCATGAACATGCACAGCAACAATAAGGGCGCCCAGGGGGCTCATCCAGCCCCCACCTTTACTGGCCAGCTGCAGGCACCCCACTCTGCCCACGCTGCACTCGGGAAGCGTTGCGGGTGCAGATCCAGGCCAGTCAAGGCCAATGGTGTCAATGGGACTGCTGCCCCAGCGCCATTCCAATCAAGTCCTGCTGCTCCTCTCTATGCGGCCCGCTTCTTCCTCCTGCCTGGTTGCCAGACATTTGGTCGAAAAAAATTGGTCGACCAGACAAATGGTCAAACCAATTTGATCGAAAACCAAATGGTCGAATTTTTATATTTTTTTATTTTCACCCCCTTTTTTTTTTTTTGGGCGGGGGGTCCCCCACCCAACCCCTTTTTTTTCTAAAAACCCCTTTTTTTTAAACGAAAACCCGAAAAATATATATATAAATTAAAAAAAAATTCGACCATTTGGTTTTCGACCAAATTGCGTCGACCAAATGTCTTTCGACCAGTTTTCAGTCGACCAAATGTCTGGACACCTCCTGCCTATCAGCACTCTTCCCATGGCTCGCACCTGTTGTTTTCAGAGGCTCCCCCCTCGGCATCTGGAGGTACTCCAATCGTGCCGCCTGCTCACAAAGCAGGTCGTAACTTTGACCCTGCAGGTGGTAGGGAGCACAATGCATTGCCCCTGCCAAGCTGGTGACTGCCTCCCTTCTACAGTATATCTGTGGCTCCAGGGGTCAGCAGCACAGCTCGCACTAGTGCTGCCACACTTCAGGCCTTTCCATAATTTCTCTGGTCTCCAGCTGCATACCAGTGCTTGCGAGCCACGGTAGCCCCTCCAGTCAGCACACTGGTTCTTCCAGTGATTAATATGTGGTGCCAACTGACACTGCTTTAGCGATGGTGCAGGATTTATCCGGATTTTTCGGCAGGTGAGCAGCCATCTTTGTGCACCACTCAAGTGTCCCTCACTCTTCTTCTCTTTGCCACTGTAGCCGCACTACCTCTTCTTCTGCCTTAGCGCTTCTTTAATTTGTTCCCACTCTTGTGTCTCTACCACTTCCCATGGCCTATCCTCTATCCTAGCAGGAAAAGGCCTAACCGCTTCCTTCTCCCTCGTTCTTGATCCTCCATCTGTACTTTTAGCTGCTCGCCTCACTCTCTCGCTCCTTCACCCTAATCTGTCTGCTAATCTAGCAGTCAGGGGAGTGGGGAGTATTCCCTTCCCGCTCTCCATTCAGCACCTCTCTGCAGCCCTAACCATTGAAGGTGTCCCCCTTCCACTTCCTTCAAGATCCCAAGTCTTCGAAACCTTAACTGATGGAGGCGTTACTTGTACCCGTCTTGTAACCACTGAGGAAAATGGAGGTACGAACTCAGGGTCTATATACCCCTCTGCGGGCGACAAAGGATAGCACCCATACTGGGGCAGTGCAGAAGGAATTCCCGCACCTTCCTTGTTCGGCCCTTCTTCCACGATTTTAACACTATGGCCCTTCCTGCCTTTTTCATGCATCCTCCATTATTCCAAGATATTTAACCGCTTCTCTTGCTTCGAGCCCTTGTGCTTTGCAGTAAAAAAAGTATGCACATTCTTCAATATCGCTGTATCATAAATTCCTTCGACAGGCCAAGAACTGATCATTTTCCCCTTGTTTTCCCAGAACCATTATCTATGGTACTTTAGAATGTTAGCCTAATAGACAGGCATCACCTGGCATAAATTATTCAATGTAGTCTCCATACTCCACAGTAAGTTATAAAAAAATAATTTCACGGAAAATGTACCGAGCCGAACCCGCGGCACAAAAATGTTCACCCGAAGAACTCCCTTTTTACCATTGCCCAGTTTCTTAGTTGTCCCCCACAATCACTCGCTGTACTCGTTTATACCACAATTACCTTGCTCAGCTACTTGTTTCAATTCTACATCTCACTCTTACACAAAAGACAGCATCTTATCAAAAACACCTGCCGGCCAATATCTCAGAGATATCCCCACCACTCAAGCATAGGATGGGCACAATGGTTTCCACTACAGCGCTGCTGCTCTCCCTCTCTTCTTCACTAGTACGACCTTCTCTACTACAAAACCGTCTTTTCCCGACTACAGGAAGTTTCCCCATCACTACTTCGACTACCGATATTCTGGACTGTTCCGGGTCACTGCGGAAGCGGCTGTTTGGTGTGCGTGTGCTTTCCTATTGTTGTGCGTACCTACTGTGTGGCTTGCTGGCTGTGCTGGTGTCTTTGTTGTGCATGGCCTACCTGGTGTTTCCACTGTGGGGCGCTTTGGCTGGTGTCCTGGCCCACTGGATTTTGTGTGCGCTGGTGCTGTTTTTGCTAGCGGAGTCCTGGTGTCATCAGCTGCCTGCTGGCTGTTGGCGTGCAGAAGCACAGAAGACAGCAAGCTGAGTCTACATGAAACAAAGGTATCTGAGGGCTCAGGCATGAGACACGTTGCTTTGGTCATGGCTTTCCACTCACTAGCCTGTGTGACATCCAAGGCAAGTGATGTTCAGTTCGTGCCTGTGCCCATGCTAGTTTAGGCAGGTGGCACATTGTAGTCATCACTGTGCGTTAACGGGGACAACCCGAACAAGAGTGTTTGAACAGGGGTAAAGGCATTTTTAGCCTTGCAGTGTTGCTCCTATTGCTTGCTGTTCCCATACCTATTTACACACCTGCTTGTGTCCGTAAACGTAGTAAGTGCTGGATTTCCAATCGGGTAAGGGTGCACTGCTCCGGGGGAAGGGCAGAAGGCAAAGCACTTAGTTTGAGAGGCAAAGGAATTGCGCTTAACAAACTCTCTAAAGCTGCACTAGTCCAAGACCGGAAATTGTAAGCTGCACTCTTAAATTGGATAGACTGTTCTACTGACTTGCGCTCTGTCACTGGGTGTCGGTTGGGAGTACAGCCTATAAGAAGTTATGTCTGAAGGGGTGTGCTGCCTTATCTTGTTGTTGTTGGTGAACAGCCCCAAGAGCACGACGCTGCAGGGTGAGGCTTGAACCCTTAATATACTATTGAGACAATGTAAAAAATCAAGGATGCTTAGACCCATTAAAAAAGTAAAAACTTTGATTTTAGAGATCAAGGACTTACTGTTAGACGTTGACGATATTGAATCCGGGACCCCAAAAGGTTGTTCAGAGAGAAAACACAAGTCAGGATCCCATCAGGTTGATAAAGATCAGCTCCCGGTCATTAATTCCAATTGTGTGGTGGTGGCAGACGATGTGGATTTGATAACCTTTTGTGAACCTGAACCTACGAAAGCCAAACCCTACGAAGGATATAGCCCCCGTGCCTTGGCAATGGTGTTGTGAAGGGCATTTGTGGTACTAATATTATTGAATTTTACCCCCAAGACACAAACTTGGGTCTTATTGACTCTACACTGGGTGCGGCTGTTGAGGATGGGGTTGTTCTCTCTCATTCTATTACTGTTGACCTGCTCTCAGACGATGATGGAGAGGTATCAGTTCAAGGGAATTCTGAGATTTCTTCCCCAATTTTGCTTGTTAATCATTTTATTCTTCTCTTAGCTCCTTGATCAACCATTAGGATGTACGGTGGTACCTTTGGTGGAACTGCAGTGGAAAGTTGTGACTAGGACAAAACGGGTTAAAGTAGGAGGGGCACACCCTTAAGCAAAGCGGCTACCGGGTAGAGCATTACATGTTGAAACCAGTAAGCTGCTTTGTGATGTGGGCATCCAGACCAGTTTTACTGATATTGGTACGCATTTTAATATAGGTTGCTGTAGTTCGAATCAGAAAATTGAGGAAATTCTTTAAGCTTTTAAAGCTTTTAAAGTATTGGAAAATGGTCAAATGAATTAATGCGAGAGATCAGGAGGATCAAGGAGAATGTGGCATCCTTGGGTGCTAGTGAGACTGGACTCAGTGGAGTTGGCTCAGGTTCAACAGAGCCCTCGGCATGTAATGCGCATCATGCCCCCAGCACACCCTTACTGGGCTCTTCTAAGAACCCTTTGACCAATTTGGTGGGAGTATTCTGTAGAGAAGGCATGGTATCAAACAGTAAGACAGACACAAGTGACCACAGTTCAAGGGTGTTTATTGAACTTCAATCATTCCTGCACTCACTTATGGAGCTGAAGCTCTACTCGGCTGTGATAGTGAACTTTGGTCTCGGTGCGAGCATGTAATTTGGAGAAGGATTCTACAACTCCCTAAAAGCTATCCAACAGCATGTATGAGGTATGAGATGAGTGTATCCTCTATCAACGCAATTGTGATATGGAACACTCTGGGTCTGTACAGAAAGGTGACATACCACAATTCAGGATCTTAAATAACCCTGAAAAACAACATACAATGGGCCTGATAAGTATTTGGAGTCACTCCTGTGAAGACATCCTAACACAGCTGAATACTGATGGTGACACCCTTATGCAAAATCCAAATGCAGTAAAAAATAAATTATACGAACAGGATTGGATTGAAACTTATGATAAAAGGATGCAACATAGAAGAATGTGCCGGCTGAGGTAAAAAAATTTAACGTCTTCACCAAGTATATCATGATGTTTCCATGTAAAAGGAGAAGAACAACTTTTCTAAAGTTTAGATTAAACATATGGGAAACAAAAGAAACTAGCTATCGTAATAAAGACAATGGAGTAAAAGATCTATCCTGACGACAATGTAATGTTTCAGAAGATTCTTTTAAACATTTGGTGCTGTTTTGTCTTCAGATGTCAGAAGAAAGAACAAAATATATGGGCCAAGAGATGGCCAAATATCCAGCACGAACAGCAGAGGAGTGGTGGTCAGCAATGCATGAAGGAGAAAATAATAAGCTGACATTCACTCTTTCATTCTTCTTGGACAACTTGCAAGAGTCACTCCAGAGCAGTAATGGAGTGACAGTGAATGGTCAGTAAGGAATTGTTTAAATAGCTCGATAGAGAATCAGGAAGGAGATTAAAAAGACATTGTAGGAGATTCAACTTAAGTCGTAGCTAATGGACATGCTAAAGAGTGATGTTTAAGAACATTGTGTGATGAACTGTATTTATTCTCTTTTCTAGACAAGCAAAATAAAGGAATTATCGTGATATACATCCATTGAATTTTGCTTTTTAAAAGTTTGTAATAAACTAAATAATAAATAAATAAATAAAATAAAAAATTGAACTTCAATTGGGTTTGAAAGACGCCTGTCTAATCCTAAATCTAAAGATGGGAGCAAGCTACGACCATCAAATAATAATAACACAGTCATAGTGGTGTCTTGTCAAAATAAAAATGCCTATACTAATAAACCTATTGCCAATCCTTACTTCTAAATACAATTAGTGTGGGAAACAATGTTATGAAAAAGAAAAGTGTTCAAGAAATGATATGTCAGGATATTCAAGCCGTTGGTTTCCCTTCCCCACGTTTTCAGCACGGGACAAGGTGGCACACTCAAGCTTAGCACAGTCTCTGGCTTCTCTAGACCTTCTGTACCAAAGTCTCTTTGCCATTCAAAGTCTCTTAACTTCAGAGGCCCTGATACGACAAACATTCAAAAGTTTTTTTCTCCTCAGGATTCTCATGTGCAACATCCCGGGTCCCCCTCCGCCGGGCTCAGACCCACTTTAATACAAAACCTTCTTGGGTGATTCACTGTTCACCCCGGATCCCCCTCTGCTGGGCTCAGACCAGATATATGTATTTTCCCTAACTTTCTCTATTCCATCAACATCGAAGACTTTCGACTGTGTGCAGGAATTAGCTTGACCCGTCACAGGACCACTTCGATTTGCATTTATTAGTTCACTTTCAAATGATCTCCCTCTGCCGGGCTCAGATCAAATGTATCCACTTGCGTTACTCCCCAGCTGGATACCTTACAGAGACCTTCGACTGAGCACCCATGCAGTGCTGGACCACTCTGTCAAAGGTATTGTAGCTTGCTTTAAAGTTCAATCACTCAGCAGTTTAACTTCACTCGCGTCTCTTATCACATGCGTTTTAACAATGTTCATTCCAGCGCTCACCATACAATGTTGCTGCTTGCAACATTGGCTTCAACAGAGACCAGTCTCGTATTGCTCTCCCCAACTCACCGGCTGTGTTGTTTTCACTGAAGCAACTTTGTTGTTGGAGCCAAGGACAGAACCACAGTGGCTGGTAATTCTCCCTGCCTTGATTCTTGACGCAGAGGGCCCTGGCTATTTCCGGAACACAATGCAGGATTCTTCAGTCTGTTTTTCTGGTCTTATGTTTTCCAATCTGGAGGACTCATGAAAGCAATGGTTCCTTGCCAACAAGGTGAAGGGAACTTGGCTCCTTGCAATCCCCTTCTGTTTCACCGTCTTTCTCCTTGTGTTAAACTGCCATCTTGGAACTGCTGTTTCCTTGTGTGCTTTGCCTCACTCAGAGTGTGCTCTTGTGCTCCGCCTTTTATCCGTGTGGGGAAGTGTAATGTAAATCAGGTTTGAGTGATGGTCAATAATTGCCTGACTTTGCCTGACCATTGTATTGGGACACATCAGGTATACGGCTCGGGTGTTAGTCTTTTTTCCCTAAGAGCGGTCTGTCAGTAAGAAAGTGTTTGTGTTGTAAAAGGGGGGGGGGGTAGGGTGCCTAAATATCTTAGTGGGTAGGATGGGGTAAAGGTGTTACAAGGAAGGGGATACCGCTTCTCACCATCTGGTGTCCCACTCCCCGAAGACGCCTCACACAGGTGTCCCTCCCATACTGGTCCACCCCCAGGAACTAGATCCAAAAGCGATGGCCATGTCCTGGCCACCTGCATGACAGATCCCCAGGGACTAGTAGGTCAGACACCTTCTGGTTTCTCACAATTCCTAAACCTAGAGTCGATCGGCCATTTGTTCTTACGCGCCCCCGGGCGGCCTGCATTCTCAGGGTTTCCAAAATATTGGTGACTCAGTTCCCCATCTGTCGGGCCCTAATGCTTTAGCTTTGGATACTCCATCTGGACCCAGGGGGATAAGAAACATATGTAATATAGTGGTAAGTAATCTAAAGCCCTCAGTAGTCATGGTTAATGTTCCTAGGTTAGCTTCACATACTCTTGAGGATACGGAAACCTTGAAGAACAAATGTATTCATTGGATTTGTAACACTAAGGGCTGCCTCTCAATTGTTAGAGAGGATATTGTGCACTGTACCAGGGGTGTTATACCTAATACTGGTTTTGATTTTATACAGCTGTTCTTAGTGTCATGGTCCTTGGTGGAGGGTCTTCTTAGTATTGAGCGCAGGACCTACCCTCCCAGGGGGGTCATGATTACTTTAAGGACCGTTTCCAGAAGCCACTAGTAAGTCATATGTACCCTATTGGTAATGTAAATGTACATTTTCACTCCCAGCATACCCAAAGGTTGACCCCACAGAGAAGAGGGGTTCTTTTGCAACGATTTGGAAGATGTGGATTGACTGGTTGGGGATACGGGAAAATCTGTAGAGGTTGCTCACGGTTATAAATTAATATCCTGGAACATAGCAGGTCTGAATAGGCTGCTGGATGTTTCCGATTGGTGTTCTTGTATTCGCCTTTTTCAAATGATAGCATTACAGGAGACATGGCTTTCTGAACAAATGTTGTTCCAAGGGTATGAAACATTTCACATACAAGCAATCAAAGACCACAAGGGTAGATACAGTGGTGGTCTTTTGGTATGGATAGATATTTCTTCTAGTTGGATGGTAGAGGCTGTTTCTACAGATTCCCCGGATATCTAATCACTGTTAATCTGGACTGGCAAAGATTAATTATTGCGACTATTCAATATCTCTGACAGACTCTCAATCACATTTGGGAAGGCAACCCTTGATCACTTACAGAAGCAAATCAGTACAAAGAGCAGACATCTCCTTGTGAATAATTTCATTCTTTTGGTCGCGGATCTCAATTTACAAATTGAGCCCCCAAAAGATCTGCTTGGGTTATGGGAAGATCAAGCTCAAGCATGGGAAATTCCGCCCCTGAATGCTGCTTCTCCTATTAGAACTCACTGTTTGGCCAGCCAGCTTGTTTTTTTATTTAATTTAAATCTGAGGGCTTGCTAAAGAGCAGCCTGCAAAGGAGACCTTTAGGGGCCATAACAGGAGTTTGCTTATTGACTATATATTTATATCTTGGGTTGCTTGGACAAGGGTTGATGATTGAGAAATGTGTAAGATCTGAAAGCGATAATTTACCATTACCTATTAACATAAAGGGACGTGATCTGGGGGTGGATAATGTTGGTGGACATTTTAATAACCAAATTGTAGAGTTACAAGGCCATGCTCGCAAATTCAGCTTAATGGGTTAACCTAATAAAGCATGATGTCAAGCCCTTCATTTATGCATCTATTCTGGATAACCTCAGTGCTATCTGCAATGAGGAATCTAGTGACATAGTAATATGGAAAGAGTATGGGTTACTTCAAGATAATCTGATTCCCTAGATTTCTTCCCTGTTGGTACACACAAAAAGAAAACCTTGGGCAAATCTGGTTGGTATGACTGTGTATGCCGTAAGGCTAAAATGAAAATGGAGTTGTGTGTAAGCTCTCAGTTGGGGGTGGACAGACAGGAACTGCGCACTTTAGCATTAAACTATAAAAGTTTAATTAATCTAAAAAAGTGAGATTTTATCTAGGTGAAATGGTCCGTTCTTTATAATGTTTTACATGCTGGGGATCATTCCCTTTTTTGGAAATTGGTATACGATTAGTACTTAAATAGGGATTGTACCCTTCAGTGTTGTATTAGTGAGGAGCTCTGTGGGATACATTATTCCAGTTTATATCGCAATCCTGCCTTTTTTCCCCCTCTAGTGGTTTGGATATTGCCACATCTTCAGATCCTTTGGTAATTATGGTGGATGAGGTGGAAGCTGCTCTTAACTCATTGAATATCCCAACAGATTTGCTGAAAGATGAGGTAGCTATTTGGGCACAAGTGCTATGTAGGGTTTTCAATGCTATTATAAGCACTGGTAAAATACCAGAATCTTGGCGTTGGACTATGATTTTACCTGTATACAAAAAAGGAGGCAGGGATTTCTCTCTTAGATTGTGTTGGAAAATAATTTGGGAAAATCATACTAAAATATTTGCAAGAGTGGGCAGACAGGGATAACGTTCTCAGTGATCTCCAAGCTGGATTTAGAAAACACATGGGAACGATGGACCAGTGCTTTATGCTTTTTATGTTAATCCAAAAATGCACTGTTTTGAAGAAAATGTGTTTATATGTGGTATTCTTGGATTTAAGGACAGCGTTTGATTCTGTCTCCAGAGTGATTCTGGCAGATTCTTGCAGCTCGTAAGGCACCACCCAATCTGATCTCCATTATTTTTATTTATTTATATAAGTGCATATGGTTGTGCATTATCAACCGTTTACACTGTGTTTAAGAAATGCGCATGCATCTACAAAATCTAAAATATTATTAGTGAAATGACAATTTTCTAAAACAATATACATTTCATCATAAAACATTAAATGGATCTCGTACATATTATAAGAAATACATTATCAACATTTCATAAAATAGTGTTTGGAGGAGCATCTAACCTTACTTTTGCCAATTGCCATATATGATAGGCAGCAGTTGTCGCCAACAGCGACTCATCACCAAAAATCATACTCCAAAACTGATCGGAGCGGTATGACTTTATTGTAAAAATAACCGTTCCCATTAAATGGTTGAGTGCTTTACATTGTGTGAGAATATGGCGAGATGTTTCCATTTGTTTTTTGCAGAGTCGGCAGAGCCGCTCCTTCCAAGGAATGCCCTTCCAAGCAGTAAGTCTTCTAAAACAGGTACATTTCAAAATGCAGATATAATATAAAACGTTCATTCAAATTGTTATAAGACTATCCCCGCGCTTGGAACTAGTATTCTAATTAGTTAATCCAAAATTAACAGTTCATCTGTTTGATTCTGTAAATCTTAAGAATAGTCCAAACATTAATTTGTGCAATAGTATTCTTGTATTGAAGTCTTGCAATAGTCCATAAATATAGCCGACACGTGTTTCGACCAATTTGGTTGCTCTCAAGGCTATGTAAATTCATGTAAAAATAAACAACATAAACAAAGGCAATGATGCCATAATAATCAAAATAAATAAACATTTTTTCAGCAAAATTGAAAAGGTAATTGTTGCAACATACCACACAAGTTGTTGTCAATTGGTGAAAGCAAGCATCCATGGAGATGTTATATAAAAGAAAAAAACAATTTCAATTCGTAATTCATTATAAACTTGGATCCTTGATTTCTTTTTCCAATTAAATACTCAATGGGTTTGGCAAACAGCGCACAGTAACCTGTATCCAACCCATTACCTAGTTTTTTCTATAATATAAAACGGATCAATGCAGGAGTTCATAATTTTATTAGATAGCTTCGCGGAATGTCACAAAATATTCCTTGTTGGGAGTAAAGTGAATATTTGAAAAGCTTTGCCAAATGAGCCAATGACTGGATGCGATAAAAAAGCTTGGCTTTCTTTTCAAATTCAGACAGATATAGGGGTTCAACAGACTCTGGCAAACAAGGCAAGCCAATGGCTATACAATGGCGGAGGACCAAGTTCTCCATGTCCCTATACTATATAATACGTGAACACCGGCTCGTGTGCCCAACTGAAGGCTTAAAAAGTAGCAAGCATCAGGCCTGCCATATCGAATTGTGGCCCAAAACTTACAAACTGAGGTTTTGCATAATGAAATCAATGACTGCAGGCCCAGTTTTAACCTAATAGCCTCTACAGGTACCGCTCCTTGAAGACCAAGCAGTGATTGCAAGATTTTTGCCTCAAGTTTCGTTAACCATGTAACAGCCTTCTCAGGAAATACTTCCAAGGCGTACAAAATACCAGGAGTAATCGATATCTTATAAGCATTAACATTGGTGTAGAGATATCGCGAGAGCCCGTGCTCTCGCGAGATCTCGTCGCGTACCAAAGCTCCGCCCCCGTGCGCTCCGCGCGCACTACGGGACGAGCGGAGGACGCGACAAGGCGCGTCCTGCTGAGCCCTCCTCACACGGGGCCCGCTCCAGATAAATCTTGGACACAGACAAGAGGTAGCTGCCTCCCAGCCTCTATAGGCCTGTTGGCCTCTGTTATTGAAGCACACATGTTGTGTGCATCCTGCATAAAACCTGTGATAGAATAAATACAGCGGTTAAAAGCTCGGAGACTCCTGTCTTCATTTCAAGCATTTTACAACATAATTTGGCGACGAGGATCACCACCAGAACTCACCGAAGGGCATGCAAGGAGCAACGCCACCGCCACCCTTTCTCCAAACTCCAGGTAGGCCTGCCATCCCTTGGCCACAATGGCAGCCCCTATTCACGACATATGTGGAGGCCCTAGGTGGGGCAGGGTTCTCAGCGGCGAGGCGCAGGGCCATGTTACTAAATGCCCTGGGAGTGGAAGGTCAAAGAATATTCGAGAGTCTCACCCCGATACCGGTGGCTGACGACAATGACGATGTTTTCAAGGAGGCAGTCAGGAGAATCATGAAAAGGTTTGCCAGTAAAGAGAACACAGTGCTCCACAGGATACGGTTTTACACGCGAAGGCAAGAAATGTCTGAACCAGTAGACGATTACGTCACCAAGCTGAGGGAATTAGCAGCGCTGTGTAATTTTGGCAACAATGCGGAGAGCCTCATATGTGACATGTTGGTCGTCCACACTAACAGTCGGAAGGTCCAAGATAAATTTATCGTGGAAAAGGAACTGCAGTTGGAGAAAGCGATCGAGATCGCCAGAGCAGTCGAGGAAACGGCGGGAAGACGAAAGGAGCTTACTGGGGCCCAGAGTTCTGCTGAAATACAAGCTGTGAGTTTCCATGCAAGAAGAGAAAGGCCGGCAACCGACACGAGAGAAGGGAGAGGGAACAGGGAAGAACCCCTAAAGTGTCACAGGTGCACCAGCACGAAACACCTGGCGTTTGACAGGGAGTGCCCAGCCAGAGACAAGGAGTGCTCCATTTGTAAACGCATTGGCCATTTCTCCAGTGTGTGTCGGTGGAGGAACAAGAAAGTCTCCAGCCTTAATGCAGATCGCAATACAGAGAAAGAATCATCCTCAGAAGATGAAGGAAGACCCACAGTCATCATGGTGAACAGCACAAGAGCAAGGAGAGAGAAACCTCACTGCATGATCAAGATTGATGGCATGGAAACAAGGGTCATGGCAGATTCAGGTTCGGATCTAACGATCATTCCCCTTCGCACATATAAGGACATGGTGGGAAAAGAAAAGGTGCAAGTGCTTATGACGAGGCGCAAACCCACGGTTTTTGGAGGGGCGTCAGTAGAACTGTTAGGATACATCAAAGCCAAAGTAGAATTCAAAGGAAGGGAAACCACAACCAGGGTCTACTTCAGTCACGAAGGCCCAGCAGTGCTAGGGTGGGACGACCAAGACAAGCTAAAAATCAGACTGGATCCCAGCACCGAAGATCAGGTCCTGTCGGTCAGGGTGATGAGCGGACCTGTCGTCAAAAGCGACTACTCAACACTTTTCTCGGAGGAGCCGGGGCACATTAAAGGCTTTCTGCACAAAATAGTGCTCAAAAGGAATGCGGTCCCTGTAAAGCACCGAGTGAGGCCTGTACCAGCCACGGCAAGGGACATCCTCAGAAGTCAGTTGGAAAAGATGAAGATGGAGGGTGTCATCGAAGAAATCGAAGCATCTGAATGGCTGAGCCCGGTCGTGCTTATAAAGAAACCCCAATCACAGGAACTCAGAGTATGCATAGATCTACGCAGTTTAAACTTGGAAGTCATCACAGATAACTACCCCCTTCCAAGCATAAATGAACTCATTCTGTTAATGAAAGAAGCCAGAATAATTTCAAAACTGGACATGAGGAACGCATACCACCAAATACAGCTACATGAAGAGTCAAAACCCCTCACGTCATTCATCACTCCATTTGGCACCTACCAATTCACCAAGATGCCATTCGGGTTGTCATCAGCAGCATCGGCTTTCCAACGCATGATGGATGTCTTGCTAAGGAAAGTTAAAAACGTGGTGTACTTCCAGGATGACATCCTCGTGTACGCGGAGGATGAGCAGACGCACGACGCCACGTTAAGAATTGTCCTAAACAAGCTACAAGAAGCAGGTGTGCGGTTACGGTATGAAAAATGCTTGTTCAGAGTGAAAGAAGTGGAATACTTAGGGTACAAGATTTCAGAAAAGGGTATCAGTCCCAAACAGAATCTCATGCAAGCAATCATTAAAGCACCGGAACCAAACAGCAAAGACCAGCACCCCACTCATGTCCAACTCATGTGTACCATCACCCCCACCCCCCAGCATCCAGGGGCACTCTCCACAAGGCCCCCATTCATGTCTCCCATCACCCCGACCCCCCGGCATCCAGGGGCACCCTCCACCAGGCCCCCACACATGTCTCCCTGCCCCCCCACCCCCCAGCATCCAGGGGCACCCTCCACCAGGCCCCCACTCATGTCTCCCACCACCCCCACCCCCCAGCATCCAGGGGCACCCTCCACCAGGCCCCCACTCATGTCCCCCTGAACCCCCACCCACAAGCATCCAGGGGCACCTTCCACCAGGCCCTCACTCATGTCCCCCTGCAACCCCCACCCTCCAGCAGTGCAGGGGCACCCTCCACCAGGCCCCCACTCATGTCTCCCACCACCCCCACCCCCCAGCATCCAGGGGCACCCTCAACCAGGCCCCCACTCATGTCTCCCACCACCCCCACCCCCCAGCAGTGCAGGGGCACCCTCCACCAGGCCCCCACTCATGTCTCCCATCACCCCCACCCCCCAGCAGTGCAGGGGCAGCCTCCACCAGGCCCCCACTCATGTCTCCCAACACCCCCACCCCCAGCAGTGCAGGGCACCCTCCACCAGCACCCCACTCATGTCCAACTCATGTGTACCATCACCCCCACCCCCCAGCATCCAGGGGCACTCTCCACCAGGCCCCCATTCATGTCTCCCATCACCCCCACCCCCCAGCATCCAGGGGCACCCTCCACCAGGCCCCCACACATGTCCCCCTGCCCCCCCACCCCCAGCATCCAGGGGCACCCTCCACCAGGCCCCCAGTCATGTCTCCCACCACCCCCACCCCCCAGCATCCAGGGGCACCCTCCACCAGGCCCTCACACATGTCTCCCACCACCCCCACCCCCCAGCAGTGCAGGGCACCCTCCACCAGGCCCCCACTCATGTCTCCCATCACCCCACCCCCCAGCAGTGCAGGGGCAGCCTCCACCAGGCCCCCACTGATGTCTCCCATCACCCCCACCCCCCAGCAGTGCAGGGGCACCTTCCACAAGGCCCCCACTCATGTCTCCCACCACCCCCACCCCCCAGCATCCAGGGGCACCATCCACCAGGCCCCCACTCATGTCTCCCATCACTCCCACCCCCCAGCATCCAGGGGCAGCCTCCACCAGGCCCCCACTCATGTCTCCCATCACCCCCACCCCCCAGCAGTGCAGGGGCACCCTCCACCAGGCCCCCACTCATGTCCAACTCATGTCCCCCTGCACCTCCACCCACCAGCATCCAGGGGCACCCTCCACCAGGCCCCCACTCATGTCTCCCATCATCCCCACCCCCAGCATCCAGGGGCACCCTCCACCAGGCCCCCACTCATGTCTCCCACCACCCCAACCCCAGCAGTGCAGGGCACCCTCCACCAGCCCCCCACTCATGTCCAACTCATGTGTCCCATCACCCCCACCCACCAGCATCCAGGGGCACCCTCCACCAGGCCCCCACTCATGTCTCCCATCACCCCCACCCCCCAGCATCCAGGGGCACCCTCCACCAGGCCCCCACACATGTCCCTCTGCACCCCAGCCACCCAGCATCCAGGGGCACCCTCCACCAGGCCCCCACTCATGTCTCCCACCACCCCCACCCCCCAGCAGTGCAGGGCATCCTCCACCAGGCCCCCACTCATGTCCAACTAATGTTCCCCTGCACCCCCACCCAACAGCATCCAGGGGCACCCTCCACCAGGCCCCCACTCATGTCTCCCACCACCCCCACCCCCCAGCAGTGCAGGGCACCCTCCACCAGGCCCCCACTCATGTCTAACTCATGTCCCCCTGCACCCCCACCCAACAGCATCTAGGGGCACCCTCCACCAGCCCCCACTCATGTCCAACTCATGTGTCCCATCACCCCCACCCCCCAGCATCCAGGGGCACCTTCCACCAGGCCCTCAGTCATGTCTCCCATCACCCCACCCCCCAGCATCCAGGGGCACCCTCCACCAGGCCCCCACTGATGTCTCCAACCACCCCCCAGCATCCAGCGGCACCCTCCACCAGGCCCTCACTCATGTCTCCCATCACTCCCACCCCCCAGCATCCAGGGGCACCCTCCATGAGGCCCCCACTCATGTCTCCCACCACCCCCAACCCCCAGCATCCAGGGGCACCCTCCACCAGGCCCCCACTCATGTCTCCCACCACCCCCCAGCCCCCAGCATCCAGGGGCAGCCTCCACCAGGCCCCACTCATGTCTCCCATCACCCCCAACCCCCAGCAGTGCAGGGGCACCCTCCACCAGGCCCCCACTCATGTCCAACTCATGTCCCCCTGCACCCCCACCCACCAGCATCCAGGGGCACCCTCCACCAGGCCCCACTCATGTCTCCCATCACCCCCACCCCCAGCATCCAGGGGCACCCTCCACCAGGCCCCCACTCATGTCTCCCACCACCCCCACCCCCCAGCTGTGCAGGGCACCCTCCACCAGCCCCCCACATATGTCCCCCTGCACCCCCACACCATCCAGCATCCAGGGGCACCCTCCACCAGGCCCCCACTCATGTCTCCCAACACCCCCCCCAGCATCCAGGGGCACCCTCCACCAGGCCCCCACACATATCCCCCGGCACCCCCACCCCCCAGTATCCAGGGGCACCCTCCACCAGCCCCCACTCATGTCCCCCACCACCCCCACCCCTCAGCAGTGCAGGGCACCCTCCACCAGGTCCCCACTCATGTCCAACTCATGTCACCCTGCACCCCCACCCACCAGCATTCAGGGGCACCCTCCACCAGGCCTCCACTCATGTCTCCCATCACCCACACCCCCGGCACCCAGGGGCACCCTCCACCAGGCCCCCAGTCATGTCTCCCACCACCCCCACCCCCCAGCAGTGCAGGGTACCCTCCACCACCCCCCCACTCATGTCCAACTCATGTGTCCCATCACCCCCACCCCCCAGCATCCAGGGGCACCCTCCACCAGGCCCCCACTCATGTCTGCCATCACCCCCACCCTCCAGCATCCAGGGGTACCCTCCACCAGGCCCCCACACATGTCCCCCTGCACCCACACCCCCCAGCATCCAGGGGCACCCTCCACCAGGCCCACACTCATGTCCAACTCATGTCTCCCATCACCCCCACCCTCCAGCAGTGCAGGGGCAGCCTCCACCAGGCCCCCACTCATGTCTCCCATCACCCCACCCCCAGCAGTGCAGGGGCACCCTCCACCAGGCCCCCACTCATGTCTCCCACCACCCCCACCCCCCAGCATCCAGGGGCACCCTCCACCAGGCCCCCACATATGTCCCCCTGCACCCCCACCCCCCAGCATCCAGGGGCACCCTCCACCAGGCCCCCACTCATGTCTCCCAACACCCCCCACCAGCATCCAGGGGCACCCTCCACCAGGCCCCCACACATGTCCCCCGGCACCCCCACCCCCCAGTATCCAGGGGCACCCTCCACCAGGCTCCCACTCATGTCTCCCACCACCCCCACCCCTCAGCAGTACAGGGCACCCTCCACCAGGCCCCCACTCATGTCCAACTCATGTCCCTGTGCACCCCCACTCCCCAGCATCCAGGGGCACCCTCCACCAGGCCCCCACTCATGTCTCCCACCACCCCCACCCCCCAGCAGTGCAGGGCACCCTCCACCAGGCCCCCACACATGTCTGCCATCACCCCCACCCCCAGCAGTGCAGGGGCAGCCTCCACCAGGCCCCCACTCATGTCTCCCACCACCCCCACCCCCCAGCATCCAGGGGCACCCTCCACCGGGCCCCCACTCATGTCTCCCATCACCCCCCACCCCCCCGCAGTGCAGGGTCAGCCTCCACCAGGCCCCCACTCATGTCTCCCACCACCCCCACCCCCCAGCCTCCAGGGGCACCCTCCACCAGGCCCCCACTCATGCCTCCCATCACCCCCACCCCCCAGCACCCAGGGGCACCCTCCACCAGGCCCCCACACATGTCCCCCTGCACCCCCACCCCCCAGCATCCAGGGGCACCCTCCACCAGGCCCCCACTCATGTCTCCCACCACCCCCACCCCCCAGCAGTGCAGGGCACCGTCCACCAGGCCCCCACTCATGTCCAACTCATGTCCCCCTGAACCCCCACCCACCAGCATCCAGGGGCACCCTCCACCAGGCCCCCACTCATGTCTCCCATCGCCCCCACCCCCCAGCAGTGCAAGGGCAGCCTCCACCAGGCCCCCACACATGCCCCCCTGACCCCCACCCCCCAGCATCCAGGAGCACCCTCCACCAGGCCCCCACTCATGTCTCCCACCACCCCTACCCCCCAGCATCCAGGGGCACCCTCCACCAGGCCCCCACTCATGTCTCCCATCACCCCTACCCCTCAGCAGTGCAGGGGCAGCCTCCACCAGGCCCCCACACATGTCCCCCTGCGCCCCCACCACCCAGCATCCAGGGGCACCCTCCACCAGGCCCCGCTCATGTCTCCCACCATCCCCACCCCCAGAATCCAGGGGCACCCTCCACCAGGCCCCCACTCATGTCTCCCACCACCCCCACCCCCCAGCATCCAGGGGCACCATCCACCAGGCCCCTACTCATGTCTCCCCCACCCCGACCCCCCAGCAATGCAGGGACAGCCTCCACAAGGCCCCCACTCATGTCTCCCACCACCCCCACCCCCCAGCATCCAGGGGCACTCTCCACCAGGCCCCCACTCATGTCCAACTCATGTCTCCCTCCACCCCCACCCCCCAGCCGTGCGATTTGCCTGGGTACGTGTATTCCTGGGGTGCGCAGGTAGTCTCCCATGCGATACCATCAGGGTACGTGTATTATGGGTCCACGTGAACTTCCACACGCGATACCAGCAGGCTACGTGTATTACAGGGTTCGCGGGAAGTTCCACACGCGATTGCCCTGGGTACATGTATTTCAGGGTGCGCGTGAGCTTCCACACGCGACTGGGCCTGTGAGAGTCAGGTACGTGTATTCCAGGGGTAGGCGGGAATATTTACGCCCGACTGGGCCTGGGAGAGCGTGTTACGTGCATTCCTGGGGTGGGCGGGAAGATTCACACGTTCGCCTACAACGCGCCGAAAAATAAATGGTCCAATCCTGAAACACGTACGCCAGCATGAAGCAGGCGTACGTCGACCCGCGCAGCATAAAAGTGCACGCAAGCAACAAACAAGCTCAGACGCCAGGATGAATATACCATTCCTAGCAGCAGTGGCCGTGGGTTACCAAAGGAGGAGGAGGAGGATAGTGAGGGCCCGAATTTTCACTCCCAGAACCAGCCTTTTTGGGATGCCTGATGACCAGGTGTATGAGAGGTACAGGTTTCCACCACACATAATACTGGACCTGGTCAGTGAGTTGGAGGATGACCTCACATCACCCACCCTGTGCTCCCAGGTACTCAGCCCCCTGGAGAAGGTCCTCAATGTACTGCACTTCTTGGCCACAGGATCATTTCAGCGGACAAGTGCCATAGTGGGTGGGGTGTCACAGGCCACGCAGTTACGCTGCCTACACCAGGTCTTGAACATCATCACTGCACGCCCATCAGTCCGTAGGCACATATACCTGCCCAGGACACCTGCAGAAAGGCAGGCTGCCGCCCTGGATTTCTACGGTGTGGCACAATTCCCCAAAGTGCTAGGTGCCATTGACTACACCCATGTGGGACTACGTCCCCCCAGGGCATCTGAGCACATCTATAGGAACCGCAAGCACTGGCATTCCATCAACGTGCAGGTAGTATGTAATGCCAAGGGAATCATCACCTCAGTATATGCCAACTATCCAGGGTCCACCCACGACAGCTTCATTTACTGAATATCTACCCTAAGCCGGGACCTAGAAGCTGGGCGGCATGGCGATACATGGCTGCTTGGTGAGTATGAATGCCACTGCACATGCATGCATGTCAGATGCAGAGTTATGTCACTACCCCACTAATGATACCCATCACCTCCTCACCAGGGAACAGTGCCTACCCTCTGAGCACCCACATGATGACGCCAATTTGGAACCCCATCACGCCTCCCGAGGTAAGATACAACACAGCCCATATTGCAACCCGGGGCATAGTGGAGCGCACATTCGGAGTGCTCAAGTCACGCTTTCGCTCCCTTGACTGTTCTGGCGGGCAGCTGTTATATGCGCCCCCAGTAGTGTGCAGGATCATAGTGGCAGCATGTGTCCTGCACAATGTTGCAACACGCCGGGGCCTGACTGTGGACATGGTGGTGCCCCCACATCCCCAACCACATGCAAGCCCGCTGCGCATGGGAGGGGAAAGGGTACAGGGTGAGGCAGCCCGTACTTAGCTGGTGGCTAATTACTTCACATAGAAATCACACCCCTGTGGAGTGCACACAACCCTGGCACATACTATCTGATAAGCAATGATGACTCGAAGTGACAATTATGATGAACAAAGGGACAGTCAACTGTCAGAACCATAGCAGCCTGAGATTGTTCATATGGAAGTGTCAGAATGTGTGCATCCCTACCTACACAAACACCACCAATGCAGTGTCATCAAAAGACACACTTCCATGCTGCAGAAATGAATACCAACTTGCAAAATACTACATGAGAACAGTGCCATGTCACCCAACCCCTCCCCGGCACGGCCACACAACACACCACGGCATGTCATGCAATGTGAGAGCAAACAAATTAATCCCCACAACATGCCCCAAGTGTCACCAACTACAGTGTCCCTAATAGAAACATGGCCACACATGAAATGCTCACAGTAATGCAGGACCTACAACACACATTACCAAATACTTACCAAAAATACCAATCACCTACACAACCTCCAACCTACCTTAAACATGATATTACAGACTTAAAAAATTGGTAGCCTCACTACCTGATAATGCCAGCA
This sequence comes from Ambystoma mexicanum, assembly GCF_040938575.1. Lineage (NCBI taxonomy): Eukaryota > Metazoa > Chordata > Amphibia > Caudata > Ambystomatidae > Ambystoma > Ambystoma mexicanum. The sequence continues at coordinate 848,260,655 of NC_090933.1, read as the reverse complement.
CTTGGAACACTTCCAAGTATACAGTGTTAGCGCCACGCAAGAGTGTAGGTGCACTGCTTACAACATGGACTCCAGTTCCAAGGTGGACCGCCTTTTGAAGACATGAGAAATGGACCTGCAAATTAGGAGGATGAGATGGATGCAGAGGCACATATCAATACACCATGCAGTGTACAATACAACAATATGCACAATGAATGTATACACAGTATTGACTACAGACTGCCCACACATCAAATGGGAGTCCAACGTCACCATGTACGTCAATGTCACTTGGGCACACCCTCTGCAAGCCCATGGAAACGGGAAGCAGGAGGGGTGTGTGTCACACAAACCCAAGCATCTGAACCAAATTCATGACAAGCCTGCATGTGCCCAGTCACAATACAGCGTATGCCCACGGGAGCCACAGAAGGCAACACACTGTCCAAAAAACAAACATTTTAAAAAAAGAAAAGAAAAGAAAAATCAAAAATGGCCATTAATGGGCCCGGGGGGGGGGTGGGGGAGGCCACCCAGGAGGTCCGAGGACAGGGTGCACACCAAAACCCACCTGTGTGGATCTTGCGGAAAAAAAACACCTCCATGGGCTCATGGCCTGCACGGCTACCCTATTGTGAGAGAATCACTGCTGTCGCTCTCCTCACCCTCTGCAGCTGTATCAGGAGGTGGTGGCACTAGGGGAGGCAGCCCACGCAAAGCCCTAGTCTGGTCCTCCATGGCAGCAAGCATGCGGGTGTGGAAGGTCTTGTTCTGGAGGATAATTGTGCGTAGGTCCCCATGCAACAACTCACAGGATGCCCGGATCTCCGCCCTAGTTGCCTGCATCTCAGCTGAGAGCGTATGTGTGAGACGCTCCAGCTGCTGTTCTGTCCTTCTGTTTGTTGAAGCCTCAAGCTCAACAAGAGTCGTCCTGAGGTGAAGTAGTTCCACCCTCAGGGCTTCCCTGTGGCCCTGGGACACTATGGAAATGGCTTCCCGCAGAGTCGCCAGTGCCGCCCGCCTGTCCCTGTCGGACGCCAACATGTCCTCCCTGTGTGACTGGCAGATGGAGTCTGTTGCCTGCTGTAGTCGCTCCATCAGCCTTTCGGGGGGGACAATGGAAGTGGCCACCCTATCCATGGCCTGAGCCATCATCTCTGATGATGCTGCCTGTTGGGTTGCCATACCGTATATGGATTGCTCCCATGCGGTATTGCCAGGTGGCGTACGGCCACCACGTCGGCGGGCACCACACCTGTCTGGGGCAAGAAGAACTGCGCCTTGCTGTGCCAGCACTGCCTGAGGCTGCAGGACTGCATTCCCCCTCTGATCTGCTGGCCCAGGAACAGGATCAGATGTTGCGGAGTGTGACCCTGCATCCGTAACCACCAAAGGCGTACCTGACAACACTGACATCCCCATTGAGGGTTCTAGCCCTGGTGCAGGTGGGTCAGACAGAACAGAATCCCTCCCAGGAACACTCACCTGCGACGGCACATAGGTCTCATCATCCGAATCAACACCTGAATACAGCTCGGGGGAGGTGCAGCCAGAGACACCCCTTGAGAGCACGACCTGCAGCAGTTGTGGGTTCTCACCCACCACCACACCACGTCCCTCACTGGTGGTCGGTCGGGCCTGAGACCCCTCCTGGGTCTGCACCATCTCCACAACCCCAGCAGTATCAAGTGTGTCATCCCCTGCAAAGACATAAAAGAAAACAAATGGAAACAGGCATTAGCACTATGGCACACAATTAGGGCTGAGAAGCTACAGAAACAGTACTTGATTGACACATGTCCCACATGACTAAAACCCTCCCATGCATGCACTGTCACTGCGTGTGAAGGGGAGGCAGATGGCACACATTGATGACACCAAGATGGAAGATGAACACATTTGCTGCATGCTGCCTAGCAGCGGCATCACACATTGGCCTGTGATTGGCAGGTCAAATACACATGCCATCACACAGATGGCATGTACCCTAGCCATAAAGTGAAGAGGGAGAGGAGGGCACCAATTGTTCATTCAGTCTAGTTTGCTCATGAAATTGATTTTTTCATTGAAATGGTTCAAATGTTTAACCTGGAGCTGCCAGTCCAAAATGGTCCTATAGCACAGGGACATGTCTAAACAAATCATGTCCAGGAAACAAAGCCAGTCCACTGTACCATAGCCATGTCAGACATGTGACAATAGGACTGAGAAATGCCTAGTAAAAGTGGTGGTATGCAAACAATCTGCCTGAATAAACAGGAAAATAAGCAACAATGTAGTGGCAAGATGACACTTCAAGGGCAACTGGCGTGGTGTTGGGCTGGATGTCTAATGTTGGCAGAAGGGATACTGCTATACCCAAATGCTGGTGCGCAGAATGTATTGGATGAGGCACATGGGTGACCCAAACCACTCAGGCACACACACCCTCACCTGGCACCCAAACAGAAGCCCTCACACACACACCATGCACATGGATGACACACACATGCATGTGCACTCACTGGACAATGCCTCGTAATCTGCTAGTTCTCCCACGCCTTGGATCTGTTCCTCCGTGACGTAGGTCCCAGCAACCTGCTCATGTGGATTGAGTTCTATGTCCTCTGCTGGAGACCCACCACCAGTCACTAGAGTAGCGGCATGACTTGAGGCCAGCTTATTCTTTGCCCTGCGCTTCAGGTCATTCCAGCGCTTGTAGAATTCAGTAGCTGTGCGCCTCATGATTCCAAGGGCACTTATGATGTCCGCGATGGTCTGCCAGTGTGCCTGACGTTGTGCAGGTGTGGTCTTGGATCCTGCAACAATCACTATTTCGCGGTCATGTGCAGACACACACTCTACAAGTGCATTCAGTTCGGCCTCATTGAAGCTGGGCTTCTTGACGGGCCGGACTGTGTAGCCGTGTCTGGGGCATCAGCTTCTACTGGAGGAGCACTCTTCCTCTTCCGCTTGGAAGGTGGTGGGGATCCTGAGTGTCCTACACCGCTCTGGACACTAGGGGCAGGAGCCCCAGTGGACTCTGTACTAGGAGTGTGGGATTGCACACTCAGCATGGGAGTTGGTGCAGGCATTAGCTCAAGTGTGATGGTGTCAGGGGGAATGTCAGCAGGATGGACTTGGACCGACACTGTCCTGGCTGGGTGTGTGAGAGGTGGGGTGGATGGAGCCGTGTTAGGCGGAAACCTGTGCAGTTCCCTCTGGGACCACTGCAAAAGATTTAGGACTACAGGCGTTGCCGGTGAACCCACTTGGTAGCAGTCTGCACCACACAGATTCACGTGGTAGCTGTGGCTGAGCAGTCAGACTTCTCTCAAGAAAAGTTGAGCAGTATGTGGAGTATACAAAATAGGGCAATTCTTCACAGCAAGACAAGCAAACACGCAACAAGGCTTAGTGTAAAGATATTAAGGTATTTATTTATAACAAAATGTCTATGAAAAACACTAAGGCAAATCACGGCAAACAAATCAAACACAATTACTCTACGGAGTAGACGATCAATCCCCCTAGCAATATCGACAACTCTAGGTTCTACTGGTACCACTTATTGTCAGACAGAGTTGTATACCTCAACCCAGATGACACTCGAATATTAGTTAGGACGGGAGAGAAAAAGATAGGCAGGTTACAAAATCAACGCAGTTCGATCCTATCGGATAAAATGCAAGGCAGGAAGGCAAGAATCACAATAGATCGTAAAGTTCAGAGGCCAGGCCCACTCGGAGAGAGGCAAGGCGCGATGTCCCAAAAAGTCTCTAGTGGATATGCATTCAAGTCTGTATTGCAAATTGTTATCGGTGGATTGAACCAGTTCAGAACAACGAATGAGAAAAGCTTGGAGGCGACCCAACGGAACGGAGAGGATTAAGACACCTCACTCGAACCGATCGAAAGGGAAGCCAGGCGGACACGGTACCTTGTTGTGGAGGGCAGCTCCGGCGGGGGCAGTTGTTCCTGGTGGTGGATGCACGTTGGTTCTTTGCCAAGAGTAGAGATGATCTCGTCGTCGAAGAAAATGAAGTCCGGTGCACCACCAGGGAAGAGACCAGCCGCGGAGTGCTCCGTCACAAGGCACCACCTTTTGGTCACGGTTCAGGGGTAGTGGCTATCCGGTTGCCGAGGTGCTTCTGCACGGGCAATTCGACCACCGCGTCCTGAGGTGAATAAAAAGCAAAGGGGACTGGTTGTTCCCACCAGTCAGGGGAAGAGACTCTCCGGCAGGGAGATCTCCTCTGTCGTCGGGAAGTGGTGAGTCGGTTCCGCAGGGCTCCACCGGAGGTGTCGTCGTGCAGGTCGGCTCAGCGTTACCCTCGTCGGATTCTTAGGTCCTGTGGCGACTTCTGAAGATCCAGTCCCAAAAGCCCTGCTTTTATGCAGAATACCCCAATTCATTCAGCCCAGCTGTCTATCAACACATGCTAAGTGGTGAGCGGGAAGGCTCACCACCTGGGCCAATCACTCCAGAGTGCGACCGGAGTTGGCAAGGCAACTCGGTCCAGGGTGCCTAAACCCCCTCCCACACCCCTGTGGTAACCCAGACAGAATGGCACCACTTTGGAGGGTCTCTGTACAGAGCCCGCCAAAAGTGGAACAAAGGGCTCGACCTTTGGTTTAGGAGTCACAGAGACGAACACAGACGCCATTTTACAAACCGAGTCCTGGCAGAAAATACCACTCGATAAACTTATTTAAGATAAGTAGATCGGTGGTACGTCAGAGATTAATGAGAAAAAGTATCAATCTCCAACAATGGGACGAATCCCATAGGGTTATGTTCGGGGACGAACTTAACAAGTAGTTTCCACTGCCACCAGCCAAAACTCGACGAGGGGGGACGGGACAGTGCCCCCTCGAGTAACAGATCCAGGAGTAATCGAATTACCCCTACTAGTACGTCCACAATAAGATGGTTTGTACTAGTTCTGTTAGTAAATTTAGGTCTAGTAAAGCCAATGGTGACTTTACATGCCCGGGGAGACAGTAGTCAGTCCCCGGGTATGGAGTCTATGGTGGGGGACCCGTTAGGGCACCCCCGTGTTACGGCACGTAGGGTGCGGTGTAACACACATAGAAAAACATATGAGACCCTGTGGAGTAAAAGACCCCATAGCCCATCAAACACATTGACATTTCAAAAGGAATTACACACATACATGTCCAAGAGTGGGAGAAAAGAGTCTCACTCTTGGCAGGATGGAAAAAAACAAACTCCAGAAATCCAGCAAAGCTGCTGGGGGACTCACTAGGTTAGGAAATTCATCCTAAACGGAGAATTCTCCCTAACACTCGGCCTTCCCAGACTAAGGGACAGGAGGATTTAATCCACTCCTGGATGAATCTCATACCTCTAGACGATGACATACATCCTAGAGAGACCATCAGCATTTTGGTGGTGACACCCTGACCTGTGCTCAATGGTGAAATCAAACCCTTGCAGGCAGATTGACCATCTCAGTAGTTTTGGGTTTTCCCCTTTCATTTGCATCAACCATCTCAAGGGTTGGTGGTCAGTCTGAATGACGAAAGTAGAACCATACAAGTACGGCCTAAACTTCTTCAGAGCCCACACGATAGCAAAGCACTCTCTTTCGATTGTTGCCCACCTTGTTTCAGGATCCTTCAGCTTGCGGCTGATGAAGCAAACGGGGTGCTCCCTACCCTTCCCATCCAGTTGACTGAGTACGGCACCTATTCCTACATTTGAAGCATCTGTCTGCACAATGAAGTGTTGGCGGTAATCAGTAGCTCTGAGTACTGGGGCTTGGCAAAGAGCCTTTTTCAGGTTTTCAAAAGCCTGATTGCACTCCTCGTTCCATTTAACCTTTTTAGGAAATTTGGGCGAGGAGATGACATCAGTGGAGAAGCTATGGTCCCATAGTTCTCTATGAAATTCCTGTAATACCCAGTGAGGCCTAGGAAGGCTCTCACCTGGGTTTGAGTAGTCGGTGTTGTCCAATTTTGCACAGCTTCAATCTTACTGAGCAAAGGCCTTATTTCTCCACCGCCTACCTCATGCCCAAGATAGACTACCTTCCTCTGTCCAATTCGGCATTTGCTTGCCTTTATGGTCAGATTGGCTTGTCCAAGAGCCTGCAAAACATCTCTCAGGTGGGTTACATGTTCTTCAAAGGAATTGCTGAACACTGCGATGTCATCCAAGTATGCCATGCAGAAGTCCTCCATCCCATTCAGAACCTGGTTTACCATCCGTTGAAACGTAGCAGGTGCATTTTTCAGTCCGAAAGGCATTACCTTAAACTGGTATAAGCCAACGGGGGTAGAAAATGCAGTTTTCCCCTTGGCATGGTCTGTCAGGGCTATTTGCCAATAGCCTGACGTCAAGTCAAATGTGCTGAGGAACTTGGCGGCGCCAAGTTTATCCACCAACTCATCTGTTTGTGGCAAAGGGTGGGCATCAGTCTTGGTGACTGCATTAAGAGCTCTATAGTCCACGCAGAATCTAAGCTCTTTAGATCCGGCCTTTGGTACTAACACAACTGGGCTAGACTATGAACTAGTAGAGGGCTCTATTACCCCGAGATCGAGCATCTTGCTGACCTCACCTTTGATGTGGGTTCGTACGTTTTCTGACATGCGGTATCCTCTGCTTTTGACTGGCAGACAGTCACCAGTGAGTATGTCGTGCTGGCCCCAAGGGGTCAAGCCTGGTGAAAGCGAGAACAGGGAGGCAAACTGATTCAACATAGATTTGCACTCTTCTTGTTGCTCGGGTGTCAGATTGGAGGAGAAATTCACTCCTTCAATTTTTTCATCTAAAGGTAAGCCTCTGAGGAGATCCGGAAGAGCTTCACTCTCTTCTTCTTCCTCGGATGACGCTAGAAGCAACGCTCCTACATCAGGTCGCGAGACATACGCTTTAAGTCGGTTGGTGTGAAAGACTGTCGGAGCCTCCTTGGGATTGCCCAAGTCCACCAGATAGTTAACCTCTCCGAGTTTACCCACTACTCGGAAGGGTCCCATCCACTTATCTTGCAAGGCCCTCTGCCTTGTTGGGATCATAACGAGAACGAGCTGGTCTTGAGCGAACTCAACCATGTTAGCCTTTTGATCGTGCCAGTGCTTGACCAATGCTTGTCCAGCTTTCAAGTTATCGCTTGCTTCCGTCATCATGTGCGACATTCTCCTCCGGAGACCTATCACATAGTCAGTCACTCTGACTGGCTTGGGGGAAGGAGCACTCTCCAACCCCTCCTTAATCAGGGCCAATGGACCTCTGACGGGATGACCATAGAGTAGTTCGAAAGGAGAGTAACCTACTCCCTCCTGAGGGACTTCTCTATAAGCAAAGAGAAGGCATGGCAGTAGAAGGTCCCACTTATGCTTAAGGGGTTCCTCTAAAGCACCTATCATGCTCTTCATGGTTCGGTTGAACCGTTCTACCAACCCATTGGTTTGTGGGTGGTAAGCTGTTGAGAACTTGTAAGTAACTCCACAGGTTTTCCACATGGCTTTCATGTAGTGGGACATAACGTTTGACCCCCTGTCAGAGATTACTTCCTTAGGAAACCCGACCCTAGTAAAAATACCAAGGAGGGCCTTAGCCAGAGCCGGAGCTGTAACAGTCCTCATAGGAATTGCCTCAGGATACCTAGTAGCATGGTCTACTACAACAAGTATAAACCTGTTGCCTGAGGAGGTTGGAGGATCAAGGGGACCAAAAATGTCAATCCCTACTCTCTCAAATGGGACTCCCACAACCAACTAACGGTGCCACATTCTTGGATCCAACCTTACCAGAGATCTGGCAGGTGTGGCAGCTCCGGTAATGTTTTTCTACTTCGGCCCCCATCTTTGGCCAATAGAAGTAGAGCGAGAACCTTTCCTTAGTCTTCTTGAAACTCAAGTGACCAGCCAAAGGAATCTCGTGGGCTAACTGCAAGAACTGTGGTCTGTTCTCTTGGGGTACTACAAGTCGTTTGTAGTCTCCAGGTGCAGACTCGGTCGGTTCACTGTAGAAGAGGCCATCTTCCCAGTGCAACCTGTATTTCCCAGGCTCTTGCCCTTCAGCCTGAGCTTCTGCCTGGTGGCGAAGACCTTCCAGAGTTGGACATTCTCTCTGTCCCTTACTGAAGTCCGCCCTGTTGGGTCCACCTTCTGCGGTTGCCAGACATTTGGTCGAAAAAAATTGGTCGACCAGACAAATGGTCGAACCAATTTGGTCGAAAACCAAATGGTCGAAATTTTTTTTTTTTTTTTTTTAACCCTTTTTTTATTTTTTTGGTGGGGTCCCCCCCCCCCAACCCCCTTTTTTTCTCTAAAAACCCCTTTTTTAACTAAACGAAAACCCGAAAAATAAATATATAAATAAAAAAAAAAATTCGACCATTTGGTTTTCGACCAAATTGCGTCGACCAAATTGCAGTCGACCAGTTTTTTTTCGACTAATTGACTGGACACCCACCTTCTGCCAGTAAAGACTGCAGCTCAGGATGGTCAACAGGATCCAGATCTCCAATGAGTTCCTGGCCTTCCATTAGCTCTTCCTCAGAGTCTAATTCTACCACACAGGGTTGTACCTCCCTCTCAGCCTCGGCTGGAGGTGGAGTTACGGGTGTAACTTTGGACAACCGAGGGGAAGTCCGTATTGGCTGCACTGGAATGCTGGCTGCTGGTTTCGGGATAGAAGTCTTAGGTTTCCCTTTCGCTTCTGATTTCTTGGAGACAGCGGCCGACAATTCCAGTGGAGCAGGAGTGTATCTTTCTTCATCATCTCCTGGAGAGCTCCGGCATTGTCCTCTCTCTTGCGGGTCTGGTTAGCTCCTGTAACCGTTTACTAGGAGGTCTGGGAGTATGCGATACAACTCCAAGAGTTTTGAAATCGTTACCCAACAGTACGCGTCCTGGTACCTCACTCTGTATGCTGACAGGTATCTTCACAGTCATGTCGTTACACTGGATGAGAACTGGTAATTGGGGAAGCATCTGCACAGGCCCTCCAGCTAACTTGGTGAGGCGTTTGGGTGCCTTAGCAACATCCTCGGCCTGAAAAAACGATTTATCCACCACAGTTATGCTGGCCCCAGTGTCCCTAATGGCAGGAGTCTCCTGACCATTCACCTGGACACTGTCCTTATAATACTCTTTAGTATTATCGGGGATAGAATTATAGACATCTAAATTCTGTTGTTCCCACAACCCCAGAGATACTAAAGAAACGCTGGCTGAGACTCCAATGGGTTTGTCAGCTAGCAGTAGAAAGTTTCCACTTGCCATTTGGACTTCCTCCTCTGGAGCGAAGGCTAAGGAGACAAGCTGGACCCCTGAAGGTTTACCCTTACATCTGGGATCTCCTTTCACGTGATCAGTCGAGCAACAAACAAAGCATTTACCGAATGCTTTCTGGAATGGTGGCTTGCTCTGACCTCCTTCCGGTTTGGCACCAGAAGACACACTATTCTGCTGTGGTTTTCCCGGTGGCTTACCCTTCTGGTTTTGTTTGGGGCCCTCTTTGGAATGTGAGTTATTCAAATTCTCTTTTGAGTCTTTTTTAGGCTGTTTTCCCTCATCCTTTTTCTGAGTTGCCCCAGAATCCTTATGAGTAGCCCTGTTGGCAACCCACAAGTCAGCAGCCTTAGCTAGCTCCCTGGAATCCAATTCCTTCGAATCAGCCAAGTGCTGTCTGAGCTCAGGAGAATAGGCATCATAAATAGACTCCAACATAAAAAGATTTCTCATACCCTCATAAGTGTTCACTTTGTAACCCTTAATCCATCCCTCTACGTTTTTCAACCCTTCACTCACCCAGGTAGCCCAAGGGGTACCATCATGCTTTTTGAGGGTTCTAAACCTCTTAAGATACTGGGAAGGGGTCTTCCCAAATCTAGCTATTAAAGCTAGTTTCACACTTTCGTAATCCGTCTTATCCGCCTCCCCCAACTCCATTACCACATCAGTCGCAACAGGAGGGAGCCTAGAGAACAACCAGGGGAGCAACGCATTCCCTGTGATGTCCTGGAGCCCTTGATTGTATTCAAACAGTTTCAACCAATCCAACACATCCAATCTCGGTTCATACATACCCACTAATTCCTTCGGCATCCGGGGACTTTTGGGACTGGAGCTCCTAGAGGAACCAGAGGAGAGAGAAGCATTTTCCATAGACAACTTTTTCATCTCTAACTCGTGATTAAGTTCTATTTCTCTGAGTCTTAACTCAGCTTGCTTCTGCTCAGCCTGGGCATTCATCCGTCTGAACTCGAGCTCTTGGTTTCGTTCAGATTGAGCCAAGAACCGTTTATATTCTAGTTCGAGCTTCATTTTTTCAAGTTCAAAATAAGCAGGGTTACTTGTGGGACCTGGTATGGGCCCTGTAGGCACAGCTGGTAAGGCAGGTAGAGGAGCAGGGGAGACAGTTTTGTTAGCCTCTCCGTCCTCGTCAGCCTCTTCATCGCTATCATCAGAATCACGATTCAGATCAACACCATTACTCTTTTCTACAGTTGCTGGAGAGATTGGTTCCTCTGAACCAGTACCCAGACTTTGGTTCGCCAGCAATCTCTCGATTAGTTCTAACTTCTTGCCTCTTACAGGAAGATTCTCTTGCCTACAGAGAGCTTGCAGACTCTCAGTATTTTCACTTGACAAAGACTCTTGACTGTAAGTTTCCATCGTAGACATGTTTTTTGAAAGTTGCTTTTTGTGCAAAGTTTTGTGGTTAGTTATCCTACAGTGTCGAAAAGCACTCTAAACTGTATACTTGATACAAATCCCACCGCTGTACACCAGTGTTAGGCGGAAACCTGTGCAGTTCCCTCTGGGACCACTGCAAAAGGTTTAGGACTACAGGCGTTGGCGGTGAACCCACTTGGTAGCAGTCTGCACCACACAGATTCACGTGGTAGCTGTGGCTGAGCAGTCAGACTTCTCTCAAGAAAAGTTGAGCAGTATGTGGAGTATACAAAATAGGGCAATTCTTCACAGCAAGACAAGCAAACACGCAACGGAGCTTAGTGTAAAGATATTAAGGTATTTATTTATAACAAAATGTCTATGAAAAACACTAAGGCAAATTACGGCAAACAAATCAAACACAATTACTCTACGGAGTAGACGATCAATCCCCCTAGCAATATCGACAACTCTAGGTTCTACTGGTACCACTTATTTTCAGACAGAGGTGTATACCTCAACCCAGATGACACTCGAATATTAGTTAGGACGGGAGAGAAAAAGATAGGCAGGTTACGAAATCAACGCAGTTCGATCCTATCGGATAAAATGCAAGGCAGGAAGGCAAGAATCACAATAGATCGTAAAGTTCAGAGGCCAGGCCCACTCGGAGAGAGGCAAGGCGCGATGTCCCAAAAAGTCTCTAGTGGATATGCATTCAAGTCTGTATTACAAATTGTTATCGGTGGATTGAACCAGTTCAGAACAACGAATGAGAAAAGCTTGGAGGCGACCCAACGGAACGGAGAGAATTAAGACACCTCACTCGAACCGATCGAAAGGGAAGCCAGGCGGACACAGTACCTTGTTGTGGAGGGCAGCTCCGGCGGGGGCAGTTGTTCCTGGTGGTGGATGCACGTTGGTTCTTTGCCAAGAGTAGAGATGATCTCGTTGTCGAAGAAAATGAAGTCCGGTGCACCACCAGGGAAGAGACCAGCCGCGGAGTGCTCCGTCACAAGGCACCACCTTTTGGTCGCGGTTCAGGGGTAGTGGCTATCTGGTTGCCGAGGTGCTTCTGCATGGGCAATTCGACCACCGCGTCCTGAGGCGAATAAAAAGCAAAGGGGACTGGTTGTTCCCACCAGTCAGGGGAAGAGACTCTCCGGCAGGGAGATCTCCTCTGTCGTCGGGAAGTGGTGAGTCGGTTCCGCAGGGCTCCACTGGAGGTGTCGTCGTGCAGGTCGGCTCAGCGTTACCCTCGTCGGATTCTTAGGTCCTGTGGCGACTTCTGAAGATCCAGTCCCAAAAGCCCTTCTTTTATGCAGAATACCCCCATTCATTCAGCCTAACTGTCTATCAACACATGCTAAGTGGTGAGCGGGAAGGCTCACCACCTGGGCCAATCACTCCAGAGTGCGACCGGAGTTGGGAGGCACCTCGGTCCAGGGTGCCTAACCCCCTCCCACACCCCTGTGGTAACCCAGACAGAATGGCACCACTTTGGAGGGTCTCTGTACAGAACCCGCCAAAAGTGGAACAAAGGGCTCGACCTTTGGTTTAGGAGTCACAGAGACGAACACAGACACCATTTTACAAACCGAGTTCTGGCAGAAAATACCACTCGATAAACTTATTTAAGATAAGTAGATCGGTGGTACGTCAGAGATTAATGAGAAAAAGTATCAATCTCCACCAATGGGACGAATCCCATAGGGTTATGTTCGGGGACGAACATAACAAGTAGTTTCCACTGCCACCAGCCAAAACTCGACGAGGGGGGACGGGACAGTGCCCCCTCGAGTAACAGATCCAGGAGTAATCGAATTACCCCTACTAGTACGTCCACAATAAGATGGTTTGTACTAGTTCTGTTAGTAAATTTAGGTCTAGTAAAGCCAATGGTGACTTTACATGCCCGGGGAGACAGTAGTCAGTCCCCGGGTATGGAGTCTATGGTGGGGGACCCGCTAGGGCACCCCCGTGTTACGGCACGTAGGGTGCGGTGTAACACACATAGAAAAACATATGAGACCTTATGGAGTAAAAGACCCCATAGCCCATCGAACACATTGACATTTCAAAAGGAATTACACACATACATGTCCTAGAGTGGGAGAAAAGAGTCTCACTCTTGGCAGGATGGAAAAAAAACAAACTCCAGAAATCCAGCAAAGCTGCTGGGGGACTCACTAGGTTAGGAAATTCAGCCTAAACAGAGAATTCTCCCTAACAAGCCGCTACTGCCCCTGCATCCTGCCTACGCGGGGCAGCAGATGACCTAGCTGCCCCTGATCCACGTGGCCTGATGACACCAACATGCACCGGCGCACGTGGCCTAGACCTGCTGACCTGGAAGTCAGCCATGGAGTCACCCTGTGCCAGGTCTGGTTCCAAAGTGGGCTGGTCCAACAAGGGCTGAGCATGGATGGTGTCAGCCACGTTACCCTCAACCAGGGGGGTGGGGGCATGGATGTTCCTGACTGCTCCTCCACACATGGGGGGCTAGGGGCACCCTGCAAGTCACGGCCACGTCCCCTACCGGATCAACATACGGCCACCACTTGGGGCTCGGTCACCTTTGCCACCCTTACGGCTTGTTCACCTCCCAACCATGGCACTGATGTTATTGTGCGTATGGGAGTCGATGTGAACTATTGTCCTGGGCAATTGGGGGTCAAAGGGGTTGGGTACCAGATGGTAATCGTACCCGAGTGCTCTAGCAAGGCTGTATGTCACCCCTGGGGAAAGATGACGGGTCACGCAATACACAGGCACCCCAAAAAAGGGAAGTAAGGTGCATGCAACCCCTCCTAGACCACGTGTGTGGAAAAATAAACCTGCACTACACTGTGGCACCCAGAAACACAAGTTTTAACGTATGCGTGTCACACGCATACGTAGAATGACCTCTGAAGGGGTATGCGACACACGGGGCAAGCACAGATGTTAAATACGTGCGCGACTCACCGTCTGCCAGGAACAAAAGCGTGCAAAATATGCGCATGTGTGCGTTGGCAACACCCCCGCCAAAAGAAGAATTGTACGCTGTCTGAGGAGACAGGACAACAGTAGAAGGGAACGCTGTTTGAGGAAACAGGCCCAGGAAAAAGAGGAAAAGAGAAAAAGCTGTCAGAGGTAACAGGGAGTACGAACTTGAAACGCCGTGAAGTAAATCGCGTGTGAACCGACAAGAAGTACAGATTTCACCCACTCGCTCTCCACGAAAAGCACGCACAAGGAAATGGCGTTTCAACACATACCTTTTATACACACGTCACAGACGTGCATATGCGATGAGGCCATTTCCACCAATTACACGCTTTTCTCTACGGCCATGCGCGTGACGTCATAGCAATGAAATCGCGTATGCATGCAGACGCGCTTACGCGCTAAGGGCCTTTCCTCGAATTACACGCAGACATGCAGGATTTTCACGTGCCAAATCACTCCGTATCAAGCTGGCCACGCGTAAGCACACGGAAGACCACGCTCCTGCCCAGAAAGCCGATTTACTGCCCCCCAGAGCCCCGAGCACGCTCCCACCTGCCATCTGCTGCTGCCTGACTGCCTGCTGCCCACGTGCCCTGCCATTTGCTGCCTGCACATCAGCCAGGGGTGCTGTTGCTGTGACCACTCCTGCTGGAACCGAAGACTCCTGACTGGTATTCCATCGCTCCACAGCCCAGCCCCAGGACCCAGTTGCCCACCCACTCCTGCCTCTGGGGTTGTCATGTCGGGCACTGCAACATCTGGCACCACTGACAACCCCCGGCCAGAGAGGCAGAGGGGCACCAGCTTCAGTGCCAGGGAAGTTGGTGCCCTGGTGGAGAAAGTCCTGGGGCAGTATGATGCCCTCTTCGGAAGTGTGCGCACCGACAAGGAAGGACGGCCTCGGATCTGGACGGACATCGTGACTGCCATCTACGCAGAGGGGGTGGCAGTCCGCGACTTCGAACATGTCAAGAAGCGCTGGGAGGACTTCAGGTCCAGGACCCTGAACAAGGCCCAGCGCCTCTTGAAGGTAGCGGATGCTAAGGGGCGCCGGGTCCACTTGTCGGAAGATCAGATGAGGGTCCTGGAACGCATATCCCCAGCGCTCCACGTCCAGGTCCTTGAGAGGCAGACCCGTCTGGAGTCGAGCGGTAAGTGTACATGCATCATGATTGTAAGCTGTGCCTGTGGTGATGTGCCAGTAGTGTGCTGGTTACACATCTGTTTGTATGGGGCCGAGTATGGGTGGGGGTGTACAGGGCCGTGAGGCTAACACATGCAAGGGCTGTCATGTGTGAGACATGGATGGTGCTTGTGTGTGTAGGCTTGCATGGCAAATGCAGTTGTGTGGGCACACATGTTTGGATGAATGTGTATGTAAGTAGGCATGTTCGTGATGTCACGCATGTATGTTGTTTTCAACTGCATGTATCAGCACTGTGTACATGTGCATGTGTGTGTATTTGACAAGGGTGCAACAGTGATGCAACATGGATGCATGTGACAGCGGGATGTGGAAGCCTGATTGGCAGATGTGACATGGATGCCCATCTGAACACTGCGACAGTTGGCTGAGGTGTACACATGCATGCAAGTTTGGTGGTGTGCGTGCATGTGTAGTGCACTCCCTGTGTTGCATGTGATGTCTGGCTCACCTTTGCCTGATCATGCTGTTGTATGTGTATGGATGGTGCTGGCAGTTGTGATGTGGCTGTGGTATGGCTCATGTGTGCAAGTTGAAATGACATGTGTGTTGCCGATTGTGATGCCATGTCTGAGGTTTGCCAATGCCACTCATGTGCAACTGTCATGTGTGTATGTGTCCATTGTACAATGCCCTGATGCCTGTGTTTTATTTCTCCCTGTCTGCAGCGTCAACTGATGAAGAGGGCGGAGAAGGTGCTGTGGAGCACAGCGGCGGGGATCGCACCGCCAGCTGGAGACGCAAGGCCCGGCTCCCCTCCCAGGTTGTGATCTCGTCGGAGAGTGAGGGGTCAGGTGCCGCGTCCCAGGCTGCAGCTGCCCGGGGGAGGTCCAAGAGGCGGAGGTCGGACCTGGACTCCTCGGCAGCAGAAGGGGCAGCTGGGACCCCACAGGGCCCAACGGGTGAAGATGGCACGGAGTCATCCAGGTTGGTGGGGGGTTTGGTGGAGGAGGAGGCCGTGCAAGCAACAGACACGGGGTCTGGAGGTGGGGATTCCACTGGTGTTGGTGGTGCAGTGCAGGACCAGGGACAGGAGGCAGCACAGGTCGCCGCGGAGGTGCCTGTGTGCAATCCTGTCCCTGATCCTGTCACTGCATCATCTTGCACCATCAGGGATGCCTACGTCCAGACCCGTTTTCAGGCAGGGAATGAGCTCACGACAACTGGCCTTCCTCTGCCTGCGGACGTGGCTATCCGGGTCTGGGTTGAGCCTGTCCTGACTGGTGTGGCGTTGCGTCAACGGGCCATGCGAGGTGACCTGCAGTCTTTTCATGAGGAGACTGCATGTCATCTCGAATGGCTCGTTGACCGCGTCGGCCTACTGGGACAGGTCACCCAGGCCGGATTCCTCCGTTTGATGGGGCTTGCTCAGACCCCCTCCCTCAACTGAACTCCCTATGCGCCAGTCGTCCTCCGTGCCATCTTCCCACCCATTAGTCACCTGGATGCCCTGTGAAGCTGCCTCTGACAGTGCGGCCAGGCTGGTGGAGGAGGCATCCCTGCCACAGTCGGGAGTCGGACGTCCAGCAGGGGTGGCCACATCAACGACTGCACCCCAGCCAGCGGAGGATGCGCAGGCAGCAGGAGGCAGTGCACGGGCAGAGGCACAGCAGCAGCAGCAACGTGGTGGGAGCCATGATGGCTCGGGGCCTTCGACATCGGAGGGGCAGGCATCGGCCGGAGGGCAGGAGGACCCAGGACGGGAAGTGTCTTCCGTGTGGCAGCGGTTGGGCCACGCCATAGATGCGGAGCGGCAGCGGGCGGAAGAGGCACGGCTCACGATGATCAGGGCAGAGAACTCCATGCGGAGGGCCCTGAGGCGGGCCGAGAGCCTCGAGGCAATCCGCAGGGAGTTTGGGGTGAACATGTCGACGGCCCTGCGGACCCTCGGGGCCATGGAGGCGGACCGCCTCCGGGACATTGAGCAGGAGTTCGATGATGCCCTGGCCCGGAACATCCCGAAGTGAGCCGTCGGACTAGCCCGCTGCCCTTGTAAATAGTTCTGTAGTTAGTGTTAGGTTTCCTTTGGTTTTGCATTTTTTTTGGACCTTTTGGACAATGGACCACATTTTTGTATATAGTTTCTTTTTTTTAGGTAGTGTTATTAGATAGGTTTCATTTCTTCTGTTGGGATCATGGACCCTGGATTGTTTATCTGTATATAGTTGACTTTTGGATTTTCATTTTTTTTTATGATTTACCCATGGAGCAATGGTTTTCGATTTTAATTTTCCATTGGATTTACTTTTGTGGACTGTGACTTTGGACACCTTTCCTTTGGATTATGATTTGTGGTTTTGCATTATTTCATGGACCTGCTGGTTTATTTTTTTAAATTTCCATTATTGTTTGTTTATTTTTGATTCAATTTATGTTGCTTTTAATACATATTGTTTCTTCAAACTTCAATGTGTAGTATCATCTCATTGGTTTCATGCATATCATGATATGGGTTTTGACATTCACTGACACCCATTGGGTGTATGTGAGGGACATGTGTTCATTTCCAAACTTGCAATTGGGGTTCTATCATATTATTGCCATTTCTAAGTGGGTGGATGCAATACTCGGGTGGGTGTTTGGCATTTGGAGGCTGACCATAAGGGCCAGGGATCTCGATTGTGATGACATGTTGGCTGGGGGACATGAGTGGGGGCCTGGTGGAGGGTGCCCCTGGATGCTGGGGGGTGGGGGTGCTGGGAGACATGAGTTGGACATGAGTGGGGGCCTGGTGGAGGGTGCCCCTGCACTGGTGGGGGGTGGGGGTGATGGGAGACATGAGTGGGGGCCTGGTGGAGGGTGCCCCTGGATGCTGGGGGGTGGGGGTGCAGGGGGACATGTGTGGCGGCCTGGTGGAGGGTGCCCCTGGATGCTGGGGGTGGGGGTGGTGGGAGACATGAGTGGGGGCCTGGTGGATGGTGCCCCTGCACTGTTGGGGGGTGGGGGTGATGGGAGACATGAGTGGGGGCCTGGTGGAGGCTGCCCCTGCACTGCTGGGGGCTGGGGGTGATGGGAGACATGAGTTGGACATGAGTGGGGGCCTGGTGGAGAGTGCCCTGCACTGCTGGGGGGTGGGGGTGGTGGGAGACATGAGTGGGGGCCTGGTGGAGGGTGCCCCTGGATGCTGTGGGGTGGGGGTGCATGGGGACATGTGTGGGGGCCTGGTGGAGGGTGCACCTGGATGCTGGGGGGTGGGGGTGATGGGAGACATGAGTGGGGGCCTGGTGGAGGGTGCCCCTGGATGCTGGGGGGTGGGGGTGATGGGACTCATGAGTTGGACATGAGTGGAGGGCTGGTGGAGGGTGCCCTGCACTGCTGGGGGGTGGGGGTGGTGGGAGACATGAGTGGGGGCCTGGTGTAGGGTGCCCCTGGATGCTGGGGGGTGGGGGTGGTGGGAGACATGAGTGGGGGCCTGGTGGAGGGTGCCCCTGGATGCTGGGGGTGGGGGTGCAGGGGGACATGTGTGGGGGCCTGTTGGAGGGTGCCCCTGGATGCTGGGGGGTGGGGGTTGTGGGAGACATGAGTGGGGGCCTGGTGGAGGGTGCGCCTGGATGCTGGGGGGTGGGGGTGGTGGGAGACATGAGTGGGGGCCTGGTGGAGGGTGACCCTGGATGCTGGGGGGTGGGGGTGGTGGGAGACATGACTGGGGGCCTGGTGGAGGGTGCCCCTGGATGCTGGGGGCGGGGGTGCAGGGAGACATGAGTTGGACATGAGTGGGGCCTGGTGTAGGGTGCCCCTGGATGCTGGGGGGTGGGGGGGGTGGTGGGAGACATGAGTGGGGGCCTGGTGGAGGGTGCCCCTGGATGCTGGGGGTGGGGGTGCAGGGGGACATGTGTGGGGGCCTGTTGGAGGGTGCCCCTGCACTGCTGGGGGGTGGGGGTGATGGGAGACATGAGTGGGGGCCTGGTGGAGGGTGCCCTGCACTGCTGGGGGGTGGGGGTCGTGGGAGACATGAGTGGGGGCCTGGTGGAGGGTGCCCTGCACTGCTGGGAGGTGGGGGTGATGGGAGACATGAGTGGGGGCCTGGTGGAGGGTGCCCCTGGATGCTGGGGGGTGGGGGGTGCAGGGGGACATGAGTGGGGGCCTGGTGGAGGGTGCCCCTGCACTGCTGGGGGGTGGGGGTGGTGGGAGACATGAGTGGGGGCCTGGTGGAGGGTGCCCCTGGATGCTGGGGGGTGGGGGTGATGGGAGACATGAGTGGGGGCCTGGTGGAGGCTGCCCCTGCACTGCTGGGGGGTAGGGGTGGTGCGAGACATGAGTGGGGGCCTGGTGGAGGCTGCCCCTGCACTGCTGGGGGGTGGGGGTGGTGGGAGACATGAGTGGGGGCCTGGTGGAGGGTGCCCTGCACTGCTGGGGGTTGGGGGTGCAGCAAGACATGAGTGGGGGCCTGGTGGAGGGTGCACCTGGATTCTGGGGGGTGGGGGTGATGGGAGACATGAGTGGGGGCCTGGTGGAGGGTGCCCCTGCACTGCTGGGGGGTGGGGGTGGTGGGAGACATGAGTGGGGGCCTGGTGGAGGGTGCCCCTGGATGCTGGGGGGTGGGGGTGACGGGAGACATGAGTGGGGGCCTGGTGGAGGCTGCCCCTGCACTGCTGGGGGGTGGGGGTGGTGGGAGACATGAGTGGGGGCCTGGTGGAGGGTGCCCCTGGATGTTGGGGGGTGGGGGTGATGGGAGACATGAGTGGGGGCCTGGTGGAGGGTGCCCTGCACTGCTGGGGGGTGGGGTGGTGGGAGACATGAGTGGGGGCCTGGTGGAGGGTGCCCCTGGATGCTGGGGGGTGGGGGTGCAGGCGGACATGTGTGGCGGCCTGGTGGAGGGTGCCCCTGCATGCTGGGGGTGGGGGTGGTGGGAGACATGAGTGGGGGCCTGGTGGAGGGTGCCCCTGCACTGTTGGGGGTGGGGGTGATGGGAGACATGAGTGGGGGCCTGGTGGAGGCTGCCCCTGCACTGCTGGGGGCTGGGGGTGATGGGAGACATGAGTTGGACATGAGTGGGGGCCTGGTGGAGAGTGCCCTGCACTACTGGGGGTGGTGGGAGACATGAGTGGGGGCCTGGTGGAGGGTGCCCCTGGATGCTGGGGGTGGGGGTGCATGGGGACATGTGTGGGGGCCTGGTGGAGAGTGCCCCTGGATGCTGGGGGGTGGGGGTGATGGGAGACATGAGTTGGACATGAGTGGAGGGCTGGTGGAGGGTGCCCTGCACTGCTGGGGGGTGGGGGTGGTGGGAGACATGGGTGGGGGCCTGGTGGAGGGTGCCCCTGGATGCTGGGGGGTGGTGGTGATGGGAGACATGAGTGGGGGCCTGGTGGAGGGTGCCCCTGGATGCTGGGGGGTGGGGGTGGTGGGAGACATGAGTGGGGGCCTGGTGGAGGGTGCCCCTGGATGCTGGGGGTGGGGGTGCAGGGGGACATGTGTGGGGGCCTGTTGGAGTGTGCCCCTGGATGCTGGGGGGTAGGGGTTGTGGGAGACATGAGTGGGGGCCTGGTGGAGGGTGCGCCTGGATGCTGGGGGGTGGGGGTGGTGGGAGACATGAGTGGGGGCCTGGTGGAGGGTGACCCTGGATGCTGGGGGGTGGGGGTGGTGTGAGACATGAGTGGGGGCCTGGTGGAGGGTGCCCCTGGATGCTGGGGGCGGGGGTGCAGGGAGACTTGAGTTGGACATGAGTGGGGCCTGGTGGAGGGTGCCCCTGCACTGCTGGGGGGTGGGGGTGATGGGAGACATGCGTGGGGGCCTGGTGGAGGGTGCCCTGCACTGCTGGGGGGTGGGGTCGTGGGAGACATGAGTGGGGGCCTGGTGGAGGGTGCCCAGCACTGCTGGGAGGTGGGGGTGATGGGAGACATGAGTGGGGGCCTGGTGGAGGGTGCCCCTGGATGCTGGGGGGGTGGGGGTGCAGGGGGACATGAGTGGGGGCCTGGTGGAGGGTGCCCCTGTACTGCTGGGGGATGGGGGTGGTGGGAGACATGAGTGGGGGCCTGGTGGAGGGTGCCCCTGGATGCTGGGGGGTGGGGGTGATGGGAGACATGAGTGGGGGCCTGGTGGAGGCTGCCCCTGCACTGCTGGGGGGTAGGGGTGGTGGGAGACATGAGTGGGGGCGTGGTCGAGGCTGCCCCTGCACTGCTGGGGGGTGGGGGTGGTGGGAGACATGAGTGGGGGCCTGGTGGAGGGTGTCCTGCACTGCTGGGGGTTGGGGGTGCAGCGAGACATGAGTGGGGGCCTGGTGGATGGTGCGCCTGGATTCTGGGGGGTGGGGGTGATGGGAGACATGAGTGGGGGCCTGGTGGAGGGTGCCCCTGCACTGCTGGGGGGTGGGGGTGGTGGGAGACATGAGTGGGGGCCTGGTGGAGGGTGCCCCTGGATGCTGGGGGGTGGGGGTGATTGGAGACATGAGTGGGGGCCTGGTGGAGGCTGCCCCTGCACTGCTGGGGGTGGGGGTGGTGGGAGACATGAGTGGGGGCCTGGTGGAGGGTGCCCTGCACTGCTGGGGGGGTGGGGTGATGGGAGACATGAGTGGGGGCCTGGTGGAGGGTGCCCCCTGGATGCTGGGGGGTGGGGGTGCAGGGGACATGAGTGGGGGCCTGGTGGAGGGTGCCCCTGCACTGCTGGGGGATGGGGGTGGTGGGAGACATGAGTGGGGGCCTGGTGGAGACTGCCCCTGGATGCTGCGGGGTGGGGGTGTTGGGAGACATGAGTGGGGGCCTGGTGGAGACTGCCCTGCACTGCTGGGGGGTAGGGGTGGTGGGAGACATGAGTTGGGGCCTGGTGGAGGGTGCCCTGCACTGCTGGGGGGTGGGGGTGGTGGGAGACATGAGTGGAGGCCTGGTGGAGGGTGCCCCTGGATGTTGGGGGGTGGGGGTGCAGGGGGACATGAGTGGGGGCCTGGTGGAGGGTGCCCCTGCACTCCTGGGGGGTGGGGGTGATGGAAGACATGAGTGGGGCCTGGTGGAGGGTGCCCTGCACTGCTGGGGGGTGGGGTTGATGGAAGACATGTGTGGGGGCCTGGTGGAGGCTGCCCCTGCACTGCTGGGGGGTGGGGGTGGTGGGAGACATGAGTGGGGGCCTGGTGGAGGGTGCCCCTGCACTGCAGGGGGGTGGGGTTGATGGGAGACATGAGTTGGACATGAGTGGGGGCCTGGTGGAGGGTGCCCCTGGATGCTGGGGGGTGGGGGTGATGGGAGACATGAGTTGGACATGAGTGGGGGCCTGGTGGAGGGTGCCCCTGCACTTCTGGGGGTGGGGGTGGTGGGAGACATGAGTGGGGCCTGGTGGAGGGTGCCCCTGGATGCTGGGGGGTGGGGGTGCAGGGGAACATGAGTGAGGTCCTGGTGGAGGGTGCCCCTGCACTGCTGGGGGGTGGGGGTGGTGGGAGACATGAGTGGGGGCCTGGTGGAGGGTGCCCCTGGATGCTCGGGGGTGGGGTGATGGGAGACATGAGTGGGGGCCTGGTGGAGGCTGCCCCTGCACTGCTGGGGGGTAGGGGTGGTGGGAGACATGAGTGGGGGGCCTGGTGGAGGCTGCCCCTGCACTGCTGGGGGTTGGGGGTGGTGGGAGACATGAGTGGGGGCCTGGTGGAGGGTGCCCTGCACTGCTGGGGGTTGGGGGTGCAGCGAGACATGAGTGGGGGCCTGGTGGAGGGTGCGCCTGGATTCTGGGGGGTGGGGGTGATGGGAGACATGAGTGGGGGCCTGGTGGAGGGTGCCCCTGCACTGCTGGGGGATGGGTGTGGTGGGAGACATGAGTGGGGGCCTGGTGGGAGGGTGCCCCTGGATGCTGGGGGGTGGGGGTGATGGGAGACATGAGTGGGGGCCTGGTGGAGGCTGCCCCTGCACTGCTGGGGGGTGGGGGTGGTGGGAGACATGAGTGGGGGCCTGGTGGAGGGTGCCCCTGGATGTTGGGGGGGTGGGGGTGATGGGAGACATGATTGGGGGCCTGGTGGAGGGTGCCCTGCACTGCTGGTGGGTGGGGTGGTGGGAGACATGAGTGGGGGCCTGGTGGAGGGTGCCCCTGGATGCTGGGGGGTGGGGGTGCAGGGGGACATGTGTGGCGGGCTGGTGGAGGGGTGCCCCTGGATGCTGGGGGGATGCTGGGGGTGGGGGTGGTGGGAGACATGAGTGGAGGCCTGGTGCAGGGTGCCCCTGCACTGTTGGGGGGTGGGGGTGATGGGAGACATGAGTGGGGGCCTGATGGAGGCTGCTCTGCACTGCTGGGGGCTGGAGGTGATGGGAGACATGAGTTGGACATGAGTGGGGGCCTGGTGGAGAGTGCCCTGCACTGCTGGGGGTGGTGGGAGACATGAGTGGGGGCCTGGTGGAGGGTGCCCCTGGATGCTGGGGGGTGGGGGTGCATGGGGACATGTGTGGGGGCCTGGTGGAGAGTGCCCCTGGATGCTGGGGGGTGGGGGTGATGGGAGACATGAGTTGGACATGAGTGGAGGGCTGGTGGTGGGTGCCCTGCACTGCTGGGGGTGGGGGTGGTGGGAGACATGAGTGGGGGCCTGGTGGAGGGTGCCCCTGGATGCTGGGGGGTGGGGGTGATGGGAGACATGAGTGGGGGCCTGGTGGAGGGTGCCCCTGGATGCTGGGGGGTGGGGGTGGTGGGAGACATGAGTGGGGGCCTGGTGAAGGGTGCCCCTGGATGCTGGGGGTGGGGTGCAGGGGGACATGTGTGGGGGCCTGTTGGAGGGTGCCCCTGGATGCTGGGGGGTGGGGGTTGTGGGAGACATGAGTGGGGGCCTGGTGGAGGGTGCGCCTGGATGCTGGGGGGTGGGGGTGGTGGGAGACATGAGTGGGGGCCTGGTGGAGGGTGACCCTGGATGCTGGGGGTGGGGGTGGTGGGAGACATGAGCGGGGGCCTGGTGGAGGGTTCCCCTGGATGCTGGGGGCGGGGGTGCAGGGAGACATGAGTTGGACATGAGTGGGGCCTGGTGGAGGGTGCCCCTGCACTGCTGGGGGGTGGGGGTGATGGGAGACATGCGTGGGGGCCTGGTGGAGGGTGCCCTGCACTGCTGGGGGGTGGGGGTCGTGGGAGACATGAGTGGGGGCCTGGTGGAGGGTGCCCAGCACTGCTGGGAGGTGGGGGTGATGGGAGACATGAATTGGGGCCTGGTGGAGGGTGCCCCTGGATGCTGGGGGGTGGG